>NC_090442.1:344444758-345063925 GCF_031143425.1 Pleurodeles waltl
TCCAAATTATCCTGTGCCCACCCTCTGGTAGCTTGGCCCTGAGCAGTTAGGCTTAACTTAGAAGGCAATGTGTAAATTATTTGTGTAATAAATCATGCATTAACACAGTGAAAGCACTACAAAAATACACCACACAGGTTTAGATAAATATAAGATATGTATCTGAGTAAATTAATGTCAAAACGATCAAGATTTGATAAGCACAAGTTGAAATATCACTTTTCCTAAGATGATAAGTCTTAAGTCCTTAAATATTAGCAATTGTCTCTTGGGCATAAAGTAACTGGTATGTGTCAAAACTACACGCACGGAGACCGCAGGGGAGGAGTTGCATCGAAAAAGGAAGGAGTGCGTCGGATTTCTGGATGCACACAGATGATACGTTTCTTCTTCCCATGTGACAAGGGCTTTGCGTTGGTTTCTGGTGCTCAGTCTTGGATCCTCACTGCGATGCATGGTCTTTTGACACCCAGGGACGATGCAGGGAAATCATGGGCATACAGGACGAAGTCACAGGTGCCGCATCGATCCGGTGGGTGATGCATTGGGCTTTCTGTTGCACAGCAGGTGCTGCATCGATTTCTTACGCAACAAGTCTGACTGTATCGATCCGCTCGGCGATGCTTTGATTCAGTGGGCTGTGCATCAAAGTTCCGGTCACAATGCTGCCGCTGTGTCGATATCCACTCTGGGAGCCGGGATGCATTGCTCTGGGTCAGCGTTGCGGTGATTCTTTCACTGCTAGGCAAGCTGTGCATTGATCCTGGCAGGCTGTGTGTCGATTTTCGCTGCACAAGAAGTTCCTTTGAAGAGATGAAGGGGTATATTTATACTCTGCTTGCGCCAGATTTGCTTAATTTTTTACACATATTCTGCGCATACCTAACACCATATTTAAACTTTGACGCCCGAGCCTGCGAACGCCAAAATTCCGCTGTGTTCATCATTTTCTGGATGTGTGAAACCACCTTGCGTTAATGACATGCAAGGTTGGAGTTCCTGTCCAAAAAATGACTTAAACACCTGTGCACCATCTTTTTCCTACCACGCAAATCCTGCACTGCTGGGAGGTGGAGTTGGAAAATGGCACACAGCCCGATTTGCGTAAAAAAATAATGCCTAGGTCATGGCTGGCGTTAAAATGGGGCAATCCCACCACTACTTAAGGAAAACACACAGAAGCAACATCAGAGCTCAAAAAGGAAAACATGGAGGTGCTATTCATCCAGCATGCACAAAGGCACACAGCACAGGACCAACAGCAGCAACTTCCACAACCCCAACAGAGACCCCCAAAGGCAACGCAGAAGGCAGGAGAGGATATTCCGGACCAGGACAACCCTTCTGGGCCTCAGGGAACATGACATCATCCAGAGGTACAGACTAAACTGGCAAGCCATACAGCAGCTGCAGCGCCACATTGAGCCACAGTTGGCACCCAGCTTGCAGACACCCCACACCATTCCACCAGAGACCAAGCTGCTAGCTGTCCTCCACATGTTGGCAAGTGGCTCTTTTCAAACCACTGGTGCCCTGATTGCCGGGATCTCACAGCCCTCATTCTCTGCCTTCCTACCCAAGGTACTGGATGCCATCATCTCCCTCACACCCCGCCACATCAGCTTCCCCAACACACAGCAGAAGCAGCAGGAGACCAAACAGGGCTTCTACGAAATCAACAGCTTCCCACACGTGCTTGGTGCCATTGACTGCACACATGTACGGATTGTTCCACCTGCTGCCACCGAGCATGTATACCGCAACAGGAAGCACACACACTCCATCAATGTGCAGGCCATTGTGGATCACCGGGGATTGATCACCAACATCATGGCAAAGTATCCTGGGAGTGTACATGATTCATTCATCTTCCACCACTGCATCATAAATCAACACTTCCAGGATGGACGATATGGAAATTACCTACTTGTTGGTAAGTACAGAAACCTACTTATATACACCCTGCAGGACACAAAAACATACACGACTACATTGACACGTGGCCAGGAAGACACTGAGGTTGTGGCACTGCTAGTCATGTTTGATATCCTGACCCAATGTTATACACACCTAGGGACAAATGACAGATGCAAATAACAACAGATGCCACTACAGAGACACAAGGGAACAATTTAAAACCATAAGTAACAATGACATGGCCTTAATTTGCAGTACGACTTGGAAGATGGATCTTCCAACATCACATCAATAACACTCAATCACATACCCTTCCAACCAATACATACTGTGTAAGGGGTGTGTAATGTGCTTCGCTGCAGGTCAAACACATGAGACACATAGCATGATGATGATGACTCGAATGAATGGGACATGGAATCATTGAGGCTGTACCAACATCTCACATCACTCCTGGGGTGACATTGTCCGCTCCCAATAAGCAAGTGGACTGTGATAAGAATAGATCTTGATGTGACAATATTGCAAAGTGC
Organism: Pleurodeles waltl; assembly: GCF_031143425.1. Taxonomy (NCBI): domain Eukaryota; kingdom Metazoa; phylum Chordata; class Amphibia; order Caudata; family Salamandridae; genus Pleurodeles; species Pleurodeles waltl. The sequence continues at coordinate 344,447,209 of NC_090442.1, forward strand.
ACATTGCTACACATACGGATTGAGACAATTACACATATACACAACAGATGTACAGGCATATGGACCTTCTGACACTTAAACCTTCACCCCCACAACCAAGTTAGCCACATTACGTGGACCAGGTTCAGTAGTGTAGGTACACGTTTGAACATGAGCCAACTTGGTGAGGGCAGAAAAATAGGTTTGCCTAGAACTTGTCACACATGTGATGTTTGTGCATTGTCAATTGTCAACACTTCAGTGCTGCCAACTTATGGAGATGTGTTGTACATTGTCACCTAGCCAAATCAAAGGGCCTAACTGATGTTTAACAAATTCTATTGCATATATTGAATTGGATGGGATGTTCAGGCCATATAGATGCAACCATGTTATCACCACTGTGGAACTGATTCTGTGTATGGAAGTATCATGTCACCCCAAGTTAAGACACATGGACATCTCTTTCACATGACATAATGCATGGGAGTACACAATGTACTGCAAGTGTACAAAAATACTGCTGACATCCGGTCAATCAGCCAAACACCAATTCAGATAATGAAACAACCCAATGCTGATGGTACATCCTAGAAGCCTAGGATTTCACACAATACCACAAACACAGATGAGTCACAGACAATACAAGATAACAACTGCCATGCAAAGTGATAATCATGGTGCAACTCCATCAAAAATGTTCACTCATTTTCTCTTTCAGCTGATCAGGGGTATGGGATCCAAACATGGAACATGACCTCATTTGCAAACCCACGCACTGCAGCAGAGTGTGCCTATAAAGAGGCATATCGGAGGACACGCACCGTAGTAGAGAGGACCTTGTCAAGTCAAGATTCAGGAGCCTCGACTTCACCAGAGGCAGCCTCTTATATTCACCGGAAATGGTCTGCAAGACCATTCTGACCTGTGCCATCCTGCACAGTATATGTGTGAGGAAGAACATTCCCCTCTATGAACCAGACCCACAAATGCCTGAACAGGAGGAAGAGGAGGATGCTGTCCATCAACATGAGGGGGGCCATCCAAACACTGCTGTAGGATTGCGTCGGAGAAAACACATTGTACAAAACGTCTTGTAACTATAGTCACCATCACCACTTTCTTATCATATGTCATTAAACACCTAATCTAATCACTAAATCATGGTCTGTGTAATTATTTATGCATCACATGATCCCTAGGAATCACAATCAGAGTTTAGCCTCATGGAGCAGTGCAATAATACAGATTAGGATACTGAAAAAGCCATATCACATTTGTTGGCTATCAATGTACACCCAACTTCACACACAGTGTAAATGACATATATTGTGTTAATTTCACGTTTGAAGGGCAATATCAGAGTAGCACAGCTATGGCCCACATCCATGTTGGCAACATGGTTCATTCCAGCATATGGCACACAACTAAGACACCATCAATCACAAGTAAAAAACCTGTTTCATACATGAGGCAGTGGATTTGCAATTGTATTGGTAACAGGAATGTATGACCACACCCTTGACAGCAGTACGTGTGACATCAGCTATCTCTGCAAGGAGCATGTGTGACAAGAAGTCCATGTAAGCTGAAAATGGATAGCACAAGTGCCCCAAGTATGACAAGCATTGCTAACAAGACATGCCCTGTGCATGCCATCCCAGGTTGTAAGTTCTGTCACAGGCATTTATTCAGTCTCTTCCCACCCTTCTCTAGGTGGCCCTGTAACAGGACTATTCGTACCCTTATAATCCTTCATCTACACATACCCAGACTCACATTCTGACTCCAGTGTGGTTCCCTCTTTAGAATGGCATGCCATAGTCCTAGTTCCTCTGACTGCATGGACTGCAGGTCTGTAAATGCACTGCCTGGTAGTCTGTAAGACCTGTAATCACCTATCCATTGCTTCCCATGGGAAAGGTACTGTTGGTCCTTTGAACTGGATTCACACCTACAGGACTTGTGAGAGACTGAAGCTGCACACACCTGTGAGCACTTCCATGCAGACCAGCCATTTGAACCTGCACTGCCATTGCTGCTGCCTGGAACCACTTAGAAGCTGCCATCTTATGTATATCCTTGTTGTGCATTGCTGTATAAACCACTTGTGTGACACAGCCCTTGGGTTATTGTGTAACATTGCAGCCCACAGCACAAATCCAGTTTTCTTTTTCCACAGTGTTGTTCAGGCTTTTCCCAGTCTGAGTCTGCTTACTGTGCATTTTCCTTGTTCATGTAAGTTCCTGACAGAGCATGCATCCTGTTAGCCTGATTGTTTCCTGTCTTTCTGTTACCATAGAGGTTCCCCGTGGCCACATTTCTCTCATAGTTGCTTTCCATGCCCTCACTTTCCTCCTGGGGTATTGTGCTGGTAGGTCTATGATGGATCCAAAAATATACTGTATAGTTTAATCAGTTTACATATGGTATCAAGGTCTGGGACATGTATTCAAATAGTCTAATCCCATCCCTATCCCTTGCATGTGTTTCATGTATGCATGAGTGACAAACAGTAACAGTGTACTATGGCTGTATGCATGGATAGGGTATGGTGACTCTAGCACAACAAACAACGTTTGCTAATGTGCATGAACAGACAAAACATGTTTGTGCCCTCACGGTCCACACACAGATTCACATTGGCTGTAACCCAATGATGGTGGTTGCATGGTGACTAGCTGTGAGATTAATCAGCACAGAAGCACTGATGTTCCCTGTTGCAGTGGGAATTTTCTATACCACCCTATGTACAAATGTTGTGATGACAGCTGCTGGGTTCTATTTACTGATCCATTACGTTTGTGAGCACACCAACGTTGCCCTGTTGTCAGCCTCACAAAACTTCTGCAGTGCCATAGCTGGACTATCCCCATGTGTGTTGTTGATTCCCCTTTGGCTTTCAGTCCATTCTGCGTTGAAGGATACTCTGTTAATGCAGGGAATGGATCCACAGACTCATGAGTAGACATGCACGTAACAGTGACAACATGGAGGACAATAATGACACAGGGTACACATGGCCACACACTTGAACTGGACACCTTTGTGCAATTAACCACTGAAAATATGTGAACACATGCAGCTTGGTCAGCTGGTCCTCCACTGCCACAAGAAAAACATAAGTCATTTATATGACTCAAACTGTGGAGTGACATTACATTTTTAGATTGTTTTCTGACTCTGTGTCACAAACACTGCACCTACATAGCATTTTCAAATGAATGACTCATGGCTAGTATACAAACAAGTGACCAGGATGTGGTATCCAACATTCCTGTACATGTGATGGCTTACTCGTTGCCATTATCAACCGTCCTCTATCTATCCTGTGCATAGTTTGTCATGGGAGATGCATTGTCCCAAAAGTCAGTGCAGTTCACACAGCATGAGATGCTACGTGTATGAGAAACACATATCCTGACTCATATCTGCACTGAATAGTTTCTGATGGCCATCCACATTTACAACACATGCATAAAAGCACATTAATGAATGCACGTCTTGTGACGTTCACACAGAGGCCCAACAAAATTGGAAATAGTCAATTCACAGACATTACCACACAGGCAATGAATTAATGTATTAAGTTGCGTAGCCCTGCCATCCTCTATTGATGCACAACCTGCTCAAACTGGGTAATACTAATTTGTATTCAAAAAGTTTGGGTGTCTATTGCGTCAGTGAAGTGAGCTCATGCAGTACAACAACATGAGTGTCATGGTCCACAGTAGTGTGGTCTGCCACATGTGCCCAAACACTGGAACACACAATGCAGGTGCAAACAGCCTATCTCTGTACAGTTACAGCTTTCATGTAATTTAAAAATGAGAGAAATGATACAAACACAGTAAAAGACAGATATTTTGACGCAAATGCGTCAAAAAAGACGCATATGCATCAAAAATTGCCGCATATGTGTTGAAAAATGACGCTCACAGCCACTATACATCTATTGGCCCGAGCGGTAATTCCTACACTGTACCCCATGAAATTGGTTAGCCATTCAAAATATTTTGAACTTTGAATGCAGGTAATTTATAAGCATTTGTGTCAAACAAATTTGACCCACAGACTGTATGCGTCATAAAAGTTTAACGCATCATAATAAAAACGCACCACATTTGAGGCAGGAAGTGATGTGATAGGCTATCCTGTTTACAGAAATTGTACAGTGGGTGTACTTTCACTTTCACTTTGCAGTATGTGATTTTTCTAGACTGTGTGGCTGTGCTGAGAGTTTTGTCTGTCCAATTTGTGCTTTTGTCTCCTGTGTGCCATCCTATTTGTCATCTGTTTTATTTGTAATTGTCTCAGTTGTTCATTGTAAGTGTGTATTTGTCATATTTGGTGTCTAATTTTGTCTTTGTACTGTTGGGAGTGTGTAGTGGGCATAGGTAGTTTGGGGATAGTTGGGCTGTTTGTGGGTTACTTTACTTTCATTTTCCTCCCTCCTTTCCCTTCACTTTCCTCTGTACCCCTCACTAGTACTATTCTTTCTGTCATGTTGGGTAGGCCACGTCTGGGGAGAATGGGCGAGGAGGAGCTGGGGGCATTAATTTGGCTGGTGTGCCATTTCCTCCCCTTGATGATTAAAGCAGGTGGCAGGGTGATGCAGGGGTATCACACTGAGGCGAGGAGGCTCAGGTGGTCCAAGGTGCTGTACCAGCTGTGCCGCATTTTCAACACACTGCGCAACGACCACCAACTGAAGCACCGCTGGGCTGACCTTGTTGCCAGAGAGCAAGACCTGCTGGACTACCTGGGTGTTGTGATTGGTGGCCCTGTTGGTGAGTACAATTCAGAGTAATGTGCACATTTACATGCTCTGTAGTGACAGTAGCATATTTAATAATATGCTGCAGGCAATGTTTTTGGTCATGTGGAATGCAAGTTAAACATACAGTGGCCCTGAATTATACAATAATTGCTACACATTACCGTCATTTGTTGATGCAACAGCTGCACAAACTTACAAAACACAACTTGATCTTGTAAATGACTGCTGCTTTTACGTCAGTAGATGATGGTAATGCAGCTCAAACATATGTTTTATCCATGGTCTGTGAGTGTACCAGGAAAGAGATGTATTTCACAAGCTAAAGCAAGGAATGAATGTGGTCCCCAATTATTTGGAATACATGTCTGAACTGTATTCCGGGCCATACGTACAAAGTTCTTTCTAATCTCAGGTAATAACTTAGGCTGATAGTTTGACTTGGTTTGTGCCATAATTAAATTAGGAATGGATGCCAAAGTAATGCACAAGGGTTCATATCTAAATGTTTGGTGCTACTTTCTATAGCTGTAGCGTAAAACATGAAGCAAATGTTACAAATTGAAGAATAACAAATATCCCTGGCCCTCTGTTCATTGTACCTGTGTGTTTTAAATTGGCCATGGGCACAATAGCTGAAACAGAGCTGATGCATATGCCATCTGTGTTACTTTATATCCATGCACTTCTCATAAGTTATCGGGTCATCATGGGATACCTGAAGTTGGGGAATACATGGTCACATTGTATTACTTGCATGATGTTGTGCAAGGGACCCCTAACTAATTCCATCATACATATAAAGTCCCCAAATACTTTGTTACTTTACGTCAGGTACACCCCTGCTGATCTAGTGCAGCATATGTACAATGGCTAACTTCCCAGTATGAAGGCTATCACAGACATGGGTGTATGCTAAGATCAGAAGACCAGCATTCCTGTGACTGCTGCCATTTCCAAGGTACATACAAATTCAACCCTACATCATCATGATTGACACAGTAGGACATTTGCTAAACCATGTTTCAATAATGGGACAGTGTATACCCGCTGATCTCCCAACTTGGCTAATGTAAGATGATGAATGTGGCTAACTGTGAATTCCAGTACCCAATATGGGTACACAGGGCAATGAGTGACACATTTCAGGTGCAATGACTACACCTGTGCTCATGCATTCTGTCCTAGATGACCAAAATATACACTGTCAGCATATATTTCTTTGTTGTATTAATTTAGATAAATGGCCAATCCATGCTTAGCGTCAGATTGTCATCAAGTAACGCACAGGATCCCTGCCATTATGGTGTCATAGGGGGCATATGTGCTTCAGGGTATACTGTAAATGTAGTATATGTAACCTACACACAACACAGGCCCACATTTAAGGGACCATAGAAAGCATAATAAATCATGAGCTTAACTCAAACCACATGAGCATCACACAGTAACTGATTGTCCCTTGATGCACAAGCCACAATACCTGAGTGACAGGTATTGCAGTGCACCAGGAATGTGGCTTTGCATGTCTCTCACAACAACAAATGATGAAATGGAGTACACTCTATAAATGAGTATGCAACCAATTGAGGAATCATGTTTGTCACCACATGATAGTTAGGGACACTGCATGTGTGCATATGTGTGTGTATCACTCACTGGAGTGACAGGGTCTATATATGTTTGCAGTGGTATGTATGTTGGAGTATCATCATGCCTGAGGAGCTGGACTTTCAGATATAATGTCACATACAGTAATTTTACTTTAAAGTGTTGTACAGTGCACAGACATTGAGCACATTTCACCCTTCCATGCTTTACAGGTGGATCTGCCCCTTACACAATTGGAGAAGTGTCTCGATTGGCGGACCCAGACATATCCATGATATTTATGTGGCACTTGAGTACAATGTCATAGGTGTGCATGCAGCCGATGCCCAGATAGGTGCATGCATCTATGTGCTTGTTGTAGGACAGGTATTGGTGGTATCAAATGAAGTTGGCAATTGCCCGCAATTAGGAACATAAATATGGATGGGATTGTCCAGTGTTTGTGTCTATCCTAGTTGGACACCCTCCTTACCTGTGGTGGACTGACTAAACCCATGGACAGCTGTCCAAAGCTTCCTGGCTGTCCTTGATGTTTGAAAGCATGTGTTTCTTGTCCATCCCCCCCTGAGGCACAGGCTTAGGGTTATGAAATATGTGTACCTAGATGTGAGGATCCAAGTGTAGTACACAGGCATGTAATTCTGTAATTCATTTGTTCCAACCTAGGATACCCACTCTTGATTAACAACTGCATACCATCCTGTCAATTCCATTTACAAATCACAGATCTTGTGGCCCTTGATTGTCATCAAGAAGATAGTCATTAGTTGGCCTGTCACATGTGGAGGACTTGCAGCATTTGTTATGTGACTAATGGCAGAACAATGATACTTAGAGCATTTAAGTATGTACACATCTTTTGGAGCATTGTTGTGCTGTTAGATAGGATATGTGTAGGTTGCGTTGGCATGTACTTCCTCACATATAGCTGTGTGTATTTATACATATAGTCAAAAACGTGTTTGGTCAGCGGGCTGCCTAATCGCCAGGGATGCTCATATTACGCTCATGTCCGTTCGTAATTATGTACCAAATCCTCGTGATTCACAAGACTGCACTCCAGGCAGCTCAGCAAACCGTATCCCTTATTTCCAAATAGCCAACTTGGCTGCTGTATTCAGCATTAATGCGTTTTGGATTTCCCAGCCTTGGTTGTGACCCTAACGTGTAGTACATGTTGTACTTTCAACCAAACACCATATCATTAACATAAATAATGGGCCTCTTGCCCTGAGGAAAACCGAGTGCCATCTTTAAATATTACTAGTACAATTCCAATGCATACCACAAGAGGGAATATTAGACCATAATTATCACATTTTGAACTATTCACCATATAACTAAATGGTTCCACAGAAAATTAAAAATTCAAATGAAAAACAAATGAAAACAATGATTCATGTCCACCCTTATTATACCCAGTGGGCTTGATTCACACACGTCAAATAATTTGTAAATCCACATTTTTGCTTATACCCATCTGCTAACCCAAAGTCCAAAACTGAAATAAAACAAAATGTGGACTTCCCTCACTGTAAAGTAGAATAATAGTTCATTTGTCTGTGATGTTGATGATGGCAGCACATGATATCTTCACAGTTAATAAGAGTTCTAAAACCAAAAGAAGGACAAATTCAAAACAAGTACTACATAGAGGTAAAAACAATTTGTTAAAAATCAGTAGGAGGCAAGAAGCAACCTATTATGTCACATATCACAGATACATATATATATCTTAAACTGTGTTAAACCCGTTGGGTTCTTTGGTGTCCATTCTAAGGATGTATGTACATTCTAGTTGTCACAGAACGTTTTCCCTGTCACCTCCCCTCGGGAATTTCCTAATACAGTTAATAGTACTGAGTGTCATACACTCCAGGTTGCTATTATGAAAAGTTTTGAAATGCCTGGCTACTGGGTAGGTATAATCCTGTTTTGTTTTAGGCTGTCAAATGATGTAAAAAATTGTTTATCTACCAGCAGTATTGTGCTGTCTATGTATTGCTCGAGGAAGGGTCATTCTAGTATATACAGCACATACTCTGTTTTGCAATTTAAAGCTTGTTTGATGTGAATCTTCTCTCCTATGTAGTCACAACCTATGTTGCTTTTTTATCCTGCAGACAGGCTTTGCTTTTACCATATTTTCTGAAGCCATTGTTAGGCTTCATCCACTGTGCCCTTTTAGTCCACACATAGCTCTGTGCCAGGATGTCTTTCATGAACCTTACCTTCCCGTATCTGATCATCGGTTTTACACTGATTTCTTTACCTATCACTGGGTATTCCCTAATGATGTGCCAGTGCTTCTGAAGTAAATGCCATAGCCTATTATGCTGTACACTGTATGTAGTAGTAACTTGGCAAGTCTTATCAGCCTCTTGGTGCCTTTCCTGATGTTCAAATAGTAACTTTTCTCTCACTTGCCTAGCCACTCTATGTATAGCTCTCTGTAATGTTTTCTTTTTATATCTTTTGGCTCATAATCAGGTGATCGTATCTTCTTCTGCCTTATCAAATTCCACACCAGAGCTACACATTCATTTCAATCTAAGCAGCTCCCCATAAGGTATATGATTCACCATGCTTGTATTCTGGGAATTTACTACCATCAGTCTTATGTCAGGAAAATCTACATTGGAATTACTCATGTGGCTGTTGAAGGTTAAGTTCACGTCATTAACACTGATTTGAGTGATAAATTGATCAGCTGATTCTTGATTCCCTTTCCACAGCATAAACAAGTCATGTATATATCTGACCCATATCACAATGTGTGTAGAACAATGTTGTAGTTCTGTACCATGTAGTACCTGCCCCACCCACGAGCCCACTTGCAGATTCACATAGCTGAGGGTGAGCAGGTACCAATTGCTGTTCCTTGCACTTATTCACATTGAACAAAAATATTACATTGCAGACAGCACTGAATCATTTGCAACAACATCTCATTATGTTTGTAAAACGTTATAGGCCTAGACCTCAAGAAGTACCTTACTGCCCTTAACCCATCATTGTGCTTGACACTTGTGTACAGAGAATGCACATCCAAGCACATTATTAAAATATAATCCTCCCACTGTATATCAAAAAAATTAATATAGGATAGCAGGGTCTCAAACAAAGGCTGCAAAAAGTAACCCATATACTTAGATACATTCTCAAATAAATTGCCAATGACACATATAATTGGCCTGCCAGGGTGACAATCCTTGTTCTTATGTATTTTGGTGATTAAATACAGTATTGGTAACTTAGAATTAGACACTTTCAAAAAGGTGTACTCATCCAACATCAATAACTCTTCCTCATGCTATCTCTTTTTATCTCCATAAAACATATCTTTGATACTTTCATTTTCTACTTCTGATAACATCTCTTATCATTCAACTGTGTGTATGCTTCTTTTAATACATGTCTTTAGACCACAGCACCACATTGCCCCCTTTGTCGGAGTTTATGACAATGCATTCACTTGTACTTGTCCATCTATCCATCACATTCTTAAATTTAATCAACTGTAGAGTTAATGCTTGTTTTTCCTTTGCCCTTTTCATCTCAATTTCTTGAGTTCCCAGATAAAAATTTCTGTACATGTGTCTATGTTGTTGTGAGGCATATTTGGTAGAATTTGGGATTGTGTTTTAAATGGGGAATTAGGTCCTTGGTCTCCTATTATATGGTGTTCTCTTAAAATGACTGTGTCCGTCAACTGAAATAATCCACCCTCTTCCCCGTGTTCCATTTCCAAAAGGTCTTTCATCAACTCCACATCAGAGGCCAACAGGTCACTGTCTGTCAAAAAAGTAGTTATTTTTTATTTCCACTCTGATATTGTGTTTTTAAATATTTCTTCAGTTTGAGGTTTCTAGCAAAGATGCAGTGGTCCTATTCTGTTCATAGTTAAATGAGGCAGTGGGACCAAAGGAAAGCCATAAGGAAAATACATCTTTGTCATCATCTCATAAAGGAGTGCAGGTTAAATTAATTACAGTGTTTATTTGGCTCACTTCTTGGAATAGCTCTGCGTCATCATCCCTGTAGGGTTCCTCTTGCCCTGCCCCCTCTGCCTTTGTTGCCTCCTTTTTTTCTTTGCTGCTTTGGTGGATGGTTCCTCAGGTGACCTAATCTTCAAAAACAAAACTCATCTTGGACTGTGGTGATGTCACAGGCTACTCGTTGTTTATGTCTTTAGCCCATTGGAACTGCAGAGTAGTCTTGATTCTTATAGGTTCTGCCTTGACCAAGGTAAGGGCGGCCTGTTCTGGTAGTCACGGTGCTGCTGATGAAGGAACGCCAAAAGGCAGTTCATGCCCTCCAGAAGGAGTCCAAGAGGAAAAACCCCCAAAGGGAAAAACCTCTATGGCAGGAACTCACTGGAACAAAAAACAAGCAAAAAGGTAAGTCTTCCAACAAGAAAAACAATACTGGAGGAAGCTAGAACGAGCGAGGGAAAAAACTGGAGAAAAAATAACAGGAGTGAAGATCACCACCAAAGGAAGTATTGCAGCTCAAGGACAATAAGAATCACACACCTTATATACCCTAAAACAGGAAATGACCAACAGGTAGAAGAAAGACACCATATTGGATTGGGAAAGAATCAGAGGAGAATACAGAGAGAAAGCGCCATTTTGAAAAAGGGTCCTAAAAAAGAAAGAAGAACATGGCTGCTAAGTGTGCAAATAAGAACAAGAGAAAAAAGGAGAAAGAAAAGAAAAAAAGAAGAACAGAACAGGCTGCACCAGGTAAGTGAGTGGTTGGGGGGAAGGTGCCCACATCTAATATCGAGGGTGCGCCGTGCCCAAGGCTCGCCGAGGCCCCATGCCCACTTTGGGACCTTGTGCGAGGAAATAAGGAACAGAAGGGGCGCAGCAGGCCCAGCAGCCAGGAACCGCGGCTGCACCCCAAGCCGAACGATCAGACTCAGAGCTAGTATCCAAGCTAGAGTCACTCAATGATAGATCCTACTTCAATTTGTTTACTTCTCCCATACGAGGTCTCCTAATATTTTGCTTAGAGAACGTATAAATCCACCCATTTTTATAATGTTTTTTATCTCATTTGAACTTGTGTGCTTTCTTCATTTTTATAGATTCTTCATATTTCACCAATCTCTTTCTCATGTCTCCTTTATTTTTTTCTACCACATCCTTATCAGTATATCTGTGTAATTGTTCAATGACCTGCTTAATCTGGGCCATGAATCCTTCATAGTCTATTACGCATATTTCACTAGGAAAAACATCATCATTTTTTTACTTTCCACCTTAAGTTCTATTCACTCCTTTATTAATTCTGGGTGGAGGTTCTCATACTTCGGCGTAATCATGATCCTGAAATGTCTTGGAACTCATCCCACATCCATATATCTCATTAACGATTGGATCTCCCACCACTTTGATATTTCTTGTTTAGTTAGTCTCTCTAATTTGTGCAGCAGACTTTGTAAGTCATTGGTATTCAAATTGCTTGCACAAGACTGAGGCAGACCATCCCCAGTTTTCTGCTAGGGCTCATCACAGAAAATCTCTTCAGCTGCTTGCAGTAGTATATTGTATTTAATATTGTGTTTAGTAGTGTGTAGTACATATAGGGGGTCATTACAACCCTGGCGGACAGTGTTAAAGCAGCGGTAATACCGCAAACAGGCCGGCGGACAAAAAAAGGGAATCATGACCGTGGCGGAAACCGCCAACATAGACAGCCACTTTAACACTCCGACAGCCACGGGAGTACAGACAAACAGCGCGGCGGTCACCGACAACAGACAGGCGGAAGACAATGTACCGCCCACAGTATCACAACCCGCCAATCCACCACCTTTTCCGGGGCGGATTCACTGTGGATAAAAACACTGCGGAAACAGCTTTTGCAATGGGAAAAAGTTCACCTTCTGCACACTCCACGAGGAAGGAGGACACCATGGAGCTGGAATTACAAATTCTACCTGCCCTTGTCTTCCTGCTCATTTATGAACACCAGCAACGGCGGCGGTGAAGACAACGGTGAGTACTGCACCTACGACATAGGGGAGGGGGGAGGCAAAAGTCAGGGGGACACACACAAAACACCCCCACCCTCGCACATTATAACACACACAGCTATGCATGTCAAAACATCACAGTAACAACCCACAACCCCCCCGGAAGAATGCAAAGACCAAAGGAAATCACTCGAAAAATTGTAATGTATCAAAATATATACAGATATATATATACACATTCAAAAGTATATACATTACGAGAAGCAGTGCAGGTATGCACATATCAATGTCCGTGCACCACGGGTCCAAAAATGCATGGGCGAGTCCCACAAGAGATACCTGTCCACAAACGGAGAGAACACTGCTGGGGCATCAGATAGAAATACAACAGGCACCTCAGGGGGAAGGGAAGGGGGGGCACCTCAGCCGGATTACAGCACCACGCCAGATCCACGACGGGGCTCCATGCCCGTTGATGTATCCTGGGGAGTGCAAAGCCACAGTCTCTCAAGTCTCTACAGTGGGTGGTTTGCCCACAGTACCATCCTGGGGAGTGCAAAGCCACAGTCTCTCAAGTGTCTCCAGTGGGGGGTTTGCCCACTGTACCATCCTGGGGAGTGCAAAGCCACAGTCTCTCAAGTGTCTCCAGTGGGTGGTTTGGCCACTGTACCATCCTGGGGAGTGCAAAGCCACAGTCTCTCAAGTCTCTTCAGTGGGTGGCTTGCCCACTGTACCATCCTGGGGAGTGCAAAGCCACAGTCTCTCAAGTGTCTCCAGTGGGTGGCTTGCCCACTGTAACATCCTGGGGAGTGCAAAGCCAAAGTCTCTCAAGTGTCTCCAGTGGGTGGTTTGCCCACTGTACCATCCTGGGGAGTGCAAAGCCACAGTCTCTCAAGTCTCTACAGTGGGTGGCTTGCCCACTGTACCATCCTGGGGAGTGCAACGCCACAGTCTCTCAAGTGTTTCGAGTGGGTGGTTTGCCCACTGTACCATCCTGGGGAGTGCAAAGCCACAGTCTCTCAAGTCTCTACAGTGGGTGGCGTGCCCACTGTACCATCCTGGGGAGTGCAAAGCCACAGTCTCTCAAGTGGATAACAGTCTCCACTGGTTCTGGAGGGGGAATGGTGCCCACACTGCATTTAGCTCCCCGTGACGGTTCCTGTACCGTCACAGTCCCAGCTGTACATGGGATAACGATGCTTGATTTGGCGGTGTTTCCCTGTTCAGCGGTCTTCACCATGGCAGTGATTCCCTTGTTCAGCGGTGCTTTGCCATGGCGGGCTCTGATCTGTTCAGCGGTTCTCTGCCCTGTTCAGCGGTGCTGTGCCCTGTTCAGCGGTCTTCACCATGGCGGTGATTCCCTTGTTCAGCGGTGCTTTGCCATGGCGGGCTCTGACCTGTGCATTGGTGTGTGGCATGACGGTCCCTCATTTTCCAGCGGGGCTGTGGCAGCCGGGGCCCTCCTGGGCACTGACTCCGGAGGTGGTCTCCTGACCAGTGACGATACTTCTGCCCTCCTGGGCAATGACTCTGGCGGTGGTCTCCTGACCAGTGACAAAACTTCTGCCATCCTGGGCAATGACTCTGGCGGTGGTCTCCTGACCAGTGAAGACGGTGCTGGCGGTCGCGTCCCGGCCGCCGGGGAGGATGGCGCCCTTCCCCGCCGTGCTGCTCTCACCAGACTGTGCAGACTTCCTCTGGCCCTTCACCACCTTTGGAGGAGTCACAGCTGACTCTGCAATCCCCCTCGGACCCTTGTGAGCAGTTTTGCCGCCCGGAATCTTCACCCTGTCCCGTCGGCCACTTTCCAACTTTAGATGCTTTACAGGGGGTGGACTGGCAGTGCTTTGGCTCAGTGTCACACTGCCTGCCCTGGTGGCCGGTGCACTCCACACACCTGTAACACGCACCACTGGTAGTGGAGTCTTTTTGGCTGAGGCGCTACTACGGGACTTATGAATTGGAGGGGTGGGGATGGGGGCAAAGAGGTCAACGTTGCTGAGGGAGAGTTTATGACGAACACAGGGATGGGTCACTGGAGGGGGTCTGGGAGTGGAGGAAGAGGAGGTGGTTGTAGGAGGTGTCACTTTAGGTGTTTTGGGTGCAGGTGCAGGTACTGGAGGCTGTCGTGAGCAATGTTCCCTCTAATTTTTTTCCACTGTGTGCGGCAGTGTGCGGTCTCTGTGCTCTGCAGCCAAGGATACGTGCGCCAAGAAATTGACCATTCACGCGCGCGCTGCGCATAACTAGCCAAGATCTTTGGCATTAGCCTCTCCATACCACTAAAGCAAAAACGGGATATCATTGCTCCATGCAATAGGGCATCAAGGCAGTTTTGTGACCTGGTTGCACACCCCAAGGACATGACCTGTTAGGGGAGCACGTATATTGCTCTGAAAGGCTTATTTAGGCTTAGAAAGTGATAACGCATATAAACTACCACAGAGTATAGGAATGGTGGAACATTTGATAACAGCACATTTTCTACTGTTCTGAAGCATTTCCTAGCTCATTAACCATTAATTTCCAAGACAAATATCACTTGCTTGCTTGTATGCTAAAGCACGCCAAATGATGTTTAAAACACTCCCCGCGGCATTTAAACGCTGTTTTCATTGACTTCAATCCAGAGCCAAATATGAGCATTATCTGCCTTAGGGGAGCACGTATATCGCTCTAAAAGGCTTATTTAGGCTTAGAAAGTGATAACGCATATAAACTAGCATAAAGTATAGGAATGGTGGAACATTTGATAACAGCACATTTTCTACTGTTCTGAAGCATTTCCTAGCTCATTAACCATTAATTTCCAAGACAAATATCACTTGCTTGCTTGTATGTTAAAGTACGCCAAATGATGTTTAAAACACCCCCCGCGGCATTTAAACGCTGTGTTCATTGACTTCAATCCAGATTCAAATATGAGCATTATCTGCCTTAGGGGAGCACGTATATCGCTCTAAAAGGCTTATTTAGGCTTAGAAAGTGATAACGCATATAAACTACCACAAAGTATAGGAATGGTGGAACATTTGATAACAGCACATTTTCTACTGTTCTGAAGTATTTCCTAGCTCATTAACCATTAATGTCCAAGACAAATATCACTTGCTCGCTTGTATGCTAAAGTACGCCAAATGATGTTTAAAACACTCCCCGCGGCATTTAAACGCTGTTTTCATAGACTTCACTCCAGATTCAAATATGAGCATTATCTGCCTTAGGGGAGCACGTATATCACTCTAAAAGGCTTATTTAGGCTTAGAAAGTGACGACGCATATAAACTACCACAAAGTATAGGAATGGTGGAACATTTGATAACAGCACAACGTGCGCGCTTGCCAAAGGGGCCTGCACGATGGGGGAAGGAAAGGTGCGCGTGCGCTCGCGCGCGCGCTTAACAGGGAACATTGGTCCTGAGGTGGATGGATGTTGGGTGTGTGGGTGCCCGCGTTTGTGTACTTTGGGAGGGGGCGTCACAGACACACTGGGAGAGGACACAGGGGAAGTCTAAATGGGAGTGGGGGTGGTGAGCGCAGGTGAGCGGGGTGAGGTGCTGGGTGTTCTGGTGCGAGTCCTAGTGCCTGTAGATGTAGTGCATGCAGGTGAGAGTGTAGACGACACTGGGAGGGAGGAGGGAGACGATGAGGAGGGGGACACAGTGGAGGCAGTGGATGTTGCTGTGTCTGTATGTGTCTGATGCTTGTGTGAGTGCCTGTGGGATGTGTGGTGCCTCTGTTTGCCTGAGCTACTTTTGTGTGTTGAGGTGTGTGCATGCTTGTCTGTTGGTGTGCTTGGTATAGGCTGGGGTACAAGGGACTGGGTCTGGGTGGAGGAAGTTGGAGGGGGGAGGCTAGACACAGGGACAATGGCTGCCATCAGTGCTGAGGCCAGAGATTGCAGGGTTCGATGAAGGGCAGCCTGACCAGAATGAATGACCTCCAGGAATGCATTACCGTGTTGCAACTCCCTTTCTACACCCTGGATGGCATTCACAATGGTAGACTGCCCAACAGTGAGTGACCTGAGGAGGTCAATGGCCTCCTCACTGAGGGCAGCAGGGGTGACAGGGGAAGGGCCTGAGGTGCCTGGGGCGAAGGTGATGCCCACCCTCGTGGGTGAGCGGGCACGAGGCGAATGCTGAGGGGCTGCTGGGAGGGCGGTGCTGGTAGGGGAGGTGGCGGCTGTACCTGTAGAAGTGTGGGGCACAGATGGTGCCGCCACCACAAGGGAGCTCCCATCGGTGGACGAGTCCGTATCGCTGTTTGGTGATCCGGTGCCCGACGTAAAGCTCCCCTCGCCCTCCGTCCCACTTTTGCATTCTGAGTCCATGGTGTGGCCCTCCATGGCCATGTGGGATGCAGCTCCCTCGTGCTCCGGTGCCACTGTACCTCCGCCTGATGATGCTGATGCACAAAAGAACAGGGAGAGCAGAAGATGGGGGGGGACCGAAGAAAGACAGGTTGAGTGCATGGCATACCGCTACCGTTGGCGGACAATACAGACACAGCAGCCCCCTGCCCTACGCCGTGCTCCTGGCCTCTACAGATGCAATTCCTGGGATATGGCCTACATGGCTATGGTGGACATCTGCACACATGGAAGCCACAGGGGCATGTATACGTGTACTTGGCACTCTACTGCGGTGGGGTGGAGTGCCACATGGCCTGCATTACGGAGGGGCCTAGCCTATGGAAGTCGCCCTGGCCTAGGGAAACCCACAGCCCTCCTCCCAAACCTAGACCCCTGAACTGCACGCAATGTCCCCAGAATGATAGTGTACTCACCCCTTTGTGTCTGCTGTGATGCCATCAAGTGGCCATCCAACTCATGGTAGGCCACCGCCAGGATCCGGAACATCAGGGGGGTCATAGGGCGACGGGCACCCCTCCCATGTTGGGAGGCCATCCCCAGCTGAGCCTCCGCCGTCTTCTTGTTCCAGCGGCGAATGTCCTCCCATCTTTTATGGCAGTGGGTGCCCCGTCTCTGGTGGACCCCCAGGGTCCAGACGTCCTTGGCGATGGCACCCCAAATGTCCTTCTTCTGGTGGGCGCTGACCTACATGACATGTACAGGGGAAGAAGAGAAGTCATTACCAACTGCACCGTCGAAGTGAGTGGCCCCCATCCCTGCACTTGCCATGTGGCAGATGCATTCACACTCATTCATGTTGACTGCACTCTGCCCCCTTCCCTCTTACAACCAGCCCTCTCCACCCAGGCATAGCTCATACAACGTGCTCTCTGTGTACTTACCTGTTGGTCTGGAGGACCGTAGAGTAGCGTGTACTGGGGGAGGACCCCGTCCAGGAGCTTCTCCAACTCCTAGCAGTGAAGGCAGGGGCCCGTTCCCCAGACGCAGCAGCCATTGTCTCTTCCAGACCAAGGTCACAGCAGCACTTGCAGTGTAGGTCCTCTCCTGTCGAAGATCAGGTATCCAGTGATTGAACAGATAGAAAATGGCGGTCACGTCCGCAGTGGTGACGTCTGCGGAAGTGCGTCTCATCACCGCCGGCGCACTTCATCATTGGCTCCTGGGACCCATAGGGTCCAATGTTAACCAATGCAGCATTGCGCCGCGGTCTACGACCGCCTACCTCGACGGTCTACAATGCCAGCGTAGTTCCCTCACATCCCACTGTCCCAGTTTAGAGGTCAGTCAGCCGCCGTTTCAGGGGTCCACATGGCTTAATTTGCAACTGCGTCACAGATACCTGGGTCTACACTCGACACACATACAGGAATAATTTTTGTCTTTGGTGTCTTGTTCGGTGTATCTGTGGATACATACCTGGGATTTTGTTGACTCTGTGGTCGCTGTTGTCCTTCCTAGGCACCGTCAGCTTGAACATTTGAGAAGATGGCGGAATCCTCCGGTGTACCGACTGCTGGTGGACCTGTTGACAATGGAGGAGCGACATTTACTCATCACCTACAGGTTTGACCGTGCCACTATCCAGGAACTATGTACCCAGTTGAAGCCAGACCTGATGTCACCAATCCGTCATCCCACAGGAATCCCCCCTCAAGTGCAGGTGCTGTCAGTGCTCCATTTCCTTGCAAGTGGATCGTTTCAGACAATAGTGGCCATGGAATCAGGGATGTCCCAGCCTATGTTTTCAAACGTGTTGTCCAGAGTGTTGTCTGCCCTGCTGAAATACGTAAGGAGCTACATCATTTTACCTCAGGTGGAGGATTTGCCAACAGTGAAAGGTGACTTCTATGCCCTTGGACATAACCCCAACATCATAGGTGCTATGGATGGGACCCATGTAGCTCTTGTCCCCCCCCACAGGAGTGAACAGGTGTACAGGAACCGGAAGAGTTATCATTCCATGAATGTACAGATGGTATGTTTGGCAGACCATTCATCTCACAGGTAAATGCTATGTTCCCTGGCTCAGTGCATGACGCCTACATCCTGCGCAATAGAAGCATCCCTTATATGATGGGTCAACTCCAGAGGCACCGGGTGTGGCTATTGGGGGACTCTGGTTACCCCAACCTGTCCTGGCTATTGACCCCAGTGTGGAATCCCAGGACAAGGGCAGAGGAACGCTACAATAAGGCCCACGGACGAACTAGGAGGGTGATCGACGCACCTTCAGCCTCCTGAAGGCCAGGTTCAGGTGCCTGCATATGACAGGTGGTTCCCTATTCTACTCACCAAGGAAGGTGTGCCAGATCATCATCGCCTGCTCGATGCTTCACAATCTTGCTTTGCGATGCCAGGTGCCTTTTCTGCAGGAGGATGGTCCAGATGGCGGTGTTGTGGCAGATGTGGAGCCTGTGGAGCCTGTGGACAGTGATGAGGAGAACGCTGAGGAAGAAGACATAGACAACAGGGAGTCAGTCATACAGCAATATTTCCAGTGACACACAGGTGAGAACAGTTTGCTTTTTACCATTAGATTCACTTTCACACTTCTACCTCTATCCTGTCTGTCAGTTCATAGCAGTATTTGGTCACTGAGTTGTACCTTTCCATTACGGTTTCACAGGTGTGGTTAGCAACGTGTGTCATCTGCTTGCATCCTTCAAGGACTTGTGATGTGTGACATAGGTATGTTGGCTATAAAATTGGACAGCATGTTGACACTGTCATTGATTATACATATTTACCAAATCACAGACTGACTCCAGATTGTTTTGTGGTTCAAAGGTGTTTATTTCAGTGCTCAAAAATGGAGGGGGGTAGTGATATGGTGATGGGGGACGGTGGAGGAATGTCCATGGCAGAGTCCAGTCCATTTGTCACACAGGTGCACTGCCCATATGGGCATAGGAAGTGGAGCTGGGGCAGTTCTAATCGGGACAGGGTAACAAAGTGAGACAGCGGGAGGACAATCAGGGTGGTCTCATTTCCTGGCGGGGGTCTTGCCATCTTGCTCTGTCCTATTCCTGGATCTCAGGGACCGCTTGCGTGGTGGTTGTCCGTCTGCAGGGGGTGGGGTGCTGGTGTGGTGGTCCTGTGGCGGGGCGTCCTGTCCACTAGCGGCGGCGGAGGTGGTGGGTAGTTCATCGTCCTGGCTAGTGTCAGGTGCCCCTTGGAGTGCCACAGTGTCCCTCATGGTCTTTTGTATGTCCTTCAGCACCCCTACGATGGTGCCCAGGGGGGAGCTGATGGTTCTGAGCTCCTCCCTGAAGCCCAAATACAGTTCGTCCTGCAGGCGCTGGGTCTCCTGAAACTTGGCCAGGACCGTCGCCATCGTCTCCTGGGAGTGGTGGTATGCTCCCATGATGGAGGAGAGGACTTCGTGGAGACTGGGTTCCCTTGGCCTGTCCGCCCCCTGTCACACAGCAGCCCTCCCAGTTCCCCTGTGTTACTGTGCCTCCATCCCCTGGACCGTGTGCCCACTACCACTGCCCCCAGGTCCCTGTTGTTGTTGGGGTGGTGGGTTATCCTGGGTTCCCTGTAGTGGTGGACACACCGCTGATTGACGTGTCCTGGGTAGGGAGGTATGGGCCCGCTGGGTGGGTGCTGTGCTGGTGTTACCAGAGGGTGGAAGGTCAGTGTTGGGCTGTGCCTGTGCAAGGGGAACCGACTGTCCCGAGGCCCACGATGGTCCGGGCTGGTCATCAGGATCCAGTAGGGCAGAGCTGCTGTCGTCACTGTGGGCCTCTTCTGTGGGTGGAGTGGAGATGTCTGGACCCTCCGGTGTGGTGACGTTCCGTAGTGGTCCTGCAGGGATATAAGAGCATGATTAGTGCATGTGTGTGAGTAATGGTGTGCAATGGGTGGGTGTTTCTGTACCCCAGTGCAAGCATTCCGGTGTGTGGGTTTGTGTGATGATGGTTAGGGGGTTGTTATGGGTATGTGCAGTGAGCATGCTTTGGTGAGGGCTGACCATGCTTTGTTTTTGCATGCAAGGCTTGGTGTTGGGATGGGTGGTTTGTGTTATGAGTACATTAGTGAGGAGTTGGAGTGATAGGGAAGGGGTGAATGTGGGGGTGTGTGATGGCATGCAGGTAGGTTGGGGGATATAATAGTTGAGATTTAACTTGCCAGTGTCCATTCCTCCACCGACTCCTCCGAGGCCCTCAGGATGCATGATGGTCAAGACTTGCTCCTCCCATGTTGTTAGTTGTGGGGGAGGAGGTGGTGGTCCGCCGCCAGTCCGCTGTACCGCGATGTTGTGCCTGGAGACCACTGAACGCACCTTCCCCCGTAGGTCGTTCCACCTCTTCCTGATGTCCTCCCGATTTCTTGGATGCTGTCCCACAGCGTTGACCCTGTCGACGATTCTTTGCCATAGCTCCATCTTCCTGGCTATGGATGTGTGCTGTACCTGTGAGCCAAATAGCTGTGGCTCTACCCGTAGAATTTCCTCCACCATGACCTTGAGCTCCTCCCCGGAAAACCTGGGGTGTCTTTGGTGTGACATGAGGTGGTGTGGGTGATGTGTGGGGTGGTGTAAGTGTTGATGTGTGTGGTGATGTGTAGTGGTGTGTGGTATATTGTGCGTGTAATGTTGTATGGATGATGGTGTTGTGTGCCTCTGTGTGGTGGGGTTCTCAGTTGCTGTGCTCTCTGTCTATCTGGTCTTCGTCTCTAATTTTTTGTCGTAGGGGTTTGTGGGTGATGTGGGTGTGTGTTTTATATTGTGTTGTGTGTGTGGGAGTGATGTTTTTATGTGTATCAGGTGTGTGTATTTGGAATTGTCCAATGTGGTGGTGTTTTGGAGATGTGTGTGTATTTTGAGCGCGGCGGTGTGTACCGCCAATGGAATACCGCAGTTGAAAGACCGCCGCGTGGATTCGTGTGTCGTGATAGCATGGGCGTCTTTCTGTTGGCGTGACGGTGGAGGATTTGTTTTTGCCAGTTTATCACTGACCTTTGGTGTGGCGGAGTTGTGTGGGTGTCTGAATTTCGGCGGATTCCGAGATGTGGGTCATAATAGCTGTGGCGGAATTCCGCGGCGGTGTTTTGGCGGTCTTTTACCGCCAATGTTGTAATGACCCCCATAATGTTTAATATTTGAACTTTTCAAGAAACTGCAAGTTATAATCTTTAATATGTTTTAAATATAGTATTTTTGATTTTAGTTTCTATATTTCTATGACTTGTACCCTAAGGTAACTATAACTCACTGCCCCACCATGGACAGTTTTCTCCTCAATTATTTTACTGCAAATGATATATTTATACTATCAACAATGTTATCAAAGATGTCATGGGTGATGTAATGTGTGGGGTAATTAGCATTGCATGACGGTGGCACAAGTGTTAGTTACCTTAGTGCACAAGTTATAGTGACCTGAGCCAACCACTGCAATAGCTGCTTAATTTCTATGGTTTTGTGCAAGTACATTAAGAACCTAACTATAACGTCCCTGTAACCTTTATTTTTTAAGTGAATTACTATGTATTTTTATTCTATTTTCTAACTATAATGTCCCTGTAACCTTTGTTTTTCTCAGTGAATATATATATATATATATATATATATATATATATATATATATATATATAGAGAGAGAGAGAGAGAGAGAGAAGAGAGAGAGAGATATAGATAGATAGATATTTATATAAATCACAGAAATTTAGTTTACTTGTTCAAGCTATGCCGTAATTACAGAGGCAACACCCCTTTAAGAGACTCTCCCACTATTTTCATCCCATTTAAAACCCTGCCTATAGTACAGTGTGGTTTGGACCTCAGGTGACCATACTCCTCAAACTTTGGGCAAATAACTTAAACTTAACACAAATTTGATTGATAGAAATGCTTTGGAAATTTCATTGAAATCTCAACTTTTTTTCCAGGTATTCACGTGAGGTTGGATACCAGCCAGAGGGTAGGCTTAAGATGGAATGGCGTTTAACCAGGTGTCATTTAAAAAATATATATATTTAATTTATTCATTTTATGAAAATAAACATACAACAAAGAGAGGCCGCTGAACGAAGGAGCAAAAGCATTGCATTGCATAGTCCCATGCAGTATTCAAATACCAAATACATAGTTCAACACAGCCAGTAGCAATCGCAAGGGATGTTCAGCCCCATTCCCAACTATACACGTCAAGATGAGGCACTATCAACGGCAGTGTTAAAACATTGATCAACACAAAACCAGGGACAAGTTTAGAAAAAACAGACTTTCGTAGGGCTAGAGAACATATCCACAACAAACAAAGAGAAAAGGAATAGGGACGGGCAGAGATGAGACGCAAGAAAGCAGTGCAACCATCCAGTTCCACACAACAGCCATGGTACATGAGAGTGGCAACAGGAATCAGAACTACTATACGCATGGCAAGATACAGTTTGCATCAACAGCCTCATGGGTTAGACTCCAGAATGGAGCGCAGTGGAGCCCATATATCCCTAGGCCGGGAACCCTCAGGGAGCAACTCCCAAAAGACCAATAATTGTTCTTGACAAAAAGAGGCATCCCGCAGCCATTCAGATCCGCGAGGAGCCCGGCCGTGACCCCAGCACATCCCAATCTTCCACTTAGCCAGTAGCAGCAGCAGGCCCACCAGTCTCCTGCGAGCAGACGGTATCTCATCAACATATCCAAGAAGCGCTAGTTTAGGGGTCAAGGGCAGGACCAGGCCAATCATCTCCTCAAACATGTGCATTACCTCGATCCAATAAGTACGAACGCCCTCACAGCGCCACGCGAGATGCAGAAAATCAGCGTCCGGGGCACAACACCTTATAAAACACGCATCCGCGCGCAGACCCATAGCATGCAAACCTTGTGGGGTATAGTACAAGCGATGCAGGAATTTGAAATGGATAAGACGCAGTCTATGACTAGGTGATAAAACCCTCATATGCACGCAGCATTTCCTCTACGCTTCCTCAGAAATAGCCTCACCAACATCAACCTCCCATCTAGCCTTTTCAGTCATATTGGTTCCCCTCTGCTGACTTTGTAAACAATTATATAACTTAGTAATGAGCTTGCACGGCGACCGCGCACGATACATCACCCCCAGAGCCTGACATACCGACGGGGTCTCGGGGAGGCCAGGGAAACGCGCACGAAGCATCACGCAAATGCGCAATACATACAACCGGTGCAACGCAGTGTCACGTCCATCCTTCACCGTCATCCCTGGGAGACCAACCACCCCTCCACAAACCAGTCACCTAATTCGGTTAAATTCAATTCATGAAGGAAGTCGCGCAACCTCACATTTCGAAACATCCCCTCATCTGTGAAATCAAGTACTGACATCGACGGAGCATAGGGCTCATGCACACCAACTCGGCGCAATAAAGTGGTCCAAGCTCTAGCAGTACATGCCACGATATCCACTCCGCAAAACCCGTTCCCGATTACTCGCGATCGTCTATCCGGCCACACCGCATCGCTTTCAGATGCGAGATGCTGTACATATCGAACAGGGTGTGTCCAATAATATGCAAAATGGTCCTGCGCACAGTAATAATGGAGCTCCAAGTCATGAGCAGCCAGGCCACCTAATTTGAATGGTAACGTCAACTTTTCCCAGGAAATTCTGGGCTGCCCGCCCGCCCAAGCTAACCGTATCAGAGCAGAGCGGAGTAAGTATAAGAGGGAGATTCACAAACAAGTATAGGAATTTAGGCAGCACCATCATTTTAGCAATAGCAATACGTCCGATAAGTGAGAGCGGCAGCGAGCGCCACACCTCCACCCTTTCTTCCAGCCATGAGATATCCTTACCATAATATGCTGACCAGAGTGTCTCCACTTCCCCACTCAGCCAAACTCCTAAATAGTGTACTGGGCCATCAGCCCAACCAATCGGACACTGGGAAGGAAAGCTCGTCATTCCCACAGAAAGGGGCATCACCACTGATTTGGACCAGTTAATTGTAATGCCAGAGAAAGCACTGAATCGCACTTTCTCATCCAGCAGTGCATCAAGATTTTTCCGCGGCTCGTGAACATACAGCGCAATATCATCTGCGTACGTGGATATTATTATAGGGCATTGTCGGAACGCTAGCCCTCTGTTATTATGATGTTGTCTCAGGCACGCCACAAGATGCTCCATTGCAATTGCGAAAAGCAGCGGAGATAAAGGGCACCCCTGGCGAGTCCCCAGAGCCACCCGAAAAGGGCCAGAGATATTTTCATTCAACCGCAGTCTAACGATGGGTTCCGAGAACAACAAGTGGATCAATTGCACACAATGCATGCTCATTCCCACTCTGGCAAGCAACGCAAACATGTACTTCCATGCCAGCGAGTCAAAAGCCTTAGTGGCATCCAAAAACACCGCAATCGCATCGTCCTTAGCTTCAATCGTACTTGCCACAGCGACGTACGTGAGCAAATTATATGATGTAGACCGACCTGGTACAAAACCAGACTGGTCCGGTAGTACCAGCTTCGGAAGCAGCGCTGCAACCGCACCGCTATTATCTTAGCCAAGATTTTATTATCCATGTTAATCATGAAGATTGGGCGATACGAGTCACAGCTAAATGGATCCTTGCCTGGTTTAAGAATCGTGACAATCAGGGCCTCACGAAGGGAAGCGGGGAGAACCCCAATCTCCACAGCCTCCGCGTAGACCTCTAAGAGGTGAGGAGCAAGGATATCTGCGTATTACTTATATAAGGATGGAGTCAAGCCATCCAGGCCGGGGAACTTATCTCCTGGCAGACTACGAATCGCTGATTTAACCTCCTCAACTGAGAAGGGGGCATCGAAATAGGACCTATGCGCATCATCAAACCAGAGTAGGCTCATTTCAGAGAAGTAGTCCTGCGCCACCTCAATGTCTAGCCCAGAAGGCTCTGCATACAGATCCGCAAAATAATTGGTAAAGACCTGCATAACTCCGTTCGTCCCCACCACACACTCGCCCGCCGCACTATTTATTTCAGTAATGTAATTACTGGCCCATGGCTTGCGCAGCATGCTCGCCAATGTGCGCCCAGCCGTCTCTCCCTCCCCATATCTCCTTGCCCTAGCATACTTTCCCAAAAAACAAATATCCCACAGAGAAGCCTCCTCGTGCACAGCACTTCGCAGAACCGCAAGCGTGTCTCCAGACCAGTCAGCCAACAGGCGCTGTTCCAAGTCCGCTATCTGTGCCTCCAACTCCCGCTGCAACATCCTTAGGACGCCATGTTATTTCGAGAGGCATATTCCCAAAATTACCATCTAAAAAGCCTCCCATAGTGTACCAGCCAAACTCACCGACCCGCTGTTCTCAGCAAAATAATGAGTAATGGCCTTGCAAACCTCCTCTCGAAATGCCCCATCCCGAAGCACCCCATGAGGCATGCGCCACATATATGCGCCCAGGCACACCAGGTACAGCCAGCACTAGCTTGACTGGCAAGTGGTCCGATAAGGTATGCGCCATGTGTTCCACTGACTGCGTCCAAAGCTCCACATTCCTCGTACTCAGTCAACGATCAATGCGGGACCAGCTGTTTTGATCATAATTAACACACGTACCCTCTCTGGTCGCCCCATGGTATGCCCTCCATAGATCCACCAAGGCACCCTCAGCCATCACAGACAACAGAGCTCTAGCAGCAGCAACGTGCTGCACCCTGGCCAGGCTTTCGCGATCCACCCCGGATCCAAAATCACATTGAAGTCCCCACCCCAGATCACGGCGCAGCTGCCCAGCGACTCAATCAGGCGCCACTCTTCACAAAAGAATTCAGGGTCATCAGTATTAGGACCGTAGACCGAGACAAGCCTGCAAGCTCTATCCAGCAGCGTGCCACTCAACAAGACATATCGGCCATTAGGATCCACTATTTCTGAGTACGCCAAGGCAGTCCCTTTCGCAGCAGAATCGACACTCCTCTTGCATAGCGTGAGAACACCACATTGTGGTATTTTCCAATCCAGCCAGCCTTCAGCCGATTCTGCGTAGCCGCCACTAAATGAGTCTCCTGCAACATGCAATATATCAATTTCCTGCTGCTTTACAGCAGACATAAGCCACACCTTACGCCCGTCATTCAAGCCACGCATGTTCCAAGTGAGGCAACAAACCGATGTCACATCCCCATGCACCATCGCATCGTCCTATCAAGTACAACGTACAGCCACAACATCTCACCATACCTGCCAACCACATGGAAGTAGAAGAAAAAGAGGAAAAGGAGAGGAAGTAAAAGAAGAAACGGAACCTGAACATTCCCATCCCACACCCACGCAGACCCCCCCAAAGGGGTCAGAGCAAAGAACCCACCCCCCTTAACAACTTTAACCCCAACCGTAGCGAATAGCATAAGAATATGACTCATCCAAGGGGCGAGAGCCAAGCCATCCATCCCACCACCCCAAACGGGGCAGGGGAAGGAGGGCAAAGGGCCAATGAGTAAACTAGACATCATAGTGGCCAATAGGACAGATACCACAATAACAGTGCACCCCCTACAGCAACGGAGAGTCATCCCCAACCATCACCACCCATTCTGACTTAGTCATTGTCACTTAAAGCAGCTCGCTCAGGTCCGGAGGCATCCAGGTCACCCACCACAGACTTCTTAGGCACAGTTTTGGCAAATTTAGCCGCCAGTTTCAGGTCTGTGAAAAAAATGCAGTTTGCCCCCATGCTGTACCCTCAGTTTCGCAGGATAAATAAGAGAGAATCTAGCGTCTGTCTGGCTCAGAGTGCGTTTAATCGGCAGAAAGGCTCTACGGGCAGCCTGTACACTGGGGGTGTAATCCGGAATTATGCTCAATTCAGAGTTCTGGTAGATCCCTGGTCGCCGCTCCCTGGCCAGCCTGAGGACAGTATCCCTATCACGGTAATTCAGCAATCGGACAATGATGGGTCGTGGCAGAGTACCAGGCTGGGGTCGAGGCCCCAATGATCTATGAGCTCTCTCCACCACCACCAGCCGGGAGAGCTCACCAGGGAAGAGGTCAGAGAGCATGGCCTCCACAAAGTCCTCCATCCTACCCATGTCTGTGGACTCCGGAAGGCCAACTATTCAGATGTTATTGCGGCACGACCGTGCCTCCAAATCTTCATGTTTATTACGTATAACTTCCAGCACACGCTCCATACGAAGCAATTGTTTCTGTTCACCCTGACGTTGATCCTCCAGCTCACATGTATGTGTCTCCAGTTGGTCAAACTGGGAGTCATGATCATCCACCCTAGCCTTAATTCGATCCAGCTGCTCGTCAGGTGGTCAAGCTTAGCGTCAATGCCCGCAAGGCTATTCTTGAGGTCTATGAACATAGCCTTGACTGATGTATCTGGGTCAACCTCCTCCACAGGAACCTCCCCCAGCTGAGAGGTAGAAATGCCACCCCTCTTCCTTCCCCCATCGAAGGTGAGCTTTGCCTGTTTCTGCTCCGCCTTGCCCATTCTCCGTGACTGCCAGGGCACAACAGGCAGGGAACCCCTCGCCACCAGGTCAAAAAGGCAGCAGGACTCGAAAGATCCTCACACCAAAGAACAGCACTGAGTGCTCAGAGAAGTATCGTGGTACAACCCCACCAGGGCGAAGAGGGGCATCCAGGCCCCCAACGCAGCCACTCGGTCCACCCAGGCTGGGCCGAGTGGAGCCCCAGCCCGCAGACTGCAGCCAGTAGTCTCTCAGATATCACAGCACTCAGGGCACCTACTGGGAACAGCCAGACATCCAGAAGCCAGGGATCCAACTCCTGTCGCAATCCCTGCACAACCGCACTGCACAACCTGCAATGGAGCAGCAAGAGAGGAGTGGATCCATGGGCTGAAGCCAACCCCCACTGCCTCCTCAGCACCGCAAATAGTCCCACGGTCCGAACCGACCGGTGAAGGAACCCTCCAGCAGATGAGGTCCGGGGTGCACCCACAAACAGCAGAGATCCACACCAGGAGCTCCTCAACCCCTCCAGCATCACAGGAAACAGCAGCCGGCCAACAGCCTACCGCGGGACGACCAGGTCAGTATTAGGGGCAGAGAGAGCTCCCCGCTCAGGTCAGAGCTCCACTCACGGGGAGGAACAACCCCAGCAGGCCAGCCCAAGACCTCCTCCCACGGCCCACCCAGCCAAGGCCGCCGGCACCGCAATACAAGGTAGGCCCCGCGTTTCGTGAGGCCGCGGTTCAATCTGACCGCTGAACCGGCCTCGAGAGGGAGAGCTCACTGCTCCCCTCCATTGTCGGGTGCCACAGAGGAAACAGTGGCGCTACACCAGTGGGTCCTGCCGGGGAAAGAGAATCACCCCCGGCGAGGCGTGCCCCAGAGAGCCACAGGCCCCGCCTCACCTCCAAGCCCCAGAGAGGCTCCCGAGCTGCAGGGCCCGCCTCCCCAACACAGGTAATAGCAGGAAAAACAGCCCCCGCCAAACCGGGCGCGGGGACCACCAGCAGCAATCGGAGTTCCGAGGGGCCTCCTGGTAAAAATATGCCGGAGTCCGCCGCTCTGGATGGATACATTTGTGGATTAGGCCCTCAGCCCAGCAGAGCCTCACGAAGTGATGGCCATCTTGCTGGCAGGCCCAGCCACGCCCCCAACCAGGTGTCATTTTAAAGTTTGTTTGACATGAACCTTATCTCTTCTAACCTAACCTAAGCACTGATTTAAACTGAAATATTTAATGACATTTTCCTCAAAGGCTGCAAAATTACTACAAGAGAAACCACATATCAACATTAAAAACCATAGGCAAGAACTGGAATTTCAACCTACCATGGCCATAAGGGGAACCCAAACCTCTCATGGCGTGTGTGCTGCAGCTTGATTCTTTAGATAAAGCTCAGTTAACTCATTCAACTCCACAAGTGCCTTGACAGTGTGACGAGAGAATGTCTGCCTCAGTGTAATTATCAGTGCAATTAGCAATCAATCTGCTCTTGTCCAACTCATGCAGGATCTTAATAGTTTTAACATTGATTACTGTTTGATGCATGTTCCAATGAAAACTTGGGGACTAAAATTAGAACAACCAACAACAGAAACACATTTAAAATGGTGACATTGGTTGTTTAAAATTGATTAGCATTTGCTTGATTAGCATGTAATAACCTTCTAAATCTACAATCATCCTTAGAAAAGAACTGGAAGCAGTCACAATACAAATCTGTGAACTGCTGGCATAAAAGGAGATTTAAATTCACAGTTAATAAATAACATATTATACTTAGGGCCTCATTGTGAGTTTGGCAGTCTGACTGCAAGACTGCTGCGGTGGGGGACGCCAAAAGACCACCATGTTGGCAGTCACACAGACTGCCATATTACGAATCATACAGCCAAGTCCGCCAAAACCCAGCCAAAAAACAGACACCACCAAGACTTGGGAGAGCGGGAAAGAGGCGGTGCAACCACAAGCCCCTCTAGCCCATCAATTTACCACTGAACTTATTAGGAGTCCCAAATCACAATGGTGGTTATTCCATGGGGGTCCTCCAATGGCAGTCCAAACCACTGTGCTCTGCGGTCATTCCCATACAACACAACACCACATTGGATGGATTAGAAAACAAAACAGCTGTCACACATACACAGCGACACACCCACAAACCACACTATAAAATGCACCCCTTCTCAAACCACAATCCTTTGTAACTTCAACGCCACACACAGACAGAGGCAAGAAACAATATGCAAAACAAAGATTAGGTACTGCTCCAACTTTCACAACCACACATCCCACACTCACACAATACACACATCACACACAATAGCACCTCTACACCACCTGTAATAGACATTAGGCCCTCACCACACAGCACCTACACCCCATCTCTCAAATCATTTTCCGCATATCACCACCATGTCACCACAAAACATCCCCGTTTTACAGATGACGAGTTAAGAGTCATGGTGGATGAAATCATCAAGGGAAGAGCCATAACTCTTTGGAGCACTAATCCAGTAGACCACTATTGCTAGGAAAATGGAAATGTGGCAAAGGATAGTTGATAGGGTCAATTCTGTAGGCATCTATCCATGCACAAGGGAGGACATCAGGAAGAGGTGGAACAACCTCAGGGGGAAGGTATGTTCCATGGCTGCCAGGCACCAGCTGGCGGTACACAAAACTGGCGGTGGTCCCCCACCTCCTCTCCCACAGTTCAGATCATGGGAGGAGAAGGTCTTGGGCATCCTGCATCCTAAAGGACTGACAGGAATACCTGGAGGAGTGGACTCAGGTAAGTCCATACAACAACAATGTCAACTAAATGTATTTGCATGCATGCTCAATAATCACCATTTATCAGCCTCACTGTCACACCACTCACCACCCTTGTTTACAACTCTCCAAAGACTCCTGTCTATCATCTGACAAGTAGAGACAACCCACCTGATGACACAGTATCTGGATGTGGTGTGAGTATTGCAAGGACTGATAGCACTAAAAATCCCAGCAGGCACTGTTTCAGCAGAACCAAATTCGCAACTGTGTACCAAATTGAAATAGCCATGCTTAACAATGGAGAATACTGAAATGACTGGTTCATATCAGTATACCATGGGTATAGGACAGGTGCTGACAACAATGTAATATCCAGCTGTTTATGCAAAGCCACTTACACACTGCTACAATTGTGTCCTCTGCTACTCTGTCCCTTTTACCTCCCATCACCCTTATAACTGTACTCACCTGGGAGGCTGATAATTGTATAATCTGTGGACATAGTGCACCTAATGACAGGAATGCCAAGGACAGCTGCCACTTGGATACTACATATACCCTGCTACTACTGTGTTCACTGATACTCTGGCCATTCTAACTCCCCTCACCCATAGAACTGTACTCACCTTATGGGCTGATAATTGTATAGTCTGTGGGCATATGGCACCTAATGACAGAAATGCCAAGGGCAGCTGCCACTGGGATACTACATACACCCTGCTTATACTGTGCCCACTGATTCTCTAGCCCTTTTAACTCCCATCACCCATAGAACTGTATCCACCTGGGGGGTTGATAATTGTATGGTATGTGGGCATAGGGCACCTAGTGACAGGAATGCCAAGGATAGCTGCTAATGAGATACTACATACACCTGGCTACTACTGTGTCCACTGATACCCTGGCCCTTCTATCTCCCATCGCCCATAGAACAGTACACTCCTGGGTAAATCACACATATCGCAGTGTGTTGTACTTGGTGTAACCTGTCTCATACAGCCAGGTCAAATGATCAATACAAATCTTATTTACACATAAGTATACCCATGTCTGTAAACTTAAACATTTTGTTTTATCTTATGAGTCTATGAACAGACAGAGAAGTTGCAAGAGACCCAGACATCCTGTAACAGGGTGGCCTGAAAATAAATCCTCAGAAACCCCAAAGGGCAGCGCCCGTGAGATTCAAAATTGAGGTCACTGTCACATAAGGGCAACAAAAATGGCCAACCTGTACATGTCCCACAGTATAACTAATGATTAGGAAAGGATGGCCAGATCACAATACAACCAGTAACAGTCTGGTTTGCATCTTCAATGGGTCTACCTACCACTGGGACCATTCAATCCACTTTTGAGACTGTCACTTCCCCCCAGATGAAGACTTCACTGAGAGCACCATTTCTGGCTGTGTGGACGTTGAGGACAAATCTGGCCCATCTGGGGATCCTGGTCAGATGACAATTCTCAGCCTCACCATGCCCTCTTTCACTCCCACTAGCCCTGTTGCATTGACATCACAGGCACCAGGCACAGAGAAAAGTTACCACCATCTTGTGCCCACCAGTCCAGGTACACAACTCCAAATACCTGACAATGATGGACGTGGCACTGGTGGCAGTGGCCAAACTGTGTCAAGGGCACAGGCACCTGGGGCTAGGGTGCACAGGAGAGATGTTTTGGATCAGTGCCACAAGGCTGCTGGGGAGAGTTCTGGCCAGGATACAATCTGCCAATTCTTGGGAGCTTACCAACAATCCCAAGGCATAATGGGCCAGGTGCTTGCCATGCTGGGGGAGATCAAACACTTGCAGTGGGACAATGACCGGGAGGTCATGCAACAGTGGTCAGCCCTCAATGGCCACATGGCCTCACTTACAGAGGAGCTGAGAGACATGAACAACACCCTGAGCAGGGATAGACTGCAACACTACACCCCTTCCATTGACCAACTTACACCAGCTCCTACTACGTCCATAGTAACCAGTGGCAGGGAGGACCTGCCAGGGGAAAGATCTGCCTCAGACACTCCTGCCACTATAGCTGGAGAACCCCCCGCAAGCATGGGCATCTACCAAGACAACCAGGAGGTGCAGATGCCAAGACATCAACCACTGCCAGGAAGTAACGTCTAACTGGTGGAGCCCAATTGTCTGCCACAGATGCATCCTGTTGATGTTTCCTAAGAAACCTTCCATTTTCCATGATACTGGGACACTGAACTTGAAATCTTGACTTATCTCTTGATTGTTTGACCTTTTTTGTTTCTCATACAATCATCCCAATATCCTGTGCACAACTAAATAAACAGTACTAAAGCACTATCTATGTATTGTGAGCATTTTGTTTGTTAAACATGTCACATGCTTCTGATTGAAACATAAGTAGGTGAATGTCAGGATGGACATGTCACAGGTAATGCCATGCTGAGGATCCGTAAGAACACAAATTCCAAAGTCGAAAACTTCTTTAAACCATCTTCATTACACTATGTAGCACACAGGCAACACAATTGTCTGACCTGTCATAGTCAAGTCTGTCCATATAATGTACACTTTTGCTCCTTTATCTGTGAGTACCATCCCACTGGTCACTGAAGCCATGGACATGTCAGGCTGTGTATGACGGAATAGGTCAACAGAAGGATTGGAATTTTCATCAGCTTCACCTTTATCACATACCTACACCATGCCTACCAAAACTACATACCCCATTATTCAGACAGTCTACAAGTTTATTCTTGATGCGTAATTAATAAAAATCAATACATCGATACATCACATTTTTCTATAAAAAATAATAAATATACAATACAAAATATCAGTTTAACATTCTACAATCTAGATGATAAAAAGCATACCAAAAACTTATTGTTATCTAAAAAGGGGTTCCCACACTCCTGTGCAAAGATTTTTCAGATTAATTGTCCTCTACCATTAGAAGTTTTTGTGATACCAAGCGTGGAAACTTTGAAAAGTTAGCATTTAAAACAATGTCCTGGGGTTTGAGGCAGGCAACCACTGCTTGCCGGCAAGACCGTATTCCCCTCTGATTAAATAATGACTTCAATAGAAGTTTGCGTTCGGTTCTTAAAACGTTACAGATACAAACTGAGGGGCATATTTATACATTGCCCCGTATTTAAACTTTGACGCCCGCGGACGTCAAAATTCCGCCGTGTGCGTCATTTTTTGGATGTGGCAACCCGCCTTGCGTTAATTATATGCAAGGTAGGCGTTCCCGTCCAAAAAAAGGCTTAAAGGGCTGTGCAACGTATTTATGCTTTTGGGCAAAAATTACGCACAGCCGGGAGGTGGAGCCAGAAAATGACGCACAGCCCGATTTGCGTAAAAAATTAACGCCTGGGTCAGGGCAGGTGTTAAAATGGGGCAAACACATGTGTATTTAATGAGAACACACAGAACAAACAGCAGAGCAGCAGAGCAGCAACAGGGAGCCATGGAGGTGATTCTAATCCAGCGTGCACGCAGACGCAGAGCCCAGCAGCAACAACAGCAGCTACAACAACATCAGTAGGGACCCCAAAGGCAGCGCAGAAGGCAGGAGAGGATATTCTGCCCAAGAACCACCCTGAAGGGCCTCAGGGAACACAACATCATACAGAGGTACCGGTTGAACTGGCAGGCCATTCAGCAGCTGCTGCGCAACATTGAACAGCAGTTGGCCCCCACTTTGGTGACACCCCGCACCATCCCAACAGAAACAAAGCTGCTTGCCGTACTTCATATGCTGCCAAGTGGCTCTTTCCAAACAACTGGTGCCTTGGTTGGCGGAATATCACAACCATCATTCTCCGCCTTTTTGCCCAAAGTACTGGATGCCATCATTCGACTGACACCCCGCCTCATCTGCTTCCCTAACACACTGCAGAAGCAACAGGAAACAAAACAGGGGTTCTACCTCATCAGTGGCTTCCCATACATCCTTGGTGCAATCGACTACACACATGTACGCCTAGAGCCACCTGCTGCAACTGAACACCTCTACCGCAACAGGAAGCACACACATTCCATCAACTTGCAGGCCATAGGCGATCACCAGGGATTGATCACCAACATCGTGGCTAAATATCCTGGGAGTGTACATGACTCATACATCTTCCGTCACTGCACCATCAATGAACACTTCCAGGATGGACGGTATGGCAATCGACTACTTGTTGGTAAGTACAAAAACCTACTTATATGCACACTGCACAGCAACCCTCTAGGACACACAATACATACACCACAACAGCAACATGTCAACAGGAACATACTGAGGTCGTGACATCGCTAGCCATGTTTCTGATGTCACCATTGAACCTGTCACACATCGGAAATTAGTGTACAGCCTAATGTTAAGACGTTAATGAGTGTGGTTGCCTAAATGTCACCTTGCAAATTGTAAGTGTCCCAATGACCTTTACATTAATACATTGCATAAGTTTCAAGGTATGGGATGTCCAGGGTACTTTGATATGAACGTGCTAACAACATTTTCAATTTTAACTGTGCATGGAACTATCATCTCATCCCCAGTGACGACACACGGAAACCTGTATCACAAGTCACAATGCTAGGGAGGGCACACTGTACTGTAAATCCCAAAACATACTGCTGACATGCTGCTAGGAGGTTCTACCTACTGTTTCAAACTTACGTAGGTAAATAGGGAAGCAGATGTCTATTGGAAAGCTATTAGCTCTACCAATCTTAGAGAATGTGGGTCTGACAGGCTGACTAAATTGGGGCTTACTTCCATTGCGACTCTTGGTGATACAAGTGTCACACACATGACTATCACCTGTACTCACAGCGGGGCCTACAGGGATGTCCTACAATCCCTACATGATACCATTGGATACGCATTGGCAAACTCAAAACATGTGAGAACTGCACTCCCACTAATGGAACAAGTAAAAAGCTTGCCCAACGCATCACACCTTGCTATGCGTCCAACTCGTGTGAGTCCATAACCAGCACACATAACAGACATATCAACACTTACTGGAGGGGTCGGGGTCCTCAAATGTTGCCACCTCTCCCACAGTGTAGGGTGCCGGTCCACCTGTAATGTATGGAAGGAACAAATGTGCTCAAAATCTGTGCACAGTGCAACAATTTCATAAACATATACAATGTGTAGGCTGAATAAGGAAATGGGAGCCTTTCAGACATGATGGTACTGCATCTGATATATCACGGCCAACTTGTACATAGCATGGGTCTCCTGTGACAGTTACACACATATCTGCACACATACATTGACCCTAACTATCATGTGGTTGCAAACATGCCCCATAATTGGTGAGCACTAAGAAATATGGAGTGTAATCGTCTCATCATGTGCATCCAAGAGAGACATCCAAAGCCTGGTTACTTGAGGACTGCATTACCAGTCAAACATGTCTTGTGGCCATGACACATTTATTGCACATAGGCCCAATGTACAGAGGGAGGGGCAGGGACTCTTGTAAGCCATCCTGTTGTTACAGTATAGTCAATTGATGTGGCCCAGCTATGGTGATTTGCACCAACCATGGAGATGTGAAGCCATGTGCATACACTTGGACTGCCATCCATATTTGGATTGTGGCTCAACTAATTCCAACAAACATCTTAAGATGTTAGCTGAGGGCACCTTACACCTTTTCACAATGTTTCCAAATCAAGAACTGACATGTATCCAAAAATGATCAAGGAACACAATAATCCCACACATTCATAGTACTTCTGTGAACGCTTTCCTTCCACACTCACCAGACTCACACGAGACAAATGTCTGAGCCACTTTGCTATTATCAATTTACGTGAAGGTAGCACTCATTTTCTGCATCATGTAGTGATTCCAAAGTCAGTCTAGCAATTGCGTCAACATAGTTTGCCTAAATGTTGGTACATCTGTACTTCTCGGTCAATAGTACCCTATATAGACATGATTGGCTCCTATTTTGTTAGCTGATCTGACAAAAAGGCCGCACCAATTTCCTTCATGGAAAAGTAACCTGTAAGTTTGCTGAGCACGTGCTACCTGACAGCTAGCAATTGTGATCCTTGCCATAGTGCATCAATGATCCCCTCATATTTCCCCAGCATTACACACAGTCAGCAAGTTAGTTGGCAGACATTGCACTAATCCCCTGATGTCACTACAGAGCATTTAATCGTGCACATTAACATAAGTCGTACTCACCAACAGTGCCACCAATCATGATTACCAGGTGGTCCAAGAGATCCTGCTCCCTGGTGATGAGGTCAGCCCACCGGTGCTTCAGCTGGTGGTCACTCCTCTGGCTGGCATACACATGCTGCAGGTGATGCAGCACCTTTCCCCACCGGATTCTGCGCGCCTCTGTTGGATACCCCTGTATGACCCTTCCCCCTGCCTGGATCATGAGCGGCAAGAAATGTGTCACCAGCCAGATGAAGCCCCCCAACTCCTCTTCCCCCATTCTACCAAGACGTGGCCTACCAGACATACCTATAATTGACGATAAGGAATAGGGGTACAAGAAATAGAAAGGGGAAAAGGGTGAAAGTAGGGGTACAAAGACAGGAAAAAAGTAAACCTAAACACTAAAAGAGCCCAACTTTCCCCAAACTATCACTACCCACAACAGACTCCCACAAACAAGAAAAACACAAGATAAATGGACAAATGTGGACAAAACACAGTACTACAGTATACACAAACAATATTTATTTCACAAAAGGTAGCACACAGGACAAAAACAGCACAAAATCTCAGGACAACACTCTATACACAGCCACACAGTCTAGAAGGATCATAGACTGCAAAGTGAAAGTGAAAGTACACCCACTGTACATGATCTGTAAACAGGATATCCTATTACATCACTTCCTGTATGAAAAGTCCTGCCTTTTTCGCGTTATGCGTCATTTTTCATTTACCAAAACTGTATTTGCGTCATTTTTTTTTACGCACAGACGTGAATATTAACCTGCATCCACATAATGATACATGGACTGTACAAATATCTGGATGCGGGCTAAATTTCACTCCTGTGCATCAAAAAAAAAGACGCAAATACAGTTTTGGTACACAAAAAATGACGCGCACCGATAGGGACGTCAAAATTACAATGCATTAACTGGTTTGGGGCATTTTTACTTGTTTTTTGGTTATTTTACATTTGGAACACATCAGAGATTGGCTAATTGAAGACAGTATAGTGTTGATGGTGTATGCTCACATGTGTGACATCATACTGCAGCGGAACATCATCCACTACACCCTTCACAGTATTTTTACAGTTGGCTGACGCAATAGATGGTCATAAGTGTGGCCTACATATATGTGTTGCACAAATTGTGCATGTTTGGCATAAGGAGAGGATAGCAATGTGACACACATATGTACAATACCTAAAATGCCTTTGGCTCAAAGTGTGTGCTTTGACAACTAATGTGTTGGTTGACCAAATGTGTGTGTATCACATGAAGAATAATTGTACATATGGTTGTATGAATGTGACGTCCATGTGTCCAATCCTTAGATGCAAGTCAAATTGAAAATGAGCAAGGGCATGTGTTAGTCATACATGTAACAACACCCGTAAAGTGTACTTCCAAGTTTTAGGGTCACGTAGACACCACATGTGACATAGCATGCACCAGATGGATGGCAGACGCTTGTTCATGTCAATGGTCCACATTTTCTACATCCTATGTCCTAGAGGATTGGTAAGAGCTTCCTAGGCACTAGTTGGTGAATCCCACAGTGAGTCATACACATGCATGGAGGAGTGTTTGCACAGACAGACAAGGGTGAATCTCATATGTATGATGACACCACAGTTGAGGCCATAGAAGTGAGCCCCAACTATCAAGTGGCTGTGGTGGACCAGCATACAAGACAGCACGTGTCCACATATTTCCAGTGATCAATTGCAGGTGTCTTGTTCATGTGTGTGGTCCAATGATGATCCTGTAGATTGTTTGGGGTGTAATTTGTCACAGTTGGGTCCAGGACTCATCATGAGTCAGTGGCAGCTATTCCTGTAACTACTGAGTATCCTTGGTTGATCAATGTGAGTAAAGTAGATGTGGACATGTGAACCAACATGTGGATGGTCCCACCCTGTCACTAAAGAGACAGTCAACAGGGCAACCTTGGTGTGCTTAGTGAGATAATGTCTTAGGTGTCATGTTCTGGCAGGTGTCATTACAACATTTGTACACAGGTTGGCCTCTGCACTTCCCACTGCATCTGGGAACATCATAGCCTCTGTGCTGATTATTCTCGCAGCTATTCACCACACACGGCCCATCACTATGTTGTGTACTGTGATGCTGTGTGTGAACTGTTATGGTCCTGACATTTGTGTAATATTCAAGGACATTATCAGAGGTTGCTGGTTGTGCTGAAAGCCCCATACCCAATCCCTGCTTACGGCCCTGGGATACTGTCACACTTTGTCATTCATGCATAAATGCAAGCCAGACAAGGGATGGGCCATGAATTTTGCTTTTCCAAGAGGATGTAACTCAAAAGGTACTGTTAAAAGGCAGATGATGCTATACAAGGTATTTGGGTATGCATGGAAGAAGCCCATGCCCAATGTCCCCTGATGAATGAGAGGTTTGCTAACGCAAGTGTGGTACATTTGTAGACACAGGGATACTTTAGTGTGACGCACAGACAGTTGCCAGTCAGGCTGACAGAATGCAAGGTGATTCAGGATCCAGTTACTTGACAAGATACGTAATCAGTGGTCTGACTGAGACTGTTTTGAGGACAAAGTAGACAGTTGACATGTCAAACTGTGTACATCCTGTGTTTTTGAGGGTGACAAATGAACCCAGTGGCTGTGTTACATGACTTAATTAGTATCAATGGTTGAAGGTGTATTTGACATAATGGCAACTCCTATGCTGTTCCAGGCATCTTCAGGTGCAGTGCTTTTTGAAATGTGTGGTGTGCATGGAGGTAATCGTAGGTGTGGACTGCATCTGTTTCTCACCAGTCCTGTACGTGAGACTTGCATTCTAAGGGCCAATAGACATTTTCACAAGGGGAAGCAATCTACATGTGCTAACAAGCCTTTGAAACTAGAAGACAGTGTATAAATGTTCTATGACAATGGCATACCATAGGAAAGGGTGTAGCACACTGGTTTTCTAATGTTGGTCTGTGTGTGTAGAGGAGGTATTATCAGGTTACACATCTTAGTATTCCAGGGACGTCTTCCGACAGGTGGGTTGTGACCAGGTGCATGGGTGTGTAATGAGTTAGGAAATGGCCTGACATGTACATGGAATGTCATGTGCGCAATGCATGTTATATGTGTGGCACTTGTGCTGTCTATGTTCTGCTTCTATGGAACTCTAGTCACAGATAGTCCTTGCAAATATTGGATGCAGTTGGACTAACTGCTGTCAAGGGTCTGGTCAGACATTCCTGTTACTGATGCCAAAGCACATTGACATCCTCATGTATGAGGCTTGTTTTCCCCTTATTGAGTGATGGTGTCATAGTTGTGTGCCATATGCTGCGTTGGACCTTGCTTTCAACATGTATGTGTGAAATAGTTGTGGTCCTCTGCTATTGGCCTTCAAAGGAGATATGTACATGATATATGTCATTAAGAGTGTGTGTGTATGTGACCTTTGTATGTTAGGCATCAAATTAGCTCTGGGATGTTCCGTGTCCTACTCAGTATCTCAGCAATGCTCCATGAGGCAACACTCTTATTTTGATAAGTAGAGATGAAGGTGTGCAAAAAGGAATGGCCAGACCATGATATGGTGATTAGAATAGGTGTTTATTTAAATTAGTTAACTAAAGTGGTGAAGGTGATCATAATCAGAAGAAATTATTTACAATCTGTTGCCGCCTGCGTATACCAGCGGCTGTGTTCTGTAGTTCCCCCTCCTCTTGCAGGCCAGCATCCTCCTCTTCCTCCTCTTCAGGCATGTGTGGCTCTGGTTCCAGGAGGGGAATGTTTCTTTTGATACAAATGTTGTGCAATATTGCACATGTGAGGATGATCCTACAGACCATCTCGGGGAATATAGGAGGCTACCACCAGTGATGTCGAGGCAGCGGAACCTTGACTTGAGGATGCCGAAGGTCCGCACGACAATGCTGCGTGTCCTCCTATGGGCTTCGTCCTATGCACGCTCTGCAGCAGTACTTGGGTTTCCAAAAGGTGTCATAATCCATGGCTGGATGCCATACCCCTGATCAGCTGCAAGAGAAAATGAATGGGATCATATTGATGTAGCTGGCACTATTGAAAAGACCATTCATGGCAGTAGTTGTCTTGTGTTGTCTGTGACTCTTTTGTGTACTAATGTGGCATCCTATGCTTGTATGGCTGTACCATCTGCATTGTGTTGTTTCCTTGGCTGAACGAGTGTTTCCACATGTAGTGCATCAAGTCTGTGGAGCCTGAGTGCAATGGCCTAGGTGTGCATGCAATTCAGGATCATGGGTGTTCTAGCAACTCTGTGTCTGATGTAAGTCAGGCCTCACTGGAAGTATATGTTGTGTACTAAGTTCTGCATTTCCTGACATGTCTGACCCTATGAGTGCTCTAGGGTTTGCTGACTCCTAATTGTAGATACACCTAATCAGTGGTGTGTCTGTAGAGACAAACATGTGTGGAGTTTCCTATACACTCCTCGGTGTACATGTTGTTGGCAAATTATAGTTGTGTATCCACCGCCCCCCCTCAAACACGGCCATGGGTTTGTGAATGGGGTACCTAGTACTGATGCTACCAGTATGTTACACATACATGTGAATAAGTGACGGTTTGGTTGGAACCTAGTATACACACTCAGGTTTGGCACTTAGTACTATACTGGCTGGTCCAGTTACAACTTGCAGACCATGTGGCTTTAGTTTTGCTTTCCGTACACTGACATTTGTAGCCCAGCTCTTGGTGGAGGATATGCAGCATGATTCTTAGATGATAACTGTCAGAACTCAGATTGCAAGTCAAAGCCAGTTGTTACCCATCTTGTGGGTTATGGATGTGCTTTGTGTGATGTGACCTTTGTTGTCTGGCCTGCCATATACTTCCTCAGGGACATTCAATGCTCTGTATCGTGATATGAGCTGTTACAAGTACAGTAGATGTAATGTCTGATTAACTTGCTGTGCCGTTTCACACAATGCAGTTACTAATGTAGCATATCTGCATTTGTCTTCACAGCAGCTAACATGACTCCAGACCAGGTCCGTGAATTTCAGCGCCGGGCCACACGATACCAGCACATCCTGCTGGTGGAGTCGGGGTTCCGGAGGATGGCCCGGCGATATCACCATGAACGTGCCTCCGGGGCATGGCGAGCCTTCCCACAGGGTGGGCCTACTTTGCCCACCACAGCCACCACAAGCACAACCACCAATCAGAGCCAGGTGGCCCCACCCACAGCTGCCACTGTTGATCCAACATCTGCAGGACTTCCTGACCCCAGCATTGCCACCGGTGCAGGACAGTCCACACAGACCTCCTCCACCGGTACCCAGACTGCCACTGCTCCATCTGTTGACCCTGCAGCCTTCAACAGAATTGAACATAAGATGGACAAAGTGCTGCGCAAGGTGAGCCACCTGAGCCGGGACGTGCGGCACATTAAACGGCGGGTCAAGGATATTAAGAGGACCCTCCGGAGGGCCAACCTCTAGACACTTTATTTGATGGACATGATACCCTCCCCTCCCTCCTCTTTCCTTGTTCTTATAGTAAGTGGGCTTAGGGGGCTTAGGGGGCTTAGGGGGTGATTCCAAGCTTGGCGGGCGGCTCCCGCCGCCCGCCAAGCGGGAACCGCCAGAAGACCGTACCGCGGTCAAAAGACCGCGGCGGTCATTCTGGGTTTCCCACTGGGCTGGCGGGTGACCGCCAAAAGGCCGCCCGCCAGCCCAGCGGGAAACACCCTTCCACGAGGAAGCCGGCTCCGAATGGAGCCGGCGGAGTGGAAGGGGTGCGACGGGTGCAGTAGCACCCGTCGCAAATTTCAGTGTCTGCTAAGCAGACACTGAAATTCTAAGTGGGGCCCTCTTACGGGGGGCCCTGCAGTGCCCATGCCATTGGCATGGGCACTGCAGGGGCCCCCAGGGGCCCCACGACACCCGTTCCCGCCAGCCTGGTTCTGGCGGTCAAAACCGCCAGAACCAGGCTGGCGGGAAGGGGGTCAGAATCCCCATGGCGGCGCTGCCTGCAGCGCCGCCATGGAGGATTCTGCAGCCCAGGGGAAAACCGTCGGGAAACCGCCGGTTTCCCTTTTCTGACCGTGGCTTTACCGCTGCGGTCAGAATGGGCCTGGATGCACCGCCAGCCTGTTGGCGGTGCATCCGCGGTCCCCTACCCTGGCGGTCTCGGACTGCCAGGGTAGGAATGACCCCCTTAGTGTTAGGTTAGTATAGGCTGTTAGTTTAGTTAGTGTTAGTGGGTGTGGGGTGTGGGGCCTGCTTGTTTCTATTTTTTACTTATTACATGTGGCGGTGGGGGGCTATGTTGGGGTTCTTATGTGTAAAAAAGAAAAAAAAAAAAATATATATATATATATATATATATATATATATATATATATATATGTTTAGGGTAGTATAGTATGTGTTTAGGTTAGTATGTGTTGTCCTCCATGTGTCCCGTCTCATAAGGGGGATGGGTGGTAGATGTTTAGAACGTTTCGTTTCATGTGATAAGTAAGTGTAGCTTAGGTTAGTTAGGGACAGTTGTGGGTAATGAGTAGTCAGGGTAGATTAGGGTAGGTAAGACTTTTCCCTCAGTTTCCTCTTCTGTGATTAGCATTTAATAAATATATAGTTAACCCTTAACAGTATGTGTTAAATGCTACTTGATCATGGGCTTGGAATTAGTGTACATGAATGTTGTTCTATTACATTTGTGTCCTATGCTACAAAAAAATCCCAACTGAGCTGTTAGATTGGCAGCTAGCCCAGAGCTACCTTGCAAAGTTTCCACCATTTGTTGCAACCACCAATCACAGTTAATATGGATCCCAATGTGTTTCTGTCGATAAGTATGTTTTCTAAGTCACAAACAGTGCTTCCAGACTTGATATTGGGGAAACAGTTTTAATTCTGACTGCAGTGTGATTATAAAGGACACCCTTATAAGATGAGTTCTCGTAGGCACTCTAGTATTCTTGTCTTCATGACTCACATACGTCATTTGTGACACAGTTCAGCATGAGTACCTATTAGTATGTAAACTCAGACAGCTTCATTCATGCAGTTTTTGTAGTGTTTGTTTAGATTTGTGTGCACTGTTATATGTGTTAGTATTGCATGGTGACAACATTTTGCAGCCACTATTTGATGACTTAGATATCCCCTGAGGAAGCATTATTCTGTCCAACACAGCATGATGGTGTATGGTTTCTCACTTCATCAGATATGTCCCTCAGGATGGGCAGAGTATTATGCAATCATGGGCACTGTACAGAATTATCAGACTACATAATATATGGACAGTTGTATTGACAAGCTATGTAATTTGACAGTAGGCACATTTCAGTTATCTAATGCACAGTTGATATGTCACATTACCCAGAGACAGATTTGTTGTGTAAGTGCTATTTATTGAAAAGTGCTGAAGTGCTATATGTACATTGGAGTGACATCTTGCACTGTGATCCTACACAAGGGGTTACGGAAATGCTTTTCACATGCTGGGGTGATGTTTCAGACAGTGCAGAGGGACATGATTTGCCAATGAGTAAGAGAGAGACAATCACTGGGCAGGCTGACAAGATATACAGTGGTAAGCAGAACAGTCATTAAGTAGAGTTGTAAGACTGGCATGTTATAAAGCGCAGGACCTTGGTAATACTTGGCCATGTGGCAGGGACTAGTGCTTCCAGGTACTTTTCCGTGTGAATGTGATCTGTTCCATGTCTTCTTCTTCTGATGTGTGTGTTGCCTCCTCTGTCCTTGTTGTTGTCAGTTGTGAAGGGGCAACACACACCTCAGTGTTAGAAGACGTGGAGTCTGACATCCCGGTCGCTGCTCCTTG
Organism: Pleurodeles waltl; assembly: GCF_031143425.1. Classification (NCBI taxonomy): domain Eukaryota; kingdom Metazoa; phylum Chordata; class Amphibia; order Caudata; family Salamandridae; genus Pleurodeles; species Pleurodeles waltl. The sequence continues at coordinate 344,492,136 of NC_090442.1, forward strand.
TGAAGGTCTTAAGGGCAGTACAGCAGCAAGGAGTATCTGCTGGTTCTTGAGAATAGCAGCCACATCACGATGGTAGGCAGCCAGGTCGGCCCTGAAGGGTTCAATGTTGCATTCGTGCATGCGTTGACAGGATTGCTGTTGTAGGTGTTGGGTCAACTGTATTACAGCTGTGCTGATTTCCTTCTGGGTTTTCTGCAGTTCCTGCAAGATAGATGTTAGGGCTTGCATAGCTGCTGCCTGATCTACAGATGACATCATGCACGAACGTACCCCCTCTAGGCTGGCTGCCATATTTTGCATCCCCACCCGCACCTCCTTGGCCAGCTCCTGCTGTACTCCAACTACAGTTCTCTCAAAGCTGGTGCCAGTGTCGTCTGAGTCCTCAGCTGTATTGGAGCTGGCAGGTCTTACAATTGGGGTGGTGGGTGGTTCCTCTGCGATTGCTGCTTGTTCTGTGCTCCTCCTTGTGACAGAAGGTGTGGTTTGGAGGGTTTCAAGGACCTTTTGGATGGTCTCCTGGGGAATGTTTATCGGCTTGTCATCCATGTCATCAGGGAAATCTGGGACAGGCATATCGGCAGGAGATCCATCTTCCTCTGCAATGAAACAGGGTACAATTAGTGTGTCTGTGTTGTGGCAATTTTGATGTGACGTGCCTGCCTTTTGATGAATTCACTTTGTGATCTTGTTTTGTGTTAATTTTCCAGTCCTTCAGATGGGCATTCTTCCAGGCCTATGGCCCACCTGTGTGTCAAATGTATGTTATTGAGTTATCAGACTTGTCAGCCTCATCGCCTCTAGGGGCTGATTTTTGCCAAATAGAGAATTGCCACCTTCTTTTCCTACTCGACCCTCCGTGTACATCCATTCTCATGGTGAGACCTTTCACTGGCTGTGGGTGTACTGATGGCCCTGGCAGCACACTTACCAATCTGAACCTGCCCCAATCTCTGATCTTTCACATCCACTTAAATGTAATTGACATGTGGCATATCCTATGCATGGCAATGTTATGATCCGATATGGATGTTGACATTGGTAATGTGTCCTGCTGATGTTGGGGAATGTGTGTTACAATGGATTGCCCTGATAGTCGTATCAGTGTCCTATTTCCTCCTCTGACTGTGCAGTTGTATTTCAGTGACCAGTTACATGTGTCTCCTCCTCAATGCTGTTGTCTGAGCAGTATGACATTTGGGATGTTGCCTTGTTACCCAGGCACAGGATGGACCCTGACATATGCAGCATGGGTGTGTCCTTAGTGCTGTGTAGCTCCTATTGTTGTTTACATTGGCTGATGTTTGTGACAACTATGGGCATTGACATTTGAGAGTACTGGGGCCTTTGTCTTATTTCTGGAGATTGTTGCAGTTGTCATTCTCACCCCCTAATTTAGGTGTGTATGATCCATGGGGAGGTTACTGCCATTGGCTACTTGAGCTGCACACAGAGCAGAGGTGGTAGTGGCAACTGTTGTCACAGTTACATTGCAGTTGTCGGTATGGCTAGAGGATTGCTAATAGGGCCCTAGTTAATGTAGGGGGTATGTTGGCTGACGTGTGCCAGGATGTCAGTTTGATGTAGTGGCCTTCCCTCCTGTCGTGGCTTTCCCTTTGCTCCATCGTTGGCATGACAGCATGCCCCCATGGGACTGTTGTTGGTGTAGTGCAATGGTGTGCCTCAGCTTCTGTCTGTGCAGGCCATGCCCCCATGCCGTGCCCCTTTACCCATGCCACTCCATGTATATGATGACTTACATGCAATGTGTAGTAGGTATCCCCCCCCCGGTTGCAGTTGACATAAGTGCATTATAATTCCCCATGTAACTTACCCTGCATGTGCGTTGTCTCGTGGTAGTCTGCGCTGTCCTGTCATTGAATCCCTGTGACGATCTCCTCAGGCATGACGGCTGCAACCATCTCCTCCATGTGGTCCAGGGCCTCCTGGTGTGCTGGACTCCCACCTCCAGTCTGCAGTGCTGCCTTCCTGTTCCTGGCCATCTTTTCCTTTGTCCTGTGCTTGCAGTCATGCCAGCGTTTCTTGCACTCGATGACTGTTCTACGTACTTCAGCCACACTGTTAATCTTGTCGACAATTTGTTGCCATATGACCTCTCTCCTACTGATTGGCAACTTTGTTGTGACAAACAGTTGGTGCTGGTGTTCCGTCACCTCTTTAACCAGAATTTCCTGTACCTCTGCACTAAAGCGACACTTTCTTTTCTTCTTAAATGTGTCCTGGTTCCTGTGTGGGTCCTCCTGGCTGGTTCCTGGTCTGCTGTCATCTTCCTGGGGTCTGTAGTGGCATCTGGGATCCATTTTGGCTCTCTTCTGGTGAAATGGCTGTGTTCGCTGAGTTTTTTGACTCTATTGCGTAAAAAAAAACGGTGCATATACGGTTTGCGATGTCGTAAATCGACCCAAAGTCATTTCCCCGCGTTAACGTTGTTTTCCTTTACGACTTGACGCCACGGTGTGCGTCAAAAATAATGACTCCCACCTGTTGTTTGCGCCGCCATGCGTCAAAGTATAAATATGACGCCCGCACTGCGCACCAAAATGGCGTTAGCCAGCGCAGTTTTGCGTCAAATAGTATAAATATGGCCCTAAATGAATTATATCTTCCTGTCCGTTACCACATAGCCTACACTGTGGGATTTTAGAGAGCGTTCCCATGGGACTAGGTGGGCATTGCCCGGAATAATTCCAAATCTATATTTAATAAAAAGATCTTTATCTGTCTTGGTCCACCCTGCCTCCAGGTGCGGCTGAAGCTTTAAAAGTTTATAATCATTAATGAGCATCCACGAGTGTGATCTAGTAGCTAGTAAATCCTTGTCCATGATTAGTGATCTTTTTTTTGCAATCCGATGTAAAAAAAAATGTAAAGAAATGTAAGAGATATTTGAGTCCCATAACTCCACTGCCCCTAGGTGGATTAGTGCCTGGTCTAAGTACCGGCGCCCAGTGGCTGCGGTGTTTGAGCTGATCTCTTTCCAAAGGGCACGACAGAGCGGATTTTCCTTTGCCAGCTGTAACTGTTTACAGGCTTTGATGTAGCTGGCTTTTCTGTCTATGCTTTGGTTTACATAGCCAAACTCCAGCCAAATTTGTGCTAATGAGGTGTGTCCCAGTAGCTGAAATAGGGACCTAAAGACTTTTACAATTATTTTATTTAGGATAGTAGTGTCTTGCCCACACAGAGCTTTGCTTCCATATCCTAGAGTTGGAATTAGTTTTGTTGCAATAACTTTAAGTAGGGGCCGATAGATAGGGTCGGTTAGGATTTTTTTTAGAGTTAGGAAAACGAATAATAGCACGTGGCCTTTTCTATATAACTCCTGTTTCTGGGAAAGAAAGGAGCCGCGTTTGTCAAAAAGTACACCAAGGTATCTGTACTGATTTACTTGTTCCAGAGGGCCCCTTTGTGAGTTCCATTTGATTTTTAAGGATTTTTTACTGATTCTCATTACTTTAGTTTTATCCTGGTTAACTTCCATTCCACTCAGCTCTGCGTATTCAAATATCTTAACAATGGGTTGCTGAAGTTCTACATTAGTTTGGCTCAGGAGAATCACATCATCGGCGTATAGCAGATTTGAAATAATCATATTGCCGAGCTTTGGAAAGTGCCTGTTTACCCTGTTTAATTCCACAGATAAATCAGATGAGAAGAGATTGAAAAGGTATGGTGCCAGCAAACAGCCCTGTTTCAATCCCTACTTTGTCATAATTTTCCTAGAAAGGAAGGAGCCATACCCTACCTTGACTCTTACCCAAGTGTCTGTAAGTAGCTTTTAATAAAGTCTCCGGTAAACCCAAGGAAGCTAGTTTCTCCCATAAGAGAGGTCGCCGGACCAGATCAAAAGCTGATTTAAAGTCCACAAAACACAGATACAGGGCCTGTTTTTTGTGTTGGTATTTGTCAATAATCATTGATAAAGTTAATATGTTTGCAGCGGTGCCTAGGCCCTTTACAAAACCTGTCTAATTAGGAAGGATGCTACTATTTTCCGTTGCCGAGCTACGGAGGTGTTCCATTAGGAGACCTGCGTAGTATTTGGCTTCTAAGTCTATTAGAGTTATTAGTCGGTAGTACTCAGGTTTTGTTTTGTTACCTCCTTTAAATATTGGGTGAATTATCGGTCCTTTACAGGATTTGGGAATACTTCTTGACAGTATACAATGATTGAAAGTAGGGGCAAGATTTTCACCCCAGTAAGTCGAATCTAGCTTAAACAGATAATTCGGGATCCCATTGGGGCCGGGAGTACACCCCCATTTTTGCTTTTTTTAAATTAAATTGCTAACTTCTGTTGCTGAGAAAGTTATTTCTTTATTTTCCTTTTGGACAAAAAGGGATTTTGGTATCATTTTCCCTGGACTTAATTTTTCTGTAGCCACTTCTAAGATTTTATCTACTAGCTTGGATTCATCAAAGTGTTTGATTTAAATAGTCAACCCAGACGGGTTCCGGGATATTTGAACTAAACAAAGTGCTCGGGCCTTATTCAAATCATTGACCATTTTCCAAAAACCCTGAGTATTTTGTTTTTTACTTAGAAATTCGGCTTTTGCCCAGAGGTCTTGATGTTTCTGGTGTTTATGTTCCCATAATTGCTTCCGATATGCATTATTTAGATTTTTTAAATCAGCCTTAATATAGGCATTTGTTGGGTCCTTATTGTACAATTTTAATACTTTATTTCTTTCTTTCCTTAATTTAATAATATGCGCTGAATAATTTATATTTATGTTTGTATTTGCACCCCACGCCTTATTTCAATATCCCTTTTGTGGTTGATCTACAAGAAGACTAACCACAACATTGTTTAGGAAGAGCGACCAAGTTTCTATTGGGTCCCTGGTTATGTCCATGTTACATTGTGCAAAAATTGCCCTTGATCAGACCCCTATAGAATCCTTTAGTTTTTCGGACCATTGGAGTTTTTTTTATAGTTTATTGTAGTGACGTCTCCTGGCATGGTTTGTACAGAGTTGTGAGTAGGAGGATCATATCCTATTTCCAGGTATTGCTGGCCATGATCACTCATATCTGATTTTATGATAAAAAACTTTGTAATAAATGTAAGCAGAAATAGTGAGACCACAGTATAGTCAATTATTGTGTGGGTTTGGTTAGCGTAGCAGGTAGGTGCTGGCGGAGAGTCCTGAGGGTATCTCCCATTTAGAATTCTAAGCCCAAGAGCCTCAAAGGGGGTTATTACAACTTTGGAGGAGGTGTTAATCCGTCCCAAAAGTGATGGTAAAGTGACGGATATACCACCAGCCGTATTACGAGTCCATTATATCCTATGGAACTCGTAATACAGCTGGTGGTATATCCGTAACTTTACCGTCACTTTTGGGATGGATTAACCCCTCCTCCAAAGTTGTAATAACCCCCCAAGTCTTTTACTAGAGTGAGTGCTGGTGTACCAGCTATTCCTCTCTCGATTTCCCCCAAAGATTGTTGTGGTACAGCCCATAGGTGATCTTGTAAAATGGTTTGTGTATCCCTTTCAAAGGGATTTAATAATTTTTGTTTTAAATCCCCAGTTATCAGAAGCTCCAGGGGGCCTAGATCTTGATGGGCAGTTACGGTTATATCTATCAATTTCGATGACATGTATTTTTTGGTTTGGGCATCTGGGAGAATGAAAACATTGATTAGGACGAGGGGGTTTGAATGGCCCCTATGCCACTCGTTTAGCTTCACTACCAGGAAATCTTTGTTTTCGACATATATTCAAGTACACAATAATGTTAGACCTTCTGAAATTAACGTAGCAAGGCCCCGCTTTGAATGGGCGTACTTTTTCTCCTTTATTATTGGGGAAAAAACCCAATATATCCATCGATTTCAAAAGGGTTTGTAGCCCAAGTCTCCTGAAGGAGGATGATATGGAAATTCTTCAGTAGGGTTGATAGATCTTTTTGGTTTGTGTTCGGTCTGACCCCGTTTATATTCCATGAGCAGACCTGAAAGGGGGTATTATATCGTTTTGTTACCCTGTTATGCGCCCTGCTACTTACTAGTCAGTGATGTTTTTCTAAATAAGTTAGATCTGATATCTGGCCTAGTTCAGATTGTACTAAAGGATACATATTAAAAGGAGTGCCCCCTAGAGGGTAACCATCGGTTTTTCCAATTGCCGACCTAAGAACTGAAAAGGGTTTACCCAACTTTTTTAATATTTGTTGATTTGATGGGTTTTTGTGTTCCTCTAACGGATCGGGATAACCAATTTGCATGGGGGTGCTGAGCTAAATTCCCCATTTTAGAAAGGCACATTTTTCATCAGCCACTCTTTTTACCAGAAATGGTGTCCTCCAGCTTGCCAAAGTTGCTTTGTTAGGAGCTCCTTTATTTGTCTTTTCCATTGAGACGAACTCTATAGAGAAAATGTCAGTGGATTTTATATCTTTTAGTGTTGGAGTAACTTGTAGAAGCTTCAATATGTTTCCCCTGTTCAAAATGTCAAATCGCCCCCTAGACTCGTATCGAGGTTCCAGTATTAGTTGTAAACAGTCATTTGACATACCGGGGTCGGGCTGCCTATTTCGTCCCCCTTTTCACCAAGTTGGGCCAGCCTTAGATCTTCTACTACTCTGTCAGGCCATTTTGACTTTATGGTCGTTTGCTTTGTTATTAATCTGTTTGAGTAATCATCCTCCCGAGGTGGTTTTGACATTTCTCTTTTTTTTTCCCGATGTTGGGCTGGTTGGTTTCCAATTTGAGCCCTTTGGGGATAAGCCTGTCTCGACTTGGTGATCCTGATTATTGTGCCCTCTTTTCCAAAAGACCTCCTGCTTATTTTAGGGGTCGGGCTTTTTTTGTCTTTGTTCTCCTGCTGGTATAGGTTTGTAACCTGAGAATCCATTTCTGATTGGCCTAATTCAGATAATGTTAGTGTAGTTTGCTGGTTGTTAATTATCATATCCCCCACAGTAGAAGCTTGTGCGTTTTAATTTTTTCCTTTTAAGGATTTGGTCATACGTGTGGTTTGGCCCGCTCTGATATTAAATATCGGAAAAGGTTTATTTGTTATTAATATTCCCTTTATAGTTGTCAAGGAGTCATTTGACCTGGACATGTTGTCTTCTGTGTCCAGGCTAAGGGTGGGACGCAAGTTTTTTACTATTGGGCCCGGTGGAATGACTGCTTTTTTGTTTCTCACTTTTCTTCGTTGTTTCTTTTGTCTTTTTGTGAGAGACTTCACTGGCTGAGACAGTGTCCCTACTGATTCAGGGAGAATAGAGGGGCCTGTATTTACCTTATGGTCTCCCACCTGATCACATTTAAGTTCCTCCTGGGCTTGCGTCACTTTGTCAGTTTGTTTCCTCAGGCACCCATATGCTCCGTCTCTCAAGTTTCTGGAATCCCTTATCTCCCTCTGATCCAGGTGTAGCACTTTGGTTATGGTTTGTTCATCAGGTCTGATGTTTAAGTTGACATTGAGGTTCGTAATCAACTGGTTTAGGGCTTCTGGAAGGGAAGCCAACTTGTTGATTATTGGCTCACAGGTGCAGTCATTTATTGTCATTTCAGCAAAATTTGAAGCTCTCTTGATCAGATTATTTAAATTTGCCAGTTTCTGATCAATGCCTATAATGGATATGGCCATAGTATTCAGTATGTCCACCTGGACATCCATTTTTGAAGATTGGTAGGCTAAAGCATCCAGCGTTAGCTGTGAGGTTTTGAAGAAGATGTCCCATACCGCATTTTGATCCAGTCCGTCCTGGGTGTTTGGTGGTGGAGGGGTATTTTCGTTGTCGTCCTCCTCATCTTCCCTTATTATCCTTTTTAATATAAGAGATGCATTTGGGGATGTTGTTCTAGAAAGAGAACTATTTGTTTTAATTTCTGAGGTTCCAATTGTATGTAATTGCAGGAACGCCCCCATATCCTAATTGAAAGACTTATTACAATTGAGCATGGTAGAGCTCAGATCCCGATCTTGACATTGGTGTTTCTCCAGGTTATATTCGGATTCTAAGTGAAGATTCATTGCATTTGTTTTGCTATGGCCTTGTAACCCTGGGGAAGATTCGCTTTGAAAGAAATCAGCTGCTCCTTTAACAATAACGTTTACCTACAACGGGGGTTTGGTACCAAGATCGGGGAAATCGGTTTGGTTTACCAGTGGAGGTATATTGGAGGTATCAGGGGAAGGTGAGGATGACCGGAGGGTCAATAACTCCAGATCATTTAATGAGCCCCAGTCATTTTCTTTGATGTTATCTTCCATTTGGTTAGTTTTTTCTCCTGAGGTAGTCTTCTCCGTCCCCTCTTTTTCCTTGAGTCTGCTTTTGTCATCCTGCTCATGTAGCAGACTACATTCACTTTTTATGGGGGAAATTGGGTGGGGTAGTGTTGCGGCACCATTAGGTAGGGAGAAAATTACATCCAAGGGGTCTTTCAGGAAGTCAGCTTTGTTGAAAACGTTTCCTGATCTTTGTTTCCTAACAAAAAAAGGGGCTATGGGGGAGATCAAGGATTGGTGTATTGTCTTTGACTTCCCTTCCCCTTTTGGAGTTGTAGGTGAGTATGAGAGTTTATTTGATTTCTTGTTTTTCTTAAGTTGAGGCTGAAGAACCCTTTCTTTCCCGGACCTGATCCTCCCGTTTTGTAGGTTTTTGTCTTTCTTTTTGTGATTCCTCCTTGCTTTCACAAAGTGGAAGATGCCGCCGCGTCTTTCAAATGAGGGGCCCAGGTGATTGAAGGCTTTTCTTTTGTTTTTCCTGGCCAAATAAACATGCCGCCACACCTCCAGATTGAGGGGCATGAGCACGTGTGGCCCTCCTTTAATATTTCTTCAGTCAGATTATTGTGCCCAGGTGTCTATTTTGGGGCCAGTGTTTACAGGTGGTTCAGGTGGCCTAAAGCTTGAGCTCAGGTCTCTGATCTCCGTCACATAAATGGGATCCCCAGGCAGCCCCCCCCCCTTCCTAGTCCTCCAAACGGGCCTCGGACCCTCAGACCTGGCCTGGTCCACTGCCTTTGCTGCCGTGCGTTTTTTTTGCGCAAGTTTACTTCCCGAGCAAGATCGGGTCGTCGCCAGGGGTCACCAGGCGATGCTGGTCCTCAGAGCCAGGCAGGGAGGCAGGCCTGGGAATCCTGAGGGAAATCTGGAGGGTTCAGGGGGGTCCGGTGGACAGTTGGGGACAGCACAGGGGAGAGCATGCACAGATTGCGCCACCAGCCACGCTCGTTCAGGCGGCGTTCGAGCACAGGCCCCACCTCCTCACGCACTTGCACCACATCACGGCACCACACAAGAAACTTGGGATCTTTCAGTGGGGTTTCCCTCATTGCAATCTCCCACAAAACGATCCCAAAGCTGCTTACAATTGGAATCCTACTGGTGGGTGGTGGTGTGAAGCAGTTGCAGCAGAGGGGAACAGGGGGAAGGGAGGTTTTGCTGGGCCCAAGAGCTGAGAGTTTACAGCAGGAGGGAGGAGCCCCCCTCGCTCCTTGTCGCAGCGCTTTACCGGCGCCTCCCCCGCTCCTTCACCCACTCCCCTTATGTCCTTCTGCCGCCAGCTCACACCCTTGCTGCGGCCGCTGGCGGGCTACTGGCTGTCGGGGGATCGCGGGTGCTGCCACCTGCCTGCCGCTACCACCGGGTGTCCAGTCGGCTGTCGGGGCTGTCGGGAATCGTGTTCTCAGGTTTTTCACACTCTCGCCGTGAGCCACCAGGCAGAGACTTGTGGTGCATCTTCATTATACAGACAGAGAGCAGTACAGCAATCCCTAGTCAGAGGTTGTTCAACTTTCAATGACCAGACCTCAGTGGGCATGTGACACACCTATTTCAGTGTTGTGCACTGTGGCCTACAATGAGGGAACACAGTGATAGCTACACACGTGTCACACATGAAATATCTCAACACAATGTGAAGGTAGAGGGAATGGTTTGAACTGGATTACATGTGATAGGGATACAAATTCACAAAGAGTAACCCTATTATACCCACTTACCATATCAAACACGTCCATTGTGTAGCACAGGTCTCTGCCCTCTCACTGTCCTGGAAGCCTGAGCAATGCACTCATAAATCTCATTTTGTTAGCACACAGTACCTGCATCATTCCACTTCACATGTCAGACGAGCTCCATTCTTCTTCCAATGACACAACTCAGATATGTCCACATGAAGATGCCATAATGAAAGGATAAATTGTAACACCAGAATGTTAAGCAGGTGAAGGCTTACATGACCTGCATATGTGCATGGCGAATTGTTTGTTAACTCAGACTGTGCTTTGCAATGCTCCAAACAAAGGTGTTCCTCATGAAAGTGACAAGTGCAAGTCAGTGAAACTTAGTAAACGTCTGTTGCATACTGCATAGTATGAAATGACCGGTCAAATGATCACACAGAGACCCTTCACATACAAACATGAACCCCATTGTACCCATTAGGAATCAGTTAAATCATAGATCATTAAATACTTACACTCAGACGAAGTACTGATTGATGGCATCAGCCTTGATATCTCCACTTTCATCCACATCCTCACTTGGCATATCTGCAATGCCACCTGGTGGCACTGCTACGTCAGGGTATCTGTCACCTCAGGGTAAGTTGTGGAGCATGCTGTAGGCCACAATGATTTTACACCCGTTAGCAGGTGAGTAGAGGAGGACTCTACCAGATTATCGAAGCAGCAAAATCTTGCCTTCAGGAGGCCAAAAGCCCACTCCATGGCACGCCTTGTCATTCCATGAGCCTCGTTGAAGTGGACTTCCCCTAGCATGGTTGGGTTCCTCGCTGGTGTCACCAACCAGGGACAGTTTGGGTATGCAGCGTCCCCTGTAAGGAATGTAACATGGGTACAAACATAAGTTCAGGGCATCATCAGATGTGGCAGCAGACATAACATACTAACACACATGACATAAGTGACACACCATCCAGCCAGGCCCTCTCTGGGTAGAGTCTTGTCATCAGCTGGGGAATAGCACTGTTCCGCATGATGAAGGCATCATGGACTGACCCAGGGTACTGTGCACATAGTTGGGAGATGTAGAGGTCTGCCAAACAAACTACCTGGACATTCATGAAATTAAAGTTTTTCATGTACTGATAGACCTTTTCTCTGCCATGTTGAGGAACCAATGCTAGATGGGTACATCTATGAATCCCACTACATGAGGGATTTGTGCCACACCACATAATTCTGCCTTCACAGGGGCAAAATCCTCATGTTTAGGAAAACTGATGTAGCTATCCAGGTGTTTCAACAATACAGATAGTACATCTTTCAAGACAAGACTGAACATAAGATGGACTATACCAGCAGTCAGGGCCACTGTATTTTGGAAAAAAACCTGTAGCCAGAAAAGGCAGCACTGACATCACTTGAACAATGGGTGATATGCAATTTGGATGCCAGATCGCAGGCATGTCATCTGGCACCAAATGACGACAGAGATTCTTGATTTTCTCCCTATCCAGGTAGTAGGTTTATATCACATTACGAATCTCAATTGTCTGCAAATCTGCCAGTGGACAGTACACTGGAGGTTGTCTGACTCTTCTTATGCCAGGAAAATTATGTGAGAGGAGATAAGAAGGTGTTTCCATCAATCATTGTGTCATTTGAACACAACAAAACATTTGTCACATAAAAAGTTGACATGCCAATTGAAACAGTTAAAACATGTCCTCCATGACATAACAATGGCATCCGTAATACCAGACTGATATTTCTTCACATTGTCCAAATACATAAATATATTCCTAACATCATATCACATAGAAAATTAGTGAAAATGACAACCGACTTTGGCTGTGGTCAATTGCCCAATTCAAGTGTCTGCCCATGGCTGAGAGGGTGGTGCCGTGTTCCCTCTTGATTTTTTTGACATGAGAATGCCAACATTACAACATGGGCCAGTTATCCGCAAATACACATATTTGTAGTCAAGGCCAACACAAATGTGGAGGATGTAGTAGTGTTTATCACATCATTATGCGTCAAATATTCCATATTACCACCATGTAAAGGCATTAAAATGGCGACTGCTTGACCTGCTCCACTGGACAATGTGAAATGACTGTGACCACCAGTAGAAGTCGTCATGGCAATAGGCGGTTGCTACCTCGGTGGACACAACCGTTGGATAACATGGCTGCCTGTGGCATTCCTGGGCCAATGGCAGTGTCTACTGGTGGTGACGGTATAGTACGTGGCGGACGTTACAGCCATCCCCTGAAGAATTTCTCACTTGACTCGTGACACTGCTGCCAGCAAGATCTCCACGACCTGAGCTGCTGTGTACTACCTCTGGGAGCAATCATGCTACATCCTACAGGTGACAAGGCCCCTGCCTTCTCATAAGAAGAGCTGGAAAAGCTTCTGGAGGTAGTCCTTCCCCTTTATGGACAGCTCTATGAGGCACCATAAGAACAGGTAAGAGCGCCATGTGCAGATCTGTTACAGGTACTCAGCTTCAACATTAGTTAGTCTTGCCCCATTGTTTTTGTTAAAAGTTAGATTGTGTTATATGATCCCTGTAGGTGTTAACAGTGTGCAAGCATGGTAGGGTTACTGTGCATGTAACTAAATGAGGTGACAGATTTGGAGCCCAGACACAACATGCAAAGTATACTATTAGTGCTTTCTGACCCACAATGGAAATGATACACATGTGTAGCTAAGGAGTGTGATGGACACCTTAATGATGAGTGTGTGCAGTGATTTCTCTCTATCCAGTGACTACTATGTGCCTCAGGTAGACAGGATTTTCTGGACAGGTCCTCATTGGCTTATGGACATTTGTTGTATATGACACTGGGTGTTCTTGTGTGGGACTTGTGAACATGATCTCCTTTCTTGTCTTCTGCATCCCCAGAAGAAGGGGATTTGTTGTGCCATTGCCAAGAAAATGGGGACTCTGGGGGTCCACAGCCGGCAGAGTGTCCACTGTTGAATGAGGTGGTAGGACCTGACATGCTGCATTCGGAGAATCACAGAGGGATGTCCTCCCAACAACGATGGGGTGGCTGTCAGACCATGACTCCCCCAAATGGTCCGTGTGGCCTAACCTGAGTTGGATGGGTGTTTGAAAGCAGCACTGTATGTAAGTGCAGTCCTAACCATTTCTAGGTGAATGAGTGAGGGACTGAATGCTACATCTGAGTGTGTGGGAAGTGTCATGTGTCTCAGTTGTTCTGTATTCACATATGTGTGGTTGGGTCATGTATTGCCAAGATGTGTCCTCATCCATTTGGGCTCTTCACCTAGTACTTACCATGTATACTCCTCAGCAAAGCTACTATTTGAAATCATATTGTCTGAGTATGATCACCTTCGACTCCCCAGGTGGGTGTAACTTCACACAAACAGGTAAGCCATCTGTATTGTTACCCTAGGAAGGTAGATAGGTTCTAGCACACAATCCAGTATTATGTATTATAGGATATGTATATGTGAGTGTGTAATGCAGAAATGGGCAATGAATTTAGCTTGAATGTTGCTCACTGATGTGTCACAGCTTTATGTGATGCATTATGTCAGCATACATGTTACATGATACAACTACAAAAAAGAGGTAGAGTAAGAGAATACAGCGCTCACCAAAACAGTCCCTATTGAGTACGTGAACGCTGCTAGACAAGGTACCACCCCTATAACACTTTGTAAATGGCCAATCAAATGATTGATCCTAACATAAATAACAGTCCCAAATTCCGGTATCACATATGTTTCTTCTTTAATATTTCTTCACAAGCAGGTTCAAGCAGGTCATTTTTCCTCATGTACCAATCCAGCCAAGCCAACATGTGTTTCATCTGGGTTGAGTCTCCCCATTGACTTCCTCAGGGCTTTTAGCGGCTGTTAACATAAATATATATATAAATAATGATAACATCCCTCTTATTGACATATTCAATACCAACCAAACAACTGCATTGATTATCAACTTATATAATCCATCAATTACACTATGCATTCATGTATATACCCATTATTTAACTCAGTAAAATTCAAGAACCATATGAACAAGTCGCTACCCTAGCAGCCGTACCAAAAAACAGTACTCCATCCCAAAATAGGACTTCACGCACTCCTACATTATTTAACTCAGTGGAAATCCCTATACACTATTTATATAGGCATGTGATACCGTAATTTGGGACTGTTGATTTAATTTGTTGGATTGGCCATATACTCTATATTGAACAAGAGTGCTAGTAGTTGATATTTACATGTTACATGATGTACAGTGGTAAAATCTTGTCAGCTGTTGCAGACTTATTTCCCTTGGTAAGTGAGTCATGTCCCTAGCCATGTGTAATGTTACACCACAATTGCCATAATGCATGTCGAATGGTGGTGTGCATGAACTACTCTTCTACTGTGGCACAGTATTGTGAATGTGATGTAAGCATGTGACAGCCATGATGGTATCTTCATGCATGAGACTTCTGACAATGGTGTTCTTCTGACACAAATAGTAGGAATGATACTTAGCCAATGGATGTCTAATCACAGCAATTGAAAAAATAGTTGCTGGTTCTAATGCATCTGTGTATAGTTTACTATGGGGGTTATTCCAACTTTGGAGGAGGTGGTAATCCGTCCCAAATGGGACGGATTTACCACCAGCCGTATTACGAGTTCCATAGGATATAATGGACTCGTAATACGGCTGGTGGTATATCCGTCACTTTACCGTCACTTTTGGGACGGATTACCACTTCCTCCAAAGTTGGAATAACCCCCTATGTGTCCACTGAGTGTGGATTCCCATCATGGATTTTGTTCCAACCATCTTTATCTTTCTGATGTAGGGAGTCTGTTGTGACCCCACTGAAGGATGCCATGCTAACCATGTCTAATTAGTGTGTAGTGATGGACTGCCTCCTCCTACACAATGAGATTGATAAAGTGATACATAAATCATGGATACTTTGCTCTCATTGCATTGGACATGTGGTACTTAACGATATGTCATTTAATGGCATTTGTCCATGGTGATGTGCATTATCCAATGTCACTTGATGTAGGTAAGGCATGTTTCTACCAGGACTGCCTGCCTTTATGTTGAAATCTATATAATGGTCAGATGAAATAATTCAGGGCAAGGTATTAATGGGGATGGCATTGGGTCTGTGTCAATCTTTAGCTACCTTGGCATTTGCAATCCATTGCAGGTCTACTACTTACTTGTCATTGCAGTATATAACACCCATCATTGGCAGATAGGTAATCTATGTATGGTTTATTTAGTGAGGTTGTCAGAGGCAATCTGTGCTTTTGTGATGTTTAAATTGTAAGCTCTGATTGTGTGTTTCCCTAATGAATGTGATACACCTCCATTATTTTGTGTTGGTACATGATGTTGGCATTTTTCAGGCATTTCCTACAGGAGAGTCAGTTGTCCTTAGGATGTGTTTTGTAGATTTAGATCATGGTGGGAGTGTTTTATGTGTATGTCCTGAGCCCTCTTCACTATCTGTTTTCAGCCTCAACAAAGGCAGGCAAAGGAGATGGGGCACAGCTGAGTGGGGAAACGACGGGCCACAGGACCTCCGGTTAAGACACAACAGACAGTGAGGGACCCAGTGGCACAGAGGGCAAGGGAAGTGCTGTGAGGGAGACTGGATGTTCAACTTCCTCTTTTGAATCCTCTTTCAGTGGCCACTCCCTAGTGATGCCGATCCATCGGGGACCTCACTAGTACCCTCTCTGTTCACCCCCGTTCTATCACCACCCTTCTTGTAGCTCCCTACCCATTTGGCTGTGACTGCTCACCCAAGAGGGTGGGCTTCTCCTTTGTCCCAGGCACCTCTGCCCCAGCCCCTGTTATACCTGCTGCCTTCAGTAAGGAGGCTCTTGACCTCCTCTGGTCTATCTTTGTGGGACAGTCCACCATCATGAATGCCATCCAGGGACTGGCATCCCAGATCCAACAGAGCAATGAGTACCGGAAGGGCATTCACGGTGCAATGGCAGGCTTACACAAATCATTTCAGGGTCTGGCCTCCACAATGACGGTAGCCAGCCACCCCTTGTTGTCCAAATCCTGCCTTCCCACTCAAAGTACACAGACAGATCTGCAATCATCCACCTCAACAGATAAAGGAAGCACACACAAATGCAAGCACCAGAAGACATACTACAGGCATGCACACAAACAACATCCACCTTCAGATACTCCAACAGTCACAACCTTCCTTGACACCTCTGACACCCCCAGCATCACAGACACAACACCAGTCACACCTGCAGACACCACACCAACATTTAGTGACTAAGCTACCACGTCCATCCTACCTACAAACAGCACCCCAGCAGACCCTCAGACATCCTCCCCATTCACCACACCTGCAGACACCATAACCACTGACACTAATACATGCAGCAAATCTACCATGACAGCAGTCACCACTGCAACAGACAGCCACACACCCGTCACTGCATCCCGCACCCCTTCACCCCCCTCCGCCCCAGACACAGAAAGCCCTCTCTCACCCACCCAAACAGCACCCACCATACACAAACCCACCCCCCACAAACATGCACTCAAAACATCCACACCTACACGTCATACAACCACTCCATCACCCTCCACACCCAAACCCCCTTCTGATGACTGTGCTGCTGTGTTTAAGAATGTCTTCCTATGTAATCTTAACCTTTTCTCTACTCCACCATCATGAGACCCCAAAAGATCAGTCCCCCTCCCAAAGGCCATCCCTTCCACCTCTTATTCCCCCCCAACTTAACTGCCAGCACCCATTCCCCTCCCTCCACCAAGAAGTCCACCATTCCAAAAAAGGTTTCCTCCTCTCAAATCCAAACCCAAACTCACTCCTTCCAAGCCCACAGCCCCTTCCCCTCCACCTCCCAATGTCTTCTTAGGTGCCTGGTTGCCCCCCTGATGCCCTAACCTGTTGAGGTTAGATGGCAGTCACCTTTTAGTGCCTTTGGTGCTCATGGCACTATTGTGGACTGGCCAGTGGCCTTGGACAATGACATTTGTCATATCTATTACATTAAAGACAACCTGTTCTTGGATTTTGGGATACATCTTTGTCCTGCATTTGAGTCCCCAGGTGTTTGTTATTCCTGGCTGACATTTGTTGGGTGTAAATATTTATGTGAGCATGCTGATCCATGTGTGGTGGTTGTTTGATGTATGTGGGTTTGTGTGGAGTGCTGTGGTCCCCCAAGTAAAGTGTGTGTGGTGTGTTAGGTTGTTATGTGTCTCATAAACGTTGTTGTCATGGTATTGTGTTGTTTGTGGTGGTTTGTGTTTGATGTGGTTATGTGCAATGTTTTTTGTATGCCTTTTGCCCTGAAGTTGTTATTGTGCACCTGTGGTGTGTGTTGTGGAGTATTGTCAGTGCAGACATGGAGTGTACTGAGCTGTATGTATTCCTGTGCAGTACCTTTATTATATTGGTAATGCTTGGCTCAGAGATTAATCTTCTGCTGAGCAAGCTAACACCTACAGCTCTGTTCTTATGAAAACAAGGCTCCATGATTGGTCAGCTCCAGGTGTTTCCCTGGCTTTGCCCAGTGACTACTCAATAATAAGGCACGGCAGAGTTTCTGGGAAAGGGGGTGAATTGCTATTATTGTTAGGGATTCAGTCAAGGTTACCACCCGCCCCCTTATGTAGGCGGACTGTGAGAGCATGTCCTTTTCATTTTTCCTAAATCCTCAATATAGTTTTTCTGTGGCCTTAGTGTATTGTACCCCTGGCACAACACAACACTTTCTTCAGGCTTTCCTGGAGCAAGTGGCTGAATTAATATGTAACCAGCCAAATTTCACAATCCTTGGTGATTTTAATATTCACGCAGAGAATCAAGAGAATGCCGCTGCCAAGAGACTTCTGTGGGATATGAAGGCCTTGGACCTCACACAATTGATTAGGGGCTCCACACACACTAAAGTTCATACTATTGACCTAGTTTTTAGTAACATAGCTGATTTAACTGCCTTTTCTCCCCACCTCTCTGGTTTGGTCTGACCATTTTTTAATCTCCCTTCCCTTTTCACCACTGGGAATACCTTCCCAAATCATTATCCAACCCTATAGGTGTTGGCACATGCTTAAGGTCAGAGAATGGATTGCTATCTTAGAGAGCTCAAAACCCACATTTAATGGGAATATGGCCTCCTCCCTAGAACTATTTAATAACTGGATCAGTAAAAGCCTAGACATAATCCTCCCCTATACGTCAAGGCAGGAAGTCATATCGAAAAAGTGCTTCCTGGTTTTCTAACCATCTTAGCCTAATAAAGAAGGACTGCAGGTGGCTGGTGAGAAAATGGAGAAAATCATATGACATTTAATCTAAAGAAAATATAGAAAAGCTATTAGAAGGTTCCATGAGGAAATCAAAGCAGCACAAAGCGCTTACTATGCAGATAAAATCTAACAGAGTTCTAATTGTCCTAAATAAATCTTTCTCCTATTAAAAGAATTTACCTCTCCCAAGGCACAAACAGATGCCATAGAAGCCTCTCACAAACATAGTAATGACCTAGCTTCATTTTTCAAGAAATTTTCTTAGACCTTTATTCAGCCTTTCCAACATGTACACACAGTCCTCAAGCTGTAGGGGAGCAATGTCTCAATGGTCTAGTGAGGTTCACACAGATTCCTCCCCCCTCTCTTGAAACGGTCTCAACACTACTGATCACTCTTAAATCAGGGTCTCCCTTGGATCCAGCTCCCCCATCAACCTTAGGACAGAGGGCTTTAATAATAGTCCCTGTGGTAACTGATCTGCTCAATTTGTCATTGTCAGCTAGCACCATCCCTCCACAATGGAAGCATGCAATTGTGAAACCGTTGCTTAAGAAACCCTACCTAGATACATTCATACCTAACAACTACAGACCCATCTCTATGCTGCCAGTCCTTGTTAAGCTACTTGAAAAACATGTGAATACTCACTAATATGGGGGTCTGCTCCGCCAGCCTGTTGGCCGTCAGACTGCCACCAAGAAGATGGTGGTCATGGGACTGCAAAACTCATGATCAGCCCTTATATCAAGAAAAGGTAATAATTGCAAGGTTCTGCCAGTCGTATTCGGTTTGAAAGAGTGGAAAGAATGGACACGCTTATGCCTCCCAATACAGCTCTTGACATTTTTACATCTGAATTCCTGCTGTTCATCTCCGTTCTGCAAGTCACTTTACTGGTACCAGCAATTCTTTTAATGACACTGACAGCCGTTATTATCCGTGTGTAATGTACCCCATGCAGCAGCCTGTGCCGGATATTCATGGTGCAAGTTCTTAAAATGTTATTACAGGACACGCGCTTTTACCGACGGCCATCATCAGCCTCGTGTTATAGCTGTATTGCATCAGGAACATGCCCAGCTGCCTCTAGCTAAATGCAAATTGAATTCCTTCTAAACCCTCACAGTGGGTTTCACTGCAGTACTCAGAAGCCTATTCCAAAATGTTACTTCATCAGCTGCGGAGGCTTTAGACTGCCTTTGCCTCTTGGGTCTTTGTTGCCATTTAACTAACAGGCTGAGTTCACTTGCTTTATGCAGGCACTAGAAAGTGCGGTATGGCATAACAGCTTCATCATTTATTGTGGTATGCTCAGAATGCTGCTGGATATTATTCTCTCTGCAATATTCGCATAGCTGATAGACTTAGGCAAATAGCAATGAAAAGATAATCACACCTTTGCCTCTATAACATCACCTCACTGTTCCATAGTGCTGCTTGATTGGTTATGTGCTAGGAAAACATAAGCCAGGCAATAAAGCCCCAGGAAGGTGGTGGGCCCATTGGCCATAAAGAGTCCTAGGAGAGGGGGCCAATGTGCCATCCCTCCTTTTCTTTTTTATTGGCCTCATACAGCTGGGACCTGGCCCACCCAGGGGCTATAGTGTAAACAAGTGAGGGAGACTGCATTTGTTTTTTTAACTTTTGTGTTAGTTTTTTTTTTATTTGCTAATTTTTGTGATTTTGTGACAAGTATTTAAAAAATAATTCATTTTTGCCCTGGCTGGGTCTCTCTGGGAACCCAGGACCAAATGTAGGGGGTCAGGGTAGTCTTAGCCTCCCCACTTTTCTGTTTTTTCACATTTTTTGTAAGACTTGGCTGAATCAGAACTCTGCAGGAGCTTGTCATTGACCGCAAAGTCATCACAGCCACAGATATGCACATTTCTATTTCCTTTATTTTCCCAACAATTACTGAACCCATTTACACCAAATAACAGAAAGCACAGTCTACGGAACAACATCTAGCTTTCTGCCAGATTTGGTGTAATTCTGTTCGGTGGTTTGGGCTGCAGTCGTATTCAAAGATCCTATGTAATTTAACACAGGAAATGCACTGTTTTTTATCCCCCCTTATTCTCGGCCCCAACTTGACAGATCACGCCAAAATTTACTAAGCGCAATACGAATCACTGGCACACTTTTTTGGGAAACTTTTGTGAAGATTCGTCAAATCGTGCCAAAGATATGGGCAAGTCAAAAAATGCTTTTTCTATAGAAATATGGTCATAACTATAACTACCTTCTGTTATATATATGTATAAATAAATGTGCTTACAGAGAGGGGAGAGAGAGAGCGAGAGAGAGAGAGAAAATGTATTGTATTCGTTATCTTAATTTGACAAATCATTTTTCAGTTTGGTGGGTTCTGGATGTCCTGGTTAGGTACAAATTTGAAATGGTAGTATTTTGGAATATATATTTTACTAATCATATTTTTATACACAGTTTTTAAACCAATAATAAGAATTGTCCATTGACAATTTTTTGGGGGGATATTTTCTTATTGGTTGTTCATTCTGTTTTTTTTAGATGTTTGTTATTGTTTTGATATTTATGTATTTTTATTTTTACAAATTGTACTGAGAAGGAAGTGATTTTTTTGTATAAGTAACTTAATATTAAAATAAGACTTTTTGATAATTGACCCAGTTAGCCTTACGGTGATCTTTCCCCAAACATTTTGTCTTCATCCTCAATGTTTGCTGAACATGACTATTCTGGTCTTATGACTCTGTTGCCTTTACCACTGCCAACCAGTGCTAAAGTGCATGTGCTCACTTTTTAAAACATGGTAACACTTGCTCATCCCCAATTGGTATGCTTAATTTACTTGCAAGTCCCTAGTAAAGTTGTACTACACGTACCCAGGGCCTGTAAATTAAATGCGGCAAGTGGCCCTATAGCGTTTATTGTACCTCACACTGGTGTGGGCCAAGTGCAATTTGTTTAAAATTAGGGCATATATATTTAAGCTTTATTACTTCTGGTATTGGACATTTGTTTTTCACTACTTCTAGACCTATTTCTCTCATAGGATAACATCGTTGTTAACTTAAAACAAATAATAAACAGTAATTTCCAGATGGGAGCAATTGTCCAGTTTATCTTTGTTGTCTTCGGAATTATAATTAGAAATTCTCTCCTGTGGTAATATCAGATATTACATTGGAATTTTGAAATTATAGCTTTTAGAAAGCTGGTATTTTCCTGCCTCAGCCATTTAGTGCATGTTGCCTATCACTGGATCGTATGACTGGGTGTAGCTGGCATTTGGGCTTTGTGTATTCCTCTTAGACAGACACACACAATAAAGAGCTTAAGTGTGCCTGGATAGGATATCACTGGCAGGATGGGAGGGCAGAGCAGGGCACAGCTCTACTTGCACTTGAATAGGCTCTGTCATGCCTCCACACATACGGCTGCATACTCCCTATAGTTTGTCTGGAACCACGGCAGGGAAGACAGGATTCCTGGGGACCTCCAGAAGCTTCTCCCACCTTCCAGAGTCAGAGCACAAGGTATAGATGTTGGACCTCAGACGCTAATACTTCAGTACACTTCTGGACCTGTCAATACTCTGCTAGGAAGAAGGTCTGCTTTTCTGCTGAAGGACTGCCACTCTTCTGAATATCTGCTCTGAAGGACTGCTGCCATGTGTGCTGACTTGCTGCCCCCTTGTTTGGATTAGAAGGACCAGGACCCCAAAAGGCTAGTTGGCTGACCTCCTGACCAGAGCCTCAGGGACAGAAGGCTCCAACAACCTTCAACCCAGAATCTGTAGTCTGCCATCTATGATTCTACCCTGCCAAGTGGTGCCACCCGAGTCCTGAACTATTGTAAGTGGGCCTAAGGTGCTCTGTCACCCGCTGTGGAACCAGCAGAATAATTGTGCCTCCTCTTCTGCACGGCGTAACCCCAATCAGTAACAACAAAGTGCGGTTGCTGCATGGATTGGTTCCCTAACAGAGACCTGCATCACACTGCAACCCATCGCCTTATCAGAACAGAAGCTTCGCAATGGATCCTCAGTGCAGGCCTTCACATCCCTTGTCAATGACATCCTCGACAACAACACCATATTCCGCTTCACAGCACCTCAGAATAAACGCATCACCCCAAATGCATGATGCATCCTCGAGACCGGATTTCACGTTGCAAGTCTTCGTTGACAATATCCAAACTGATGGTGCAGGACCTCACACTGCAGCTCTGATGCATTGACCGATCGGTGTGATACAAAAATATTGTGTCAAGAATATTGGGATGTCAAAAATATCATCAATAGGAATGTCAACAATAAAAGTATTGTATTAATTGTTGTTTATATTATCCTAAAAAAATGATTGTATGTCCTATAATTTGTAAGTTTTATTTTTTAAGTAATTCATTGTAGTGTGTTTACTTTTTATATGTATATTGTTTTTTTTGTTGGTATTTTTAGTAAGTAATATTGAAATTCTTGAAATTTGAGTTTTAGTTGAATTAATGTATAAAAATAATAATGGGTTTCTATGATTTTAGTAGAGGGCTAATGGGTCCATAGGGGATAAAGGTGGGGAAATTTTTTCAAAGTGGATATTTTAAAGTAAATTTTATATTAATTACTTTAATTATGTGCAAATAATAGTGTAAAATGTATGAATGTGTGTTGTTACAATAATACTTTTTATGAATAATTTATATTTAATAAACATATATATTAACTATACTAAAATAAAAGTATTATTAATTAAATAAATATTTAGAATTAACAAACTAAAAAAATATTTAATAAATACATTATTGTAATGTCATTAAAAACATTTCATTTTGTTTTGTAAATATTATAATTAAATATTTTAGATATTTCTTTAATAATTAGGTCATTGTAAAACTATTTTTACAGTAATATTTAAAAAATGAGTGTTCTTTTTTATTTTTATCATTGTTAATTTTGGATTATGATTGTATTTTTTATTTCATATTTATAAAAGTGTAGACATGGTAGTAAATAGTTTGAAAGATACATTTAGTAGTTATGTTAAAATGTATTTTATAATGTAATGTATAAATATGAATGTATAGGTTTGCAGTTTTGGTTAGTGTATTTCTAAGGAAATTTTATTTTATTTTATATTTTCTAGATTTTGAGTGAACACGGCGTAATGATTGTGTATATACCATTTTTAGTTTGTCGCATCTTGCATAAAATGTTTTAGATTGTAGTGGAAGTAGTACAATTCACTCCTTTGGTGCCCATCACCTTCCCCAAATTGGTTTAGATTGGAGTGGGAATAGTAAATGTTGCCCCTTTAGTGTCCAAAGCATTACCCAAATTGGTATAGATTAGAGTGGAAATAGTAAATGTCACTCCTTTAGTGTCTAAGACCTTCCTCAAATTGGTAAAGATTGGAGTGGAAACAGTTAATGTCATCAATTTAGTGTCCACAACTGTCCTCAAATTGGTATAGATTGGAGTGGGATTAGTACATGTATACCCTTTGATGTCTAACTCTTTACCGAAACTAGTTTATATTGGAGTGGGAGTAGTAAATGTCACACTTTTAGTTTCCAATACCTTTACCAAATTGGTACAAATTAGAGTGGGTAAAGTAAATGTCATCCCTTTATTGTCCTTCACCTTTCTCACATTGACATAGATTGGAGTTGGAATAGTAAATATCACACCTTTAGTGTCTAACACTTTCATCAAATTGATATAGATTAGAGTAGAAATTGTAAAAGTCAGCTCATTAGTGCCCAATGCTATCCTCAAATTGGTATTAATTACAGTAGGAATGGTAAATATCACCCCTTTACTGCCCCAGGAGTGGAAATAATAAAGGCCATCCCGTAAGTGCCCAATACTTTTCTAAAATGGTTTACATTTGAGTGTGAATAGTAAATGTCACTGTTTTAGTGCCCAACCTCTTCACCACATTGCTATAAATTGGAATGGTAATAGTAAATGTTACCCCGTTAGTGTCCAACACTCCTAAAAATGTTTCTTTTGTAGTGTGATTTTTTAATTTTATAATTTTAGTGTAAAATACCTTGCTTAAATTGTTTTAGTATGTAGTAGTAGTTCATGTCATTTTGTTACTATTGTTGGTGTTTAGAAATATAATAAAAATGCTAGTTGTATGTTTGTAACAAAGAATATTATTAATTTCACATTTGTGTATAATAATGACAAGTTACACATGTAATATATACATATATATATATGTATATATATATATATAATAAAAATAAACATTTATATGCCGGTAAATAAAGAAAACATTTTAATACCTTTGTATTACATAAAAATGTAAATCATATTTAAATTGCATTGCATTTTCCATTTTTTCCCATTGTTTGACATTTTTCTAACTTTTTCTACATTGCTTTATATACATACTTTCCACTTCATTTAAACATAAGCTTTTTTAGTATGTATCAAATAATTATATATACTATTAGTTATTTCATAATTTACAATTTCTAACATTTTTTGTAACAATGTTTTACATATTTTGAATGTTTAATTTTTTTAAGCATTTGAAATACATTTGTTCAACAATGTTTACTGTTCATTTCTATGGAGAGATAGTCATTTTTAGTTTCATTTGGCTGCCATTTTTTAACTGCTACCTTCTATTTTTTAGTCAAGTTTACTATATTTTACAGTATCAAGGTCATGTTAAGATGCTTCTGTTCATTAAAACAGATAAGTTGTTTTTAAAATTTCTGAGGGTTTTGAGAATCTGTGGCTGTATGGGGTACTTCTAGAGGTTACCTATAGTGTTGCCTGGGTTTTTTTTGTACATTTATTTTTATTTTAATATTAACTAGTGTATAATTTGGGGTTTTGTACAATGCTTTAATAATGTCTCATTATGTTAGGTTATTTATTTTATGATGTTTAAGTGCAATGTATATGTATTTTTGAGAATGTTATGTGTTTTGCAAGTGGATTTTATTGTTTACTTTACAGGTTTTTGTCAACGAGCATGACCCATGGGTACTGGGAGTTACCATTATTTTTTTTAAGGAAATAACTTTTGGTTTGTATTAAACAAATATTATTAGCTTTGATTTCCTCTTCCTTTTTTTTGTCTTTCAGGAACGTTTTTTAAAAAATTCTTTCAGGATTTTAATGGTTCCTACATATTTTGGATTGCTTCGAGGGATGTCTAAGGTATTGCGTTTTTTTGTGCATTCTACTGGGTTTTTTGGAGAAAAAAAATTCCCATTTTTGGTGGATTAATATTTTTGTCCATGTGAAAACAAATGATCTGTGCCAAAGTGCTACTAAAGACATTTACGGTCTCTCTAATAGTTTGGCGGTCTTTTGGCAAGACCGCTGTGGTAGTGGCTGCCAAAAGATTGCCATGTTAGCGGTAACATGACCCCCGTATTACGATTCACACAGAAAAGTCTGACAAAATCCATCCAAAATTCCAAAACCGCCAGGACACTGGTGGGCAGAAAAGAGGAGGTCTCACCACCAGCACTGCAAGTCCACCAAAAACCGCAGTTTCTATTCCAACCCACAAAACACAATAGCGGTTCTTCCATGGCAGAAAATCAATGGCGGTGTGGACCGTGGTGGTCACCACAGTAATACACCACTTTGGATAGTTTGAAAAGCCCACACCTGATACACATCCACACACCCGACACACCTACAAACTGCACTATAAAACACATCCCTTCACACCCCACAATCCTTTGAATCTACACTGACTATCCCAACTCCGTAGAGGCCACACAAAAAATACTCATGATTTATAGAATAGACTCCACTGCTCTCATCAGAGAGCACTTATCCCACACCTGCACAACACACCCCATAAATACATTACTACCCCACACATAACAAACCAGCGTGAACCAGTCACACCACGGCACCCACACCTCATCACCAAATTTCATATCTTTTTATCCTTGCTCACCATCTCATCTACCAGTAACCATAGGCACAAGGGAGGACATCAGGAAGAGGTGGAACAACTTCAGGGGGAAGGTCTGTTCCAAGGCCACCAGACACCAGCCGGTGGTCCTTAAAACTGGCGGTGGGCCCCCACCTCCTTCCCCTACTTTCACATCTTGGGTGGAGAAGGTCTTGGACATCCTGCATCCTGAGGGCTTGATACGAATTCCTGCGGAGTGGAGTCAGGTAAGTCACAATACAACAACTGTCACCAAACTGCAATGTCCTGCATGCTCACTGATCACCTGTGGCCAGCCTAACAGCTAACCCACTCACCACCCCTGCGACCAAATGTCCAAATACCCCTCTCTGACATACTACATGTCAACTAAACTCACTTGGTGGCACACTGTCTGTGTATCCATTGGTAGTACAGAGACTGACAGCACTACAACTCCCATCAGTCAGTATTCCACCTGTAAGCAATCCGGAACAGTGTACTACAAGTCAAATAGCCTTGCATGTTAAATTAACAATCAAGTCAACCCACCTGACTTATCTACTATTGTACAGGTTATGGCAATGACATCAATGCTATGGCCATCTGCCAGTAGTATTGCAAGCAACCCACAACTATAGCTGTGGTCCCTACTTAACCGGCCTTTAAATCACCATCCAAACAATGTCCTGTACTCACCTAGGGGGGGACACCAATATAGGAAGCTGGATATACTTGCAGCACACTCATACAGAGGCCCAGGTATAATGGTTACTCCTATACTGTTGGCCAGCTCTGTTTCCATAGTACATTGAGCAGCTGTGAGTTGACTCAATACACCTAACTTGGAGATCACTTTAAAATCTGAAGTCAACAAACCAACAATATATGAGTCAATGAACAGTTATATAACAACCAAGATTCACCAACATCTTGTAGCAAGGTATGTACAACTGGAAATCTCTTTTTCCAACATAGCTCTAATCCAGGTTTGGAAGCGGATGTCATTGACATATCAGGTGATCAAGTAAAGGCTTTGTGTGCATGTCACATAGAATGTCTACTGGCCAAAGTTTGATTTCACTTTTTTAATCATTTTCAATAAGTGTGTTGTTCTCGTATAGGTAACCTAGCCATTGTCACCATGGAAAGGGCACCAGAGGCTGACACTTTCCCTCTGCATGAAGCCCTTAGTGAGGAAAACACCCCTAGATGTGTGGACATTGAGGACGAAGCTAGCCCATCTGGGTCATCTGGTCAGCCAGCAACTGTGAGCCTCACCCTGCCAACATCGACTCTTCCCAGCCTTGTTGCTTGAACATCACAGGTAACCAATTGCCCTCAAACCTGTGTTCCAAGGACAGTGCCTACCATCTTGTTCCACCCCAGTACAGGTACCTGAGTCTCCTGTCATAAACCCAGACAATGATGAACCTGGCACCAGTGGGAGTGGCCAAACTGTGCCAGGGGCACAGGCACATGGGGGTAGGGCATGTAGGGGGATAGCATGAGCTAGAGGATGGAGGCTTCTAGGAATACAACTGGCCAGGACACTATCTCTCAAGTTTTGAGAGCTTATTATCAAACCCAAGGTGTGATAGGCCACGTACTTACTATGATGGGGGAAATCAAGCAGCTGCAGAGGGACAACCACCAGGAAGACATGCAGCAGTGGCAGGCCCAAAATGCCCACTCGGATTCCGTTGGAAGGGTGCTGAGAGACACGAATACCACCCTGAGTGGGTAATGTACACAACAGCTGGCCTCTTTTACTAGCAATGAGACATCTGGCCCTTCTACATCTGTGGCTGCTAGTGGAATGGAGGCCCTGCCAGGGAAAGGACATGCCTCAGACACCCCTGCCTCTGTAGCTGATGAACCACCCCCGCAGACGTGGACATCCCAAAACCACTACCAGGAAGTGAACCTCTACTGATTGGTTCCCTTGTGTATAACGAATACACCCTGTTGACTTTTCTTAAGCATATCTCCATTTTCCTATGGTACAAGGACACTGGACTTGTGTCTCCAAATGTTGTAGCAGCTACCCTGATGATTTCATCCTTCATGCCTGAACCCTTCACTGTTTCCTTTGTGTTATATTTGATCCAATAAATTTGTACTTACCCATAGATCATGTGTGAGAGTCATTTATCAACTATATTTAACTGTTGTCTATAATACCTCTTGCACAAAAATGTTTCTCACAAATGTTAGATATTAGTAATGTTACATCTCACATGTACTGTTTAATCAGGGTAGATTTTGCATTGAATAATAATGATAGATCACACAGTGAAGTACTGCTGTTCACTTCAGTGGTATAGCCTAGTTGTCAATCACAACCACCCCACAAACTACAGAAGTTAGGGACATGTCAGGCTTTCACTATCTGAATAGGCAAACAGATTGGTTTACTGTGTCATCAGCTAAAGCCTTATCACATACCTACACCATAGCTCCCAAATCACCATATCCCATGATACAGACAGAAGTCAGTACAAATGCCCCCAGTCATGGAACCTTCCAGTTATCATGGTCAGGTATCAGTAGGCATGCCACTCACCTATGTCAGTCATGATACTCATGCACAGTGGCCTGTAATAAAGAAACACGGTGACAGCTACATACATGTTAGTTATTACCAATACAAACCATACTGATGGTTGAGGGTATAGATAGCACAGGATAACATGTATGAGAGACAAATGAACACACACATGGCACCATTGAACAACCCTTCCATGTCAAACAGGTCTATAGTGTCAAAGGGAACACTACCATTCCACTGTCCTGACAGTCTGGGCATAGAAGTCACACACCACACATCTCATGCTTGACAGTACTTGGATCAATCCATATTCACCACACTTGTCAGTCTGCAAAACCCACCTGCCTGTGACAATGTCTGATATTGCCAAATGAGAATGACCTTGTGAAGTAATCTTCAAAAAATAAATGTCAAACATAAGGTACAGGCTGCATTTAATCTAAAACATTATACAGCCATGTACCATGTACAATGGTAGCTCTGACTGTGCATTGTGATAAGCCTAGACTATGGTGATCCAAATGCTGCACACTACTCCATGTAATATTCTGCATGTACATCTGAGTTATGGGCTTTGAAATTACTTATGACCTGTCTGATGGTCATACTAAGACCCTTATCAAGCATCCCTAACCACAGCAATACCCCACTGAGTTACTTAAGTTACAAGACATAACATACCTAAAGTTAGGTGAAGTAATGATTGATGAGATCTGCCTATATGTCTCTAGCTTCATCATCATCATACTCATCCTCACTTGGCAAATCGGCATTCTTACCAGCTGGAAATGCTGGCTCCCCCTCATCTGGTATAAATGGGATTTGATCTCAGGGTGAGGTTGTGGAGCATGCAGCAGGCAGCAATGATTTGAGTAGAGAAGGGCTCCACAAGACTTATCAATGCTATGAAATCATGCCATCAGGTGCTCAAAAGTATGCTCCACAACATGCCTTGTTCTTCCGTGGGCCTCATTGAGGCGGACTTCCCCAGGAGTGGTTGGGTATCTCACTGGTGTCAACAACCAGTGACGGTTTGGGTAACCCTGTAAAGAAGAGTTTGGAAAGGTAAACATAAGTAACATATATCCACATATTTGTTAGCAGATAAAGGCTACAGACACAAATGACATATATTACTTACCAACCAGCCAGGCCCTCTCTATGTATTGCTGTGTCATCAGCAGTAGGATATTGCTGTTCTGCGTGATGAAGACATCATGGCCTTTCTCTGGGTACCTTGCACAAACTTGTGAAATGAAGAGGTCAGCCAAGAAGACCTCTTGGACATTAATAGAGTGGATGTTTTTCCTGTTCCTAAACACCTGTTCATTGGCATTTGGGGGAACCCTGGCTACATGAGTGCCATCTATGGCTCCCACCACATGTGGGACATGTCCCAAAGCATGTAAATCATCTTTCACATGGGCCAAATCTTCACATTGTGGAAATTGGATGTAGCTGTCCAGGTGTTTCAGCAATGCAGACAGTACAGCCTTCAAAACCAGACTGAATATAGCCTGAGACAGCTCTGAATTTACGGCCACCGTATTTTGAAAGGATCCTGTGGCCAGGAAGTGCAGCACTGACATGACTTGTACAATAGGTGGTATAGTGTAGCGATTACAAATGTCAGGCATCAGATCTGGCCCCAATTGACAACAGAGATCCATGATTGTATGTTTATCCAGGCGATAGATTTGAATTACATACCGCTCCTCCATAGTTTGGAGGTCTGCTAGTGGATGGTTCACTGGAGGGTCTCTCACTCTTCTCATGCCAAGATAACTGTGGGGGAGAAAACCAGAATGTATGTCTAGCGGTCATTCTGCACATCATAAGTATGATCATACCTTTGTCACATAAAATGCTCTAAAACGCCACATGAAGCTTTTGAAACATTGCATAAAGAACATACCTAGGCAAATAAAGGATTATTACTGCATTCATATCCCCTTTCCTCTTATGATTTAGAAATGGATAAGCATGTCACTGACAGTCTATGTGACAATAACATTCTTCACATGTTCCACATTTATGAGACACATATAACATATGTCAGATTGTTATTGCTCTGCTGATTATGCTACTGCATTTACATTACTTATTACACATTATTTTTACAACCTGTACATAATTCATGCATATTTTTCATGTTTACTCAAAGCCAGCAGTGAACACCATGTCATTGATATGTTTCATAGCTGTGTGATACAACTTTTATATTACTTTACTGTTCATATATGAGCCTTAAAATGGCAGCTGCCTGACCTACTGTACTGCTCATTATTAAATGACCTAACTCTGAAGGCGGATTCAACCGTGGTGCACATTGTCATTGGAACACATTACTGCCTTTGGCAGCCTTGCGCCAATGGTGATGTCTGCCGACGATGGCATTAATTTATATGGCGGACATGACCGCCAACTCAGACTTCAACTCTCACTTGACTCCTGACACTGCTCCAAGACCTGAGCTGCTGCGTACTGCCTCTGGGAGCAATCATGGCATTTCCTACAGGTGATAGGGCCCCTGCTTTCTCCCCGGAGGAGCTTGATAAGCTGTTAGAGGCAGTCCTACCCCTGTGTGGACAGCTCTATGGTGCACCAGAGGAAGAGGTAATTGCAATGCCATTGCAATGTTTGAAAGGTAAAGTGTATAATGATGCCCAGGAAATGTGGTATAATGTAGGGTTGTGGTAATATGTGTAGGTAGATGGGCATGTGCAGATGTGTATAGATAGATTTTGAGTCCTAAGATAGTAGAGAGTATGTGATGTATGTACCCTGACCCACCTACAGACTGTAATACATGATCATTGAAGGTGGTGTGAAAAATATTTGGACAGATATACCATGTTTAGAGATATGCTTGTGGTCTGGTCATATGTTACAAGCTGACACCTGGTGTTGGATATGCATGTTGCATGCCTGGCTCAACATAACACATGGCCTGACTGCATATGGTCATTCCTCATTGAAGTGGATGTTAAAGGCAGTCTATGCATGGCTACTTGCACTAACTTGCATTTTCACCCTGCTTGTTTTGCTATTGTGTATGTGATCATGACATTATCCTCTAGTCTGTGTCATCATTGCATGTCAATGCCCATCAGAAAAAGGGGATTTGGTGTGCCATCACCTAGAAAATGTGGACCCTGAGGATCCACTGCCAGCAGAGCACCCACTGATGAAAGAGGTGGGAAGACCTGAGACGCTGAGCCCGTAAGACTGCAGAGGCCCAGCTTGGAATGTCCTTCCAAGAAGGATGGGGTGCCCATCAAAACTTGACCCCCCTAATGGCCCGCATATTGGCAGTGCCCTACTCAGAGTTGGATGGGCATTTGAGGGCAGCACAGCAGCCACAAAGGTGTTAGTACAGACTTAACACACTTCCGTCCCTTTACCAGGTTAGTGTATGATGTGAAAGATTCTAAGCTGTGACAATGTGGTAAGTGCAAAGATCTCCAAGGAACACTTTGATGTACAGTCTCCAACATTGGTACACAGGTGTGCACAATTCTAATTTGTATAGGGACATATTGCTCTCCTATGTTGTCCCCTCTGTACAGAAGCATATGATGATGCACATGTGGCTGTGTCATATGTGTACCACTATACAGCTTTTCATACCCTGCTGGTCTTCCCTACCCACCTACAGGTCAATGCTCCCAATATCACAATGGTAAGTTTCCAGGTCTTTGCTCTCCGTGCATTCAAATTTCCTTTGATCCTTGTCTATGTGCAACATAGAGTCTTACAATTTGAAGCTATTCCTAGTTTTCAAAAGGTTTCTGATGAGGGACAGCATCATGGAGGCTGAGATGTCCATCTAACATTTCACATGCCATATTTGCAAAACATATTCAGATCTGTGACAAGGTGAACCCCCTTGGTAAGTGAGTGATGTATATAGGCCTTTGTAATGTGCCATCTGAGTAGACATCCTATATGATGGTTACCATAGAGGTATTGCTAGACTCCTATTGGATCACACACATTGATGTCAGAGATATGAATTTTAGTACCATGATCATGTTCTGAAAGTAGGAAGTGGCTACGGAGCTATTTCCTTAGCCATAGTGTTGTAGGCATGATAAATAGGTCAACTCATCTTGTTCAGTTACAATCTTGAATGGATTTGCCAACATTGTGTGTACATTGAAAAGTTCTGTCATGAATCCACATTGTAATGAGTTATAAACCTATTTCTGTTGCTGTTATGGATATGTTTTGAGTCCTTGTTGTATAGAAACCTAATGTTTGCACTGTCTACATTGTGGTGCAGGTGTGGTAATTCACATACACATATGAGTAGTATGCATGTGTATTCAGGTATTTGGCTTGCATCATGGTGTGTGTACTTGTCATGGTAGCCTCATATGTGGTTTGTCTCTCTGATTGTTCCCCAGACAGATGTAAGGCTAGTCGTGCCTAATGCGTGGATAGTTATGTTGCCACCCAGTCATTGGGCTATTGATGGAATAACTGCATGATTTGTTAAACTGCATCTCACCTTCATGCACATAACAGGTGTCCGTTGACTTGAAAAAGTAGATTAACTACCTGTGGTTGTGTGTGAGTAAATGCTCTGAGCTTATTAGGCCCTTATAGGAGTGCTATACTTTGTTTTCAGGAGGAAAATGACTTAGATTCCTTGGCCCACAAAGTATGTACAATCCTTTCCAACATCACTATGGTACATGTGTAGGTGACATGTGTTCTGACTCTTTCATCTTTCAACATTTGGTTATGTCAATTAGGGTAGTTGCATGATTGCTTATATCCATTATGAAGGTTGTGAACTCAGTGACATGAAGCGGGTATGGCTTGTGTACAACAGGCTGTCTTATGTTTACTATACAACATTCCTGGCACATGACATCAGGCCAAATTGTTAGTATGTCCTGAGTTTGTGATTGTGATATGTGGAAATCTATGTTACCTCTATTTACTCTAGCTTGGTTTCTGGTTGACTATATTGCTGTGGATACAGTCCCATTATCATGTGGCGAAGTCACCTTAACACGCAATGGTTATTGTGATAGCTCTGCAGATATAATGCTATTGTAGGTATGAGAAAGGTAGCTTAGCTGGTGTATGACTATGGCCCTCATTATGACATTGGCGGTAAATCCCACTTACTGCCATGCTGACTGCCGCCAACATACCGCCGCCGCTGCAGATATCTGCTTACCATGTTATGACACACACATACTAATCCGTCACTTTACAGCCACAGACACAACTCCACCACACCAAAGGTCAGTGATAAACTGGCGGTATCAAAACCCACACTGTTACGCCAACAGAACAACGTCCATCACATTATGACCCACGAATCACCACGGCGGGCATTCAACCGTGGTAATCCATTGATGGTGCATACTGCCAAGCTCAAAATACACACACTCAAACAAAACAATACCACATTGGACAATTCAAACTACACACACCTGACACCCATACACACACCACAACCACACACACACACACCACTATAAGACAAAAGCCCACATTACCCACAACCCTTTACCACTACAAACTACTGGCACGAAACAGACACCCCGACCACAGACAAAACCAGAGCCACACACTACCTGCACTTATACACCACCCACACACCCCACATCACACACCCCAATACATCACCCTACACATCCTCACCTACACATTTCACACAACACCCATGACACCATGACGACACCCCAGATTCTTTGAGGAAGAGCTAGTGGTCATGGTGGAGGAAATCATCCTGGTTGAGCCACAGCTATTTGGATCACAGGTACAGCAGATATCCATTAATAGGAAGATGGAGCTGTGTCGGAGAATGGTGGACTGGGTCAACACCACAGGACAGTAGCCCAGAACAAGTTATGACATCAGGAAGAGGTGGAACGACCGACGGGGGAAGGTGCAATTCCGTGGCAGCAAGACACCAACTAGCTGTACAGAGGACTGGTGGTGAACCCCCACCTCCTCCCCCACAACTAACAACACGGGAGGAACAAGTCTTGGCAATCGTGCATCCTGAGGGCCTGGCAGGTGTAGGAGGAGGACTGAGCTCTGGTAAGTCAACTCTCAACTATTTCTATCACCCCCCTACCTGCATGCCATCACATACCCCCACCCTCACTCCCATCACTCCACCACCTCCCACACACCCCACCATCACATCTCACCCATCCCAATCCCAAGCCCTGCATACACCACCATTGCATGGACACCACTCACAAACCTGCATGGACACGTATTACTAAAGCATGAACACGAGAGGGAAACAGCTAGCCCACCAAATAACAACTCACACAAGGCAAAGCTGCCAGGGCAATAACAACCATAGAGGGCAACCCACCCATGCACAGTTTGTCACACACAGAAACAATAACACTGCATTTACATCCCCACAGGTATCCCAGCCAATGTCAGCGGAAAAGAGGTGCCAGCAACATCCAGTCCTCCCACAGAAGAGGCCCACAGTGATGTCAGCGGCTCTGGTTGCCTGGATCTAGATAACCAACCTGGCCCATCAGGGACCTCTGGGCAGTTGGTTACCCAAGCCCAGTCAGACACCACCACAGAGCCTACCCCCTCAGGAAACACCACCACAGCCCCCACCCAGCAGGCCTATACCTCTGTACCCAGGACAGGTCAATCAGCAGTGTGTCCACATGGACCCCAGGGCACCCTACAAACCCAGGACAATCAGGGACCTGGGGTCAGTGGCAGTGGGCACACGGTTCAGGGGACAGAGGCACAGGAAAACATGGAAACTGGGAGGACTGCTGTGCACCAGGGGGAGGACATGCCAAGGGAACCGACTCTCCAGGAGGCACTCACCGTGATTCAGGGAGCACACCAACATTCCCAGGATATGCTGGGCCAGATCATGGACAAGTTGCAGGAGAACAGGCAGCTGAATGAGGGACAGTACCTGGAGATCAGGCAGGACTTGAAGTCCAAAAACACTACCCTGGTCTCCATTGCAAGGTGCTGGCAGACATGGCCATCATTATGAGAAAGGCAGTGTCACACCAGGGGTCTCCTCCCACTAGCCAGACTACTGAACAGCCCTCCACCTCTGCTGCTGCTAGTGGACAGGAGGCTCCGCCACATGACCAACAGGCCACCAGCACCCTTCCCCCCAAAAAAGGAGAACCACCCCAAATGGTCCCTAAAATATAGGCAGAAGCAAGGAATATTGCCAAGACCCCCGACGGGAAATTAGACTCTCCTGATTGTCACCCTTGTGTCCCACTCTGTCACCCTGTCCACATTGAACTGTCATTGCTCCTCTTCCTATGCTCCCTTAGACAATGCACCTGTGGTACAAATAGACTGGACTCTACCCTGGACTTTCCTCCATCATCAACCCAGCCCATTGCACTTCCCACTTTTCTTCAGAGCACTGCAATAAACAAACTTTGAAAAAATACAAGTATGGAGTATGTCAAATGATTTTAGCATGTATTTGTTTAACAAGGTTTAAACATTGCAATTCAACTGTACAATAATGTACACATAGTAAAGACCTTTAGTTGGCTGCAGTGAACACACCAGGAGTGATAGTGGGGCACCAATAGCTGAAAATAGAGATGCCAAAGGGTACGGTGAGTGGCCATAGAAGTAGGAGGTCACAGCCTGCCAGTGACAATGTCAAATATTAAACTGTCAATGAATTGTGAAGTTACACTGTCTTACCTGTGTGTCACTGGAAGTATTGACATATCACTGCAGTTCTGTTGTCCTCATCCACATCCTCTACCTCTTCATCTTCACTGCTGCCAAACGACCATCTCCTGCCTCCACCTGCTGCAGAAAAGGCACATGGTGTCTTAAGACAAGGTTGTGCAACATACAGCATGCGATGATGATCTGGCAGACCTTCTTGGGTGAGTAGCACAGGGATCCACCTGTTAGATGGAGGCACCGAAACCTCGCCTTCAGGAGGCCAAATGTACATTAAATTATCCTTCTTGTTCGCCCATGTGCCTCACTGTAACGTTCCTCTGCCCTTGTCCTGGCATTCCTCACAGGGGTCAGTAGCCATGAGAGGTTGGGGTAACCAGAGGCACCTGCAAATATCGAGGGACAACAGTTAGCCACACACCAACCCTTATGGCCCACACCATACCCATCCACCAACATCCACTGGGTGGGAACCAGGGCTCACCTATTAGCCACACCCTGTGCCTCTGGAGTTGGCCCGTCACATTTGGGATGCTGCTATTCCTCAGGATAAAAGCATCATGCACCGACCAGGACATGGGAGATGTACTAGTCCACCAAAACACACCATGTGCACATTCATCAAGTGAAAACCTTTTCAATTTCTGAAGACCTGTTCATTTCACCGGGGGGGGGGGTTGCAAATGTTAGATGTGTTCCATCAATAGCCCAAATAATGTTGGGGATATGTCCCATTGCATGGAAGTCA
Organism: Pleurodeles waltl; assembly: GCF_031143425.1. Classification (NCBI taxonomy): domain Eukaryota; kingdom Metazoa; phylum Chordata; class Amphibia; order Caudata; family Salamandridae; genus Pleurodeles; species Pleurodeles waltl. The sequence goes on from NC_090442.1 coordinate 344,529,305, forward strand.
GCCATCACTGTGACCAAATCCACCATTTGTGGGAAACGATGTTGGTACACATGTGTTTAATCAGGGCAGACAACTTTCTTGTCAGCATGATTGAAAAAATTGGCTGTGACTTTAATGCTGCCAAGCACACTATCATTTGGAAAGAACCAGTTGCCAAGAAATAGAGCACAGATAGGACTTGCACAAGAGGGGGGATACCAGTGGGGTGACGGATAGCAGATATCAGGTCAGGCTCCATTGGGCACACAGCTCTGTGATTGTGGCCCTGCAATTCTGTACGTGAGGATGATGTGCCTGTCCTCCATTGTTGCCAAGTCCACCCGGGGTCTGTACACGGGGTATGTCTCCATTTCCTATTCATCTGCAGCGATTGCAATATCTGGGGGAAAGAGTGAGGAGCCGGTCATTATCTGTACATTGTACCCACTACAGTTCAATGCATGATGTGATTTTTATAATTTATTAGTGGCGTATGTCCTGAATGTACAATTGTGAACTGTGACGCATTTAGAATCCATGGCCTGCCCCTCCCTGAAATGGCATCTGCCTGTCCTTTATGGAGGGACTGGTGGAAGTGACGTAATTCCGCTGACGTTGTGCGCTGTTGCGGGAGGTGGTCGGGAACCGCTGTGCAACTCCTCATTGGTTATCATTGGGCCCTATGGGGTACAGGTGGCAATGGTGATGTACGCCAGCGGTGACTATATGCACTGCCGCGGACGCCACCGCCTTTTTCTATCTGTACACTCACTTTCTACCTGACCTTCAACAGTAGAGGACCTACACTGCAGGTGCTGCTGTGACCTGTGTCTGGAACCTACCATGGCTTGTGTAACTGAGGAAAGGGCCCCTGCCTTCACCTCGGCAGAGTTGGAGAGACTGGTGGATGGGGTCCTGTGAGAAAGTAGCCTCTTTCTAGCATGGTTACCCCCACTTTTGGTCTGTTTGTGAGTGTGTGTCAGTGTGTTTATACTCTGTCACTGGGATCCTGCTAGCCAGGACCCTAGTGCTCATAGATAGAAACCTATATGTCAGTGTGTTTTGCTTGTTTCACTGGAATCCTGCTAGCCAGGACTCCAGTGCTCATAGTTTATGGTCTAATGTGTATGCCTGTGTAGTGCCTAACTGTGTCACTGAGGCTCTGCTAATCAGAACCTCAGTGCTTATGCTCTCTCTGCTTTTAAATTTGTCACTATAGGCCAGAGACTTCATTTACCAATTTCAATTGGCATGCTGGACCCCCCCTTATAAGTCCCTAGTATATGGTACCTAGGAACCCAGGGCATTGGGGTACCAGGAGATCCATATGGGCTGCAGCATTTCTTTTGCCTCCCATAGGGAACTCAGAAAAACCCTTACACAGGGCGGCCATGGCAGCCTGTGTGAAATAATGCACACCCTATTTCACAGCCATTTTCACTGCACTTAAGTAACTGATAAGTCACCTATATGTCTAACCTTCACTTGCTGAAGTTTAGGTGCAAAGCTACTAAGTGGGAGAGCACCCTTGCACTAGTAAAGGTGCCCCCACATAGTTCAGGGCCATTTCCCAGGTCTTTGTGAGTGCGGGGACGCCATTACACGTGTGCACTGCAAATAGGTCAATACCTATATGTAGCTTCACAATGGTAACTCCAAATATGGCCATGTAACTTGTTTAAGATCACAGAATTGTCCCCCCATTCCAAATCTGGTATTGGGGAGCCAATTCTATGCATCCTGGGGTCTCCACTGTGGAACCCTAGTACAGCCAGACCAGCTCTCTGGGGCTTGCACTGCAGCTACAGCTGCTGCCACCTCACAGACCGAGTTCTGCCCTCCTGTGGTATGGGCAGACCAGTTCCAGAAAGGCAGAACAAAGTATTTCCTCTGAGAGCAGGGTGTTACATCCTCTCCCTTTAGAAATAGGTGTTACAGGCTGGGGAGGGGTAGCCTCCCCCAGCCTCTGGAAATGCTTTGAAGGGCACAGATGATGCCCTCCTTGCATAAACCAGTCTACACCGGTTCAGGGACCCCTTCTCCCCTGCTCTGATGGGAAACTCGACAAAGGAAAGGGGAGTGACCACTCCCCTGTCCATCACCACCCCAGGGGTGGTGCCCAGTGCTCCTCAGTATGTTCCAGACTTAAGCCATCTTACTTTGCAAGGTGTGGGGGTACTCTGGAGGTCTCTTAGTGGCCAGTGACAGCAGGTGACATCAGATACCCCTTCTGATAGGTCCTTAGCTGATAAGGTAGCCAATCCCCCTCTCAGGGATATTTAGGGTCTCTCCTGTGGGTTCTCTTCAGATTCTGCTTGCATGTTTCCTTCAAGAATCCTCTGCAACAACTTTAGACTCTTCTGACCTCGGGTCAGCCGCAGCCTGCTCCAAGAAACGCTGTAACTGCAACAAAGTGTCTACAAGAGACACTTTTCTTCAGCAACCTCAGCTCCAAGTCAGCAACTGCAACAGTTTCCATGGTGTCATGCTCTGGGGACTCTCTGTCTTCATCCTGCACCAGAAGGACCGAAGAAATCTCCAGTGGAGTGACAGAGTCACTCCCCTGCTCCAAGCAGGCACCTTACAAGATGACGACCTGCACCCTGGGACTCCTCTCACAACAACGAGCATGCCCCTAAGGACACAGAGGGTGGACATCATTGACATAGACTGTCCCAAGGTCCTGCTGACACAATTTGGAGGAGGTAAGACCTTGCCTTCCCTGGAAATGATGGTACCCCTAGGTACTGTGTCTTCTTCACCTCCTGAGGCTTCTGTGCACTCTTTGCAAAATTCCTTCATGTGCAGCGTGGCCCAGGTCCCCAGCACTCCACTCACTGAGTTGTTCTCCGGCGGCATGGGACCTTCTTTTGTTGTGCTGCTTCAACTGTGTTTTGCTCCTCCTTTGAACCCAGATCCTGTGGCTTCTGAGGGTGCTGGCTGGCATCCTGAAGGCTCTCTAGAGTGCTGAGCACTCCCTCTTCCTCCTCACACAGAGCTGAGGCCCCCAGGGTTCCTCCTGGATCCATCCAGCGCCATTTTGAAAAATAATTCACTTTTTTCATAGCCAAGGTTTGTTGGTGCCTTCCAACACGAAATCTCATCTGCAATTATCTTCATGCCGTGTGACATCTGTTGCAGCAAGCCACTGGCTTCTTCGTAAGGTGCCTTTCTGCAGTCTTTCACTAACTGGGGACTCTTCTTTTGCACCCTCTTCTGGGTTGGCAGGGGCTCATGTCCTTCCTGGAACTTCTTTCGACTTCTGGACATGGTCACCTTCCTTTGCAAGTCTTCAGGTCTAATAATCCAGCAGTTGTTCTTTGCAGACTTGGTTGGCTGCTGCAAAATCCCCAAAACAAGGTGTAGTGTTTCCTAAGAAACTTGCAGTACTTTACTCCTGCTTTTCTGGGCTCTGGGGTAGGGTAATTTACTTACCTTTACTTTATTCTTATTCTCCCAGCAATTCTGCACACAATACACTTGTCTAGGGGGGAATTCGTGATTCACATTCCACTTTTTTAGTATATGGTTTGAGTTGCCCCCTAGACCTATTTTTTCCCATTGCATTCTATAGGATTTCCTACTGTTTGCATTATTCTATGACTAGTTACTTGTTTAATTTTGATGTCTAGTGTACATATTGTATATAATACTTACCCCCAGAAGGAGTATAGTCTCTAAGATATTTTTGGTACTGTGTCACCCAAGAAAATACCTTTTGTTTTGGTAACACTGAGTAGTTTACTTGTGTATAATACTGTGTAACTATAAGTGTTATTGCATGAAGTTTGCATGTGTCCTAGTTCAGCCTAAGCTGCTCTGCTGTAGCTACCTCTATCAGCCTAAGCTGCTAGAACACTACTACATTTCACTAATGAAGGATAACTGGACGTGGTATGAGGTGCAAGTACCCAAGGTACCCACTACAAACCAGGCCAGCCTCCTACAGGTCCTACCCCAGTACTGACTGCTGTATGTACCTCCAGACCAACAGGTGAATAAACTGTGAGCACGATGCATGTGGCATGAATGCATGGAGTGCTGTGTGTGACGGTCTCGTGTTGGGGGAGTTGGTGGATGGGCCCTGGGCAGCGTGCAGAATTTATGCTGGGCCATGTCTGTGCATAAGAGGAATGGAAAGGGGTATGGTGGACCATGAGTGTAACAGGGAGGACGGTCTAACTAATACCTTTCCCTGTGTATATTTCCTCTGCAGGTCAGCGCCCATCAAAAGAAGAGTATATGGCATGCCATCGCCATGAACGTGCAGACCCTGGGGGTCTACGGCAAGCAGAGCCCCCACTGTTGGAAACGGTGGGAGGACCGGAGAAGCTGGGCAGGCAAGAAGGCAGAGGCCCAGCTGGGGATGGCCTCCCAAGGAGGAAGGGGTGTCTATCGAACCCTGACCCCCCTGATGGCCTGCATGCTGGTGGTGGCCTATCCTGAGCTGGATAGGCGCTTGAGGCATCACAGCAGCCACAAGGGGTACAGTGCCCATCATTACAAATCACAGAGGGTAGGGTGGTATCCGCGTCAGGGATGTATGTCAATGGGAGCCCCTAGGCCAGGCCTGACATTGCAGTGTAGGTCCCCTGGTGGCTAGGGTGCAGAAGGGCAAATTTAGCTACTGAGCCTGTAGGCATCCACTACTGGTCAGGGCTGTGTGGGTCCCAGGAGTGCTGCATTTGGCTCTGTGTGCCCCTCCCCATGCCTTGGCCTCTAACCAACTATTTCTCTGGTAGTGCAATCACACACAGCGAACGGCATAGGGCTGTTCACTGTGTGTGAGGGTGCTCTGTACGCCAACGGTGGTGTGGGTGCAGCCATTGCGCAAGTGTACCCTTTGTCTCTTTCTCCCCAGTTTTTGTTTTATCATCCTGTCCTTATGTGCATTAGCATTATCTGGTGAAAGAGCAGAGGCACCGGCAATGGAAGGAGCTGCATCCCACAGGACCCGGGAGGCAGAGTACACTGACGCTGAGGGCACCAGTGGGATGGAGGGCAAGGGGAACACCACGGTGGAGACTGGTGTGGACAGTTCTGACACAGATACCTCCTCCGATGGAAGCTCCCTGGTGGTGGCGGACAGTTCTGTTACCAACCCAGCTACAGGTATAGCCGCAATCCCCGTACCAGCACTGCCCTCCCAGCAGCCTTTCATTGTGTTACCCGTGCCGGCTCACCCAGGAGGGTGGGCATCTCCTTCACCCCAGGCCCCTCAGGCCCTGCCCCAGTGAGCCCTGCTGCCCTGAGTGAGGAGGCTATTGACCTCCTTAGAGCCATCTCAGTAGGGCAGTCAACCATTGTGAATGCCATCTCCAGGGGCTCGCAGCCCAGATGCAACAATCTAATGCACTCCTGGAGGTCATTCACACTGGATTGACGGCCCAACAGAGATTGATTCAGGCTCTGGCCTCCTCTCTGATGGCAGCCATTGTTCCTGTTCCTACCGTCCCCCCTCCAACTTCCACTGCCCAGTCCCATTCCCCTCAACCCCAACCTATCCCAAGCACACATACAAATGAGCAAGCACACAAGATACCAAGACAACACCCAAGAGTGTCACACAAACACCATCCAGTTGCAGACACACCAAAATCCACAATTTCCACTGTCTCCCCCTCCTCCTCCTCCTCCTCCTCCACCTCCCACCCAGTTACATCCACACTCACACCTGCATGCACTTCATCATCATCCACTACTTGCAACACCACACCAAGCAGAACACAAACCTCACTGGCAGACACCTCCACAACAGCCATGCACTTGTCCCCTATGTCCTCTCCCACTGTGTCTGTCCCCCCTCCTAGAATACACAAAAGTAAGCACTCGGACACCCAACAGCCATCCACCTCACAACAGCATACAGCCCATGCACCTGGACCCAAAAGCAGCAGACAGACACCTCCAACAACCACTCCGTCATCCTCCACTCCTATTCCTTCTTCCTTTTCCCGCCCCAATGTCCCTAAAAAACTGTTCCTATCCAACATTTACCTCTTCCCTAGCCAGGGTGGCGAAAATCCAGGCAAGCACCTCAGCCACCCAGTCCACAGGCCCAGTAGTATCCACACCCACTTGTGGTGGTAAAGGATCCAAGGCATGAGGCTGCCTCACGGAAAGGGTGCCTGCCCCAAGTGCTGCCAGGAAGGGCAAGGAGCCCTCCCCAGCTGCTGCCAGCTGCCAGGAAGGGCAAGGGCTGCCAGGAAGGGCAAGGAGCCATCCCCAGCTGCTGCCAGGAAGGGCAAGGAGCCTGCCCCAAGTGCTTCCAAGAAAAGCAATGAGCCATCCCCAGCTGCTGCCAGGAAGGGAAAGGGGCCTGCACAAGCAGGCAGGAAGGGCAAGGGGCTTGGTGCTGAGACTCAGTCGGAGCCCCACCACCAACAATGGTTGTGCAGCTGTCTGAGGTTACAGGGGATGGGCAGGAGTTTCCCCCACAACCACCAGCAGCAGCAGCACCACCACCAACACTACCAGCAGTGAACAGCCATCCGAGGCTGCAGGGGATGGGCAGGAGCTTCCGCCCACAACCACCACCAGCAGCACCACCACCAGCAGTGGGCAGCCGTATGAGGCTGCAGGGGATGGGCAGGAGCTTCCCCCACAACCACCAGCAGCAGCACCACCACCACCACCAGCAGTGGGCAGCCGTCCAAGGCTGCAGGGGATAGGCAGGAGCTTCCCCCCACAAACACCAGCAGCAGCACCACCACTGCCACTACTAAACAGCCGTCACCACCGGCGGACGGTCTGTAGTCCTGCCTCCATGGGCTGTTGTGCAGCCTGCCCCATTCAAATCCTGTGGGAATTACACCCAGTTGAGAGACTGTGACCTTGCACTCCCCAAGATCTGCATCACAGGGCACGATGCCTGCTCCTGAACCAGTGGGGAAGCCACTCACTCACCCCATCATTCCCCAAATGAAGATCACAGGGTACGATGCCTCCTCCATAACCAGTGGGAAAGCCAACCACTTACCCCATCCTCCCCAGGATGAAGCTCACAGGAAACAATGCCCCCTCCAGAACCAGTGGGGAAGTCACCCACTCACCTCATACTCCCCAGGATGAAGATCTCAGGGCACAATGCCCCCTCCAGAACCAGTGGTCAAGTCACCCACTTGAGAGACTGTGGCCTTGCACTCCCCAGAACCCAGCACAGGGCATGTTGCCCCCTCCAGAGCATGTGGGCATGTCACCCACTTGAGAGATTGTGGCCTTGCACTCCCCAGGAAAGAGCACAGGGCATGTTGTCCCCTCTAGGACCAGTGGTGTTGTTCCATCTGCCGACTGAGGTGCCCCCCGTTCCTGGTCCCCCTGAAGTGCCTGCCTATTTTTGAACTGAAGCCCCTGCAGTGTTCTCTCTGTGTTGTTACAGGAGACAAGAGTGGCCTTGGACTTTTTCATGTGGCCCTGTGGCCCTATGGCCCACGCACATTGAGGACTGCGCAGTGTCCCTTGAATTGTACATAGGTATATACTTTTAGATTGGATGTATGTATTTTTACTGTATTTATATTATTACACTCACTTTCATCTATTTGTGTTGTCCTTACATTATTCCTGAGGGTTAAGGGGTCAATATGTTTTCTTACTGCATCTGATTGTGTGTATGGTGTTGGGGGTGGGGGGGTGTTTATTTTGCGTGTGTGTGTCGCTCTCTTTTTCCTCCCCCTCTCCCCTGTGTGCTAGGGGGCTGTACTCACCATGGTCATCTTCGCCGTCATTGGTGTTCGTGGTGGAGCAGGACGTAGAAGAGGATCGGAAATATTTGCAGCTCGGGCTCCATTGTGGAGTGGTTGTTACCTGTGTCTCCAATGGTGAGTCTTTTCACTTCTGTGCAGTGTTTCTGCCTGGATTTTGATGTCGTTGGTACTGCCCCGGAAAAGGTGGCAGATTGGGCTGTCATAATACGGTAGGCGGAACATTGTCTTCCACCTGGCTGTAGGAGTCTACCGCCATAGTGGCTGTTGTTTCTGCCCTGGCGGTCGGTGTGGTAAAGTGGCTGTCTATCTGAGATCTTTCCGCCATGGTCATAATTTGGCGGTAATTACCGCCATCCTGTTAGCGGTATTACCGCCACTTTATCACCGACCACCAGGGTTCTAATGAGGGCCATAACCTAAGCAGGCTTCTGGACCCAAACTACCCGATGAATCTGATATAATCCGTGCAGAAGAAAACTGCCCTTTAGCCTTGATTAGAGTAGCCCCCTTGGCGAGAGGAAGTCATGACGGTAGACTTCTCTCCCATAGTACCTGAGATACCAGGGAAATGTATGTAAGTGAATGGGACCAGCTCTTTTCTTATATAGAAGCTGAAAGGTGTCTGATGAGCAATGTAGTCCACATCTTATTCTCTTACATAGTGAACCACAAATACAATACCATTTGAAACCAGAAGCAAAACATGATATTAAAGCAATATTACACCAATTGTAGTGTCAGGAAATCATAGCACCTTGCCTCTCACCCATGAACACACCACTTTTTCTAGTCTCCATGCCAGACGGTTCCTGTAGAACAGTGTTAGACTATAGAAATTTGAACACGCACACCCGAACATATGCAGTTCAAAATGCACACAGCACATGGGTAATGGGGAACCAGATTCAAAAAAATACAGAACAACCCTGGATAATTCCAATGTTTTTTTCAGTCAAAATATAGGATTTGAAAGTAAGTATCTAACCACTTTCTGTGTAGACGTTTAGAGTGCAGTTGTCATGCTGATGTTTGCCCATGGGCTATAAGAATACTCCTGGCTTGTTAACAGAGTCAATCATGGAGTAGTTATAGTGAGCATTGTGTTTCCATAGGAATTGCATTTTTTCTGTTGCTAATAACTTAGGCGCCATTTGATGACTCTCCAAGAAATGTTAAAAAAGGGCTACTTTTTTCACATGGAAAGTTTCGGGGTGATCCATTAAGTGGGAGCTGAGAAAAGAGTGGGGGCCCCAAAATGGGATTTCCCCATTCATTTTTCCAAAGGAACTTTAGCTACAGAAGAAACCGCTGAATGGATTTACACCAAATTTGTCAGGAACACAGATCATGGTCCAGAAAGAGTGTATTTTGTTATTCAGTTTAAAGCTCTTAATGCAAACAATGCTAAAAAAACTGAGTATATCATGCCATGCAGGATCTGAAGGCTGACACCTTTCCTGTTGAGATCTGAATGGCTGCCACCACATATGCCAGGAAGTGATGGCAGCCATCTTGGGACTCGGGATTCAGCCCCAAATCCTAAGAAAAACAGCAAAAAAGAATAAGGGGTAGGGGAAAATTACCTTAACACCCTAGGCCTGGGGTCCAGAGGGGGTACTCCTCGGGCTGAAAAAAAGAATCTGCTGCAAAATGTTTAAAAAGCGCATGCTCCTGCATTTAAAATCCCCCAGGATGGTTCAGGGCCCATGTAGGGAGACATATTTCTTTTGGGAAGGGGGGCAATTAACCCCTTTCCTGAGCCTCCGAGAAGCCACAGGGCCCTTTCTTAAGGGACCTTGTGGCCACCTCCCCTTTACAATAAGTTACAACCAGGGGGAATGGGGTCTTTGAAGTCTATAAAGGCTCAGGAGGCAGACCACACTGTCCCACTCCCCTCTTTTTTTAATATAATAAGGCTCAGGGGATTGGTTCCCTGGCATCTAATGAGGCTTGGGGAAGAGGGGGCATTGCAACCTCTTACTTTTTGTAATTTAGTTTGGCTCCAGTGGTTGGAGTCCCAGGGGACTAATGAGACTCATAGAAGGGGGCTGTGGAGCACCCTCCCCTTTTTAAATAGAATTTTCCCCCTCGGGTGGGTCTTGGGGGCCTAATGTGTCTTGGAGAGGCAAGCTACATGGCCCCTCTCCTTTTTAATTGGATTTAGTCCAAAGAATCAGGCCCCCAGGGCCAATTAATGCTTGGGGAAAGGGGCTGCATCACCCCTACCCTTCATATATGTTTTAGCGCTGGGTATAGGGCTGTGTATGGCATGGGGTAGGTAGCCTGTGGGGGGTTAGCTGTCTTGAGGGGGGTTGGCCCTGTGGCTGAAGGCCATGTGCAGTGTGGAGTTAAGGCCCTGCAGCCAAACTCTTGCTCACTTACATAGTTAGTTGGGTTAGTTGCCTGTGGGTGGGTTAGTCACAGGGCCTGATCGCAGGCCCCACTGCCAACCCCCTGCCACCCATTGCCAAAGGCGCTGCACAGCAGGGGTTGGCTTTACGTATGGTAATAAAATATGACTTTAATTTGTTTTAAAAAGCAGGAAACTAATTGAAAAAACAGAGGTTAAAGTAATGTTATAGTTAGGTGAAATGTTCAGTAACAGTGTAAATATTTCAAACTGTAAAAACCACAAAGATTCTCCAGTTACAGTTATCTCCAGTAGCTATAACTCGTGCCTTAAGGTAACTATATTTTACATCCTTGCTATGCACTACTAATTACCCGTCATATTACATCACTCATGACATCTTCCATGACATCATTGACAATATCACTGCAAGATTTTCAATGAAATTATTGATGGGAAAACTGCATGGTGGTGCGTGGGTTATAGTTACCTGAGGGTAAGAGGTGTGGATAAATTGTAAATTAAAAAAAGGTATAACTATAACTTTAAAATTCCAAAGCTGCACATGATTTTCAGCTTGCTAACCAGGTGAAACACAATAACTCATCACTCTACCATGCAATGTATTGTGACAAACTATGCTGTTTGAGACTTTATGAGTGTTATTATAAATGCTATGTTTTCACATGGTATAAGTGAAGTAGTATACAAAGGTATGTACAGTGCCTGGAAAAAAAAGTAGTAATAGTTAATGTATTGTGTTGAGTTAGGTGGCAAGATTCTGCTCAGAGGTGCATGACCTATAGTAATTTGAGGGTGGTGTGTAAAATATAAATTGAAGTAATAGTTATAACTTAACCATTTTTAATGTTTGTTTATTTTAAGTTGGGTTTGTATTGAAAGAATACATAAGGTATTTCTAATTATAAATTGTGCTAAACCTTTGTCTTTTTCTTTTTCTGTTAATAGTTTTTCGTTTTTTAATAAAAATGTCTTTCTAATCGCAGTACAATTTGTCATTGATAGGAGAGCCATAAAGTGGAGTGTAGTACAGTGCAGTTAAAGAAAGTGTCAGAGTCTAGAGTTGTAGAGTGAAGAGTCATATAGAGTGGAGTTGAGTAGAGTGAAGTGATATAATGGGCAGTGACTAAAGTGTTATGCACTGGAGTGGTGTGGTATGTTGAATTGTGGAGTATCATAGAGTGAAGCGGCTTGTTGTACAGTGTAGTGGTGTGTCAAACAGTAGAGCTGAGTCTTGTACAATGCAACATTATCGACTGGAGTGTCACGAAATGGAGTGTGGTGGAGTGGACTGTCATCATGGAGAGTGTTATAGAGTGACAGAGTGTAGCAGAGTGTTGTAAAGTGTAGTGGCATATAGTGAAGTTCATTGGAGTAGAGTGTTGTATAGTTCAGTACTGTCGAAGTTGGCAGAGAGCCTTATACAATGTAGTGTTGTACAGTGGAGTATCATTATTTGTGAGAACACCATGAATGGTTGAGTGGTAAGCTATAGTTAGCGTTGTCTGTTTAGTAAGCTGAAATGAGTGCCAAACAAGGCCCACTACTTATAATAATTTGACAGTGGTAGATAAATTGTAAACTAAAGTTGTAACTATAACTTTGGAATTTGTTTAACATGTGTGTAGTTTAATCTTGGTTTGTAAGGGAAAAATGTTTTCCTAACTATAACTAAACTTAAAACTTTGTATTGTTTTATTGAATGTCAGTGTTCTTTAAAAAAAAAAAAATATGTGTTTCAAATTGTAGAGTCCAGTGTCACAAGTGAAGAGTTGTTATGTGGAGTGTTGTGCAGTACAGTAAAGAAGAGTGAAATATATATAGTCATAGACTGGAGTATTGCAGATTAGAAAAAAGTGGAGTGGATTAAAGTGTTGTTGTGTATCGTACAGCGTAGTAAAGTGTTACATAGTGTAGTTGCATAGTGTCTCATATAGTGGAGTCATGTGCCGTAGACTAGGGCAGTGATTTGTGCAGTGAAATGTTTTGACAAACAATTGAGTAGTATGTCAAAGACTGTCATGGAGTAGATTAGATTGTTTTAAAGTGGAGTAGGGTGAAGTAGAGTGCAATAGGGTGGAGTATTGTCAAGTGTAGTGTCATAGAGTACCATGAAGGAGGTCATACAGTGGAAAGCCGTGTCATATAGTGGAGTATCGTAGAGAGAAGTTGGGTTGTGTGTTGAGTGTCATACAGTAGAGTAGAGTAAAGTTGACTAGATAGGTATAGAGTGTAGTAGAGTGTCATAGTGTGGCATAAAGTGTAGTAAAGTGCTGTAGAGTGGAGTTGCATACAGTGGAATAGAGTGTCAGTGAAGCAGCATAGAGCTGAGTTTAGTTCAGGGGCACAGAGTGGGATAAAGTGTAGTAGAGTGGAGTATAGTGGAGTAAAGTGGGGTAGTGTACAGTAGAGTAAAGTATCATGGAGTGTAGTGGTGTGTTGTAGACTATAGTGGTGTGAGTGCAGTAGAGTGGAGTGGCATTGCATTCAGTTGAGTAAAATGTCATAAATTGGAGTACTGCATTGTACAGTAGAGTGTAGTGGGTTGTCGTACAGTACTGGAAAGTGACAGACTAAAGTAGAGTACAGTGGCATAGAGTATTGTTGATTTCTGTAGACTGGAGGTGTTAGAAAAAGGGTTATAAGGTGTGTGGCTTGCACTAGGAATTTGTCCACATTTATACTCCACTGGAACAAAACACCCTATTGCAGTGCTTGACTCTCATATGATAGGGAAGCAGAGCAGTCCAAGGCTTAGTCAAAGGAGGTGGTGTGAGTTAGTAATCATCATTCACAAGTACTAAAGAATAACACTCAATAAATGATTGTCCAGTCTGTGCTTTTTCTTTTGAAAAATTAAAAGGACATTTATTACACACATACTACTCAATGCTAGCCACAATTTACAAGTATATACAAGATGATGGAATTTTGGATGACAATACGTGGTCATTTGTGTTTCCCCCAAAGGGGAGATTCAAACCAACAAATAACATGTCACAATATTTTCATGGATTCTAGTGCGATATCTGAATGTAACTTGGAGTGAGAGCACCTAATACTGGCAACAAAGTACATCTACTTTCATCAAAAGTTGCAGTCGGTCTCATTATCCAAGGAAAGCTTTGGTCAGAATGCAGCCTAGGCACGGAGGGAATGATGTGTGCTATTCAATTTAATATGAATAACACAAATCATTGTTACGTAGTGACTTGGGGTTATGCAGTTTAACCACAGTCCCTAAAGGGCATCCTGTTTATAATTACATCATCTATGCAATTATAGACCTTCACCATAGGGCGTAATGTCAGTGTTCCATCACATTCATAAAAGAACTCAGCATAAAAAATACTCCATATTTTATAGAGTCCCTGGAGGACATTAATCTTGTAAAAATATCACAGTGCAATTACACTTTCTCACCTCTAGAGGGTGTCTCTCCACATGAAAAGTCATATGGTTTCATTTGCAGGACAAAACACTGTAGCCATATCCCTTGCCCTTAGTGAGCCCAGCATTCCCAGTTTCAAAGCAGAAGCTCCAGCCTAGGGAATGCTTAAAATAATACAAAAACCCTTGAAGTGTTATCATTTCCAAGTCCCACCCAACCTAGGATGAGGAAGCACAACTTTCTTTTGGGAGAGGATGTGCTGCTCCTTCAGCTCCCCCTGTCCATTTGGTCTCTTTTGGAAGGGACCCCCAGCCTCCTGGGGCCACCACATGTCAAAACGAGTTGGGTTTTTACAGTATAAACACGGCCAGAGCTCACAGGGCATTAAGGGGCACTCCTTGTGCATTTGATGAATTGTTGATAAGCAGCCTTCCCTCTGCTCTGGGGAGAGCTGCTGTGATGGTTTTCTTTCTTTTAACTGCAGCATCTTACCGTGCTTCTTCTGTCTCTGGATGCCTGTACCTCTCGAGTATCCTGCATGCATGGGTGATGATGGGAAGCAGCTAGGGAGTCCAACCCCAGCTACTCTCACTGGCTCCTTGCATGGCCAGAACCCATGTATGCTGCACAGGAGCCGGTCCTTCTTTCTGGTCTGCCCACTCCTCCAGGCAGATGCATGCCGCACGGCTTGTAAGCAGACTGCTGGGGGAAGTGTGCTGGTGCTTCCCTTCCTCCTCGGTGTTGGAGCATCCAGGGACGGAGTCCTGGCCCCCTGACAGTTTCTCAGAGGAGCAACAGCACTCCCTGCCTTAGCCTTCTTCTCGGGGCTCAGGGATGGGGTCCTGAGCCCCATGCAGCTTCACACGGAATGCAACACCACTACCTGACTTCATCTTCTGCCACCAGGGCCCAGGAATTGGGCCCTGGGACCCCTGGACAACTTCATGGGGAGCGCAACAGTGCACCCTGACTTCATCTTCTTTTGGTGGGGCCCAGGAATGGGGTCATCGGCCCCTTCCACACATTGCAATGGGACGCAAAGGAGCTCCATCATGCTGTTTTTTCTCAAGGACAGACTCCTCTCCTTGGCCTACCCCTGAGACAGAAATCAGGTACGCAAGTGTAGCCCCTTGTGCTTTGCTGCCCGAAAGAGGTCAAAGGTTTCCTACATTTCCCCAGGGGATATCTCAGGCCCTGGTGGATGTTTTTGAGGGTTCTGGTCTCCTTTTGCACTTGGTGGTGAGCCCTTGCCACCTGGAGCCCTTTCTTCAGGCCTCCTGTCCTCAAAGATTCCCAACTCGGTAGGGAGCAAGACTCACTGGCTACCTGCACCAGCCTTTCACTTGGTTGTCTCTCTGGGCACTGTGCCCTGCTTGAGCAGAAAGCCAGCCTTACACCCAACTAGTCCTCAGGGGGATTACAGGGACCAGCTTTCTTGGTCCTGAGGTGTCCTCCACTGGGCCTGGGGTCAAACAGAGGCAGAGTCCTTGATGCAGTCAGGAGTTTCTTCCTTCCAATTGTCCATGGCATCATCACCAGTCTCAGTATCCTGCAGGAAAGCACATCCAAGAGAAAGCTTTCTCCCCTGTGCAAGACCTTTTAAGTGGGGGCGGAGGTGTCCAACAGGCTGTGCCTCTGGCCTATCCTGATGTGCCACATCACCTCTCCACCCCTGTCCCAACCTGCCTGCACAGTCTTCTGGGAAAGATCAAAATGGCATCGCCCAGGAGTCAGTTGCCACATGTGCTCTGAGGGTCTCAGCTTCACCCCTCCTTGACATCCCTGCCAGGGCCTCCCACAGCAAATCCTCAAAGGGCCCTCCTTCTGGCTTGGCTCCAGAGGTCTGGGTTCCCTCCCTAGTTGGGCAGCCTGGGGCAGGCTCAGTTCCTGGTACAGGATGCAAACTGACTGATTGATGCAGGGCCCTGTACCTGCAGCTGGAGAGAACAATAATTAATTCAGCCTAGCAGGGTCACAAAAGGCCTTGGTCCTGATCCTGAGCTGAATCAGAGAAAGGTGACATTCCTGGATGACCTATAGGCTGTACAGATATGGTTTTGTACTCTACAGCAGCATTGTTTTCATACAGGTTGCAGTGTACAATGGTGCAACTCTGGAGTCTGCGGATCCTAGGGTCCTGTAGTTGCATCCTAGGGGAGCCTTTCCCATTGGCTTGAGACAGTAAAGCACACTGACTATCTCTTACATGTGTACACCAACATCATAAAACCTCTTCCAGGTCACCACTCACTCTGCATAGTCCCTTCTGTGCCAGGCTGCCTGTGCTCATTACCTGGGCTGTGCATGACAGAAGTCTTTCCTGTGCAGCCCTCACATAGGTGCACACATGTATGCAGATGTGGTTGCATCTTACTAGCCATGGGCCTCTTACTCTTGCTGCATCTCAGCGGCCTTATCTTAAAATGCGGCATTGGTGGTAAACATGTGCAGCCCATTTTACCAGGAGTTTACTGTGGGTGAGACCCAGGCTATGAGGCTTCCTCACAGTATAAGGTTGAAAACTGGGTGAGCCAAAAGCAAAAAAATGTGGGAGGATCAGATAGTCAGAACCACCCTCTCACAGGAGCGTTGTATAGTACAGTGTTGTAGCGTATGATACAGTTGACTGGCATACAGTGTTATAAAGTACAATAGTATGAGTAGATTAGAGTGGAGTGGTGCACAGTGGAGTAGTAGAGTGGAGTACTGTGTCAGCGTTGCATGGAGAAGAGCATGTGGAGAAGAATTGTGTGCCATGGCATACAGCTAGTGCAGTGCCGTAGAGTGGAGTTGCTTGGCATACAGCAGTGTGTGAAACAGTGGAGCTCCGTAGGCTAGATTGTTGCATAGTAGCATAAAGTGAGGTAAGGTCTCATAGAGTACAGTAGAGTCAAGTGGAGTGGTGTAACGTAGTGTGGAGTAAAGTACAATACAGTGTATTGGTGTGTCATAGAGTAGAAAGGCATGGAGTAGAGTGTACTGGTGTAGCATTGGTCATGAAATGTGATAAATAGGAGCGAGGTCTTTTACAGTAGAGTGGAGTGCTGAGTCACATAGAAAGTGTTGTATAGTGGAATAGAGTCTTGTACATTGGAGTGTACGAACATAGGGTGGGGTATACAGTTGGATAGTTCAGTGTATGGGGATGGAGTGGTATAGAATGTCATAGAGTGCCATGAAGTATGGTAGACATTTATATAGTAGATTTATATAAAGTGGAGGAGATTGTCAAACAAAGGAGAATCGTAGAGTATAGTGTCGTAAACAGTACTGGATTAGAGTGGATTACAGTAAATGGAGTAGCATACAGTGAAATAGCGCACTGTGGAATACTGTACAGTGAAGAGTAGAAGAATGGAGTGGCATAGAGTGAAATGGCATAGAGTGAAGTGACGTGGAGTGAAGATGAGTAGGGTACAGTGGATTAGCTTAGAGAGGGATGGCATATATTGAAGTGGCAAGGAATTGAGTCAAGGAAACTGTCATGAATTGGAGTGGTGTCTCATACCATAGAGTGGAGTGATGTAACATATGGTGTTGGAAACTATTGTAGAGTGGAGTAGAGTGTTCAACTATAGAGTGTATACATTTGGACAGTAGAGTGTACGTGAATAGAGTGCATTAGTGTCTAATAGAGTGGCACAGAGTGTACTAGAGTTTTGTAGGGTGGAGTTATATAGAGTGGAGGAGAGTACAGTGGAGTGGCGTACAGTGAAGTGGTTCAGACTGGTGGATGGGGTACAGTGGAGTTGGGGAGAGTGGAATACAATACAGTACAGGGGCAAAGGTTGTAGATGTGTAGAGTGTATAGCGTAGACTGGAGTAGCGTGCAGTAGTATGTTGTAGAGTGGAGTACAGAGTATTGGTGTAGAGTAGAGCAGTGTAGATTGGAATACAGTAGGGTAAAATAACGTAGAGTGGAGTGACTTCCAATGGAGTGGGGTAGAGTGAATATATATATATATATATAACTTTTTTAAATAAGTTGACGGCCATGGTAGTTTCTCAAACTTTTGAAATTTCACGAAAGTACAGTGGTGACAGATATCACTAAGTTTAAATGCCTTATAAATTAAAAAAATATTTACCCTACTTAGCTGCAGCAGCTAAAAAGCATAATCTCTTCACCATAATGCCTAATCCAGTCAGCCGTTTTTCCAGTCTATGGAAAATGCATTGGTGGCAAAATGCATTTGGGACATCCTTTTATCTTTGCACTCTCTTAATGTTTCATCCCAAAAATGTACATCATTCCAAAATGTAGAAAATGCTATGGCTCTGCAAACTTTGTGGTGATTCGTCAAATGGTGAGAAACGTTTCAAAGTTTGCATAGTTTGAACTTGATATGTATAGGGAAACTAAGTTTTCCTAACTATAACTGATCTTTAACCTTTCCTTTTTCATTGATTAAATATATATATATATATATATATTTTGATACACACACACAAATGTTAAAGTAATGCTATGGCTAGGTGAGAATTTCAGTGACAACATATTTTAAATTAAGACTTTGTTCACACTTTTATTTACTTGTCCATTCAAATGTCATTATTAATTGAAATTTGTGGTTAAAAAAACAAGTGTGACCCGTGGCACCTTTAACGGGGCACAGATCAGTTCATTGCATCCTATCACATTGGATGTACTGTTCCCCCTAGAACTGCAACCTCAAGCCTGACCTGGGGGCAGCACATCAATGAAAGGTTGACAGCCATCAATTCTCCTTTCATTCTCCCTGTGGCAACCCAGCTTGCATTTGAAATGGGGCTCGAGATCCCCCTGCAGGAGCGTGCAGTATGTGACGTCGACTACAAATGGATGATTTGAGGACCCAGAGGTCCTTCTTTTTTCCCTTTCAAGGGTTGTCGGATGGGGCACGCATTGAATGCATGCAAGCCCCATGTGGGACACATCCTGTGCGCCTTGATGACCTTTTTACATCAGCACCTATGTCTGTATTTTGGTATGGATGCAGAGCCAATACGTTTCAAAGTTTTCATGTGGCCACATCAACATTCAGCTGAGGGAACATCCCTTGACCATGTGCTAGCAATATATGTGTCAGACATGTTCTGTGTTATAGAAGGGGCTGCTCAAGCATCGCCTGTCTCACCTAAAATCCCAAAGTACCCAAGGCAAAAGAAGTGAGCACAATGACTCATTGCACACTTGGGGAACGTATAATAATATGGTCCCGGATATTCATTTATTTTGGCATTTTCCTTTTTTAACTTTATGAAAACTCCTAAGTTGTTATGTTGCAAAGTAGATAAAGCGTACGCATTTTCCTAATAATTGGTTCTCAGTTGGCCAACTCTGAAAGAAATTTTGAAAAAAGTCCTTCATATTAGTTCGATCCATTGATATTTTTGCATATTGGCCAATGGAGGTAAAGTTTTAGTGAAGGTCACTTGTTTCTTGCAGGAATTGAAATTGCTGCTGAAATAAATGACAACTAATTTTTCCTAAACTATATAAGCCGCTGAGTTATGTGCCCTTATTTTTTATTTGGTGGTAAAAGGATTATTGTTTATTGATATACTTGACAAACAATTAAGGAGGAAATTGGTATTTTGTGTTTACAGTTTCTGAACTGCATAGATGTTTGGGAACTTTGAACTTTGAATGTCCTGTGAATAGTCATGTTCAGCATTTGCTCAGAGATCTTTAGGCCTCTAACGCATGTTCAGATTGGGGAAATAAAAATATTGTATTGGAAGGACAGGATTCTCACATCCCAAGCAAGGGAAAGGCTGAAGAAGTGCTAATTTGTAAACTATCTGCCGGGACTCAAACGTTTGCTCCGCTGCTGCTGGTGCCCAATATGAAGGTTTCTTAGTCTTACTTCCTCCTCATAAATATCTTTAACCCATCACCAGGCATGCTCTGCCCCTCAAACTAATTCCTGCACATCCTTTTTCATCCCTGCTTTCTCTCATTGACACTCTTTTTCAATCCTTCTGTTTCTCCTTCTTTCCCCCTTTTGCGTTTTTCTCTTTGAAATTCTGGTTTAAAGTCTGAATTGGAGAAATAAGTGCTGGTGTCCCCACCGGCACATATTAAGCACTTTATTGAGGAGAGCCACAAAGAGGTGGAAAAATGAATCTTGGTCCCAGAAATAATGGTCAAAGTTTGTCACTGTGGTTGGGATCAACCGTTGAAAGAAATCATGTTCTCTGAAAACTGAATTTTAAGAGCGAGAAGATATTCATAACACTAAATCGATCTCTTACTTAGGGCTTAGCCCAAACTCTGAATTACAATGAGTATGCCCCTATCCAAAGGCATGATACCTATTAGTATTTTAGGACAGAGGCAGTTTTAGTGTATTGCAACTGTTGCCACTGCACTGGGGACCGAGCTTGAGAGGTGCTGCGTTTTGAAATATCTTACAGCATCAAAACTGCTTGCGCGATAGTTCTTTGTGCGCCCAGGGATTTTCAGAAAGTAATTCAAATGCCAAGATAACTGTGTTGATTAATGCACTTGCTGGAGAGATCAGAGTTTTGTCTATCAGTTTTGACTCATCATATAGTGGTGCAGAGGGTTAATGTGTCTGCTGCAAAGCAAGTGCAACTTGCCAATCACAGAATTGTGTTTTATGTAGGTAGCTCAGTGTAATACTGATTTTATCACAGATATCATTTTGTTACTTGCAGTTCGTAATTTATAATCCTGCATATAAAGCACAGTGCGCTGTGAACTGGCATCAAAGACTTGCCTGCAAACTGAAAGGCATAGGTTTAGAACCTTATGTTTGTCCCCAGTCTTTAGTTGCTAAAATGTTTGGGTAAACATTTGTTCTTATTAGTAATGCCAACACACAACCGGTGTTACATTTTAAATCCTGAGTTTGTGCTTCTCCTGACCAAGCACTAATAACATATACTTCCTACCAATGCGGCTGACATATGACGCCAACACCTTTCAGTCCTCATTGTCTTCTGTAATGTTTCCTATACTTGATTTACACACTTGCATGATTCATTGTCTGTTTTAATAGTGTATGACAAAGTACAGAGACGCCTGGTATGAGTAGTGCTATGAAATACTGTGCAAGAGATGGGCTATGGAGCGATGGGGGCACCCTTGGAGCAGTGGCGTAACAAAGGCCCCGCGGTGTGTGGGCCACCTCAGCCAGCACCTGGCCTGAATGAGTCCGGAAGGGACCTCTTCGTGCTCTGTGCAGGGGGGCCCCCTCCAGTTATTACGCCACTGCTGTGGAGGGTGGTAGTGAAAGAATCTCTGGAAAAAGAGGTCATGGGGGGAAAACGTCAACCGCGTTTGTCGCATTGGGTGCTACCAGGGTTGAAAGCCGAACCTGGTACCTGTATCGTGTGCATTGTGTTGTTCCAGAGCCAGGATCCCGCTATATAAGCACCCATTGTATTCAGTTGTTTACAAATTTAGATGGTTATAACAGATCTAAAGGAAACATCAAACATTCTTCCTGCGGAGTGAGCCTGTAAAGCTGCGTTCAAGCAATATTCAAAGTGTTGGGGGGGGGGGGAGGTCGTCCTAAGAAGGAATTAAACAATTAAAAATACCCTTGAGTACTGATGCAGGTGTACTAGTGATAGCACGTGTAACACCTACTTGCAACTGCTAGGCATGTGCCAAGCTGAGAGCATTAAGGCGGGGCGCAGGACATGGATGAAGGCCCCGCTTGGTGCGCAGCAAATGCTTGCACGGCTCCACGGCATTCCTACCTAGAAGTGAGTACAGGGTGACTGAGTGGAGGCTGGGTGTGCCCTGTGCAGTGACTGTTGGATAATGGAAACGGTAGTTCTCAGCAGGCTCTGGGCGCAAACGTGTTCGGCGTGTGTGTTGCTTACCTGAAACGCAAAGCTTCTTCCGTGCCACATTTTACACATTTCTTGATTCTCTCAGTGTTTGGATGGAAAGTGATGTTAAAATAACGTGCGTGAGTCGCCAAGGAAACACATTTATGATATGTGGTAACGGAAATATATTACATTATTATCCTTTTGCTAAAATATATTAGCAATGGAAGTTCTGTTCATGAAGAAGTAATGTCCCGGTCTCAGATACCTACCATTTACTAAGCAGAAATATGTACCAACAGATGCTCCATAAGCTTAAATAAACAAAGAATAGATTTTGATAAAATTATGCATTTTCCAGTGCAGTTATACAATTATTATATTGTCCTGTGGGCTCCTTGGCGAGGTAATGTGATTCTTTCTCACTCTAAGATTAGAACCAGACCTCTATGTTACGATTTTTAAAAATCTATTTTGCAATGTATAATTGTAGACGCTGACTACTCTTACTCCTTCCAAAGCGCTTTAATTGGACGACCCAATAGCAATGTTGTTTTCCTGACTGCTGAATGCGAGGTGGGGGGCCTCTATACTTTGTGCATCATTTATTACCGGAATTTTTTTTCTCTGTAATACTCAATTTAGGGCATTTTCATACTTAAGACTTCTCTGCAATTGACTACCTTACCCAGAACAACAATTGTATCGTATTAGGCACAGAAGAGCTCATTAGCCTGAATATTGAGGGAAATCTTTTGGTATATTTTCACTTTCATTGCTAATTAGGCACGGCAGCTTGATTCTTCGGTGCAATTATGTACAGCAGAAAGTCGTACGGTTTCTACTTGAGAACTGAGTGGTAAAAATATGCCCTGCAACTGAAGTACACAGAGCTGTGTATCCCTATAATTTGTTTAATTGGCTGATTGGACTAAATTGTTTGCCTTTTATAGGAAAATATTGTTTGCTAATTGGAAAGGTCGTTGTGTTGCTTCAGGTTGCTCTAGTAAGTGCAATGCCTAATAGTTGTGTAATATGACAGATGCACATTGAGGAGACTGTCATCAATAGAGAAAGATGCCCCAGATACTATCGTAAAACAGATTTGATGATGTACGTTATTGTTTCACTTAGCTGTTACGTTATTAATTTTAAATCACACTCTTCCTTTTAGAAATGCAAATACTTGTGAAAGACTTGGTGCAGGTGTTTTCCATTCCACAGAAAATAATTTCTAGACGCAACTGTTATCTATAAAAATTATCTATTTAATATTATAATGATATGAGCTTAAGAATTTTTAAGATGTCCCTCAAGATGTGAATTCTGAGTAACATTTTATATCGTGGTCCTGGGAGCATGTCAACACACTGCTTAAAATGAAATTGAAAACCACTGCCCAACTTCTCCAGATAAGGTTTTATTACTTTAGCCATTAGTATGCAAAAGTATCATGGCTAGAGCAAGGTGATGTCAGTATTTACTTCTCACCCACCTGTATTAACAAAAGCCTGAAAATATATGTATTAGAAAATATTAAAAGGGGACGTGCTAGGAACTTTGAAGGGACTACATATCCCAGACTACTTTGAGGCTCCTGGAGGCAGCCATTTTCCACAACACCTGCACCCACTTGACCAGACCAACGAGTGCTATAAAGCGCGTGGGGGCACTTCGCAGCGCGGGACGTGCTAGCGACTTTGAAGGGACTACATATCAAAGACCGCTGTGAGGCCCCGCGAGGCGGCCATTTTCCACAGCACCTGCACTCACTTAACCAGAGTAATGAGCGTTATAAAGCACGTGGGGGCACTTCACAGCGTGTGACGTGCTAGCAACTTTGAAGGGACTACATATCCCAGACTGCTTTGAGGCCCCAGGAGACGGCCATTTTCCACAGTGCCTACACCCACTTGACCAGACCTACAAGCACTATAAAATGTGGGGGCACTATGCAGCGCAGGCCATGCGCGGGCTGCATCGGGGCCAAGACCGGGCCCGTCTTAGCCTGTCAGAGACCAGCAGAGGGTGGGCTGGGCCCCTGGGCCCATATTATTTTTGATGCATATATGGGTGGGCTGGGCCTCTATTCTTTTTGATGCATATATTTGAGGTATTACTGTCGTAGGCATTTTTAGGTCTTGATAGCCTTTTCCCCTGTGGCATAGTGGGGAAAAGGAAGGTGACCACAAGTTCCACGTCCACGTCGCAACCTCATTCCCAGTCCTCCATTGATAACATTCTGGTTCACGCAGTTGATTTGGTTTAAAATGAAATTAAGTTGGCAGAGCGCTGCCTTTCTTTAGTGGCAGAGAATATTGCATCTAGTCTCCCTAGCAAGCACTTGAGCCCTACCACCATATGCAACATTGGTTCTGCAAAACATATGCCACACAATACTCCACCCCCGGCCCCTGTTACTCAGACCCCTTGCGTGGACTTGGAAGGGGTGGTTTTGGATTACATAGCTGGGAATGTAGATGTGAGTACTGTTGATTGTTCCAGTGTGCCAAATGTTCTGTGTGGCTCCTTTAACTCCAACTTATTACCAAAAAGGCAAAGGAGGATTGCTAAAGCAAAAATTAAATCTGCCCCAAAGTCACAGCCCTTGTCTCAAGATACTCTCATTAGTTCTGTGCCTTTAAACCCCCAAATGTTGACCCTTGGGCCTCGCTGAAGATTTGGTTCAACGACTTATTGGACTCTAAGCTGCAAATAATCCATACTCTATTAGCAACACTAGAATCTAGTTTGGTTAATTTAGTCTCAATGTCGGTGAAGGACCCCCTGCAAGCACGGTCAGTAGCATCTCAGTCAGGGGCCCTCAATTGCCCCTCTCTTAAAGGGATGGTCTTGAGACCTAATCACCTTCGTAGAGTAGCCACACAAATCTCTACAGGCTTAAAGAATAGGGGTAGAGAAGGTAGCTCAGTTGACCAGCTGGCCACTCTTCCTGTAAATTCACACACACAGAGCTTAATCCTCAAATTGCAAATAGTACTCCATCACATGGTAACCAGCATGAACAACAGCAGGCTGTCCACCCCCTACCCCAGTACCCAGTTATAAATCTGACACCAGCCTCTTTCCCATATGTGATCATTGTGGATAATGTCCCTAAGTTTCAAGGCCCCATAAACAAATCTACCTCAGCCCTTAAAAACAAAGTTATTTTTTGGTTAAATACAAATGTAAGATATAAGTGGGACCTTTTTAAAGAGATCCTGTTTGTCCATCGGGTGGGTGGTATAGGCTCAGTGAGGAGACAATCACTTGAAGACCTCGTGATTGTCAACTTCCGAGATCCGAATGTTGCCAGGGAAATGTTAGCGCTCGCTGATGCCAGTATGGTGAGGTTGAAACAGATTAGAATTCTACCTTTGGGTTATTTTTATAATCATAAGCCCCCACGAGAGACGCTCTGAACACTGAGAACACCCAAACTTTCGATCAATCCCCTATAAGGGGCTCAGGGAGCCACTCCCTTCCAAGCCACCTTCCACTTAGCATTCACTACTCAGTTTTGAGTGAACTGGAAGAGGTGAATTGACTACCACTGGCAGCTCAAATTCAGCCTTGTAGAACTACCGGGGAGGGGAATTCAGGGGAGAAGGGACATATTGTCACCAAACAAATTGCATCTGAAGTTAATCCACCTGTATATGTTCCAGGGGAACTGGCTGCTTTGCCATCCAAGAGGTGTCCATCAACTGATAAAACTCAACACTGGAAACTCCTTAGTTGGAATGTGGTTGTGCCAAGGGTTGGCAGCTATTTATGTCATATTTTGATATTATCTTTCAGAATTGGTTATTGGTGGATACACTAGCTTTAGTAAGTTTGCCACTCCCTCACATTCAGGCTGCGCTTATAGGGGCCTGATGGCCTGGTTTAAGGTCAGTCTTTGTCACAGGGTCTTACCAATAACAATGGACTCCGATGGAATTCAAGCGTTTGAAGTTCATTCAGGTGGCAAGTTAAGAGTTTATCTGGTGAATTACTACAACAATATCTTTGCATCTACTAACAACTCTTCCTTTCTTCACCTCTCTCTAGCTATCAGTTGTTTGGATGATAGGGCTCACACGAGTGGTGGGACCTTTAATGTACTTTTGGCAGGGGATTTCAATGTCAAACTGAGAGAAATATCCACCTCAGTGGATTCCCCCTTTGATCCCGCTAGTAGAGAAGTGGATCAAACGGGGCTGAACCCAAAGGGACGGCCCCTATATGCCCTCCTTCTGGCGCACGACTTGGCTTGCCCCAAATCCTGCCCAGATATCGCAGTGGCACCAACTTTTATTGCCCGGGGCTGCAGCTCCACAACTGATTTCATTTTCATTTCCCAGAACCTCTTACCCCTGACCAATGGGCTTGAAGTGATTCCCTCAGTTTTCAGTGACCATAAACCCTTGGCAATCCAACTTAAAGTGCCCTCCCAGACTAAACCAAGAGAAAAGGACAATGGTGAGGGTAGTTTGGCGCTTGGCAAATCTGGCGTTTATTATGGATCAAGTGCAAACCCCCCCATCACTGAAAAC
Source organism: Pleurodeles waltl (assembly GCF_031143425.1). Lineage (NCBI taxonomy): Eukaryota > Metazoa > Chordata > Amphibia > Caudata > Salamandridae > Pleurodeles > Pleurodeles waltl. Next base: position 344,555,081 of record NC_090442.1, read on the forward strand.
ATTAATTCAAATGAGCAGTGCGGACCCTGCCATTTGCCTAACAGGTTTGGCTGAGGTCACATTTTATATTGGGTAACTCATGAATAGACCAATTAAGAATGTCCCTTTGACTGGCTGCCCGTGGTTTGATAGATCGTGTAGGGCAGCCAATGTCTCTCTGCTCCAGGCACTTAGCCAAAATCCTAGAGACAAAGCCACTGTCATTACTTGTAGGAAGGCATATACCCAGGTGGTAAAACAGCGGAAAGCTGAAGTTAAGATAGAGCATGTCGAGATCACCCTTTCCTCAGAATCTGCGGTTTGCTGAACAAGATTGCCCACCTCCTGGCAGCACCAAACTCAGAATGCCTTAATAGCACTGAGCCTAGGAGATGGCAGGTGAGGGGAAGGGAACAGCAAGAGGGAGATCTGAAAGACAAAACATCACAATCACAGTCCAATTCTTTCCAATGTCACTGCAATGAAATTATATATATACATATACAATTATATGTCACTTTCCGAATAAAGATTTCTTTTTACAAACAACCTAAGCCCTAAAAAACTCTGTGAATGTCGAAATACTTAATTTCCATAATACAAGCTAAAACTAGAACAAGTAGGCCTTCATTAGCAATAATAAAGAAAAAACTGTAGCCGAAAGTAGGCATTGAAAAGCAATGACCTCTTGACAATAATTATGAAGCAAAGGTTAGGAATCGTTTGTGTGCTTAGATGAAATGAAACGAAAATACAATGTTTCACTTTTGCCTCTTGAGAAACCAATAAATCTCATTGTCAGCTGAACCTGTGTCAAAGGAAAAGCCTATGAATAAACAAAACGCTCACCCTCGATTCAGGAAAACAGAAACAGCAGCGAGACACGTGCCGCCTGAAGATTCCAACAGACCGAGGATATAAAGTATTCCAAATGAAGGGCGAGCGAAGAACACTTCCAATAAAAGGCTTACCTGTACGATTACAACCTACTCGTTAAATCTTTGCCGAGAATAGAAAAGAGTACGCAGAGCAGAAACGCTCCAGCTCCAAGACAGGATGCAGAATAGTGAGCAAGCCTACAAGGGTGTGGCTGCTATTTATAGAGTGGCCACACCCAAAGATGGCCATCGCCCCGTGTGGAACTGAAAACAATAATATTTGCAAAAGTTCAAGTTTCAGTCCTCATATGATGCAATAGTGTTTGCAAAAGTTCAAGTCTCATTCCTCAAAAGTTCAAGTCTCATTCCTCATATGATGCATGATGGTGTTACAACGTAACCGCCAGCGACCTGTTCCGGCAGCCCAATGTGATCTACCACACGGAAAGCGCAGCAAACGTGACCTTGCACAAGAAGGGATTATAACTGGTGACATCATATGGGCATCGTGAGTTGTCGTTATGGAAATGCTAGTGGGGACGGGTCCTAGACTGCGGGATGCTCTACCCTTGACACAGCAGTGGGAAAATATAATAGAAGCCTCTAAAAAGAAGGACTCCCAGGCTTTTCGGAGGATAGTCCGGGCTGGTCTCTCAGATGGCAAACTACCAGAAGCAATTATATTGCATATCCCCCTGATGCTTGGGTTGGCCATTTTTCAGGTATCTATGGGGCTAACGAGATAAGGGGCCAATCTGTACAGATAACTTTGCCCTTGAACCCTGGTTCCCTCTTTTCAGAGAGTGAGGTCCTAAACGGGATTCGTGACAGTCTCCCAAATAAGGCCCCCAGTCCGGATGGGATCCCGATGAACCTTTTCATAAAATACCCAGAGTTTTGGGCCCCTTTCTTGACCAGGATTTTTAATATGGTGTGAAGGGTTGGACCCTCTATGTCATGGCAAACTTCTGTAGTGGTTACAATAAAAAAAAATGCAATATCCTAGAATTTAGGTGTTATCGGCCAATTTCACTGCTCGACTCCTCCTCAAAATTAATGGGGAGGGTGGTTTTGGAACGTTTGATCTCTTGGGTGCTGGAGAAAAAAAATATTTCCTGGGCCCAATATGGTTTTATGAAAGGTCTGGGCACTATTAAGCAGTGCCTGAAACTTTACCTTCTTAAGGCCAAGTACAAGTATCTGAAAGGTGGGTCCACTCACTTGGCCATTATGGAGTTGTCTAGGGTGTTCTATTATGTTAATAGGGAAAAGCTCTGAACAATTCTTCTAAACATGGGTCTTGATGATGGCCTAGTATATCTCGTGAGACTCCTTTACCAGGGCCAGAGGACAAAAATAAGGTATGGGTTGAATGGCGAGACCATCTCCCATTTTGGTGTAAGTCGAGGTGTTCGCCAGGGGTGTGTCCTCGCCCCCATTCTATTTCTTTTATACATTAATGACATAGAGAAAACCTTGGTTTCTACAGGAGCTGATGTGCCCTGCATACACAATAACGCCATTCCAGCCCTACTGTATGCAGATGATGCAGTCTTACTGGCGAGGTCTGCAAATGGGCTCAAAGTGCTATTGGAAAGTTTTGTTGAGTTCACTAAAAATGTTGACCTAGAAACCAACTGTTCAAAGACCTTTGTAATGGTTTGTTACCCTAAAAATACCAAGACGTGCCCTATATGGATAGGAAAATGAACTTTAACAAAAGTAGGTTCCTTCTCGTATTTGGGGCTAGAATTTGACGAAGCGTGTAGTTGGCGTCCCTGCTTAAAAGACAGGGTTTTACGAATGGTCCGTACAGTGGGTATAACCCACTCCCTGGCCACCAATATAGGGTGGAAGCCGGTTGCCCCCACATTGGAGGTTTTTAAGAGAAAATGTCTGCCAGCTGTGACCTATGGCATGGGGTAGTGGGGGTATAAAAATGTTGGGAACCTTGAGATAGAGGAAAATCGATTCTGTCGCCAGTAGTTGGGTGTCGCGCCCTCTGCTCCTCATTTTTCTGTCCACCAGGAATTGGGTCTTAAATACTTACAGGATAGAATTAGCGTCACCCTGCTGGAGCTGTGGGGTGTAATTTGGCTTAATAAAGAAGCCGCCCTCATCCATCTCATAATTTAGGATTGCCTTCTTAGTGATCCTGCTTGCTCAATCCCATGGCTGAAATACATCAAAGGACTTCTGAATGAAGTGGGTTGCCCACATGTGTTTAAAAATCCGCATTTGATTACCAAAAAAGACAAATCATGGATATGTGACTGCTTTCTTCAGTTAAGGCAGGCAGCTCGTGAATCAAATGAAGTGGTCAAGGTAACTGTCAAAGATTACTGTATGGTACAAATGTGCCCAGACCCAGCCCCTTATTTATTGTTTGTACATAATGTGTATGAGAGATTGCTTTTAACCCGCTTCAGACTAGGTTCCCTTCACTGGTTACTGTCCTTTCCACAAAGACAGTTCTCTTCCAGCACTATTTGTATCTGCCCCTGTGATGAGCACTCCCCACAAACGCTGCTACATTTTATGTTCTTCTGTAAATACTATGCGCCTCTAAGAAAATTGCACTTGTTACCTCTGTTAGGAAATCATAGCTTTACCAATTGCAGGGCTGCTTTGCTTTTTCTTCGCCAGTTAAATGATTATGAGGTATGTAGCTCCGTGGGCCATTCTTTTAAAGGAGCGGTGGCCTGGTGTAAGAGGATGCTGTTTTAAAACAGTTGGGATGATTTGTTCGTAGGCAAGGACCTGTAAGTGTTTTTAATATTTTATATGTTTTTACATTTCATGTGATAGGTGTTTGTTTAAATTGCATATAGGGGAGGACCTTTAATTGTCATGTATGTTTTATATACCTTTTTTATCTTGCATGAATTTTAGTATCTTGAACTTATATATGGTCTCGGTGATTTGCCTGTTTGTTTTTATTGGTGTTTCTTTTGTGGATATTATTATATCAGAATAAAGATTTTACTACTACTACTAATAAAAAGTGGAAAAAATACATTGAAGGTTATCTTGCCCTAGTTACTATCAAAGATATGTCTTTATTGTATTAAACACATTTAATTTAAATGAAACATCAACCAAAGAAAACAGACCTGTAGTAGGCCAGTCAGAATAGAGATAGCTGGATAATAGTATCAACTATGAGCAAACAAACCTTTTTCTCTTGCAGGCCAGACTGACTATGTGTAATGCACCATGGGAACAAAAAACAGGTATCAGAGAGATCCAGCCAGTGGGCCTGAGGTATGTTACTTTTGAGGACCCCAAGCATGGGAACGTTCTACCCCAATTCAAAGACCTGTTGCAAAAGAAGGATGGAGTCCAGTGTGGACAATGTCAATGATAGTTTAGGGTCCGGTTGTATGACGGGACAACGCATGCCTTTACCATGAATTCCTTTACCACAGATGTTACCACACATTTACCAGTACCACACATGTCTTTACCATGCAAGTCATTACTACAAATGTACATAGAGATACATTATAAGTGCCATTATGACGCATACCCTTACCTCACATATTGCTACCACGCAAACCTTACCACAGTAAAGTCCCATGCACAGATCTGTATAATATTATACCACAGTGTCACAAACTATGGCAATAGTATGCAAATTATTTCCAAATTATTTAACAGTAAAAAATAAATAAACAAACAACTCACCAATGAGAAACATTTTTCAATTTATAAAACAGCTTGACAAGATACACATATATACGTTTGTCTGTCTTTCATTATGAAATACACATTTTGGCCCTCATTACAACCCTGGCGGTTTGTGTTAAAGCAGCGGTAATACCGCCAACAGGCCGGTGGAAAAGAAATGTAATCACGACCATGGCGGAAACCGCCAACATAGACAGCCGCTTTAACACCACGGCAGTAACCGCCAACAGACAGGCGGAACAAAAGGTTCCATCCACTGTATTATAAAATGCCTATCTGCCACCTTTTCCGGGGCGGTACCAACGATATCAAAAGCATGGCGGAAACAGGACTTGGAACGGAAACCACTCACCTCTCGACAGCCAACAAGGAACCAGGACGTCATGGAGCCCGAACTACAGGTCCTGCCCATGCTGGTCTACCTCCTCTGATATCAGGAGCAGGAAAGATGCCGGCGACGACCACGGTGAGTACTGCACCTAGCACAGAGGGTAGGGGGGAGAGAAAAGAGAGTGACACACACACGCAACACGTAACACCCCCACCCCCTCCCTCACCCACAACACCATACACACAAATACATGCAGCAACATTACATTTACACCCCTTGAACCGCTGGAAGAACGCAAGGACAAAAGGAAACAATTGCAACAAGTGTAATCTATTAAATATCAGATAGGGCAAACTCAATAATTAGTATATACAAATATGCACACGACCTGGACAAGTCCAGATATAAATTAAATCATTGCCCGTGGATCAGTGTCCCAAAATGCATAGGCGAAGCCCACACAAGATACCTGACTCGAAACAGAGAGAACACTGCAGGGGCATCAGATGAAAAATAAACAAGCACCTCAGGGGGAGGGGGATGCGGGCACCTCAGCCGGATGAACGGACGATGCCACTGCTCCACGAGGGGGGCTCCATGCCCACTGCTGTATCCTGGGGAGTGCAAAGCCACAGTCTCTCAAGTCTTTCCAGTGGGTGGTTTGCCCACTGCTGTATCCTGGGAAGTGCAAAGCCATAGTCTCTCAAGTCTTTCCAGTGGGTGGTTTGCCCACTGCTTTATCCTGGGGAGTGCAAAGCCACAGCCTCTCAAGTCTTTCCAGTGGGTGGTTTGCCCACTGCTGTACCCTGGGGAGTGCAAAGCCACAGTCTCACAAGTCTTTCCAGTGGGTGGTTTGCCCACTGCTGTATCCTGGGGAGTGCAAAGCCACAGTCTCTCAAGTCTTTCCAGTGGGTGGCTTGCCCACTGCTTTATCCTGGGGAGTGCAAAGCTACAGTCTCACAAGTCTTTCCAGTAGGTTGGTTGGCCCACTGCTGTATCCTGGGGAGTGCAAAGCCATAGTCTCTCATGTCTTTCCAGTGGGTGGTTTGTCCACTGCTGTATCCTGGGGAGTGCAAAGCCACAGCATCTCAAGTGGATAACAGTCTCCACTGGTTCTGGAGTGTACATTGTGCCCAGAGTGCTTCATCCTGCCAAGGACTGAGGTAGTGGATGTGATTCTCCACTGGTTCTGGAGGGGGCTTTGTGCCCAGAGTGCTTCATCCTGCCAAGGACTGAGGTAGTGGATGTGATTCTCCACTGGTTCTGGAGTGTGCATTGTTCCCAGAGTGCTTCATCCTGCCAAGGACTGAGGTAGTGGATGTGATTCTCCACTGGTTCTGGAGGGGGCTTTGTGCCCAGATTGCTTGACATGCAGTGTGGCAGGTCCCATTCCCTCACCTGGGTGTGTGTGCCACGAGATTGCTTGGGGAACAGGCAGCATGATACTCCATAGAGGCAGAGACACACTCCACCCTGCTGCAACTTTGCCTGCCACCTGCAGGTACAAACAGTGCTGGGAGTCATGCTCATGTACGCTGGGCAGGGTCCAGGACGTCTCCTGTAACCTCGGACGGCTGCCAACTGGGGATGATTGCCATGTCAGCTGTGGTGGCACTGTGTGAGCATGTCGCGGGGCTGGTGGCGGGGCTTGAGGTGGTGTCTGTGGCGGAGGTGCTTGTGGTGTTGCATGTGTCTGCACCTGTTGAGGGACGCAGCAGGACGACTCCTGCAGCCTCGGACGGCTGCCCACTGGGGATGATGCTGGGGACTGTTGCTGAGGCAGCAGACGTGAAGGTGGCAGTGCTGGTGGCAATGCTGGGGGCTGTGCAGGTGGCGGTGCAGGTGGCAGTGTCCACCGCCGTACAGGTTGATGTTGTGGTTGACAGAAGGGTTGACTCTGGTCCCTCATCCAGGGCCACTGTGCCTTGTCCTGACCTGGTCTTCGGCTTGTGTCCCTTCCCCACCTTTGATGTCGCTGCTGGTGCCTTGCTACTGTCCCCTTTTGGCTTGGAGGAGCCCTTGCTTGGTGGTAGGTGCAGCTTCTCCCTCCGGCATGTGGGCACCTTTTTCTCCTTGGCATGTGGCAGAATGGCCTGATCCTTGGCCTCGCTAGGTGGCACACTGGCAGCCATGATGAGTGGCGCCCGCAATGAGACCGGAGTTGCTGGGACCACTGTGCTTGAGGATTTGGTGGCTGAGGTGCTTGGCTGAGACCTGGACAGCCTGACCCTAGGGGAAGGACGGGGGGAGGTGTAGGCAAGAGGTCAAAGTTTGTGAGTAAGAGTTTCTTAGACACACTGGGACGGAAAGATGGAGGGGGCTTGGGAGTGGAGGAAGCTGTAGCGGTTGTAGGAGGTGTACGTTTGCTGAATTTGGGTGAAGGTGCATGGGCTGGAGGCTGTTGTGAGGTGGATGGCTGTTGGGTGGGTGTATGCCTGCGTTTGTGTAGTTTGGGAGGAGGGCTCACAGGCACACTGGGAGAGGACACAGGGGATGTGTGAATGGTAGTGGGGTGGTGATTGCACGTGAGCGGAGTGTGGTGATGGGCATGCTGATGATGGAGGTAGAGGCTGAGGATGTAGTGCATGCAGGTGTGAGTGGAGATGAGACAGGGAGGGAGGAGGAGGACTACATGTAGGAGGGGGACACAGTGGAGGCAGTGGATGTTAGTGTGTCTGCATGGGGATGGTGCTTGTGTGAGTGCCGGTGGGATGTGTGGTGCTTATGTTTGCCATGTCCACTCTTGTGTGTTGATGAGTGTGCATGCTGGTCTGATGGTGTGCTTGGGATAGGCTGAGGTACAGGGGATTGGATCTGGGTAGAGGAAGTTGGAGGGGGGAGGCTGGACACAGGGACAATGGCTGCCATCAGTGCTGAGGCCAGAGCCTAAAATGCTTTCTGTTGGGCTGCCTGGCCAGAATGAATGCCCTCCAGGTATGCATTTGTTTGCTGCAAATGCCTCTCAACACCCTGGATGGCATTAAAAATGGTAGGTTGCCCAACAGTGAGGGATCTCAGGAGGTCAATTGCCTCCTCACTGAGGGCAGCAGGGCTGACTGGGGCAGGGCCTGAGGTGCCTGGGGTGAAGGAGATGCCCACCCTCCTGGGTGAGCGGGCCCGGGAAACACGCTGAGGGGCTGCTGGGAGGGTGGTGCTGGTAGGGGGGTGGCGGCTGTACCTGTTGATGCGGTGGGCACAGAGGTGCCCGCCAGCGCAAGGGAGCTCCCATCAGAGGAGGAGTCGATGTGGCTGGTGTATGCTCCTGTCCCCGTCGTGGAGCTCCCCTCGCCCTCCGTCCCACTGGTGCCCTCAGACTCCGTTACTTCACCCTCCGGCGCCATGTGGGATGCAGCTCCCTCCTGCTCCGGTGCCAGTGCTCCTCCGCCTGATGATGCTAATGCACGCAAGGACAGGGTGACAAAACAAAAAGAGGGGGAAAGACAGAAGAGACACATGGTCATTGCATGCAACACCACTACCGTTGGCGGACACAACACACAGGGAGCAGCCCATGCACTAAGCCATGCACTAACAGTGCAAGGGAAAAGCACATGCCCAAGGGGGACTCTTTCTAGACCCATTTCATGCACAGCTGGAACCCATGGGAGCCTGACTAGGTGTAGAGGGCAAATAACACCTTTAGGGTTGGAGTGGGAATGAGCCTGCAAATCAATGGATCTACCTTTGCGTGTCTGCCCTGGCCTAGGGGAACCTACAGCCCACCACCCCCACCCAGACACCTCGTCAAGCGCGCAGAGTCAGCTGAATGAGAGTGCACTCACCCCCTTGTGGCTGCTGTGATGCCCTCAAGCGCCCATCCAACTCCGGATATGCCACCGCCAGGATCCGGTACATCAGGGGGGTCATGGTGTGACGGGCACCCCTTCCACGTTGGGAGGCCATCCCCAGCTGGGCCTCCGCCGTCTTCTTGTTCCAGTGGTGCAGGTCCTCCCATCTTTTCCGGCAGTGGGTGCTCCGTCTATGGTAGACCACCAAGGTCCGCACTCCCTTGGCGATGGCACGCCAAATACCCTTTTTCTGGTAGGCACTGACCTAGAGGAAAAGTGAAGTTAGAATGGATGTTACTCTCCCGTACAGTTCTTCTCACACATTGCCCACAAACCTCCCACCCTGGCCCAGACATACGTACACACACCATCCTCACACGCTGGCCTGTCACCCCCTCCCTCTTCCAATCACAACACTACATACAATCATGTGCCATCCACCATGCTCACAGTGTACTCACCTGTTTGTCTGGAGGACCGTACAGTTGCGTGTACTGGGGAGGACCCCATCCACCAGTTTCTCCAACTCCTCCGAAGTGAAGGGTAGGGGCCCTTTTCCCAGACACTGTAGCCATTGTCGCTTCCAGACGCAGGCCACAGCAGCACTTGCAGTGTACGTCCTCTCCTGTTGAAGGTCAGGTATCAAGTGAGGGAACTGATTGAAAATAGCGGTCACGTTCGTGGTGGTGCGTACCATTGGCGTACATCGTCATTGGCTCCTGAAACCCATAGGGCTCAATGATAACCAATTCTGAATTGCGCCACGGTCTACGACTGCCTACCGCAACAGTGTACAACGCCAGCACAGTTACCTCATTTCCCCTTGTCCCACATTACAGGTCAGGCAGCCACCATTTCAGGGGGCCACATGGCAGGCCAAAGAACTGTGTCACACCTATTTATGCCAGGAATACGGACAGACAAAGGCACATAGAGAAAATTTTACGTTTTTGCTAAACAGCCTTGTGATACCTAAGTGTTGTATGACCCTCTGCTCACCGTTCTCCTCCATAGGGCACATCCGCTGGGGCAGGTGATGAGATGGCGGCATCCTCCGGTGTACAGACCCCTGGTGGAACTCTCGACAATGGAAGACACACACATAATTATCACTTACAGACTTGATTGTGCAACAATCCAGGAACTGTGTGCCCAGTTGGAGCCTTACCTGATGTCTGCTATCCGCCATCCCACAGGAATACCCTCTCTAGTGCAGGTCCTGTCTGTACTCCATTTCCTGGCCAGTGGGTCTTTTCAAACAACAGTAGCCATGGCATCAGGGATGTCCCAGCCAATGTTCTCTAATGTGTTGTCCAGAGTGTTGTCTACCCTGCTGAAACACATGCGCAACTACATCGTTTTCCATCAAGTGGAGGATTTGCCAACAGTGAAAGGTGACTTCTATGCCCTGGGACATATACCCAACATCATTGGTGCCATTGATGGTACATGTGTGGCATTTGTCCCCCCGCAGGAATTAACAGGTGTACAGATACCGGAAAAGCTACCTTTCTATGAATGTGCAGATGGTGTGTTTGGCAGACCAGTACATCTCCCATGTGAATGCCAAGTATCCTGGCTCAGTGCATGATGCTTACATTTTGAGGAATAGCAGCATGCCTTATATGATGGGGCAACTCCAGAGGCACTGTGTGTGGCTAATAGGTGAGCCTAAAGCCCCCCACACAGTTTCATTTGCTATCTGTGTATGGGAGATTCACTAATGTTTGGAGTATGTCTAACAGTTGCCCCTCGATATTTGCAGGTGACTCTGGTTACCCCAACCTGTCATGGTTACTGACCCCAGTGAGGAATCCCGGAACAAGGGCAGAGGAACAGTACAATGAGGCACATGGGCGAATTAGGAGGATAATAGAGCGCAGCTGCAGCCTCCTGAAGGCCAGATTCTGGTGCCTTCATCTGACAAGTGGCTCCCTATACTACTCACCGAAGAAGGTGTGCCAGATCATCGTGGCCTGCTGTATGGTGCACAACCTGGCTTTGCGACGGCAGGTGCCTTTTCTGCAGGAGGATGGGTCGGATGCCGGTCTTGTGGCAGCTGTGGAGCCTGTGGACAGTGAAGAAGAGGAGGCAGAAGAAGAAGATGCAGACAACCGAAACAACATCATCATGCAATACTTCCAGTGAGACACAGGTAAGAAGATGGAATTGCTTCCCACGTCTCATACTATTGTACGACCTAGCATAAGTCTGCCTTTTTACCTCTGTTTATGGACCCTGACTTGTCACTTTGGCTTCCCATTTCACAGATCTGGGTCCCAATTTGCGCCCTCTGCTATGTTTCCTCCTGGCCTACAGCTGTGTAACATTGGTATGTGAACAAATACATTGACATTGCTATATTCCAGAGGTTTTGAAGTTACACATTTGTGAAAGCACAGACTGACTCCAGATTTTTGTGTGATTCAAGGGTGTTTATTTCTGTGCTAATAAGTGGAGTGGTGTGTGAAATGGGCTGGGGTGATGGAGGAGGAATGTCCATGGCAGAGTCCAGTTTATGGTCTCACAGGTGCATTGTCCAATGGGGCATAGGAAGGGGAGCAATGGCAGTTTAAGGTGGACAGGGTGACAAAGTGGGAAAGAAGGGTGACATTCAGGAGGGTCTTATTTCCTGGCGGGGGTCTTGGCAATGTTCTCTGTCTTGTTCCTGGAACTAAGGGACCATTTGCGGGGTGGTTCTCCTTCTGCAGGGGGTGGGGTGCTGGTGGCCTGTTGGTCCTGTGGCGGTGCCTCCTGTCCACTAGTGCCGGCAGAGGTGGAGGGCTGTTTATCATCCAGGCTAGTGTCAGGGGCCCGTTGGTGTGCCACTGTGTCCCTCATGGTGTTGACAAGGTCTGCCAGCACCCCTGCAATGGTGACCAGGGTGGTGTTAAGTCCTCCCTGATCCCCAGGTAGTGTTCCTCCTGCAGCCGCTGGGTCTCCTGAAACTTAGCCAGTACCGCGCCCATGGTCTCCTGGGAATGGTGGTAAGTGCCCATGATGTTGGAGAGTGCCTTGTGGAGTGTTGGTTCCCTGGGCCTGTCCTCCCCCGTCGCACAGCAGTCCTCCCAGCTTCGCTGATATCCTGTGCCTCTGTCCCCTGAACCGTGTGCCCACTGCCACTGACCCCAGGTCCCTGATTTTCTTTGGTTGGTGGGTTTGCCTAGGTTCCCTGTAGTGGTGGGCACACTGCTGATTGACGTGTCCTGGGGACAGAGGGATGGGCCCGCTGGGTGGGTGCTGTGGCGGTGTTTCCTGAGGGGGGAGGTTCTGTGGTGGTTTGGGACTGTGTCAGGGGAACCGACTGTCCCGAGGTCCCTGATGGGCCGGGCTGGTCATCTCGATCCAGGCGTCCAGAGCTGCTGTCATCACTGTGGGCCTCTTCTGTGGGGGAACTGGACAGGTCTGGCACCTCCTGTCCGGAGACGTTGGGTATGGGTCCTGTTGGGGTGTAAATGCATAGTTTTAGTATCTGTGTGTACCATCTTGTGCATTGGGAAAGGTATCCTCTACTCCTGTGCTTGCATCATTGTGTTTGCCCTTTTGTGATAGTTGGTTTGGGGTTTGTGTGGGTATCTGTACTGGACATGCTTTGGTGATGGTGGTCCATGCATAGGTGTTGCATGCAGGGCCTTGGTATTGAGACGTGTCGGTTGTGATAGTGGGACATATGTGAGATGATGGAGTGATGGGAGAGAGGGTAAGGGTGGGGGTATGTGATGGCATGGAGGTGGTGTGTGTGGGGGACATGGTAGTAAAGATTTGTCTTACCAGAGTCCAGTCCTCCTGCTACTCCTGCAAGGCCCTCAGGATGCAGTATTGCCAAGACTTGCTCCTCCCATGTTGTTAGTTGTAGGGGAGGAGGTGGGGGTTCACCGCCAGTCCTCTGTGCAGCAATCTGGTGTCTTGAAACCACGGAAAGCACCTTCCCCCATAGGTCATCCCACCTCTTCCTGATGTCATCCCGTGTTCTTGGATGCTGTCCCACTGCGTTGACCCTGTCGACGATTCTCCCCTATAGCTCCATCTTCCTCGCAATGGAGGTGTGCTGCACCTGTGATCCGAAAAGCTGTGGCTCTACCCGGATGATTTCCTCCACCATGACCCTGAGCTCATCCTCTGAAAACCTGGTGTGTCTTTGAGGTGCCATGATGTGGTGTGGATGATGTGTGAGGTGCTGTCTGTTGTGATGTGTGGGGGATGTGTTGGTGTGTGTTGTTTGAGGTGCGTGGATGTTGTATAAGTGATGGTGTTGTGTGTCTGTGGATGCTGGTGTTGTTTTCTAATCTCTCTCTCTGGCCTTCTTCCAAAATTTACGTTGTAAGGGTTTGTGGGTAATGTGGGTGTGTGTTTTATAGTGGTGTGAGTGTGTGGGTGTGGTGTGTGTATGTTTATCAGGTGTATGTATTTCGAATTGTCCAATGTAGTTGTGTTTTGTAAGTTTGTGTGTATTTTGAGCGGGCGGTGTATACCACCAATGGATTACCGCGGTTGAAAGACCACTGCGTTTATTCGTGGGTCATGATAGTGTGGCCGTATTCCTGTTGGCGTGACGGTGTAGGTTTTGGTATCGCCAGTTTATCACTGACCTTTGGTGTGGCGGACTTGTGTGGGTGTCTGTATTGTGGTGGATTTCGAGATGTGGGTCGTAATACCTGTAGCGGAATTCCACCGCTGCAGCGGTATGTTGGCGGTCTTCAGCACGGCAGAAAGTGGGATTTACTGCCAGGGTTGTAATGAGGGCCTTTGTCCTGTTCCCAAACAAGATGGCTGTTGCATATTGTGTAGGTCATAAAAACATTATTTTTCACCAAAAAAAGAAATAGACGTTTAGTCAATATTTAAATCATTGGAACCAGTTTACAACTCATATTTCAATGTAAATTATCAAATACCCCATAAAAACATATAAAAGGAGCCGTCCACCATTTTGTGATCAGACGTAAACTATCTTGTGATGTGACAATACGCACCACTGACTTCAGAGAAGAGTAATCCACCCATTTGCTAACAGTGTCATCTAGCTACACAAGTAAGTATAATCTTACTCTGACTCAATCTAATACAATACTAACAATAAAATCAGAACAATTACTTAAAAACAATTCTTCCATAGACAAGCTGAAGGGGCAACATTACTATTCTAACTTCAGTGGGCACTTATCTCAGGGCAGGTGCTAGACAGTGACTGGGGGAGGGGGCGGTAAATTACCATTCTGACTCCGCCGAGTGCGTACATTTGGGCTGGTGCTAGACAGTTACTGGTGTGGGGTCAAAATTACAATTTAAACTCTGCCATTTACTTACCTCTTTTTCTTAATGTTCAAAAAAGTAAAATAGAACACAATCCATCAACTAGAGAGCAGAATCTGCAAAAAGTCACATACCATGGCCTTCATTCTGCTCGCCAAACTCTTCCCGCCTTTAGACCGCCTGCGCGGCTAGAACACGGCCGGCCCAAATAAGATTTCACCGCAGGGCAGGCGGGCGGAAACAGTGTTTCTGCCCGCCGGCACTGCGGTGAACAGGGCGTTAACATTGACGGCGGCTTCTAATGGAGCCCGTGCCAATGTGGTTTTGTGGCGGGTGCAGCAGCACCCATCGTGCATTCCACTTCCCGTAATTAAGGCAGTGGAATGCATGACGGGGCTGTGCCAGCCTTTCCATGGTGGTGTAAACCACCACAGAAAGGCTGGTGGATGGGAACTCCTAATCTCCAGGGCGGCACTGTAAGCAGTGCTGCCCTGGAGGATGAAAACCACCAAGACTGCCAGGCTGTCGGCTTGCGGCAGCCTGGCGGTGTCGGTGGTCCAACCGTGGCGGCTTCGTCACGGTCAAAATGTGGCACTAACATTGTCAGCCTATTGGCGGTGGGACCGCCACTGCTAGTCTGGCGGTCATGCGACCACCAGAGTCGTAATGAGGGCCTATATTTCTACAAAGTCAACAGTATCTTGGTAAGTTATTTTGAAATAAAAGCAAGCTAACTGGAAACAAAATTCAAAATGGTCAGCAAACAAATCACCCTTTTCTTTCTATTCCAAAATAGATTTACAACAAGCAAATACGTGGGACTCAACTCCAAACTCCAAACCACTAGACAACAGCCCTCTGAATATTTGAAAATACAAAGGAAGACAAAAAGAAAAAGACCAGGTAATACATTAAAAAAAAAAAAAAACTTTTTCTCAACAGGCAATAACTCTGACAAAAACATTCACTCCTTTTCAACAGGTATACTAACTGTTTTTCACCACAAACAGACTGCATCAAATAACATTATATATGAATTTGGCGGGCAGGATACCGTCTATAAAAAAATAAAATACACCCTAAATACATCGTACTCAGATTTTCCTTCTTAAATCAACAGGTCAATATAAAATGGAAAAAGGGAAATCAGGCAATCTACATCCAACCCAGAAGAGGAAACAGGTTGCATAGAGTACTACCATTTATTGTATGGAGAGATTAACTGAGCCGAGAAGTCATTGGAGGTATGTTGAGTATTTGTCATCCCATTGCAAAGGCAGAGCAATAAACTCTGGGTGACACTGTGGAAAGGACAACAGAGCATAAACACTCTGCCTCAGCAATGGAGAATAAAGTGAGAGAAAACATAAAACCATTGAAAATGCCAGCATCCACCTCCAATGAACCCTGTGGCCCTGATTTGAGGGAGGTAGCCGGAAACAATCCCATGCAAGTTGCTAGTAGTATGCCTACAATACCCAATTTAAGGGAATGGTTCAGAGACCAAAACAGATGTGTAATACCTAATTAATAATACCACAATCCTACTTTTAATAATTAACCTTTCCAATTGCATGAAAATGAGAACTGCCTCAAATGCATACTAATCTTCAGTAGAATGCATAATGTGTAAACCCTAGAGAATATTGAAATTTGGATGATGATTGGTACTTTTAAGTCTACACCCTATCCACTCACTCAAATGTACACCATCCATGGCAAAATTAACAATACCACTAGTAAACAGCTTATTCCCTGAAAATCAAACCTCATCTTATACTGAATTTGTATCAGTAATAAAATTTAAACTGTGAATAAAATTCCTAGGAAAATTCTAATTGATTTTGAACTACAGATGATTAATACTATGATTAAAATGTACCCTAAGACACAAATTTAAGGATTGTTTTGCACTTTTGCCAGGCATATTGGAGAAAAATAAAACAAAAAAAACATCCTCATCCAAGGATTACACATCAAACAATAAACTTAATTATGAGCTAAAAAAAAACAACCAGGTTTGTGTTTTATACCTCCTTAGTATGTGGATGACTTCTACACATCAATTATACAATCTGAATACTTTTCACAAAACACAGAAAAATCGACTACATTGTGTAGGAGGCTGGCCTGGTACGTAGTGGGTACCTTGGGTACTTAAACCTTATACTGTAGCCTCTTTCTAGCCTTGTTACCCCCACTTTTGCCCTGTTTGTGAGTATATGTCAGGGTGTTTTTACTGTCTCACTGGGATCCTGCTAGCCAGGGCCCAGTGCTCATAGTGAGAATCCTATGTTGTCAGTATGTTTGATATGTGTCACTGGGATCCTGTAGCCAGGACCCCAGTGCTCATAAGTTGGTGGCCCATATGTGTTCCCTGTGTGGTGCCTAACGGTATCACTGAGGCTCTGCTAACCAGAACCTCAGTGTTTATGCTCTCTCTGCTTTTAAAATTGTCACTGCAGGCTAGTGACTAATTTTACCAATTCTGATTGGCACACTGGAACAACCTTATAATTCCCTAGTATATGGTACCTAGGTACCCAGGGTATTGGGGTTCCAGGAGATCCCTATGGGCTGCAGCATTTCTTTTGCCATCCATAGGGAGCTCAGACAACTCTTACACAGGACTGCCACTGCAGCCTGAGTGAAATAACATCTACGTTATTTCACAGCCATTTTACACTGCACTTAAGTAACTTATAAGTCACCTACACTTCTAACCCTCACTTAGTGAAGGTTAGGTGCAAAGTTACTTAGTGTGAGGGCACCCTTGCACTAGCCAAGGTACCCCCACATTGTTTAGGGCAATTTCCCTGGACTTTGTGCACGGGGACACCATTACATGCGTGCACTACATATAGGTCAATACCTATATGTAGCGTCACCATGGTAACTCCGAACGTGGCCATGTAACATGTCTAGGATCATGGAATTGCCACCCCAATACCATTGTGGTATTGGGGGGACAATTCCATGCATCCCCGGGTCTCCAGCATAGAGCCCGGGTACTGCCAAATTAACTTTCTGGGATTTTCTCTGCAGCTCCCGCTGCTGCCAACCCTCAGACAGGTTTCTGCCCCCCTGGGACCTGGGCAGCCCATCCCAGGAAGGCAGAATAAAGGATTTCCTCTGAGAGAGGGTGGTACACTCTCTCCCTTTGGAAATAGGTGTGAAGGGCCTGAGAGGAGTAGCCTCTCCTGGCCTCTCGAAATGCTTTGAAGGGCACAGATGGTGCCCTCCTTGCATAAGGCACCCTACACCGGTTCAGGGATCCCCACAGCCCTGCTCTGGCGCGAAACTGGACAAAGGAAAGGGGAGTGACCACTCCCCTGACCAGCACCTCCCACAGGAGGTTCCCAGAGCTCCTCCAGTGTGTCCCAGACCTCTGCCATCTTGGATGCAGAGGTGTGAGGGCACAATGGACAGCTCTGAGTGGCCAGTGCCAGCAGGTGACATCAGAGACCCCTCCTGATAGATGCTTATCTTTCTCTGTAGCCAATCCTCCTCTGAGGGCAATTTAGGGTCTCTCCTGAAGGTATCTCACCAGATAATGAATGCAAGAGCTCACCAGAGTTCCTCTGCACTTCCCTCTTCGACGTCTGCCATAGATTGACAGCTGACTGCTCCAGGATGCCTCCAAAACCACAACAAAGTAGCAAGAAGACTACCAGCAACATTGTAGCACCTCATCCTGCTGGCTTTCTCGACTGTTTCCTGATGGTGCATGCTCTGAGGGCTGTCTGCCTTCACTCTGCACTGGAAGCCAAGAAGAAATCTCACGTGGGTCGACGGAATCTTCCCTCTGCCAACGCAGGCACCAAACTTCTGCATCACCAGTCCTCTGGGTCCCCTCTCATCTTTGCGAGCGTGGTCCCTGGAACACAGGAGCTGGATCCAAGTATCCTCGACAGTCCAGTGGCCCTTCTGTCCAAATTTGGTGGAGGTAAGTCCTTGCCTCCCCACCCCAGACAGTAATCCTGTGTACTGCGTGAACTGTAGCTGCTCGGGCTTCTGTGCACTTTTGCAAGACTTCCTTTGTGCACAGCCTAGCCCAGGTCCCCAGCACTCTGTTCTGCATTGCCCAACTCGCTGAGTTAGACTCTGACTTCGTGGGACTCCCTTTTATTGTGCTGATTCGACTGTGGTGCTCAGATCTTCTGAACGCCTGTTCAGGTGCTTCTGCGGGTGCTGCCTGCTTCTGCGTGGGCTCTCCGTGTTGCTGTGCACCCCCTCTGTCTCCTCATCCAAGGGGCGACCTCCTGGTCCTTCCTGGGCCCTGGCAGCATCCAAAACCTTCAACCGCAACTTTTGCTGCTAGCAAAGCTTGTTTGTAGTCTTTCTGCGTGGAAACAACTCTGCATCCTCCAGCACGCCGTGGGACATCATCTGACCAATGGAGAAGTTCCTGGCACCTTCGTCGTAACAGAATCTTCAGCTTCTTCCACCCAGAGGCAGCCCTTTTGCACCTTCATCCGGGGTTTAGTGGGCTCCTGCCCCCCTGGATACTTGCCTGACTCTTGGACTTGGTCCCACTCCTTTGCAGGTCCTCGGGTCCAGGAATCCGTCTTCAGTGCTTTGCAGTCAGTTGCTGTCCTTGCAGAATCCCCTATCTCGACTTTACTGTCTTTCTGGAGTAATAGAGTAACTTTACTACTACTTGTCAGGGTCTGGGGGTGGGGTATCTTGGACACCCTTAGTGTTTTCTTATACTCCCAGCAACCCTCTACACACTATCGCATTCCACTTTTGAAGTATATGGTTTGTGTTGCCCATAGGCCTATTTTCTCCTGTTGCATTCTATTGTGTTCTACAGTGTTTGCACTACTTTTCTAACTGTTTACTTACCTGGTTTTGGTTGTATGTGTATATTTTGTGTATATTACTTACCTCCTAAGGGAGTAGATCCTCTGAGATACTTTTGGCATATTGTCACAAAAATAAAGTACCTTTAGTTTTAGTAATTCTGAGTATTGTGTTTTCTTATGATATAGTGCTAAGTGATATTAGTGGTATAGTAGGAGCTTTGCATGTCTCCTAGTTCAGGATAAGCTTCTCTGCTATAGCTATCTCTATCAGCCTAAGCTGCTAGAACACCTCTAATCTACTAATAAGGGATAACTGGACCTGGCACAAGGTGTAAGTACCACAAGGTACCCACTGTAAGCCAGGCCAGCCTCCTAAATATACCAGTTCCAGTTTTCCCTTATTAGTGAAGTAGTAGTGTTCTAGCAGCTTAGGCTGATAGAGATAGCTATAGAAGAGCACCTTAGGCTGAACTAGGAGACATGCAAAGCTCATGCAATACCACTTATAATTACACAGTACGTATTCACAAGCAAAGACAATACTCAGTGTTACCAGAAATAAAGGTACTTATTTGGGTGACACAGTACCAAAAATATCTTAGAGACAATACTCCTTCTGGAGGTAAGTATCAAATCTGTGTGAGGAGGAAGAGGGAGCTCTCAGCACTTTAGAGAGCCCTCAGGATGCCAGCCAGCAACCCCAGAAGCCACAGGATCCAGGTTCAAAGGAGGTGCAAAATGAAGTTGAGGCAGCACAACAAAAGAAGGTCCAATGCTGCCGGAGAACAACTCAGCGAGTTGAGCGTCACAGGTTGGAGTGCTGGGGAACTGGGCCAGGCTGTGCACAATAGAATTTTGCAAAGAGTGCACAGAGGCCTCAGGAGGTGAAGAGGACACAGTGCACAGGGGTACCGTCGTTCTCGGGGAAGGCAAGATCTTACCTCTTCCAAATTGCATCATCAGGATCTCAGGACAGTCTATGTCGATGATGTCCACCCTCTGTGTCCTTAGGAGAATGCTCATTGTTGTGAGAGGAGTCCCAGGGTAGCAGACGTCGTATTGGAAGGTGCCTGCTTGGAGCAGGGGAGTGAGGGTGTGCATTATAGTTACTTTAGGGCACAAGTTATAGTTACTTGAGGTAACTCTAGCTTTAACTGGTGAATTTCTATAGTTTTATACTTTTAAAATGTGAGCCTAACTATAACATCGCTGAAATCTTTGGTTATTAAAGTCAATTTCTGTTTTTTAATTCTATTTCCTAACTGTAATGTCCCTGTAACCTTTGTTTTATCAGTCAATTTCTATGTTTTTTGTAAAGTATTATAATTTTCATATATATGTTATGTATATGTAACCTAGTAACCTTTGTTTTATCAGTCAATTTCTATGGTTTTTGTAAAGTATTAACATTTTCATGTATAAGTTATGTATATGTTAATCCAACTACTGCTGTGCGCAGCGGTGGTTGGCCACAGAGCCTGACCAGTGGCCAGGCTCTGAGGCCAAACCCCATAATCACCCAACTATGCACTGTGCATGCACCCATGTACAGTGGAGTTTGCCCCCTAGACCTGGCCTGCAGCCAGATCCTGCAGCGAACCCCCCTAACAATCCAAACCTACTTTGCACACAGCCCTTCCATCGTGGTCTGTTGGGTCTCAGGGGCCACGCATCCCCTCCTCATATTTCATTATAGCCCCGGGGTGATGGTGGTCTCCAGGTGTGTGGGGTTGGCCACCAGGCTTCCCACATGTTATAAAAGCATTTTTGCCCCAGGGGTAGGTGGTCCCCGGGGTACGGGCGCTAGAAGGCCCCCCCTATTAAAAAGAAAAGAGTGCCCCCAGGATGTGGCCCACCCGGAGGCTTATTTAAAAACAAGCATGGGAGCCCAAGCTTGTTTTTTTTTTTGCAATTGTACCACAGATTTGCGACAACATTGCAAATTTGCTGTAGATTTATTATTATTTTTAAATACTTTTTAGCCTTGGGCCTGCACCAGAGCTAAGGGGTCAGGATGTTCATGGCCTGGCCCCTTTTGCATTTTTTATTCTTTTTTTCTGGGACTCAGTTTCAGCTATGTCCCAAGATGGCTGCCAACTCTTCCTTGTTGAAGTGCTGGCAGCCAATCAGACCTCAGTATGAGATCAGGAAGGGTGGCGAATCCTTAAAGTTCCTAAATATACAAATTTAGATTTCCTTAAATTTCTTAAAAACTACTGAATGGATTTACACCAAATAACAAAAAGGGCACTTTCTGTACCGACAGTTACCTGTCTGCCAAATTTGGTGAAATTCCGTCCAATGGTTTTTGCGCTATCTCTGTTCTATTTTTCCTATGGGAATTAACATTGAAAAAGCTCTACATTTCACCCCCCCCCCTTTTATGTCGAACCCCCTCTTGACGTATCACCCTGAAACATTCCAGACATCAGCTCATGTGTAACTGTAAATTTTTTGGGGAAAATTTCCTGCAGATTTCTCAAGCGGCGCCAAAGATATAGTCAAGCAAAAAAACAGGTTTTACTCTAGAAGCTAGGTCCTAACTATAACTATCTAATGGTGACTGCCACTAATATATATATATATATATATATATATATATATATATATATATATATATATATATATATATATAGCTGTATATATAAATATGGTAGCGGTCGCCATTAGATAGTGTACACATATATATAGGTATATATGTATATATATATATACACACACACACAAATAACAATCAAGGTATATAGATGTGGACTTAAGAAAAGTAAATCTACAAATACCTATATGCACTTCCGTTCTCAATATCTTGGTCCTTGATATTCATGACACAGTATTCTGTCCACATCATATTTTTTTCCGATATCCTGTCAGTGACACATTTTTTTTTCACTTTTAGAACTGGATGCCGCTTTTGGTAATGCACATGAACCAACATTACCGTTCAAACTTCTACTGTTTCATTTGGAGATGAATTTCTGTTTTCTTCAAAGTTGTGCATTTCTTGATTTTTATATCCAAATTCTGTCATTTTGGCCATGGTATAAGCACTCCATTTGATTATTGTATTCTCTTGTTTTTATTGTGTACATGCTTTTCTCATTTCTCTGAGGAAAAGACTGTTGCTTTTTTAGCGTAGTTCATAGGTACAAGGGGTAAACCCAGGATTTCTCATTGTAGATATATTTAATTAGGAAAACACTGAGGTACTAATGTTATGAGAAAAGATTCATTGCTGATCACCAAGGTAAACAGTTCATGATGTTACAAATAAAACAAATTGTTAACATATGTGTAGTTATTTGTTGATGATGTGTTGTTATATGATTGCGTTTATTATTATTATCACTAATGATCACACTTTTACCCCATACCTCTATATAGCTTAGTTAACCTACAATTGTATTGCATAGATGGCAAAAACATAAAAATGTGGCAGTTAGACTAGTATTCATTTTTGAAAAGTGTGACCATGTATCTATGTATTATTGGCAACCTGACTGATTACCAATCAACAAGTGAAATTGTTTTAAAATTGCCAGCATAATCCATAATTTTCTACAGCTGTTTCCCCATATTCTTTCATAATAAATTCAAAAAGGGCACTTCACCCTACCAACTGAGAACTTCCACCAATGTAGATGGCCATGTGCAGCAGAGGCTGTCCATGTTTGTGAGTTGGGAACAGAGCCTGGATGCCAAACAGGGCCCATGGCACAATGGTGAATAAGGGACACAGACATTCAATGTAAAAAAAAAACAAGGCTAAAGTGATGTTTTGGGTGGTTATTGCGCCTTAATGTATGTTAAAGGAAAACCTCACAAATCCACAACACAAACTACAATTAAAGAACTGTTGTGGTTCTAATTAAAACAGAAATCAATGAAATGGTTAACTTTTTGTTAACTCTGAATTAATTATTCAGAAAGTCATGCAAGCCATAACTTGTGCAACAAATGCAGAGCTCATGCACTCACTCTTGATGTGAGAGATGTAATTGCAAATGATGTAAAAGATGTTACAGATGAGATTACATATCTTATTACCCTTAGTAATATAAAATAAATGTAGTATTTTTTATTGGCTTAAATATGATCTGTTGTTGAAATGCATTGCACATTTTGGTGTTATTACTAAATTGTATAAATGTGAAGTCATAAGCATTAGATGTGGTATGCACTTAATGTCAGTCACCCAGGGTGTGACTAATCTGCACTGCAAATTAACTTCAACCATCCTTACTGTTGGTTGCCTACAGGGCCCAGACACAGTACCTAGCCTATAGTCAAGCCTTGCACCCAACCTTCCATGTGCGGCCAACCCCTGCTTCACACAGTCTTTGGACATGCATATCAGGCTTGGCTTCATGGCCTGTCCTCAGTCTAGGCTCTGTGCCCAAACTGTAATATGTGAACAACCTCCCCTGCACATGTATCCAGCTGTATACTGAGGGGCATAGCCACAGGGCTTTGTCTAGGACTTTGCACAACCCTATTCAGACATCCAAACCCATTATGTGCAGCCTTACAGAGTCTGGCATCCATTTTTCTTTTTTTGCAAATTTGTGGGCTACAGTTGGTTTGCAAACTCACACATTTTTGTGAACCCATGTTGGACCACCTGCAGGTTTTGCTGACCCCGTACCAGGTCTGCAAACCATGCAACATGAGACAGCAGCCCCCCCTGCTGTGGGTTTGTGGATTGCAAGGCAGAGGTTGTAGACCTTTGAGCCCCTGCTGGGATCATGGAACCTTGCCTCAGGGTTTATAAATACTTAAACAAAAATATTTATTTTTTAATTTGACATCAAAGGGGAGTCCCCATAGCCCCCGCTTTATACATTTTTATTTTTCAGGAACATGGCCCATGAGTCTTGTAATGTGTGCAAGAATCTTTTCACTTCTGCAGCCAACCAATAACAGAGCTCTGGGTCTACATAGTTGGTTTCGGGTTGAGGACCAAAATGGAAGTGTTAGAAATGGGGTCTTTGGTTGGCAGTCAGGTTGCCCTGTGTCCAAGCAAGGACCCTCACTCTAGTCAGGGCAAAGGAGAACCACAGCTGTTTAACCCCCATTCACCCCCTTGGTAGCTTGGCAGGCGCAGAAAGGCTTAGCCCAGAGTCAATGTGTAAAGTATTTGTAACAACAAACATTGTAATACAGTGAAAACACTACAAAAGGACACACCAACAGGCTAGAAAAATAGCCAATATTTATCTGAGTAATACAAGACTATAATGACAATAATCCAGCATACACAAGCAGAGTTGTGAATTATTAAACGATTAAACTTAAATATAGCGCTTAAAAACACAAATGTTTCAAATTGGTGGTATCACGGTTCCCAGCAATCTGACACTAATGGTGCTGGTCACGGAGTCACACGGACCCTCAGGTACTTTACCTTGTGAAAATGAGGAACCAAGCCAGTGCATGGAGTGTGGGGTTGAGGCACTGGATCCTGTGCGGCATAGGTTCTGGTGCTGTGAAGCGAAGGCATTTCAAAGCGGCTTTGGGTCCTTGCTGCGGAGTGGTGAAGGTGAAGAGGCTTCGGTACGATGCGTTGCATCCATGCACTTCCGGAGCGGTCAGTATCTGGTGGTCAAGATGGGTGAAAATGGGTGTCACGGACATTAGTGGCATGTCACTTCGGGACTCACGGAGTTGCAGACTTCGTCAAGGCTGCTGTGGTGTCCGGCCTGTGGGTTTATTGCACTCCAACAAGGACCACAACTTCAGTTACAGGCCGCAGCGCAGAACCAGGTAGCAGCATCAGTGCAGGGTCGTCCGAAGTCAAAGCACTTGGTGTTCCACCAGATTCTCCTTTAAAGGGCCCACGGACAGGATTAGGCACCACATGGCAGGGCAGGTCAGGGCAGAAGTCTCAGCAGAGACTCCAGGTGCTAGCAGAGGAAGTCTTTGATGGCCCTGAGACGTCAAAACAGGGGGCTCAGTCCATGCCCTTGGAGATACCTCTCAAGCAAGAATATACCATAAATTCCAGTCTTTGTCCCCATTCTCAGGCAGAAGCAGCGACTGCAGGATAGTCCAACAAAGCACAGTCACAGGCATAGGCACTTCTCCTTCAGCTCTTCTCTTGGTAGAGGTTCCGCTTGAATCCTTGAAGTGATCTGAAGTCTGGGGTTTTGTGGTCCATTACTTATACCACTTTCTGCCTTTGAAGTTGCCCAACTTCAAAGAAAAATCTCTGTTGTTTACAGGATTATGCAATGCCCAGGCCTGGTCCCAGGCACACACCAGGTGGTTGGAGACTATTTTGTGTGAGGACAGGCACAGCCCTTTAAGGTGTAAGTGACCACTCCTCCCTCAAGCCTAGCCAAGATGGCCCATCAGGATATGCAGGTTACACCCTAGCACCCTTCGTGTCACTGTCTAGTGGAGATGCACAAACAGCCAAACTGTCAGTCTGACCCAGAGAAGAAATTCACAAACAGGCAGAGTCACAGAATGGTTTAAGCAAGAAAATGCCCACTTTCTAAAATTGGCATTTCCAAACTAACAATCTAAAAACTGCCTTCACTAAATTATGGATTTTAAAATTGTGAGTTCAGAGACCCAAAACTCCATATTTCTATCTGCTTTCAAAGGGAAACTGCACTTCAAGTATATTCAAAGGCAGCCCCCATGTTAACCTATGAGAGAGATAGGCCTTGCAACAGTGAAAAATAAATTTGGCAATATTTCACTGCTAGGACATGTAAAAAGATGCGCTGCTCGGAGGAGACTCTTGCTGTTGCTGGGGAGGGACCACATCCCCCAACATTCCTTGCACCCCCTGGCACTTCATTTGGGAGCCCTGACATGCACAGCGCGGGACACATTGCTCGGAGGAGACTCTTGCTGCTGCTGGGAAGGGACCACATCCCCCAGCATTCCTTGCACCCCCTGGCACTTCATCAGGGGGGCCATGATGCACGCGGGACGCGATGCTTGGGAGAGACTCTTGCTGCTGCTGGGGAGGGACCACATCCCCCAGCATTCCTTGCACCCCCTGGCACTTCATTTGGGGGCCCTGACATGAACAGCGAGGGACACATTGCTCGGAGGAGACTCTTGCTGCTGCTGGGATGGGACCACATCCCCCAGCATTCCTTGCACCCCCTGGCACTTCATTAGGGGGCCCTGACGCGTGCAACGTGGGACGTGCTGCTCGGAGGAGACTTTTGCTGATGCTGGGGAGGGACCACATCCCCCAGCATTCCTTACACCCCCGGGCGCTTCATTAGGGGACCCGGGCAAAGACCGGGCCAAGACGGACGCGTTTTCGCCCGTCATTGCCTGAGTGAGCCTGGGATGGGTATACCCCTTAGCCTTGGGAAGTAAGTTTTGTTTTCCATTTGCTTTCAACATTAGTTTGATCAGGCATGAGGAAGTGGAAGGCAGTAGACCTACCTGTGCCTTCTATTGGCATTAAGAAACATAAAAAAGGTTGAACAGTAAAATGAGCGGCCAGCCTATAAAGGTAGTAATCCCCTAGAAGAAATAGATGCTCTATTTGAAGAGGTGGAAGCCATTTTGAGGAGCAATTCTATTCCATCTTCCATAATATCAAGGTACTTTATCCTCCAAAAAGATTCCAGATATTTTTAGGAAAAGGCCTCAATTGCCTAAATTACCTACACAGGTTGAACCACACATGGCACCACTAATTTTGTTACCAACATCTCCCCTTACGATGAGTATTCCTTTGTGTGGTAAGTCTGCTAAGTGCCCTCTAAATGGGGGAAAGGCACCTTCTTTTCCTCTAAGCTCAGAGGTTTTGGTGTCATCTGATATTTTATGTTCTAATCGTTATGACGCCTTGACTGAATCTAGAGAACCAATAGCTTGTGATTTACACCTACTACCTGAAGACTGTCAAGGAGGAAATACTATACCCCACTCATCTCTGATTCAGGATGGACAAGTACGACCAAGTGGGGAACTTGATTTGGCCTCTATCTCCCAGAAGTTGGATGATTTAAAGAGTCTGGTGCTATTAGTGTTGAACACATTTTTGGGAGAACAGGCACAGAGGGATGTGTGTAATTGGCAGAGGGCTAGTGGGGGTGAGTTTACGCCCGGCCCAGGAGGGGTGCCCACTGTTCCCCCTGCAATAGAAATTTGTGTTCAAGTGGGCAGGTCTCCCCCGGCTTGGTATCTACTGTCCCTTATGGCAGTATGTCTGCAAATTGTATAAAGAATTGTCCGGCCGTGTCAGCAACACAGAAGTATATTTCAGGTTCTAAGGATGGGAATATTTGTGATTCAGGAAAGCGGTACATAACTCAATCCACTGATCTTGCCAAGGGTCCCTGGGGAGCAAGTGGTATTCAGGTACATGTTGGATCACAGAATCCCTCTATTGGTTTATTAAAGACATCTGGCAAGGGTTCATACCGAGTTGCCAAGAATGGGGGCCGGGGCTCGAGGAGCAAAGGTGGTATTATTTATATGGTTGGGGTACCCAAGTTGCCCACCGGCTCTAGAGAAACTCAGGATTCCCTTATAAATAAGGTTACCTACTGGTTACGAATGCAGAGGAACTGTCTTTCTGTCATCCGTGACGATATTCTTGAGGTGGGTAGACATAGCCAATCAGGATTAGATTCTGATTTTATTTCCATTCATTTTGTAGACAATCTGTTGGTGGATAACATTATTGATTTTGAATTGTGCACTTGTCACCTAAGAAGGCCTAGAGGGGTCGGTATTAGACTTCAACTTCATTCACCTTCGGGCAATTGGGGTCTACGATTTTGGTAGTAGTTGTGCTTTGACCATGTTAGGTAACCCTCCTCATGCACTATTAGAAGTGGAATGACTATCTATTGTGCCCCCATTAATGACTCCTGCTGTAGTGTCTGGGGTTAGCTTTGAAGAGGGGACCAATAATTTTGAGGATGTTCCTAGGGTTCAGATATCCCGCTCGGAACTCTCAATTATATCTTGGAATCTGGTGGGGATAGGTAAGAAGTTAGGAGATCCGGAGTGGGTTAGTTTTATTAATAAGCAGGATATATGTCTATTTCAAGAAACTTGGGCTGAAGACCCGATATTTATGGATGGGTTTGTGACATACTTTTTAGCGGCCCAACCAGAATTTACAGTGCAGTCATTCAGCTTTACACATTAACTCCTCCGATTTACTGGGCGTCCAACTTTCATTCAACCCAGATTTTAAAATGATTATAATTAATGTGTATGCCAGGTCTGTTTCTTGGGGATCAGAGTCCCAAACACTTACTCAGTTATCCGAATATATGGATCCTCTGCACTCGTTAACTAAACTAGTGGTTGCAGGGGACATGAATTGTACTTTTGAACCCAACTGCCGTAATAATAATTTGACGGCTGAGGAAGATGAAGGGAAATGTCCAGTGTATTGGCTCTCGTGTTGCTTCTCAGTTGACTTCCCTTTGTTTTAGATTTGGACTAAGAGCATGCAATGGACGAACTAGATCTGATTTGAACATTGCACCCACTTTTAAGCGAGGGTTGCTTTCCAGTGTTATTGATAACTTCTTCGTGGACTTCAGGCTTTGGTCCCTTTCTAAAGATATGAAGGTAGACCTTCGTCAGGAGAGCGATCACAATCCTTTACTCCTTACCTTACATAGTAAAGTGTTTAGGAGACTGCAGAATATCCGGATCTCCGAGGTCCCCGGACCCCTTTGAAACCATAGGCATACTCGTGTCAGTTGGCCAAAAGTAATGTCTAACCCATATTTGATTAAGAAAATGTATCTATCCTTCTTAGATATTATGTCTGGTTATGAGGAGTATGAGGTTAGTAACATTCCAATTTTGAGCATTCACGAAGAAATGGTAAGGAACTTGCAGGACATTTTCTATAGGAAGACTACTATTAGGCAATCCTCTGATAATTTTAAAGTCAGGGAATGGTTCAATAAAGACTGCTCTAATGCTAAATTAGCCCTCAAATCAGCCATTATGACTCATTCACAGGGGGCAATTAGAACTGCTAGACTTATGTATAATAAAACCCTGCAATTGGCAAAGAAAAGTTGGGAAGATACCACCTGGCAACAATTGTTGGATGCAACCAAACTTCAAGACAATAGGACCTTTTGGAAGCTATTGGCCAATAGACACAGAGGGGGTAATGGCACCATCCGCACGCACATTCAACCTGAAAGATGGGTGGAACACTTTTCTCAGCTTTATGCTCTATCCATGATACAGGACTCCACCTCTTCGCTGCAGGCTGAATTGCGTCTTGAGACTGCTGATCAAGGAAGGTCTATTGATAGTTCTGTAGATTGCATTGTTTTCTCAATAATTGAAACTATAGTTGCTATTAACTCCTTGAAATCGGCCAAGGCTTCAGGCCCTGATAAGATACTGTGGGATCTTTTTAAATCTGAGACAGTTATTTGTTCCTGGTATATAAATACGCTATCCAATGCAATAGCTGTAAGAGGCCATCTTCTCAAAACTTGGAAAGGGGCTGAAATAATTCCTATCCATAAAAAGGGTGATGTGGGTTCCCCTCTTAATTATAGACCAATCAGCCTCATTGACAATCTTCAAAACATTTTTGCCAAGCAGCTTCTGGATAGGCTTTTAGACTGGGTCGATGCTCATCAGGTACTATCTCCACTTCAGGCGGGTTTTCGTCCAAAAATTTGTACGGTGGATCAGGTTTTTAGGCTGACCCTCCTATATTGGAAATATGTAGTCTTGGCAAAGCAAACCTTATATGTTGCTTTTGTGGACCTTCGGTCTGCTTTTGATTTGGTCCCTAGAGAAAAGTTATGGGAAGTTCTGCATACAATAGGTATACCTGATAATATAGTACTCTTATTACAAAGGTCGCACGAGAATACATATGCCCAGGTGAGATGGGGTAGCCAGGGAGAATTAACCGATCATATAGCCATTCGGCAGGGAGTTCGCCAGGGATGTGTCCTTGCACCAACCCTTTTTACCTTGTTTATTAATGAGGTTGTGCATGCTGTGTCTTCTTGTCAAAATGATGGTCCCTCGCTGAATGCACAAAAAATCCTTATTCCATTATTTGCAGACAATTCTCTTTTGATCTCCAAAACCCCCATGGGTCTGCATATCTTGGTTGATAGGTTTAATGCTTTTTGTGCAGACCATGGCCTGGAACTTAACACCAGTAAAACTAAATTCATAATATTAATCACAGGTTTTGATAGGAGATGTACTATTACCTTAGATGGGGCTCCCTTAAGTAAGGTATGTTCTGTAGATTACCTGAGAGTAAGAATTACAAACAACATGCAGTGGGAGGGTCAGATCGGTAATAGTGTTTCACTTCTTCAGCACAGGTCAGGTGCTATTCTGCGCTTCAATAATACCACCATTGCGAAAGCTGTTTCTCTGGCTATTAAAATTTATTTGGCAAAGGCGCAGGGTGCAACGACTTATGGCGCCAAGGTGTGGGGTCCTTCTAATACCAACAAATTGTCCTTGGGCAAAAATAATTTCGCAAGAGCTCTTCTTGCATGTCCTCGTAGTACACCATTGATCCTGGTTTTTCTGGACCTTGGATTTAATCGCATCTCTGATGTGATAGCTTTAAGACCATTACTCTTCTGGGTTTGAATTTGGACCACTCCTGAGCTTACTGTTTACAGGGACTCCCTTCAAGATATTTTAGATAGACCTTATGCTGTTTCTATTCCTTGGCTCAAGTGTGTTGCTAAGTGGTTTTACATTTTGGGACTTGGGAATTTTTGGGATAACCCTCACAATTTGGGGAGGACCCAGAAACAACTTTTGAAATCTGTTTACTGGTCCTATGTTAGGAATAATTTTCTTTTATGTACATCTCATGGTCGGTTGACAACACAATTTCTTGTTTTTAAATGGCATCCCCAGTTTGAATCTTACTTGGACTTAATCCCCGATTTACTAGGTACGAGCCTGTATGCTCGTCTTAGATTTGGGTGTCTACCTTTAAACTCCCTCACTGGTAGCTGGCGATCATTACTAACACCTGATTTATGTCCTAGTTGTTATTGTGTATCTGAATCTGTAGCACATTTTGTTTTTTTGTCCAGCTTATGCCTCTGCTCGGCGAAAATGGACACGTCCAGGTTTGTAGGAATATGGGCATAAGACAATGTAAAGTTGTCCTTAGGATACTGAGGAGTGACACTTATCCTGTCTTAATTTGTGCGGTTAGCAAGTTCCTTGCGACCACATGTTATATACGTACTCACTTTTTAAAAATTATTTTAATAGTGACACTTGTCCTTAAACATATATATTTACTTATTTGTTATGTGTATACATTTTGGGCTGTTGTGATTTTATGCTTTGATGGTTGTTTATGACCGATAAAGCTTGTGTGAATTCGACACAGGTACATGTTCCACCTTTAACATACATTACCACTGCCCATAGGGCTATCTAGGGCCTAGGATGGGGTGCCTTACATGTATAAAAAGGGAAGTTTAGGTTTGCAAGTGGGTACACTTGCCAAGTCATAATGGCAGTTCAAAAACCACACCCACAGACAACACAGTGGCAGGTCTGAGCTTTGTTTTGTGAGCTACTCATGTGGTTGGCACAATCAGTGCTGCAGGCCCACTAGTAGTGTTTGATTTACAAAGACTGGGCAACTATGGTGCACTTTACTAGGGAATTACTAGTAAATCAAATATGCCAATTATGGAAAAGCCAATTACACAAAAATTTCACATAGGGAGTCCTTGCTCTTTAGGCCTAGTCAGCAGTGGTAACGTGCCCAGAGCAACAAAAACAGCAAAAACAAAGTCCAGCACACAATAACAATCTGGGAAGAAGAGGCAAAATGTTAGGAGAGACCACACCAAGGATGCCAGGTCTAACACGTGCCCCCCCCGAGCTAAAAGTTGGGAGAACTAACCACCCTCCTGGGAGTTCTCTTCACGAAGACAAAAGAACCTGGACAAACCATCAGCATTGGCGTGTTCTGTGCCAGGACGGTGCTCCACCCTAAAGTCCATCCCTTGTAGGGATATGGACCACCTCAACAGTTTGAATTCTCACCCCTCATCTGCATTAACTACCTGAGGGCCCTGCAGTCAGCCTGAACCCAGAAGTGAGTCCAAAACAAGAAGGTTGTTAGTTTCTTCAGTGCCAAGACCACAGCAAAAGCTTCACACTCAATTGCACTCCACCTACGTTCCCAGGGAAGTAACCTCCTACTAATTAAGGCGACAGGTTGATCTAGGCCTTCTTCATTTAGCTGTGGTAACAATGCTACTACACCATGCTTTTAAGCATCAGTCTGCCTAACAAATTTTGAGAGATATCAGGTGCACGGGTGCTGTGCATATGGCTGTCTTCAGGGCTTCAAAAGCTGTCAGGCAAGTCTCTGTCCAGATCACTTTCTTTGGTTGCTTCTTGGTTGTTTAATCTGTTAAGAGAGCAACAATGGTGCTATACCCCCTAACAAACCTCCATTAGCATCCTGTGAGACCTAAAAAGGCTCTAACTTCAGTCTGTGTCTTGGGAGGTTCCCAAGCCAGAATAGTTTCAATCTTGGGTTGAAGGGGTGCCTCCTGGCCTCTCCCCACATGGTATTCCAAGTACACTACAGAGACCTGCCCTATTTAACACTTGCATGCCTCAATAGTAAGGCCTGCTTTCTGCACCTGGTTAACCAGCCTCTGAAAGGTGGCACAGTCATTTTTCATTTCAAAGGGCATCACCTTAAACTTGTAGTGCCCATCTGGGTTAGAAAATGCAGACCTCTCCTTAGCCCCCTCAGTCAGAGCAATCTGCCAATATCTAGAGGTCAAATCAACAAAACTACTTAGATATTTGGAAGTCCGTAACCGATCAATGAGCTCATCGGCTTGTGGGATGGGGTGAATGTCAGTCTTCATGACTGCATTGAGTCCCCAGTAATCCACACAGAACTGGAGTTCTGGAGTGGCACCAGGAGCAGCAGCTTTTGGGACCAAGACCACAGGACTGGCCCGAGAGATACTGGAAAACTCAATAACCCCAAGAGCTATCATTTTGGATACCTCATCCTTAATGCTGGCTCTAACCTTGTCAGTCACCCTGTAAACTTTATGTTTCACAGGTTGACTGTCCACAGTGTCCACATCATGTGTGCAAAAGTGCGTGACCCTTGGGATCAAGGTAAGGAGAGAGGCAAACTGTCCCAACATATGGCAACAGTCCCTCTGTGGTTGCAGAGTCAGTGAAGAGGAGAGGTTCACACCCTCCTCGGAGCTATCTTTATTTTTGACAGACAGGGTTCAGGAAGAGGTTCACTCTCTTCCTCCAACCCATTATCTGTTGCCAAGAGTGTAGTCACTTCTGTCCTTTCAAAGTGAGGCTTGAGGCGGTTCACAAGTAGGACCCTCAAAGGGTTCTAGGAGTCCCCAAGTTCACCAGATAGGTGACATCGTTCGTTAATGGTCTGCACTGAAAACAGTACAGTACACTTAGGCCCTCATTATGACAATGGTGGTAAATGGCGCTTAGCGCCATGCTGACGGCTGCCAACTTACCACTGCACTGGTGAATATCCATTCACCATAATATGACACAACCCCCCCCAATCTGACAGAATACAGCCACATACACAAATACGACAGACCAAAGGTCAGTGATAAACTGGGGGTCCCAAAACCCACACCGTTATGTCAACAGAGCAACGCCCATCACATTTTGACCCACGAATCACCAGGGCAGACATTCATCTGTGGTAAACCATTGGCGGTACATACCGCTGTGCTCACAATGGACACACACATACAAAACAACACTACATTGGACAATTCAAACAACACACACCTGACACCCATACGCACACCACACCAACACACCCACACCACTATAAAACACACAACCACATTACCCACAACCCTTTACCAACAACGTTTGGCACCACAAGACTGAGAAGAAGAGCACAGAGACAACTAGACACACACACCACTCACACCCATGCACCCCTCACACACTCCACATCACACACCCCACCACATTACTCAACACACCCTCATCAATACACATCACACGACACCCATGGCACCACAAAGGAACCCCGTTTAACTGAGTTAGGGGTCATGGTGGAGGAAATCATCAGGGTAGAGCCACAGGTCCTTGGAGCACAAGTGCAGCAGATATAAATAGCAAGGAAGATGGAGCTATGGCAGAGAATCGTGCACAGGGTCATTGCCGTGGACAGCATCTAAGAACAAGGGACAACATCAGGAAGAGATGGAAGGACCTACGGGGGAAGGTACGTTCCACAGCAGCATAACACCAGCTCGCCACACAGAGGACTGGCAGTGGACCCCAACCTCCTCCCCCACAACTCACAGCATGGGAGGAGCAAGTCTTGGCATTACTGCATCCTGAGGGACTCGCCGGAGTTGGAGGAGGACTGGACACTGGTTAGTCTACTTTTAACAATTATCACCCCCCATACCTGCATGCCATCACACACCCTCACTCTCACTCTCATCACTCCACCACATCCCACACACTTCACCATCACATCTCACTAATCCCAAAGCTAAGCCCTGCATGCTGTACCAATGCATGGATACCCCTCCCAGCCCTGCATGGACACATGATCACAAAATCATGCACAGCATAGGCAAACTAACATTACCACAATACACCAACATACACAAGAAAAAGCTGGCAGGGGAACAACAACCATAGAGGGGAAGCTACAGAAGTACAAATGTCAGACACCTGAAACATAATACAACATTTACATCCCCACAGGTATCCCCACATTTCACTGGAGAGGATGTGTCACCACTATCCAGTCTGCCAACAGAAGAGTCCCAAAGTGATGACATTAACTCTGGACCTTAGGGTCTGGATGATCTACCTGGCCCATCAGGCACCACTGGACAGCCAGTCACCCAAGCCCAGCCACAGACCACCACAGAGCATCCCCCATCAGGATCCAACACCACAGCACTCACTCAGCGTACCCATACCTCTGTCCCCAGGACACGTCAATCATCAGTTTGCCCACCTGTGCAGGAACCCCAGGCCACACCTCGCACACAAGACAATCAGGGACCTGGGGTCAGTGGCAGTCGGCACACAGTTCAGGGGACAGAGGCACAGGCCAACAGGGACACTGGGAAAACTGCTGTGCGCTAGGGGGAAGGCAGGACCAGGGAACTGACTCTGCAGGACGCAGTTTCCGAGATCCTGGGAGCCTACTAACATTCCCAGCACACGATGGGCAAGATCCTAGAAAAAGTGCAGAACAGGCAGCTGCAGGAGGGACAGTATCTGGGGATCAGGGAGGACTTGCAGGCCATTAACAACACCCTGATCTGCATAGCAGGGGTGCTGGAAGACATGGCCAATATCATGAGAGAGGCAATAGCACACCAGCAGGCCCCTGCCACTAGCCAGTCATCTGAACAGCCCTCCACTTCCGCTGCCACTAGTGGCCATGAGGCTCCGCCACAGGACCAATAGGCCACTGCACCACCCACAGAAGGTGAACCATCCTGCAAACGCTCCCGGTGAACCAGACAGAAGCCAGAGACACTTGCCAAGAGTACCATCAGGAAATTAGACTCTCCTGATTGTCCCCCTTGTGTCACACTCAGTCACCTTGTCCACCTTGAACTGCCAATGCTCCCCTTCCTATGTCCCCATGGAAAATGAACCTGTGCTACAAACAGACTGGAACAATACCTTGGACTTTCCTCCATCATCACCCAATTCCATTGCACTTTTCCCTCATATTTTAGCACAACAATAAACACCCTTGGATGAAACTTGACTACTAGTATTTCATGTATTGCAAATTTGTATTGACTGAAACAGCTACAAGCATTGCAAATTAACTGTACATAGAATGAGCATTGAATTAATGACCTGTAGCTGGCTGTTGTGATCACACCAGGAGAATGTTGTCATATCACCAACATCTGCAAAAATAATATGCATAGGTAACAGTATGTAGGGCAAAGAAGTGGATAATGCCAGCATGCCAGTGCCACACAGAATACACCGATACTCTTAGAAATGTGAAGTTGCACCATCTCATCTGTGTGTCATTGAAATTACTGAAGTATCACTGATGTTCTTTTGTCCACATCCTCATCCTCTACCTCCTCATCCTCACTATCCTTAGTGTCCTCTGGCCAGGGGCATCTCCAGCCTCCTCCTCCTGCAGAAAAGGTACATGCTGTCTGAAGGCCAGGTTGTGCAACATGCAGCATGCCACTACTATCTAGCAGACCTTCTTGGTTGAGTAGCACAGGGATACACCTGTCAGATGGAGTCACCTGAGCCTGGCCTTCAGGAGGCCAAAGGTCCTTTCAATGATCATTCTCGTTCGCCCATGTGCCTCATTATAACATTCTTCTGCCCTTGTCCTGGCATTCCTCACAGGGGTCAGCATGATAGGATTAGGTAACCAGAGTCACCTGCAAATTTTGAGGGACAACATTTAGCACACACTATCCTATATGGCCAACACCATAGGCATATACTAACATATACTGGGTGGGAATCAGGGCTCACCTATTAGCCACAACCTGTGCCTCTGTAGTTGGGACATCACATTTGGGATGCTGCTATTCCTCCGGACAAAGACATCATGCACCGACCCTGGATACTTAGCATTGACGTGGGAGATTTACTGGTCCACCAAGCACACCATCTGTACATTCATGGAGTGGAAACTCTTACGATTCCTGAACACCTGTTCATTCTGGTGGGGAAGGACGTACAAATGCAATATGTGTTCCGTTAATCGCCCCAATTATATTGGAGATATGTCTCATTGCATACAACCTGGCCTTCACAGTGGCCAAATCCTCAACCCGGGGGAAAGCAATTTATCTGCACATGTAATTCATCAGGGCAGACAAGCCTCTTGTTAGCACGATTGAGAGCATTGGCTGTGACATTCCTGCTGCCAAGCCCACTGTCACTTGGAAAGAACCAGTTGCCAGGAAATGGAGCACTGATAGCACTTGCACAAGAAGGGGGATCCCAGTGGGACTACGGATAGCTAATATCAGGTCAGGTTCCAATTGGGCAAACAGCTCTGTGATTGTGGCCCTGTCCAGTCTATAGGTGAGTATTATGTGCCTGTCCTCCAGTGTAGCCAAGTCCACCAGGGGTCTGTACACGGGGGTATGTCTCCATCTCCTATTCATCTGCACCGGTAGGTATCTAAGGGACACAAGAGTGAGTAGGCTGTCACAAACTAAACAATGGAGCCACAACAGCAATCCACAATGTGCAAACATGTTATGGGATGGTGTAATTTGTGAAGTATATGCCTATTGATCCTGTGACGCAGCAATTATTGATAGTCCTGTTCACCCCCCTGAAATGACGACCGCCTGTCCAGTGTGGAGGGACAGGTGGAAGTAAGTTAATTCCTCTGACATTGTGCTCTGTGGCAGTAGGCGGTCGTGAACTTCCTCCTTGGTTAATATCGGGCCCTATGGGGTACAGTGGCCAATGGAGATCTACGCCGGCGGTGACGGTATGCACCACCGCGGACGTGATTCCTCACTTGTTTCCTGACCTTCCAAAGGAGAGGACCTACACTGCATGTGCTGCTGTGACCTGTGTCTGGAACCTACCATGACCCGTGTGACCGGGGAAAGGGCCCCACCCTTCACATCTGAGGAGTTGGAGCGACTGGATGGGGCTCTACCCAAGTACGGACTGCTGTTAGGGCCTCCAGATTAACAGGTGAGTACACTTTGGGCATGATGCATGTGGCATGAATGCATGGAGATGTGTGTGAAGGCCTCGTGTAAGGAGGTGGGTGGATGTCCTCTTGGCGGTGGTCATGTTGTGGGCTGGGCTATTTGTGTGCCAATGGTGATGCAAATGGGCCATTTGTGTCACAGGCTGGACTGTTTGTCTAATGGTGTTCTCTTGTATGTATTGCTTCTGCAGGTCGGCGCCCATCAAAAGAAGGGAATATGGTGTGCCATCGCCAAGGAGGTGCAGACCCTGGGGGTCTATGGCAGGCAGAGCACCCACTGTCGCAAACGGTGAGAGGACCTGGGATGCTGGGCACGGAAGACTGCGGACGCCCAACTGTGGCTGGCCTCCCAACAAGGAAGGGGTGCCTGTCGGACCCTGACCCCCATGATGCCCGGCATACTGGCGGTGGCCTACCCTGAGCTGGATGGGCTCTTGAGGGCATCGCATCAGCCAAAAGGGGGTGAGTACAGTGGCTATCATTACAACTTAAGGCTGGTGGGGTGGTATCCGGGTGGTGGTTGTGTGTCAGTTGGTGCCCCTAGGCCAGGCCAGACATAGCAGCGTAGGTCCTCTGGTGGCTAAGGGTTTGAATGTGAAATACTGCTTACCTAGCTTGTTAGTATTCACTTCTGGGCAGAGCTGCGTGGGCCCCAGGTGTGCTGCAATTGGTGGTGTGTGTCCCTCCTCATTCCTTGGTGACTAGCCATTTCACTGGTAGTGCCATACATAGTGCGTAGGCCTGTTCCCTGTGAGTGAGGATGCTGTGTACACCAACGGTGGTGTTGGTGCAGTCATTGACCCAGTGTATACTTTGTCTCTCTCCCCCCCTTTCTTGTTTTGTCATCCTGTTCTTATGTGCATTAGCATTATCTGGCGGAGGAGAAGAGGCACCAGTGACAGAGGAAGCTGCATCCCACAGGACCCTGGAGGCAGAGTCCACTGACGCTGAGGGCACCTGTGGGACGGAGGGCGAGGGGAGCGCCACAGCGGAGACTGGAGGGGACAACATAGACTCTGATACCTCCTCCGATGGGAACTCTCTGGTGGTGGCGGACACCTCTGTGACAACCTCAGCTGCAGGTACAGCTGCCACCCCTAAAGCAGCAGGCCCTCCCAGTAGCCCCTCAGCGAGTTGCCCGTGCCCGTTCACCCAGTAGGGTGGGCATCTCTTTCGCCCCAGGCACCTCAGGCCCTGCCCCAGTGAGCCCTGCTGTCCTGAGTGACGAGGTTATTGACCTCCTGAAATCCATCTCTGTAGGGCAGTCAACCATTGTGGATTCCATCCAGGGACTGGCATCCCAGAGGCAGCAATGCAATGCATTCCAGGAGGGCGTTCACAGTGGATTGATGGCCCAACAGAGTTCGATTCAGGCTCTGGCCTCCTCTCTGATTGTAGCCATTGTCCCTATTTCAGCCGTCCCCCATCCAACTTCTACTTCCAAGTCCCATTCTCCTGAGCCCCAAGCCATCCCAAGCACACAGCCAGATGAGCATGCAAACAAGACAACACCCAAGAGTGGCACAGGCAAACACAAGCACCACACTTCATCCCACAGGCACTCACACAAACACCATTCAGTTGCTGACACAACAACATCCACCGTCTCCACTGACTTCCCTCCTCCTCCTCCTGCACCTCCCAGCTAGTAACGTCTACACTCAAACCTGCATGCACTACATCAATATCCACTACCAGTATCATCACCACACCAGGCAGAACACACACCTCACTGGCAGACACCTCCACAACATGAATGCACGAGTCCCCTGTGTCGTCTCCTACTGTGTCTGCCCCCCCTCCTAAATGACACAAATGCAAGCACTCAACAGCCACCCACCTCACAACAGCATACAGCCCATGCACCTGCACCCAAATCCAGCAGACATACACCTCCAACAACCACTCCCTCATCCTCCACTCCCATTACTTCTCTCTCTTCCCACCCCAACACCCCTAAAAAGCTTTTCCTTTCCACGATTGACCTCTTCCCTACCCCTCCCCATCCAGTCCTACATGTATGGGCAGGGTAGCAAGGACCCAGCCCAGCACATCAGCCAAACAGTCCACGGGGCCAGTGGTAGCACCACCTACTCAAGGTTGTAGGGATTCCAGACCAACAATACTGAAAGGAGCCTGCACCAGCTGGAAAGAAGGAGAAGGAGCCTGCACCAGCTGGAAAGAAGGGGAATGAGCCTGCACCACCAGGCAGAGGGTGAAGAGCCCATCAACCACTGCCAGGAAGGGTAAGGGATCCCCAACTCATGACCAGGAGGAGAGGAGGCAATCTACGCCGGCGGAAGCTGTCAGCCTAACACCGCCACCACCAACAGCTGTCACAGGGCCCCCATTGCCAGCCATGGTCATGCAGCCATCAGAGTGTGCAGGAGCTGACCAGGAGCCTCCCACAACCACCACCACAGTGCAGCCATCAAAGAGTGCAGGGGCTGACCAGTAGCCTCCCATAACCACCACCAAGGTGCAGCCATCAGAGAATGCAGGGGCTGACCAGGAGCCTCCCACATTCACCACCACAGTGCAGACATCAGAGAGTGCAGGGGCTGATTAGGAGCCTTACACATCCACCACCACAGTGCAGTCATCACTGCCGGCAGATGCCATGTAGTCCAGCCTCCAGGGGCTACTGTGCGGCTTGCCTCCTCCAGAACCAGTGGGGAAGACACCCACTTGAGAGACTGTGGCCTTGCACTCCCCAGGACAAAGAGCAATGGGCATGTTGCCCCTCCAGAACCAGTGGGTTTGTTTCCCGATCCGGCTTAGGTGCCCCCGTGGTGCCTGCCTATTTTACAACTGATGCCCCTGCAGTGTTCTATCCGGAATAGTGCAGGATTTGAGTGGGGCCTTGGACTGTGCCCTGTGGCCATGTGGGCCCTTTGAACTATGGACTGGGCAGTGTCTCTTTTTTATACAAAGTGTACATATCTGTTTGATGGCCAAATCAGATTGTTGATTTTATTGTTGGACTGATTACAATCACTTTCATCAATTCCTGTTGTCCTTGCATTATTCTGCAGTTTTTTGGGGTCAAATTGTTTTTGTAATACATCTGGTTGTGTGTATGGTGTGTGTGTGTCGCGTGTGTGTGTCACTCTCTTTTTCCTCCTACCCTCCCTTGTGTGCTAGGTGGCTGTACTCACCATTGTTGTCTACACCGGCGTTGGTGTTCCAGGCGGAGCATAATCTAGACGATCATTGGGAAGACTTGCAGTTCGAGTTCCATGGTGGTGTGGTTCTGCCCTGTGTCTCCAATGGTGAGTCCTTTGACTTTTGTGCTCTGTTTCCGCCAGGCTTTTGATGGCATTGGCACCGCCCCGGAAAAGGTGGCAGATTGTAGTGTCATAATATGTGGGCGGAACTTTGTCTTCCGCCTGGCTGTAATCGGCTGCTGGTGTGATGACTGTTGTTTCCACCATGGCTGTTGGTGTGGTACATTGGCTGTCTTTCGGAGATATCACTGCCATGGTCTTAATTTCGTGGTAATTACTGCCAGCCTGTTGGCGGTATTATCAACACTTTATCACCCACCGCCAGAGTCGTAATGAGGGCATTAGTCCCAACCACCGATCACCATTGTTAGAAAGGGGGTCTTTGGTTGGCAGTCATGTTACCCCCCTGTCCAAGCAAGGACCCTCACTCTAGTCAGGGCAAAGGAGAAATATACCTGGTTAACCCCCATTCACCACCTTGGTAGCTTGGCACAAGCAGAAAGGCTTAACCCAGGAGTGATGTATAAAGTATTTGTACCAGCAAACGAATAATACAGTGAAAACACTACAAAATGGACACCACACATGTTTAGAAAAATAGGCAATATTTATCTAAATCAAACAGACCAAAATGACAAAAAAATCCAACATACACAAGTCAAGATATGAATTTTTAAACGAATAAGAGTCTTTCTCTATAGAAAACAATAGAAACATTGATTTTACACCATGTACCTGGTTAGCGTAAAAAATAAAGCCGCATAAGCGAGCGTGCAATGGAAAAATCAGCGATGCGTCAATTCCTAATTCGCAAGTGAGGCCGTGCACAGTTTCTTCTCCAGTTGGTCGGCGATGCTTCATTTCTCTCCCCGCAAGAGAGTGATGTATTGATTTCTGGACGGGGCACCTCAGATCCGTGCAGGGTTGGAATGACTTTGACACCCAGGGACAATGCATGAGAAATTCAGTTGCACGGTGTTAGACCACACTGCATGGGGTTTGCGTCATATCAGAAGCCTCAAGTGGGTGATGTGCATCATTTCTCCAGCCATGATGTGTTGATCTCCCAGCCACGATGCAGCTAGAGCGTTGATTTCAGCCGCAAAGCCGGCTTCGCGTCTTTTATCAGCCGCGTTGCCAATGATGCATCAATAAATTCTGTGTCCAGGTGCTGGCAGGGGAAGTCTTTGATGACACCTTGAATCATTATATTCAAGTTTGCCCCATACTGCTTTTAATCTTACCAACAAACATCTTCATTAAAGTATTGGATCTAATAGGTGATTTGTGAGGTAATTTTAGTATCTATTTCTCTTTCAACTGGATCCCCTTATTTATCCTGAGAGATAAAATGTCAGCACTCCCTCAGAGCTCATTTAACAACGAGGTTGAGTCCGCCCAGGTAGTATCATCTTACCTGGGTGGGGCTATGTGGTCATATGATGAAGCATGACATGGAAATGTGTGTGAGACCACTTAGTCCGTAAGGGTAACTCCCCCACTCGCCCCTCAAACACTCAAATGCCACTACTGCTTTCCATCTCTAAGAAGTAGACCACTTAATTGGTGACCTACCCTCTGTTGGAACAGGCCAGAAGAGACCTGTCCTCAATATCCCCAACACTCATTGTGTTCGAGTTCCTTGGGTAAGGGAGATTGTGTGGAGTTGATACACTCCAAATACTCTCTTTTGGTGTGGTAGAAGTCTTTGATGGCCCTGAGACTTCAAAACAGGAGGCAAGCTCAGTCTAAACCCTTGGAGATCCTTCTCATGGAGAAATCCACAACAAAGTCCATTCTTTGTCCCTTTTCACAGGCAAACGCAACAACTGCAGGATAGCACAGTCACGGGCCAGGGTAGCACTTCTCCTCAGCTCTTCAGCTCTTCTCCTTGGCAGAGGTTCCTCTTGAATCCTTGAAGAAAATCTGAAAATGTGGGGTTTTGGGTCCACTAATTATACCCCTGTCTGCCTTCAAAGTTGGCAGAGACTGCATTGTCAGGGCAGCCACAGCCCATTCAGGTGTAAGTGACCACTCCTCCCTCCACTCTAGCACAGATGGTCCATCGGGATATGCAGGCTTCACCCCAAGTCCCTTAGTCTCATTATCTAGAGGGTATTCACAAATATCCTACCATCAGTCTGACCAAGTCAGGGAATCCACAAACAGGCAGAGTCACAGAATGGTTTAAACAAGAAAATGACCACTTATCTAAAAGTACAATTTTCAAACTGACAATTTAAAAACAACTTTACCAAAAAGTTTTTTTTTTAATTGTGAGTTCAGAGACACCAAACTCCAAGTTCAATCTGCACCCAAAGAGAATCTGCACTTAAATATGATTTAAAGGCAGCCCCCATGTTAACCTGTGGAAGAGATAGGCCTTGCAACTGGGAAAAACAAATTTGGCACACCAGTATAAGTCCCACCTTTAGCATACGCTGCACCCTGCCCATGGAGCTACCTAGGGCCTACCTTAGCGTTGCCTTACATGTAGAAAAGAAGAAGGTTTAGGCCTGGTAAGTGAGTATCCTGTCTAGGTCAAATTAGCAGTTTAAAACCCCACACACAGACAGTGCAGTGGCAGGTCTGAACCTTGTTTACAGGGCTTCTCACGTGGGAGGCACAATCAGTGCTGCAGTCCCACTAGTAACATTTGATTTACAGGCCCTGGGCTCCTCTAATGCACTTTACAAGGGACTGACTAGTATATCAAATATGCCAATCATGGACAAGCCAATTACACTTATAATTTACACAAGAGCACTTGCACTTTAAAACTGGTCAGCAGTGGTAAAGTGCTCAGAGTACCAAAAACAGCAAAAACAGAGTCCAGCACACAGTCAAAACATGGGAAGCAGAGGCAAAAAAGACAGGGGAGACCACGCCAAGGATGCCAGTT
This sequence comes from Pleurodeles waltl, assembly GCF_031143425.1. NCBI lineage: Eukaryota > Metazoa > Chordata > Amphibia > Caudata > Salamandridae > Pleurodeles > Pleurodeles waltl. The sequence goes on from NC_090442.1 coordinate 344,598,646, forward strand.
CTAACACCATTCTAATCCTTTGTGGATTGAGGAATCTGGCTGTGCATTCACAAATCTGTTGCTCTCTGACCTGCTGGTCATCATAGAAAATAATATTTTGCAGCTCCCTCTACCCAATGTGGTGAGCCCCATGTTGGAAAGATAAAACATAAGGAGCAGGGTGAGTGTACCCGATACCCAGTCCCAAGTGTAGGCCCTAGAGGCACACATCTATTAACATAATCTTCCAAAGTTATTATAACAAGATTCGTTGGTGGTTTTCGTTAGAATCATCAATCTGAGTCCCTACCCTGGCTCCTACATGCCGTCCTGTATATCCCAGAATGCTTGCACCTGACAGCACATTTGCCATGCTGAAAATAAGTAATGGAACAGCCAGGAAAACCCTAACTCACACCAAATGCAACGCATGTGACTGGACCCTTGATGTAATAAACGGAATTACGAATTTCATAATTTAACTTTCATGTAGGGATGTTCGAAATTCACATAATTTGGTTTCACGTAATTATTCAAAATAATGGCGAAATTATGGGAAATTACACATAATAATTACACTAAATGTAAATCCATCATTTTTCACTACACCTTTGCATGAAATAGGTCCTGGCACCAATTTGTTGACAACAAGATCTATTTAAACAAAGCACTGCAAACAACAATCCTTAGATCTCTGTTTTTCAAGTGCTTGTGGTACATTTTCACCGTCAAAGGCACATTTTACATTAAACTTTTACAGGGAAAGGTGCATAATGGCATAATTTCAGGGATTTTACGTAACAAGTGCAATTTAAAAATTCCAGAACGTAAACAGATTATGCCAGCATACCTTAAAATGTGCCCAGCCCTACTTTCATGCAAGATTGCATATCACATTACCAATAAAACATAACACTAGTATTGTTTATTAGTTTAAGTATGTGTTAATGTTTAATGTCACTGGGTTTTAAGGTGTTGTTACTGGTATAGATATTCTATGGTTATGAGCATAGCATATGTTGTGCAAATTATGGTTCTCTTGGCTGTTGTGTGAGTGATAGATTTAAATGCTAACCATAACTTGCAAATGTTAGCGGTTTTTCATTTTTAATTCATAATCATACCTGTACTTTAACTATTATTTTTAAGTGACTTTCATTGTTATTTTTGACATACATTAAGGTTTTAGAATTAAAGCTAATCATAAATTCCCTTTAGTGTGTGTTGCATATTATTGGCAAATTGCAGTCTATTTTCAATTTGTTGTTCGTGGAATCACAACTAATCTTTAAATGTGTTTTTTTCAGTATACTACATGTTTTTTGATGATATATATTGCATTGACTTGCCTTGTATATGTCTGCACAAGGCATTTTTCCTAGTGTAGTGAGGCAGGTGTTGACAGAAAGGCCCGGTCTTTGACCTTTTGCTATGCATGTGCCTTGGTGATGGGTGCAGGTTCATTACATTCAGTTCCTCTTCTTTAGCTTTTCCCATCCCCTGTCTAATTTGAATGAAACCTGTGCTTGGCTTAGTTTGCTAATTATCAGCCACATTCAGATTTATCAAACACCTAGATATTTCCAGAGGAATCTTTTATTTCCCCCATTTATTCTTGAAATTCTTCCTTGAATTATATGCTCAAAACTTGACCTATCAACAGAAAGCAAGCCTGGTAAATGCCCACCATATTTCAAGCAGATTCATCAACAATTGATCCTTTAAATATTCGTCCCTTAAATGTCTTGCACAAAATTGAAAAAAAAAAAACAGGAATAAGCTATACATATAAATATACAAATTATGAGGATAGAGATCTCAAGACTGCCAGCCTCGCTGTGGCAGTCAGACTGCCATGGCTGTGGTGATCCGGCAGCCACATTACAAGGTTGGCAGACAGACTTGCAAACCTACTGCCGTCTATACCAGGATCAGTGATCCCAATAGGCTGACTTCGGTCCTGGTTGTAATCAGCCAGGGCAGCGCTGAACTCAGCGATGCCCTGCTGGTTACAACCTTGTCCTCCACCAGCCTTTTCATGGCAGTCTGACTGCCATGAAAAGACTGGAAGGAAACAAGTGCAGGGGTCCCCCAACTCAGCACCCTTGAAATGTGCTCTGTCTACTGTGCAAACAGTGTGCATTTCAAGGGTGCTGGTGCACCCTGCATGCAGCAGCGTTGCCGTCAACTCAATTATGAGCCAGAAACAATGCTGTCTCACCTTTCTCACTGGGCTGACGCCCAGTGGGAAAGATGTAATAGAGCCGGTGGGAGACTGGCACCTAGACGGCAGTCTCCTCACCACGGGTGTGGCGGTCGGGTTTCCCGACTGCCAAACTCACAATTAGGCCCTAAGCCTCTATCAAATTTTGTACAGGTCCATCAAACAGTTCCGGAGTAATTAGCAAATGACAATTGTACCCACACTCTTTAACTATGCCCCCTTCTGGACTGGCACAAAATGTTGCTTGCCAAGAGAAAACACATTTTTCTAGCCTTCAGCTAATATTTGTGCTGATGTACTGCACAAAGGCAAAGTTCTTAGGAAATGTCTACTTTCCCCAACTAACCAAGTCATCCTTGATGCATCTGCAAGAATTTGAAAATAGCAAGAGTAAAATTAGCACACGAAGCGTCTGCCAATTGTTTTCATAGTTGTCAAATAGTGCTCAATTAAAAGTTTATCAAAAATGTATTTACATCCATCAAGATATACAGAAGTATTAACACTTTCAAGGCCACTAGCATCTTTTTCAAATCCTAATATCTCAAAACTACTGAACTGATTACATCAAACCAACAACATCCTGCTTTCTTAGTAAAGTTCTATTTTCTTGCCAAGATTGGCTTTTGTGATTGCTGGGAGCAAATATTTCTATGGGCCCCCTTAACATTTTTCCTTGCATGGAGCTGCACAACATCTGACATGCTGGATCTTACTTATGCTAAGCAAGGACTATAATTAGTGCAGCTCCCTCTAAGAGGTCCATAGTTATAAGCAAATAACAAATATGTATTTCCATATATTTAGTGTGGCTGAAATATAACTGCACAATGGGAACACCCTCATGGTAAAATGTAGATGGATATATAGATACTTAGATAGATAGATAGACATGTAACATTTCCTATTTATCCATCAAATGCTTTAATCACGATTATGTCAGTGGAACCATGCTATGGCACCATTTAATCAAATTCCAAATTACCTGTATGCATTTCTGTATATCTTATTATTTGTACAGATTGGTTGACAAATCGGTTGCTATTTTCAAACTGAGGCATATGTATTGTAAGGAGCAAGTGAAACACTGGACTATACTGTTTGGCTGCTTGTAAGAAATAAAAGCAGATATTTTCAGGTAAGAATGGAGAATTTAAGAATAAACACCATTTGCTTTGTTGAAACAAATATACATTCTATCTAAGAAAGTGAGAGCTTTTTGAAAGTCTTTTGCAATGTGCAGATTACAGAATTAGAATGTTCACCTTTCATGAAATTAAACAATGGCCAGCTGTAACAAGGTGCAAAGTGCCTATGTCCTTGTTCTTTGCATTTTCAGGTAGTTGGTTTTGCATCCCCACTTTGGTTAGCCTCTCCGATCTTATACAATAGACTAATCTTTAGGTGGTGCTTGCTATGGAGTCCCTACATGAATCTCTCTCTACTTTTTGATCCATAATAACGTTGGTGTCATTTGTTGGAAATGCTTAGATGATTATTAAAGTTATCTTCTTCCTCAATCCATCAATGGGGCAAAAGCTCTAGGGGACCAAAAGTGTCAAAAGACTTCATACAGAATTTGTTTTGCAGCTACAGCCTGTTGGCCTGATACAACTCACAAACCTTTCATCTTTAGGTGAAAAATCTGTGTAGTTATTTTTTTACTACAAGTCAAAAAGGTGAAATCAGGTTAATAGAATGTTGATATCTTGACAGTTGGCTGCTGTGTTTCATTTGTCAAGTCTGTTAATCAGAAATGAAACCTGAAGGAATGATGGATTTTCCCATTGGTTGTTTTAAAGAAGATTAGCAGAATCTCAGAAAATCCATGAACAAATATGATCTTTGTTCAAATGAGAATGTACCAAGCAGAAGTTAGAGGATGATAGACACTGAAGTCTGCTTTGTTATAGTTTTAGTTAGCCTACTAAATTAGCATTTTAAATAAACAAAGTAAAAGTGGAAGAAAGTCAGAAGGTTTTGTGAGCATTCACTTTTTAGAAAAGAAGAACAGCCATGGCTGGAGATGGATAATACATTTGAGAAATGTTTACACATTTGTGGTTTACATGAACTTTAAGATTAAGAGCCAGATGTAGGTAGGAAAAAAATAGCGACTCGCAAATTGCGAACATTTGCGACTCGCAATTTGCGTGTCGCTAACTGCAATGCAAGTAGAAAGTGCGCGGACAAATTGCGACTCGCACCCGGAGTCGCACTGCAGATAGCGAGTCCGCTGTTTGCGAGGTCGCTTTTTGCGACCACGCAAAAAACGGACTCGCAATTTGCGAGTGGGTGTCGCAAATTGCGACTGTGCTGAAAATTGAAAGCAGGTGCTGCAGAACACTCTAGAAACCACTCCAGAACACTCAGGAAAAGACTTCCTGGCACATGATGATGACATCACAGCCAGGAAGTTTACAAATACACCTGGGAGGAGGGAGGAACACACCCTTTTTAACTGCAGCACAGCTAACAGAGCAGCAGCAACCATGGCTGACACTCCCAGGAAGAGAAAGCTCAAGTTTGCTGAGAAGGAGCTGGAGTTGCTAACGGATGAGTGCTGTCAGCACCAGGATGAGCTGTTTAGCAAGGCAGCCCTCACTGTACCAGACTCTGAAAAAAAACGAATTTGGCAGGATATCAAGGACAAGGTAAACTCCCTGGGGGTCAGCCACTGGAGTGTGGAAGAACTAAAGAAGAGGTGGTACGACCTCTGCTCCCGGACCAAGGAGAGGGTGGCAGAGCGGCTCCGGGAGATAAGAGGCACAGGAGGGGGGCCATCTACCATACCACCACCCACACCCCTGGAGGAAAGGGTTGAGGAGACCCTTGAGCCAGAGGCTGTCACTGGATTTGGAGAACTGGACACCTCTGAGCCCGGACCATCAACCGGTGAGTACCATGTGATATGCTTGAACCCCCATCAATGACATGCCCCCACCCACCATGTACACAGGGGCATGCACAACCAAGATAGCTCCATTTCAGAGTAGCAAACACCAGAATGATGCATTATGGGCAATGTAGTCAAGTAGGCATTTCATAGGCTATTGTTTATTAGGAAGTTTTTAACTGATAGTAGACACTGACAGTGTTTTCCCCATGTCCCACAGGTCTCCCACAAGACACCACCACCAGCCCAAGCAGCCAGGTGCCAATGGTCAGCCAGCACAGAGAGGAGACAAAAGGACCAGCCACCACTCCCACCTGCACCACCAACACCATCCCCTCTCTGGCAACACCTGTTGCAACAGTGGTGTTGGAGCCTGCACCAGGTACAAGCCAGAGTGCCACATCAGACATTACAGGGCCTCCACCGCTGCGCAGGCGACGCAGGATGATGACAGCAGAGCAGCAGGCAGAGTCAGGGCTTCCCTCCACAACACCAACGGAGGCCCAACTGCTACGGGGTCAGCGCCTGCAAAACCAACAGTTAAGTAGGATTAGTGGGGTTTTGCAGCGCTTTGAGAGGAACCATGCCAACAGCATTCAGCAGGTGCATTCACAACTGGAGGTCATTGGGAACAACACAGGTGACCTTGCCCTGTCTATGCTCGAACTGGTGGCTGGACTGCTAACGCAGAGTGACAGTGCGCAGCGCAGGGACCGCCAGCTGCTGCAACGCCTGGACAGGATGGCCTCCTCCATCGTCAGGCTGGCAGTTAACACAACTGGGCTGTCTAGGAGAACAGTCAGCCTCCAGGTTGACATGGGCCACTTTGCGGGTGATGTGGCACGGGGACTGGGCCGGATCACCCATGCAATAGACCTCATGGAGGCACGGCAGGTGTCCAGGGGTACAGGTGACACCCCACAAGACAGTGAGGAGGGCTCCACTGTCAGCAGTGTCTCTGCCGGTGACACCAGGGTGCTACGGAGTGGGAGTACAAGGCAGAGCACTGTTGACCCACCTAGTACCAGCCAGGCTGGCCAAGCCCACCGTAGGGTGTGAGCTAAACACTGTCCCTGATGTTGGGCCACATGATGGCAATGTGTCCCATGCCAGGTGGACTATTGAAGGCCCTGAACTGTTTTTTCTTGTATATAGTTTGGTTATTTGCACTTATTAAATCATTTGTTCGTTCCACTTAACACATGGACTGTTTGTTCTATTGGTGAGTATGGTAGAAGTTAGCACGTACCTTCCAAAGTATTGGTTTGCAATGTGTTCCCGTCTCAGTCTGCCTTGATTTGCGATGCTCCTATCCCCATGATGGCGATGTGGTAGCTCTTGCTCTTCATCCTCCGAATCTGGGTCTGCATGGGTGAGAGGTAGCCCACGTCGGGTGGCAATGTTGTGCAGGATAGCGCATGCAACAATTATTTTGAAAGCCGTTATGGGGGTATACTGGAGGGCACCTCCACTTCGGTGGAGGCATCTGAACCTTGCTTTCAGCAGTCCGAAGGTTCTTTCGATTATGTTCCTGGTCCTCTTATGTGCACTGTTGTATTGCCTCTCACATTCATTGCTGGGTGTTAAGTACGGAGTCAGTATCCATGGCCGTAGTGCATATGCACTGTCAGCTGTTGGGCACAAAACATACACTGTTAGCAAGGCATGGGTGGTTTGCACATTGATCTGTGTGCATGTCTACAAGGTGTATTCAGCTCTACCTAGGAGGTATCCGTCTCCAAACTCCCCACGTTCCAGGCGTTGGTGTATCCCACTGTGCCTAAAAATGTAGGAGTCATGAGTACTGCCTGGAAACTTAGCAACCATGTCAGTGATGACATAATGGGCGTCACAAACCACCTGAATATTGAGTGAGTGTGTACACTTTCTATTGCGGAACAGATATTCCAGGTTTGCAGGAGGGCATATTTGAATATGTGTCCCGTCTACACACCCTATGACATGGGGAAAGTTGGCAATCCTGTAAAAGTCCAACTTGGTGCTGTTAATTTCTGCCTCATTCCTGGGTAGGTATATGTATCGAGACATGTGTGTGAGTAAGGCGTCTAGGAATGCCCTAAAGAACCTTGATAGTGCACTTTGGGATACCCCACCTGCCACAGCAATGACCCCCTGATAGCTACCCGAGGCCAAGAGGTGCAGTGAGTATAGCACTTACACATGCGTAGGGATGGCGCAGCCGCGCACAGTCTGGCGTTCTAGCTGTGGTTTGAGTAAATCTATTAAATCTAGTATGGCTGCGCTGCTAAGTCTGTATTTGTCATAAATTTCCTCCTCAGTTTGCTGGAAGAGTGTCTGCCTTGTTCTGTAATTCTTCTCCTGTCTCTGGCTCCTCCTCCTCCTCTGCTGGGCTGCGTGGGCTCTCCTCCTCACTGCTATCAGGTATATCTCTGCCATCTGTAGTATCCCAGATGCCTTCTGGGTCTCCTTTTATACTTTGGTAATGGTTACCACCTGCTCTAAGTTAGTGGTAAATTGGAAGTGCAAAATGTGCTTTTTGCAACTAGTCGCAATTTGCGAGTTGCTTTTGCATATGGTTTGCGACTCGCAAATTGCGACTTCCTATTTGCGGGTCGCAAAATGGGGTCGCAAATTTTGCAAGTTGGTACCGGCTCGCATCGCAATTTGCGAGTCGGAAATGGGATTTTTGCATCCCATTTCCGATTTTGCGGGGTCGCAAATAGCGAATCGGGCCATTTGCGACTTGCAAAAGTTTGCTACATCTGGCCCTAAATGAGTTAACATTTGAGAGATACCTAAAACAAAAAACATTTTAATGAAGCTGGAATTAAAGGACATGTATTTTACAATTTAAAAAGTAGAGGAAAGAAATAATTTTCTGCACTTTTACTGTGTAGACTGATTGTACCAAATAAGGAATTTGCCATTCTGCATCTTTTCAATACAGTTTTATTTATTTATGTATTTCTAGAAAGTGGTAAGGCCTACTTGAAAGGGAGTGGCATACAATGGAGTGCTTATGTGGCCAACATTTTATAAATATCTTAAGAGAAGATAGAATTAAGAAATCAGTAGTTTTGTCGAAGGAGTTACTCAACGGGATATAATGTTTTTGTGAACAAGGACAAAGCATTGATGGAGTCTTACAGATGTTTTGCATTTTTAGATATGAAGGTTACTGTTTTGAAGTTGCAAATCAAGAAGGCCAAGTCAGACATTCATGATTTACTTTCTATAGAGCATTCCATTCTATGCTCTCAGGCTTTTTGTGACTGGTCTACTATTGGCTTCCATTCAGTTGGTATTACATTACAGAGCCCTTGAGCATAGTTTGTACAGTGGTTTCTGATGTCAAGACCAGGTGGTTATGTCAGAGGAAGCCAGATAAGAGCTGGTTCATTTGGTGGTTTGAAAGCCATGGAATTGGAAAGGTTGTTTTTGGTCTCAGATATATATAATAATTGAGTCAGATGCAATCTCTTCAGATTAGTGGAATATCAGTTGTGAATATTAGCACCAAGAATACACATGATCTTGAAAGAAATGCATAGAAATTGTCTGTAATTTGTGGTTGAGATATTTGCTTTTTTAAATAGCTTTCAAATTATGGAACAGACGTGTTCACTATTGTTACCCATGTACAATAGCTCTGAAATATGTTATATTGATTGTTAGGTGGTACAATATCAGGCAGTTATGGCATTACTTTTCTGAGAAGGAAATTTCCTTGAGAGTGAAATATCTTCTGGATCTACAGAATCAGGTAGCAGACTGAATTCAAAATGTCTTTCAAAAGGATTAGAGTCAGTTGCAAGTATATGTTTTTTCTCCCTTCATGACATTTCAGAGAATTTTGCAGCTTGTTTGCATTCTCATGATTCAGTTCATGATGGTGACACCTTTGTAAGTGTCATAATCCCTGTTTCTTGGGTTTTATAATAGTAATGGAAGAGTAGGTTTTTACCCAGAGACTTCAGCCATTGTGTTGACCACATACAGCAAAGCAGTCCCTTTACTTTTACAGGGTCCCTTGTTTGTGTAGCCGTTTTAGCTATAGTTTTATATAAGTTATTTTAGTAAACTGGGCCTGCGGCTGTACACTTTAACCTAGATATGTATTATTCATATTATTTGAACAATAGCCACATTTGTGCTCTTGTTTTATTTACTCTATCTAGCTGTTCTTTGCCTAGGCCAGCTCTGCTTTCTTAAACAAGACATTTCTTTCACTCTGTGCTTTTCTCAAGGCTGCAGTAAGATCGGTTGACGACAAAAGTGGTACTCTTTGTCTCTAATGTTCATAGAAACATACACACTTACGTGGGGATCCTTTCTTGAAACAACAGCTGTTTTATTATAAAAACACTACTTTGACCCATGTGCTTAAGAGGGAGATTCCAGCCAGATGACCACAACTGTATGCTGATTGCTGAAAGCTTTGCTGCAGCTGCTTATGTAGACTACAGGCCTCTTGCTCAGGTATGAGGGATGATATCTTCCCAGGGGAACCTGAAGGGCAGAATAAGAGCTTAACATCTGTGCTCTAACATAGTCTAGGTACGAAATATTCTCAAAAACCATAGTGACAACATGGTAGAGTTATTTTTGTGTTTTATGCTCCTTGTCACAATTTTAATCCTATCATGCTTTATCGTCCTAGTTATTGCAATACATGCTTTATTATATAAGATGCAGTTGCTTCAATAAAACCTTATTGAACTATACTCTGCCTCTGATTGTCCTTGCATATGTGGGACTAATGTAACTGAGAGAAATGGATGAGATCTGAGTGACCACGATTTTACTGAGGAGTCATTTGTGTAATGCGCTTGGTTGCCCAATCATCCCTTCTCTCGGGTGGAGATGAGGTACTGCTAGTTAGCTGGAACAAAAGCCATATTAGACTGACAGATGTCACCTGGTGTGGAATCAGACTCAGTCCCCCTCAATACAAGTGATTTTGCCGCTCAAATCCAATAGTCTCATTAGGATAAGGAGAGCCTACCAACACCTTCTCACATTTTGTTTGGAATATATCAGAACGAGGCATTCAGTGGCGTGAACAGAAATTAGTTTGGCTTTTTCGAAGGCAGCTGCTGTGACTGCAGCGATTGCTTTGTCTTGTTTATTTGTGAAGGGTTTAACATATAGGACTATAAATTGGTATGTTTCTGCAAGTTTGGTAGGTCAGACACTAAAAGCAGCTTAAGTTATGAGTAGAGATCTGTTGGTTTCGAGATTTATGAAAGGAGTTAATAGTTGGAGGTTAGCAAGACCAAAGAATTAAACATTGTGGGATGTGAGAGAAATTCTGTGTTTGTTGAGGTAATAGCCTAGTAATTGTTATTTAAATAGCCATGTATGTGATGACCTTGCTTTGACTACTATTTTTAAGACCTCTCAAATATGCATGCCTCGAAGATTGGTTAAATATTATTAATACTCCTGAACCTTTTCTCCTGATGAAGTTCGTTTTCACATTTTGACACATTAAAAGACTATTGGCCTGATATGGATATTGGTGGATGAGTCACTCAGTCACAACGGTGACAGATATCCTATGGAATTTAGATTTTGGCAGACAAGATACAGGTCACTGTTGTGATGGAGTAACCCGTCCACCAATATCTAAATTAGGCTCTATGTCTATGTTAATTTTTCAATCAATGCATGATGAATTTCAAAAGTTGTCTGTAGTGAACTGTTTCAAAGAGAATGAAGATTAAACCCAGATCAGTCACTGGGGTAAGTGTTTGAAAAGTTTCAACACTCCCTCCTTCATTTTGTTTTGTGGTGTTTCAAAGAGAATGAAAGACAAACATAGCAGGTGCCTACACAACAGTTGTGATTTAAGATGTTTTTGCCGGCTTTAACATGTTTTGACAGGGGAGACAGGTCTGTGTTTTCAGCCCATTTGTTCCATGAAGTCATGGTGAGTAGAGCCTTTATTGCTGAAGTAAGATGACACAACAGAAGTGGACAATTTTGTTAGCCATGGACAACAGAGCATGAAGGGTCTACACTTATTGAGTTCTGGTACTTTCACAAAGTTTTATTTAAAACCAGTTGAGAATATTGTGAAGTAAAGACCCTATGTCCAGACTCCATTTTGAACAGTCCAAGACTGTATTTATGGCCTAATCATTGCCCTGTCTATCTTTGTCCTAGACTCCATCTGTCCTTATCTTTCAAAAATTCTGTGAAAATGTCAAATCATCCAAACAATGACATTGAAAAGACACCTAATACAACATCAGTCGGAGAAAGGTGCCTTGCTATCTATATTTCAAGGTCAGGTAACACAAATAACAGAAACTATGTAGTCTGAATTGCTATATTTTTAACCATATGGATCTATACTAGTGCATCTTAAGTCTAGCATATTGAGTCATGTAGGTTCTCATTATCCTACTGAGTCTACTGGATTTGGGCTGCAGAATCACCTGAGTTGTTGGGAGCTCAGTGCAATTTCACACCATGTGACACCTGTCGGGCCAATCCGTGTTTTCTGGCCGATTAGCAGTGCCTCTTCTCCACCCAAGAGCAGATATGATTGTGGAAACAAGGAACATGACGGAGAGGACTCCTCAGTGGAATCATGGTCGATCAGATCTCATCCCTTTCTCTCAGTTACATTAGTCTCAAACAGGCAAAGGCAAACAGAAGCAGAGTATAGTTCAATAAGGTTTAATGAAGTAACTGCATCTTAGGCAAAATGGCATGTATTGCAATAACTAGGATGATAAAACATGCTAGAAGCAAAATTGTGACAAGGAGAGTCAAGCACAAAAACAGTCCTACCATACTGTCACTAGGCATAAAATATTTGTTTCCTTCCTAAGCTAAGTTAGAGCACAGCGTGATAAGCCCTAATCTGCCCTTCAGGTTTCCCCCCTAGGAAGATATCATCCCCCATACCTGAGCAAGAAAGCCTGTTGTCTAAAAAGACACCATCCCCATTTAGGCCAGGGATTCAGCAGTCTAAGCAAGCAGCTGGAGTGAAGACATTCAATGGTCAGCATGCAGTTGTGGTCATCTAGCTGGAATCTCCCTCTAACATGTATGGGACAGAGATGTGTTTTTATAATAAAACAGTTGATGTTCTAAGAAAAGGTCCCCACGTAATGATATGTATGTTCTGTGAATGTTGGAGACACAGTATACCACTTTTGCCGGCAACCCTATGTGACTGTTGGCTTGAGGAAAGCACAAAGCGAAATGAATGCTATGCTAAGAATGTAATGCTTTCCTAGGCAACAGAACAATCAGATAGAGAAAATAAAACAACACCGCAAATGTGGCTAATGCTAAAAAAACAAAGCAATGCTGAATAAAATGTGACTGGGCTAAAGTGCACAACGGCAGGCCTAGTTTTCTAAAATAACATGCCTAAAACATGGCTAGAATAGCTACACAACACCCTTCCCTTGCCAGTTCAAAGGTGGTTAAAAGCTTAAGATGAAATATAAAAGCTACTAAAATCTATTCATAAAAGCATATAAACATGAATGTCAGTAATGGCTAGTTAAAAGACACTTGAGCATATGGTAAAAGGGGCAATTTAAAACATCAGCAGTGGTGCCAATAAAACTGAATTCAAATGTCAATATCATTTTTAAAATCACAAATTATATCTGTGACAATTGAAGTCAGGAAATGTTCTGCTTCGGCAGGTGATAAAACATCTAGATTGTTTTTAAGGAAAACCATAGAGCACTCATATTCCAAAGCCTGAGCTCCAGTTGAGGCAGCAGCACTCGTGTTGTGCCCAATGTTGAATTAAGAGTTGCATTATGATGAAGGGTAACTCATAGACAGCTTTCCGTAGCAAACCCACCCTCAAAGCGCATGAATGGTAATGAGCCCTCAGCGAGAACATCAACAGATCCGCATCCAATGAAAGTAAGCTCTGCATAGAAAGACAAACATTCAGTGCACATTCGAAATGGCACCAATGGCATCAAAACACAGGATGGAAACAATCCAAAACCAGTCTAAATGACAAAGACCAGTGGCACTTCAGTTGTTCCAGGAGTGGTGCTCCGAAATGCTGCATCATGCATTCATGACACAGTTGCACTGGTGGACGCGCTCTCAGTCTGCCTTGTTTTGAGGGACAGCCATTGCGCAGAAAAAATAGCAACAGCAGAATGCCACTTATTAAAGCCAAAGTAATCGGAAATCCCCTGAAAACACTCAAAAATATTGAGTGCAGGGCTGAAGGTATTAAGCCAAATATAGAGGAAAAGGGGTGAATGAAACCAGAACCAACAGCCCTAAAGAAATGTGCAATTCCAGTAGTACTGGATGCATTAAAGATTCGTCCCACAAGTTCACCAAAGTGTCCCGGAAAATTTGTACTTAAAAGGGACTGAGGTGATCATTATGAATTTGGTGATCCCATGACCACCACAGTGGCAACAGCGATTGCACATCCGGTGGCACGTCAGAGAAGACCTCCATATCATGAGCAGGGCGGTGTAACAGAGCACAGCCAATACACCACCAGTACCGCTAGTGCTGATGGACTGCCACGGCTGGTGGCAGGCATCTTCAGGCCAGCGGAGACCATGTTTCCGCCGACCATATTACAAGGTTGTACACCGCCCGGATTTCTGTGGCAGTCTCACTGCCATGAATTCCTGGCAGAAACAAATAACATAAAAGGAGGCACCTTCAGAAACACAGAAACGTCTGCAGCTGCCATGGAACCCAATCTTGAAGTCTTCCCACTGTTCCTGCTGGCCATTCTACTCCAGAACGAGCAACAGCAAAAAAGACAATAACTGTAAGTACACCCACCTAGCACACACTGGAGGGAAGGTGATCAGTACACACCTATAAATAACAAAATCCCCAGCACGGCTTACCACGGAAATACACACACATGCAAAAATACACCCTGACCAAAACACAAACACACCTACATACACACTCAAACAACACACACCACAGGCAAAATACATGTGCCATACACACACCACACTGCACACATACACCACTGCCACTGTCAAACACATCTACACACAACACCACCCAGTCACACAACTACAACACCATTGTAACCACACAAACACATTAGCAGAGAGGCACACCTCTATTGGAAAACACATACTGGCCGCAACACGTAACAACAGCACACAACCAATACAGACAATAACACTGTCAAACAACGTTTCAGAGCACGCGCCACGTCCACCCAACACACAAAGTACATCACAGATGCATCAGAACACACACATCATTACCACACAATACCACACAACACCAACACATCACATCACAAGTTCATAGCACAACTCAACCACACTACTCATGCTGCTACGGAAACATATCACATACACAGAAGACACACACCAAATCACACTTATACAACACATACATATTGAAGGAAAGGAAAGAAAGGAAGGACAAGTTTGTAACCATCAACACCAACGGTTAAGTGGTGAAGATATTATTAAATATATAAAAAGCCAGAAATAAAACTATATACAATATGTACTCATTGCCCCTGGCACACTGGGCAATGTCCATGGTCCCAACATGACTTACAACTGCAAAGTGGCCTCCATATGGCAGGGGCATCAATGGGGCAGGCAGGTACCTCAGGGATGGGCGAATAAGGTAGGGGTTTGGTTTTGGGAGAGGGTCCTTTGGTTTTGAGTTTGGAGGAGGGGTTGCCATTAGACTTCGACTTAGAGGGAAGGCCCTTGGTTTTGGGTGTGGGAGGGGTGCCCCCCACAAAAGGTCAAAGTCTTTGGTGTGGCAGGGGCATGGGCAGTACCAGGGTGGCCATTGGAGGACTGGGAGGTGGAAGGACTGGGTTTGGGAAGGGTAGAGGGGCACTTGGGGGAAACAGGGACTGGGTCAGTGGGAGGGAATAGGTCAAACTCATACAGGAAACCTTTTTAGGAACACAAGAGCGGTCATAGGAAAAACATTTGGGAGTGGAGGGAACGCGAGTGCTTGAGAGGTGTGTATGTGCCTTGGGTGCTGGTGTGTGGGTAGATGCCATGTGTGTGCTGGGTGTCTGTTGGGTGGGTGTGTACAGGCATTTAGGTGTACTGGGAGCAGGGGTGAGGAGATGTAGGGAGATGCCAAGGTGGATGTGTGAGTGTCTGTTCTATGGGGTGCTATTGTGGTGATGGTGGGCATGAGGGGACTGTTGATGTGGTAATAACGGGTGTAGTGTATGTGAGGGAGGAGGTGGTGGGGGTGTCTGTGTAGGGATTGGATATTGTTGTGTCTGCATATCTGTTGTCTGTGTACATGGTGGTGGTGCGACTTGTGGTGCCTCTGTTTGTCTTTGCAAACTGTGTCTGTTGAGATGGATGAATGGTGGTCTGACTGTGTGCTTTGGATGGGTGTAGGGAGAGGGGATTGGGCACAAGTAGCTGAAGGGGGTACAAAGGGACATTGGCTGCCATCGATGCGGAGGCCAGAGCCTGAAAGGATCTCTGCAGGCCAGTCAGGGCACCATGAATGCTTTCTAGGTAGGCATTCGTCTGTTGCATCTGTGATGCCAGTCCTTGGATGGCATTCAGGATGGTTGACTGTCTCACAGAGATGGACCTCAGGAGGTCAATAGCCTCCTCTTTGAGGGCAGCAGAGCTGATTGGGACAGTGGCAGAGGTGCCTGTGGTGAAGGAGACGCCCACCCTCCTGAGTGAGTGGGCACAGGCAACTGGGTAGGGAGCTACAGGGAGGGCAGTGCTGTTAAGTGGGGTGGCGGACAAGGATGGTGCTGAGCTGGTTCCAGATGGGTTCACCATCTCCATGGATCACTCATCAGAGAAGGAATCTGAAGAGGATGTTGTTGATGCAGTGTCCGCTGTGGCACTCCCCTCGCCCTCCATCCCACTGGTCCCCTCGGCTCCACTGGTCTGAGCCTCCTAGGTCCTGGGGGCTGCAGCTTCCCCATTCAGCGGTGTCCCTTCTCCTTTGCCTGATAATGCTGATACAAACAAAGACAGAGAAGGAGAGGGAGGGAGGGCTGGAGAGAATGAAAGGGTGCAATGGGTCAATACCTACCCATTATACTCTGCTAGTTTGTCATGCCATTGCAGGCCTTTACATTGACATGCATAACTGGGTGAAATCATAGGAGAAACTGAAGCTATACAATGAAAAACTACTGATGTAGAAACATTGGCACACTTTGACTTGATGAAGGGTCATACAATGAACAGTAGCACACTACTTGCCACAATACCATGGTCGTTTACATACACATACTCTTTATTTCTTACACATACAATTCCTGTATGGCAACGTAGCATGCCAACATATCCTTTAACAATGTGGGCAGTAATATATTGCCCCCCTGCAGCCAATTACACCTACAGTATGAGGCAGCTGATTGAGAACTCACCAAGTTTCTCTGTCATAGTGGCAGATAATTACTGATGGCAATGCCCTGACACCTTAGGCAAACTAATGCTGGTCACTCAAAAGATGTGTAATGTGTCTAGCCAAACTCGCACATGGGAGTTATTCCCTAATTAGTCACTGTCTGTATGGTATTGGTAGAAATAATCGAGACAAATCATGCCAGGGTGGCTCCTACCCATAGCCAATGTGCAAGTACCAATTATCTACATGACATCTTACCACTAGTTGGCTATCCAGACCCATACATGCATACCATTAGTGAGTTGTGAGTGTGCACTTACCCCCTTGTGGCTGATGTGCCGCCCTCATGTGCCCATCCAACTCAGGATAGGCCACTGCCAAAATGCAGGCCATTGGGGGGGTCAGGGTCTGATGGGCCCCCCTCCCTCATTCGGAGGATGCCCCCAGCTGTGCCTCAGTGGTCTTACGGGCCCAGTATCTCAGGTCCTCCCACCCTCTTCTGCAGTGGGTGTTCAGCCGGGCATGGACCCCCATGATCCGCACTTGCTCGGCGATGGCATGCCAAATCCCCTTCTTCTGATGGGGCGCTGACCAGCATGGGTGATAGACACAGAAGGAGAAAGTCATGTAGAGTGGTATGACACAATAGCAGTGGACTCCACACATCAGACACATTTTATGCCCACAAAAACGTGCACGTACGTCACTAACACACCAACTCCTTTGCCATCTGCATGCATCCATTCCATGTCCGTCATCCAAACGCATTCCATACCCACACAGATCACTATCAGACAGGATGGGAACATTTGACTTAGCTGCTGCACTACTGCCCAACACAACTGTCCATACAGGGGTAGGACCCCATGGACTAGCTTCTCCAGCTCCTCCTGGGTGAGGGCAGTATCCCGCTCTCCTGCAGGAAGTGGCATTATGGCTTCCAGAGACAGAACACAGCAGCTCACGCAATGGAGGTCTTGCATGAGTGTCAGGAGTCAAGTGAGCTATGCAGCAGAAAATGGCAGTCAAAAACGCCACGTGTATGACTGTTACTGCCAGCGGTGTTCATCATTGGTCCCAGTCTCCTATAGGCAACAAGCTTATCCAATGAGGAGTTGCACATGGTTGAGACGACTAACGCCTGCAGAATTAAGTCACTTCTATCTGTCTGGTGCTTGCTGGACAGACGGCTGCCATTTTACATGTATGTAGTGTATTGTAGGTGAATGATAAGCATGTCATGGATGATTTAAGTGACATGTTAATAGATTACCTATGTTCATACATCAAAACATAGTTCACACATTTGACAATCAAAGGATAGTGTTGTTGGATGTACAGATAACTAAGACACAACATGTGCAGTCACTTGCTGCCTCATAGACAGGGTAACCATATCTATGAGTTGGAGTTTCATAGACACCAAATTACCTGTGGGAATAAGGTGTTGTTAAAGAAGTATCAAATTTATTGTGTCTACCAAACTGTCTGTCTGGGGCTGGAACTTTTAACAACAATGGCATACAGGAGTTAGTCAACATGGACAAATGGATTTAGTGTACTTCAACATTATGTCCACACTACTCTTGTGTGCCATGTGTATTGTGTTCAGTGCCTTGTGAACTGACATCAATTTTCCTCTCTCCTATTTCTAGATTCCGTGCAATGGTGAGAATGAAACATGCACCTGTGTACCGGACCCTTGTCGATTTTGCTACCCTGGAAGAAAGACACATCATACAGACCTATTGTCCAAACCATCAGATCATCATAGAACTGTGTACCCAGTTGGAGCCACATCTCTTGGCTGGCATACGTAATCCCTATGCCATGCCTCCATCAGTACAGGTGTTGTCTGTGCTACACTTCCTTGCCTCAGGCTCGTTTCAGATCATAGTGGGCTTAGCAGCAGGGATGTCACAGCCGATTTTCAGTCATGTGTTGAAGGATGTACTGTGTGTGTTAGTCAAACACCTGGACAGCTACATCAGGGTCCCCAAACGTGCAGATTTGCTGACTGTTAAAACTGACTTCTATGATATGGCACATATCCCTCATGTGATTTGGTCCATAGATGTCACCCATATTGCTTTAGGTCCTCCAAGGGTCAATGAACAAGTACACAGGAAAAGGAAAAACTTTTACTCCATCAATGTCCAGGTGGTGTGTCTTGCTGACCAGTATATTTCCCAAGTGATGGCCAAGTTTCCTGGTTTTGTGCATGACTCCTACATTCTGAGGAACAGCAATGTTCCACACATGATGGCACAACTACAGAGAGAGAGGGCCTGGCTCATTAGTATGTCTCTAATTGTATGTGTGCACCTGTCACCTCACCTCTCTTCACATTCTGCCCACTGTCTCTACCAGTACTGTGATGTGTCCAATCTTTATGCACACATGTGACTCTGGCTATCCGAACCTGCTGTGGCTGCTAACACCAGTGAGATACCCGATCACAGATGGGAAGACCATTTCAATGAGGCCCACGGCAGGATGAGGTGTATCATCGAGAGGACCTTTGGGCTACTGAAGGCCAGATTCCAGTATCTAAACATCTCAGGAGGTACACTGCTCTATACACCACTAGAAGTCTGCCAGACTGTAGTTGCCTGCTGCATGCTACACACTGTAGCCCTGAGACATCATATCCCATTACTGGATGTTAAGGAGGTGGCAGCTGGGCCAGTGACATAGATAGCGATGAGGAGGTACATGATGAGGTTGCAGCTGACACTAGAATAGATTTGATCCAATAATACGTCCAATGACATACAGGTATGTGTTTATTTTGTTGTATGTGAACTGTACTGCTGTTTGCTTTGTGACATTGCTCCACCTGATGTGTGCCATCAGTGGATGTGTCAAGTGCAACAATCCCACTGTGTGGGTTTGGGGGACAACATGTTGGCTATCAGTAGAAATTTTATTGTTCTGATGTCAGAGCTATTTTTACTATGCTCTAGTCTAGCATCACATCTGTATTGATTTGGGCATTTTGTATTTTCCCTGTACTGTATGTCAACTGCAATTGGACTGCCACACATATTGTTGTTATCAGTATTACTAACTATCCTCACTGTACACAATGGTTCATGGAACATAACTTTTACAGACAGTGGGACTTGCCTTTAGTGGAGTAACGTCAGCTGTGAGTTATGTACCATTTGGAATGCATGTCTGGATCATATGGGTCTGCCATGGTAATATGTGTTAACATTCCACTTGCCTATTCACGCTAGGGAGCTAGACAATGTACTGCATGTGTGTTGTGCGTGCAACATTGACTCCTATCGTGATGGTTCTCCCTGTCTTGGTCTATTTGCAGGTCTATTGGGTGGTGTTACTCTGGTTCTGGCTTGGCTGGTGGCTCCCTTGACACAAGATTTCAGGATATATCTGTTCTACTGTCATAATCCCTGCACATTGCATCCCCTTCTGTCCATCATCCAGACTTTTAATGGTTAATGTGGTAGCTGTAACGACATTTTGTCATCAGTACATTTTACTTGTTACAATAAAGAC
Source organism: Pleurodeles waltl (assembly GCF_031143425.1). Classification (NCBI taxonomy): domain Eukaryota; kingdom Metazoa; phylum Chordata; class Amphibia; order Caudata; family Salamandridae; genus Pleurodeles; species Pleurodeles waltl. The sequence continues at coordinate 344,618,604 of NC_090442.1, forward strand.
AGGTAAGCATTAGTTGTGCTTAATACTGTTTATTGTGATTCACAAGTGCAATGGGTAATGAGAGAGGTCATGGTGGATGACATCTTCAGAGTAGTTGGACCAGCTATGATTAGTCCGGGTCCAGTATCCAAGGGTCCAGGGGAACATGGAGACATGACAGTGGACATTCAACAGGGTGTCTCATATTCACACAAGGGAGAATGTTAAGAAGAGGGTAGCTTCCTGGCAGTGGTTTTGGTCTTGGCATCAGGTCCTGCAGGATGTCTGGATGGATGGGGATGAGGGATTGGCTATATTATTGTTGCCACTTGGGTGGGGGAATCAGATGTGGTCAGGGTGTGGCTGCTTGTGGTGGACAAACCAGTTGCCTCAGATGGGCCAGGTAAGTTGCCATAGTCCAGACATCCACTGGGGCCTTCATCCTGGTGAGGGCTGGGTGTCTCTGGCATCCTCTACAGGGTTGCAGTGGCAGGGGTACCTGTGTATGGAGAGAGTTTCATTGTGGAAGTGTACTTATTTGTTTCATAGTCTGATGCATACAGTGGCTTGACTTGCTTTCCAGTGATGGCAATGACAGATGCAGTACTGCAGCCATTGTTTGTGGGACATCGACTGTGACATTGGTTCCATGTTCCATTGAAGGTTGTGGATAGTGGATTCCATTGCTGTCATTGCAATGTAGTAGTGTGCAGTCAAAACATCCAGTTGGTGTAGCTGGTGCAATGGTTTTATGCGAAGTTGGTATAGCAGCTTTTCATGTGTAGGGAGTAATGCATTGTGGGAGGTGTACGGATTTCCATTGTGAGTGTTATACGTACACAAGGGAGGGACTGTGTGGGGACAGTGGGAGCAGGGTGGTGCGGCATGCAGGGGGCATTGGGTGATTGGAGTTGGTGGGGGCAGAAGTGTGGGGTGAATTGGGAAGTGACAGGGTGGTGGGAATGCATACTGTACAGCAGTCGGTGCCAGGGAAGTGTTGTTGACTTACCAGAGTCCAGTCCTCTGGGTATTCCAGTCAGGCCCACTGGATGCATGATGTCCAACCCCTTCTCCGCACACAATGTGAACTCAGGAGGAGGTGGTGGGGGTCCACACCAGTCTTGTTGAAGGCAATCTGGTGTTGTGAAGCCATCGAACGCACCTTCCCCATAGGTTGTTCTACCTCTTCCTAATGTCCTCCCTTGTGTGTGGATGGGTGCATACTGAGTTGACCTTGTCAACTATCCTGCATCATAACTCAATTTTCCTGGCTATGGATGTGTGCTGGATGTGTGCTTCTGACAGTTCCGCTCTACCCTGACAATTTCATCTACCATGACCCTCAACTCTTTATCTGTGAATTGTGGGTGTTTTTGAGTGGACATGGTGGTTATGAGGTGGTTTGGGGGGATGCTGTGAGCAAGGCTGGGGTGTTTGGGGCTTGATGGGATGTGCTTAGTTGGGTGTGCTCGTGTGTTGTGATGTCTGTGTGCAGTTGTGATGTGTGTATGGAGTGGATGGTGCAGTGGTGTAGAGTGTGCTGTGTGTGCCGTGTGTGTGTGCCTATAGTGTATGAGTGGTAGGTGATAGGTTTGTGTCTCCTCGCTGTCTATCTGTGGTTGTAGTTGTAAAGGATTGTGGGTTCTCTGGGGGTGTATTTCATAGTAGGGGGTGTGAGTCTGTGTGCCAGGTGTGGGTTATTCATACTGTCCAATGTGGTGTTGGGTTGTGGTGGAGGTGACAATTTGAGCATGGTGGTTCACACCGCCAATGGTTTTCCACCATGCAGTGACCACTGTGCTGATTTCTGGGTTGTAATATAGAGGGCAGGATGTCATCAGCATGGCGGGGCTGGTGGCAGGACTGCCTCTGTCCTGCACTCTGTCGGCCTGGCGGTCTCAGATTTGTGACTGTTTTTGGGCGGTCTTCAGTATGTGACTCTTAATATGGCGGTCGGCATACCGCCAACACTGGTGGTATTTTGGTGGCCATCACCACGGCGGTCTTCCGAAAAGATCGCCAAACTTGTGAGGGCCTGAATCTCTACAGATGACCTCGCAACATGAAGCGTATAGGTCTTGCGGGCAGATGTAAGCGCCACATGTTTATGAATCAATAAAGCCTTAAGTCTGCTCAACTTGTCAAAATTAACCCTTAAAGTATCAATATGAGGCCAAATCTCAGCTACTTCCCTTTTTTGTGTGGGGAAAAAGGACATTCCTGCAACAGGTGGCAATTTGGGAGACCGAAACAACATAAGCTATTCCAGCTCGCGTTCCACAACAACTCTCAGTGTTAAGGGGCACATATCTTCCATTTGAGAGAACATTGAACGCAGGTCTAATCAAGGGGACTGGAACTCCCTTCAGATAGCAAGCCAAGTTCGCTGCTGAGGCATTATAAGCCAAGTGCCTGGACAGCTGCTAACAAACCATTGAATGGCTCACAGAAGTCTGGCACTCACTGCCACTGAGAAAGATGACTTTCATGCCATTTAAACATTTGTACTTAAAGGGAAGCTCCCACACCTCGTGTATATGACTATCTCCCTGCCTTCCATATCGGCCTACTGGAATGTGTCTCAAGCAGGATGTGATTTGAAGTTTTGAAGTAGGCAGATTAATAACCCCTTGTATTAACTATTCAGCAGATGGTATTTCAGCCACGGTAAAGGGCAACTTTTTTAAATTCTCAATGTTTAGCATGACATGAGTCGTTTCCTTCTTAGCCATTATTTGTTGTTGCCGCGTTAAATTAAATGTTGGAAAAATTTCCCTAACGCTAACGTGTTGCCAGGGAATGCAATCTGCTTTCAATGTTTGTAGGATCCAACCTAACTGCGTAATGGAACTTAGTTGACCCTATCCATGGTGTAAAAATGACATGTCACTCTGTACAATGTCTATTAGAGAAGAGACAGTGGACCTCATTACAACCCTGGCGGTAAATGCCGCTTACCGCCATGCAGAAGACCGCGATAATACCGCTGTGGCAGTGGAATTCTGCTACAGGTATTACGACCCACAGCTCGGAATCCGCCATAATACAGACACCCACACAAGTCCACCACACCAAAGGTCAGTGATAAACTGACGATAACAAAACCTCCACCGTCACGCCAACAGGAATACGCCCACAGTATCATGACCCACAAATCAACGCAGCGGTCGTTCAACCGCGGTAATCCATTGGCAGTACACACAAAATACACAAAATACACACACATATACAAAACACAACCACATTGGACAATTCGAAATACACACACCTGATACACATACACACACCACACACCCAATCCAATATAAAGCACACACCCACATCACACACAAACCCTTACTACCAGAAACTTGAAAGCAGGCCACAGGGAGACACTACCTTAAACAACACCAGCATCCACAGGCACACAACACCATCACTTACACAACATCCACGCACCTCAAACAACACACACCAACACATCCCCTCACACATCACAACAGACACCACCTCACACATCACACACACCACATCATGGCACCTCAAAGACACCCCAGGTTCTCTGAGGAGGAGCTCAGTGTCATGGTGGAGGAAATCGTCCGGGTAGAGCCACAGCTATTCGGATCACAGATGTAGCAGACTTCCATTGCAAGGAAGATGGAGCTATGGCACAGAATTGTCGACAGGGTCAACGCAGTGGGACAGCATCCAAGAACACGGGATAACATCAGGAATAGGTGGAACGACCTACGGGGGAAGGTGCGTTCCGTGGTCTCCAGACAATACTGCATCCGGAGGTCCTCACAGGAGTAGCAGGAGGACTGGACTCTGGTAAGGCACATCTTAACTACTTTATCCCCCACCCTACCTGCATGTCATCACATACCCTACCCTTACCCTCACACCCATCACCCCAACAACCCACAGATACCCCACCAACACAACCCACACATCCCAAAAACAAGCCCTGCATGTAACACCAATGCATGGATACCTATCACCAAACCATGTCCACTACAGATGCCCACACAGCCCTCAAACCAACTATCACACAAGGACTAAGCCAAGAATGCAAGCACTGGAGTACAGGGTCACTCACCTATTGCACACATTGGCAAACACAGATGCAATGATCATGCCTTAACACCCCTACAGGACCCCTACCCAACGTCACCGGACAGGAGGTGCCAGACATATCCACTCCCCCCACAGAAGAGATCCACAGTGATGACAGCAGCTCTGCACAACTGGATCAAGATGACCAGCCCGGCCCATCAGGGACCTCGGGACAGTCGGTTCCCCTGACACTGGCACAAGCCACCACAGAGCCTCCCACCTCGGGAAACACCAGCACAGCACCCACCCAGCGGGCCATCCCTCTGTCCCCAGGACACGTCAATCAGCAGTGTGTCTACCACTACAGGGTACCCAGGCAACCCCACTAACACAGGACGATCAGGGACCTGGGGTCAGTGGCAGTGGGCACACGGTTCAGGGGACAGAGACACAGGACAACAGGGAAGCTGGGAGGACTTCTCTGTGACGGGGGAGAACAGGCCCATGGAACCCACTCTCCAAGACGCACTCTCCAACATCATGGGAGCTTACCATCATTCCCAGGATACGATGGCAACGGTACTGGCCAAGTTTCAGGAGACCCAGCGGCTGCAGGAGGAACATTACCTGGGGATCAGGTAGGAGTTGAAGTCCATTAACAACACCCTGGTCACCATTGCAGGGGTGCTGGCGGACATTGACAACACCATGAGGGACACAGTGGCACAAGGGGCCCCTGACACTAGCCTGGACGATGAACAGCCCTTCTCCTCTGCCGGCGCTAGTGGACAGGAGGCACCGCCACAGGAACACAACACCAGCACCCTACCCCCTGCAGATGGAGAACCACCCCACAAACGATCCAGGAGATACAAGAACAAGACAGAGAACATTGCTAAGACCCCCGCCAGGAAATAAAAAAAACCTGAATGTCACCCTTCTGCCCACTTTGTCACCCTGTCCATCCTTAAACTGCCATTGCTCCACTTCCTATGCCCCTTTGGACAATGCACCTGTGAAACAAATAGACTGGACTCTGCCATGGACATTCCTCCACCATCCCCCCAGCCCATTTCACAACCCCCTTCACTTGTTTGCACAGAAATAAACACACTTCAATTGCAAAACAATCTGGAGTCAGTCTGTGCTTTCACAAATGTGTAAGTGCAATAACCATGGAATATAGCAATGTCAATTTACTTGTACACATACCGATGTGACACAGCTGTAGGCCTGGAGGAAATATAGCAGAGGGCACAAAGTGGGACCCACATATGTGAAATGGAAAGGCAAAGTGACAAGTCAGGGTCCATACACTGAGTGAAAATGACAGACTTATGCTAGCTCCTGAAGTTGTATGAGATGTGGGAGGCAGTGACATCTTCTTACCTGTGTCTCACTGGAAGTATTGCATGATTATGTTGTTTCAGTTGTCGATATCCTCTTCTTCTGCCTCCTCTTTGTCACTGTCCACAGGCTCCACAGCTGCCACAAGACCACCAGCTGGCTAATTATCTGGCACACCTTCTTTGGTGAGTAGTAGAGGGAACCACCTGTCATATGGAAGCACCGGAATCTGGCGTACATGAGGCCGAAGGTTAGTTCGATCACCCCCCTAGTTCACCCATGTGCCTCATTGTAGCGTTCCTCTGCCCTTGTCCTGGCATTCCTCACTGGGGTCAGTAACCATGACAGGTTGGGGTAACCAGAGTCACCTGCAAATATTGAGGGACATGTGTTAGACACACACTAACCCGTAGGGACACCCCCATACCTAGACACCTATTGACACATTGAGTCCTTGGCCTCATCTATTCATCTATCTCTGGAGTTGCCCCATCACATAAGGGATGCTGCTATTCCTCAAAATGTAAGCATCATGCACTGAGCCTGGAAACTTTGCATTCACATGGGAGATGTACTGGTCTGCTAAACACACCATCTGCACATTCATCGAATGGTAGCTTTTACTATTTCCGTACACCTGTTCACTCCTGCGGGCGGGTAATAATGCCACATGTGTCCCATCAATGTCACCAATGATGTTGGGAATATGTCCCAGGGCATAGAAGTCACCTTTCACTGTGGGCAAATCCTCCACCTGAAGGAAAATGATGTAGCTGCGCATGTGTTTCAGCAGGGCAGATAACACTCTGGACAACACGTTAGAGAACATTGGCTCGGACATCCCCGATGCAATGGCCACTGTTGTTTGAAAGGAACCACTTGGCAGGAAATGGAGTACTGACAGGACCTGCACTAGAGGGGGTATCCCTGTGGGATGGCGGATAGCTGACATCAGGTCTGGCTCCAACTGGGCACACAGTTCATGGATTCTTGTATGATCAAGCCTGTATGTGACTATTAGGTGTCTCTCTTCCATTGTCGACAGGTCCACCAGCGGTCGGTACACCGGAGGATGCCGCCATCTCATCACCTGCCCCAGCAGACGTGCCCTATGGAGGAGAACAGCGAGCAGAGAGTCAGCCAACACTGAGGTATCCCAAAATGTAATTTGCACAAAATTATTAATTCCACAATGTGCCTGTAACTGTGTGTGTTCCAGGCCTACATAGGTGTGACGCAGTTATAATTAATGCCATGTGGCCCCCTGAAATGGCGGCTGCCTGACCTGTAAGGTGGGACAAGGGGATATGAGGTAACAGCACTGGCATTGAACACCGTCACGGTGGGCGGTCAAAGACCGCAGCACATTTCTGCATTGGTTAACAATCGGCCCTATGGGTCCGAGGAGCCAATGACGATGTACGCCGGTGGGGACAGTACGTACCGCCGGGACATGACCGCCATTTTCTGTCTGTTCACTCACTTTATACCTGACCTTCAACAGGAGAGGACCTACACTGCAAGTGCTGCTGTGACCTCAGTCTGGAAGCGATGATGTGTCTGGGAAAAGGGCACCTACCTTTACTTTGAAGGAGTTGGAGAAACTAGTGGATGGGTTCCCTCCCCCAGTACACGCAACTGTACATCCTCCAGGCAAACAGGTGAGTACACTGTGAGCATGCTGCATGGGCAATGCCTGTTTTGAATGATGTGGATGGAAGATACATGGGGAGGGGGTCTGAGGCCTGCATGTGCGGATGGTGAGTGTATGTGCTTCAAGGCATGAGTGGGAACGGGGGCAATGAGTATGACGGTCCAGACGGGTAAGTAATTTCCTTTTCCCCTGTACCATTCCTCTAGGTCAGTGCCCACAAGAAGAAGGGTAGTTGGCATGCCATCTCCAAGGACGTCTGGACCCTGGGGGTCCACCACAGACGGAGCACCCACTGCTGGAAAAGATGGGAGGACCTGCGCCGCTGGAGCAAGAAGACGGCAGAGGCCCAACTGGAGATGGCCTCCCAACGTGGGAGGGGTGCCCGTCGCACCATGACCCCCCTGATGTTCCAGATCCTGGTGGTGGCCTATCCGGAGTTGGATGGGCGATTGAGGGCATCACAGCAGCCACAAAAGGGTGAGTACACTCTCATTCAGCTGACTTTGTGCGCATTACGGGGTGTCTGGGCAGGGGAGGTGGCCAGTGGGTTCCCCTAGGCCAGGGCGATCTTGGTAGGCAAGGTCCCTTGTGAGGCAAACAATGTGGCACACCAACCCCACTAGTGGTTAGAGCCATCTACACCTAGTCAGGCTCCTGTGACTTCCAGGTGTGCAGCAATTGGGCTTAGGCCTCGTACCCCATGGGCATGTGATTAATCTAGGAAGTATAAGTGCATGGCGTAGTGGAGAGGGCTGCTCACTGTCTGTTGTGTCCGCCAACAGTAGTGGTGTTGCATGCACTGAACATGTTTTTCTTCTGTCTTCCCCCCCTTTTTGTGGTCTCCCTGTTCTTGTGTGCAATAGCATCATCAGGCGGAGGAGCACTGACACCGGAGCACTAGGGAGCTGCATCCCACTTGGCCCTGGAGGGTGAAGCTATGGAGTCTAAAGGCACCAGTGGGACGGAGGGCGAGGGGAGATCCACGGTGGGGACAGGAGCAGAGACCAGTGACAGCGACTCCTCCTCTGATGGGAGGTCCCTTGCGGTGGCGGGCCCCTCTGTTCCCACCACATCAACAGGTACAGCTGCCACCCCCCCTACCAGCACCGCCCTCCCAGAAGCCCCTCAGCACATGTGCCGGGCCCGCTCACCCTGGAGGGTGGGCATCTCCTTCGCCCCAAGCACCTCGGGCCCTACCCGAGTCAGCCCTGCTGCCCTCAGTAAGGAGGCTATTGACCTTCTGAGATCCCTCACTGTTGGGCAGTTTACCATTCTGAATGCCATCCACGGTGTTGAGAGGCATTTGTAACAAACAAATGCATACCTGGAGGATATTCATTCTGGCCAGGCAGCCCAACAGAGAGTATTTCAGGCTCTGGCCTCAGCACTGATGGCAGTCATTGTCCCTGTGTCCAGCCTCCCCCCTCCAACCTCCTCCACCCAGACCCAATCCCCTGTACCTCAGCCTATCCGAAGCACACCATCAGACCAGCATGCACACACGTCAACACACAAGAGTGGCTCAGGCAAAAATAAGCACCACACATCCCACAGGCACTCACACAACACCATACCCAGGCACACATACCAACATCCACTTCCTCCACTGTGTCCCCCTCCTCCATGTCTCCCTCCTCCCTCCCAGTCTCGTCTCCACTCACACCTGCATGCACTACATCCTCAGCCACTACCTCCATCACCATCACACCCATCACCACACAATACTCACGTGCACTCACCACCCCCACTACCATTCACACATCCCCTGTGTCCTCTCCCAGTGTTTCTGTGATCCCTCCTCCCAAAGTACACAAACTCAGGCACACACCCACCCAACAGCCATCCACCTCACAACAGCCTCCAGCCCATGCACCTTCACCCAAATTCAGCAGACGTACACCTCCTACAACCATTACCTCTTCCTCCACTCCCAACCCCTCTCCATCTACCCATCCAAGTGTGTCTAAAAAACTTTTCCTGTCAAACCTTGACCTCTTCCCTTCACCTCTCTCCCCCGTCCTTCCCCTAAGGCCAGGCTTTCCAAGTCCCAGCCCAGCACCTCAGTCACCACATCCCCGGGCACAGTGGTGCCAGCAACTGCGGGGTCATGGAGTGCGCCAACCATCAGGGCTGCCAGTGTGCCACGTAGCGAGGGCAAGGACATTCCGCCACCTGCCAAGGTGAAAAAGGTGCCACATCCCAGAGGGAGAAGCCGAAAACACCAGCCACCAAGGGGTCAACGAAAACTAAAGGGGATAGTGGCAAGACAACTGCGCCACCATCAAAGGTGGGGAAGGGCAAAAAACTGAAGGGCAGGTCAGGAGAGGGCATGGTGGCACAGACTGAGGGACCAGTGACACACCTTCTGTCCACGTCCACGCCAACCTGTACGGCGGCGAACACCGCCACCTGCACCGCCTTCTGCATGTCTACATCTGCTGCGACAGTCCCTAGCCTCTTCCCTGGTGTGCAGCCATCCGAGGCTGCAGGAGACATCCTGCTTTCTCCCTCAGCAGGTGCTGACACATGCCCCACCACCACAGAACCCGCCGCCAGCAGCATCACGACAGACACCGCCGCCAGCACTGCCACCACAGACACCGCCGCCAGCACCGCCTCCACAGACACCGCCTCCAGCACCGCCGCCACAGACCCCACTGCAAGCACCGCCGCCACAGACCCCGCAGCCAGCATGGCCGCCACAGATCCCACAGCCAGCACTGCTGCCACAGACCCCGCAGCCAGCACCGCTGCCACAGACCCCACAGCCAGCACCGCCGCCATAGACCCCGCCGCCACAGACCCCACAGCCAGCAATGCCCCCACAGACCCCGCAGCCAGCACCGCCACGACAGATACCGCCGCAAGAATAGCCACGACAGACACCGCCGCAAGTACCGCCAGCGGCCCCACAACGTCCTCGGACAGTGGCACTACCGCTGACATGCCTACCATCCGCCAGCACCGTCACGACAGACACCGCCGCCAGCACTGCCACCACAGACACCGCCGCCAGCACCGCCGCCACAGACACTGCCTCCATCACCGCCCCGCCACTAACCCCACTGCCAGCACCGCTGCCACAGACCCCACAGCCAGCACCGCCACCACAGATCCCGCAGCCAGCACCGCCGCCAAAGACCTCACAGCCATCACCGCCGCCACAGACCCCACAGCCAGCACCGTCGCCACAGACCCCGCAGCCAGCACTGCCACGACAGACACTGCCGCAAGCACCGCCAGCAGCCCCGCAACATCCTCGGACAGTGGCACCACTGCTGACATGCCTACCATCCCCAATGGTCAGTCGTCCGAGGCTGGTGGTGAGTTCCAGGACCCTGGGCAGCTTCCATGAAGCATTACTGTCATCACTGTTGTCACCTGCAGGTGGAATGCGGAGCGCAGCAGTGTGGGGAATGTCGCTGCCTCCATGTCGTACCATGCTACCTGTACCTCGGCAATCTCGTGGCACACACACCCAGGTGAGGGAATTGTACCGGCCACACTGCACGTGGAGCACTCTGGGCACAAGGCCCCCTCCAGAACCAGTGGAGAAAGGCATTTACTACCTCAGTCTTTGGAGGGATGTAGCACTCTGGGCACCAGGCCCCCTCCAGAAGCAGTGGAGAATCACATCCACTACCTCAGTCTTTGGCAGGATGAAGCACTCCGGGCACCAGGCCCCCTCCAGAACCAGTGGAGAAAGGCATCCACTACCTCAGTCCTTGGCAGGATGAAGCACTCTGGGCACCAGGCCCCCTCCAGAACCAGTGGAGAATCACATCCACTACCTCAATCCTTGGCAGGATGAAGCACTCTGGGCACAAAGCCCCCTCCAGAACCAGTGGAGAAAGGCATCCACTACCTCAGTCCTTGGCAGGATGAAGCACTCTGGGCACGAGGCCCCCTCCAGAACCAGTGGAGAATCACATCCACTACCTCAGTCCTTGGCAGGATGAAGCACTCTGGGCACCAGGCCCCCTCCAGAACCAGTGGAGAAAGGCATCCACTACCTCAGTCCTTGGCAGGATGAAGCACTCTGGGCACAAAGCCCCCTCCAGAACCAGTGGAGAAAGGCATCCACTTGAGAGACTGTGGCTTTGCACTCCCCAGGATAAATCAGTGGGCAAACCACGCACTGGAGAGACTTGAGAGACTGTGGCTTTGCACTCCCCAGGATAAAGCAGTGGGCAAACCCCCCATTGGAGAGACTTGAGAGACTGTGGCTTGGCACTCCCCAGGATAAAGCAGTGGGCAAACCACCCACTGGAGAGACTTGAGAGACTGTGGCTTTACTCTCCCCAGGATACATCAATGGGCATGGAGCCCCCTCTTGCAGCTGTGGCGTCATGCGTTCATCTGGCTGAGGTGCCCCCCTCCCGCTCCCCCTCCCCTTGAGGTGCCTGTTTCATTTCAATCTGATGCCCCTCCAGTGTTCTCTCCATTTCCATTCAGGTATCATGTGTGGGCTTCGCATTTTGGTGATTTTGGTCCACGGACATTGATTGGTACACTATCCGGACTTGTGTAGTTGGTGTACATAATTGCGTTTACTGGATTTTGGTAATGAGATTTTACATGATCACATTCGTTCAAATCAATTCCTTTTGTCCTTGCGTTCTTCCAGGGGGTGGAGGGGGTATATGTACTGTTGCAGCATGTATTTGTGTGTATGGTGTTGTGGGTGTGGGTGGGGGTGTTGCGTGTTGCATGTGTGTGTCACTCTCTTTTCCCTCCCCCCTCCCCTGTGTTGTAGGTGCAGTACTCACCGTGGTCATCGCCGCCATTGTTGGTGCTCCTGATAGAAGAGAAGGAAGATCAGCATCAGCAGTATCTGCAATTCGGGCTGCATGGCATCCTGGTTCCTCGTGGGGTGTGGAGAGGTGAGTGTTTCCCTTCTGTGTACTGTTTCTGCTGTGTTTTTGTTGGAGTTGGTTCTGCCCCGGAAAAGGTGGCGGATAGGCATCTTGTGATAGGGTGGGCAGTACATTGTCTTCCGCCTGTCTGTTGGCGGTGACCGCCGCGCTGTTTGTTTGTACCGCCGTGGCGGTCGGAGTGTTAAAGTGGCTGTCTATGTTGCCGGTTTCCGCCACGGTCGTAATCCCATTTTTTTCTCTGCCGGCCTGTTTGCTGTATTACCGCCGCTTTAACACCGACCGCCAGGGTTGTAATGAAAGCCAATGTTATTTAAAGTGTATATCCAGTCGGACAAGGTGTTAATCCCATTATATACAACAGCTAATGCTTTCTGTGAATTTTCCTGATATATTTGCCTTAACCGGGCAGCCAGCTTCTTGTTGTGAAACTTTCCAAATGTCATTATATATTACATATAAGAAACGCTTTCTGTGTTGTCTTATAGGGCCTAACAGGAAACCCTGCAGATCTGTTTCGTTAGACAGGAGACTGAGGTGTTCTTTATCAGCATCAAGTGAGGAACTTTTAAACCATTTTTGTCATAATTTCCCTACACTACCAAGTGTTCTGTTGACACATAGCGAGGGTCTGGCCTATTTGTACTAAAATCCCCCGTGGAGTTTACTAAACGCGTATGGCACCCATTGGTGTCTACTGGCCACAATAACCACCCACCAGCACCTGAAAGTGATGTGTTAAATGTTCCATTCTGGACCCACTCATCGAGCTGATCTTCAGTTGCATTTATATACTTTTGCCATTTGAAAAGGTCTGCAGGGACAGTAATACTGGGCACATTCAAATCCTTAATTTTTGCAAGCCTAAACAACTTGTCTGTTGTACAGTTTCATTTAAAAATATCATTTGAACAGGTATCAGGCATGCTCTACATAAAGCTTCCTTTCCCGTAATTTCCAAATTTTTTGTTCCCTATACACTTTTTAAGTCTATAGACCTAAACCAATATTCATTGTCTTCTATAGCTAACCGGTAAACAAAGGAATCAGAATAAATCAATTCTGTATCAGTCAATAAAATGTGTTTACTTTCCATTAGTGGCAATTTAAAATAATACAACCCAGCATTTTTAACATTGTGCCCAGAGAAATGTACAAACTTTTCAGAATACATTTTGGAACTCCCCACTGGCAGAGTCAGATAGTATTACCACTGTGTATAATTAAAAATAGCCTATGGGGTACTTGCTCTGTGAATGAAATTATGTCCATAATAATTATAACAGAACATATCTCCAAAATTTTATTTGGAATGATGAACATCCTCACTTTCAAATACAGTGAAATATTGCAAATCAGACATCATCAAATCAACTGTTTTGATATCCCAATAATCAGAAACTACTCCGGGTGTTATAACATCATTCATGGAAAGTTTAAATACATATAGAATTTGAATGAACCCCGTCGGGCCATATATATCAAATGATACTTTATCCCAAACAATCCCATCAGGAACTGGTACAGCGGAAATGTTCATTAGGGGCAAGTCTCTGCAGACTTTGTGAGAGGAAAATTGTGGTTTCAGCACTTCATCCACCAGTTCAACTGTAGAGTGGTCATGAAGGTAATGACCATGTATCATAAAAAATAAAAAAAACAATGGCAAATCAAATCCAAAGGAGGAAGGCAAGTACAGTTAATAAGAGCCACAGATAGTTCCATGGAAGAATAAAATAGTTAATTTTGACCCAAATTATCAGCTTACGTGATTTTGACAGTTCTGTTGCAGTAGAGAAGGATGAGTCAGGTAAAGTGACATTGATGTCGGCAAAATATCCAGAAGCAGTTTGTGTAAAAACTGGAGCTGTTTTGGAAGAGGCGAGCTAACAGAAGTCTCCCTCAGTAGTTCATAGTAGACTATACCATCTGTTTGTGTAGGATTTGAGTAGAATTGCTCAATGTTGTTGACCTTACTTGTCGCAGAAGAAGTTAATGGAAAAAATTAAAGATCGTTTTCCGCTCTCCCGAAGCTCGAAGAGGTGTCTGCGTTGCAGCATAAAGCCTGTAGAGGAACATCTGGTTTATAGTGAGAGGGATTCGGTTACTACCCAGGAGTCCTCTAGGTCTGCCATACAGGACTGGTAATATGGTGTAGCTTAACATTGTCGATAGAGTCAAAGCAATTTTCTTTAGAAGCAGGCAGGGTGGTAAAATGACAATTTTGGTACTGGGTATTCCCAGGACTGGAACTGGTGCATGATAGGACGGACCAAACCGGTAGATGTTATTGGTACATCCCTTATTCCCAAGGAGGCTGCACTGGCAGATGCATTGTCATCACAGAACCATTGTACGTCCTGCAAGACAGTGACACATTCATTTATGTCAAAAGGTGTATCTGCTGCCTCCGTACCAGGACCATCAGGATCTGGAACATTCAAATGTGTACCAAACAGGCATTCATCTGAGGTACGCCCCCAGGGATCCTCTGGGCAGATTTTTAAAGGCTCTCTGGATATCCACACAGGTGAGTAAGCCAATTATGACCTGTGCCTAATACTCAGGCTGTTAAGGATTGCTTTAAATCCCTGTTTCTTCGCTCCACATCACTATTTCCCTCGGGATGAAATGGAGAAAAATAATGAAGTTGGGCCCCTAACAAAGCCATGGCGTCTCTGAAAGCCCTTGAGGTGAAGGCAGTGCCCTGGTATGAGTAGAAAGCCGCAACAGCCTATGTGCTGATAAAGACTTACAAATCTTTAATAACAATTCAAATGTCAGCTGAGCATTGTGGCCAAACCCATATAAATCTGGAGCATGAGTCAACAGCAACAAAAAATTATTTTTATGCACAGTCAGGTGTCATGGAATCACAATGGTCCAAGTACACACAACGGTTTGTTAGAAATTAGGAGGGGTGTTTGCTTTGGGCGTTTGATGGTGGACCCCTTTATTAGCGGACAGATATCACAGCAAGGGACATAGTGCTTGGTCTGTTTGTATGGACTGTGGCACCATTGTTGTGCTTGTAACAATGATATTGTAGGCTCCATACCAGCAAGAGCAAAAGCAACTCCCTGAAGTGGTGATTTGATCAATTCTAGTCTTTGATCTTTGCTGGGAATCACATGATTACCCATCCCTGGTGTTACGACTAGGGCAGTATTGAGGCATGATATGCTGTAGGAATATTTGGTAGGAAAGCCTTTGGCATGGGAGTGCCATCAGCGAAAGCTTTCACAGCAGCCAGTGTTTCTTCATCCAATTTAATTCTAGAATGAGTTACTGCAGCAAAAGAAGCCGTAGCTACTGCTGATTTGGCTGCTTCATCAGCCAAGGTGTTACCAGCAACGTGTATTCCAACACACTGGTGTCCTAGTATATGTACAACATGGACATTAGGTAGTGCTTTCTTCATATCTGCTACTTCCACCCCCAGCAGAAGTCTGTGTTTAATGGTGTTTTCTTTTGAATCTCTGAACCCATTCTGGCACCAGTAATGCAGATATTCATTGAAGGACTGGACACAATAATATTAATCACAGACAATCAGCGTCACCTGTTTAGGATCCATGTGTTCAAGTGCCATCACCAAAGCTTTAAGCTCTGCCAATTGTACAGTGCAGTCCCCTAATGTCTGCTTATAAGTATGCAGTGGATGGAACTCACCATCCTTCATGTAGCCACTCACGACTGCACAAGCAGCGGGGTATTGTTGTTTTGTGCCTATAGCAGAGTGAGCTGAACAATCAGTTTACATACTTGTTTGATATTGCTCAATAGGCAATGTGCTTGCTGGAATTGGGTATTCAAGTTTGTATTGCAAAAATTCTTGAGTTTGTAATTTTGAGTCAAAAATATAGTTCACATGAGTGGCCCGCCAGAGACGTTGCCCATTGAATCCAACATGGATGTAGTGCTATAGTGTTGGGAATGCTAGCTTTAGTAACAGCCTCAAGGGCAGGGATTGAAGATATGACAATGATACATTTCCCCTGAGCCAGAGGTATTTCAGCCATCTGAACAGCAGTGAGAATTTTCTCAGTAGGAGCAAAGCGCTGTTCTGATGAAGAATGCAAATGTGATTTGTATGTATTTAGGACGGTCTCACCCTCATTGAATGTTACGTAGGTGAAAACAATAGGACCAGTAATCATTCTGATGACCAAGTGTTTTTTGTTGTCCCTTGTGTGTAAGTGTTTAGCTGCAAGCATGTCTTGTTGTAATGCTCTGAGATTGCATGTGTGTTCAACTGTCCAGTATTTACTGGAAAAGTCAGGACGTAGCAAGACATCTAAAGGTTTAATGCATTGTGGATAATCTGGAATGTATGTTATGCAAAAATTAAAAAAGCCCAACAAAGATTGGAGCTTTTTGATGGTGTTTGGAGGTTGTACTTGTGCACATTTACCTAAAAATTGAGGCACTAGGCTCTTGCCTTCATCTGATAATTTGGATCCCAAAAACAGGACACTAAGGAAGGTTAGTTTTGTTTTTTTTAAATTGAATTTGAAGCCTAATTCTGTAAATCCCACAACAATGCAGGATTCCCATCTTACATGTTGCATGAGGTCATTGTCCGTAAGGTAGATGTCATCTACGTAGGACAATGCCTCATGTCAATGTCGTGTAAAATAGATGTGACATGAGCAGAGAACAGACCTGGACTGTTATTGTACCCTTGTGGGAGTCAGCAAAATGTTTTCTGATAGCCAAAACTGGTGAAACTTGTTAAGTCCATACTTTCAGGCGCAATGGTGGCCATTATGACAATGGTGGTGAGTGATAAAGTGGCGGAAATACCGCCAACAGGCTGGCGGTAATTACTGCCAAATTATGACCATTGCGGTGATAACTCCCATAGACAGCCAATGTATCACACCATCTGCCAGGGTGTTAACACCACGCACGCCAGCAGTCGCCATCAACAGCCAGGCGGAAGACAATGTACCACCCACCATATCCCGACACAGTACACTACCACGATTTCTGCTGCAGAACCAACGCCATCAAAAGCCTGGTCGATACACTGCACAGAAGACAAAATACTCACCCTCAAAGACACAGAGAAGGACAACATCGCCATGGAACCAGAATGCAAGTCTTCCCATTGTTCTTCTACTCCATGCTCCACCTGGAACACCATCGCCGATGAAGATGACGATGGTGAGTACAGCCGCATACCACACAAGGGAGGGAGAAAGGAAAAGGAGAGTGACACACACATGCACAACACACACCAGACACACACACATCATACACACAACCAGCTGCAGACGAAAAACAATGGAACACGACACCTGGCATCATAATGCAAGGACAACAAGAAGGCAGTAATGCGAATGTATTGAAAGGGAAACAGCCACTAAATTAAACAAATGGATAAAAAAGAGATATGTACAAATGTCCACAAAGGGCCAAGGCCCAGGCCAAAGTACTAAGGGCCCACATGGCCATAGGGCACAGTCCAAGGCCCAACTTGTTTCCTAACATCGTCTGCACAGAACTCTGCTGGGGCATCAGTTTACAAGTGGGCAGGCACCTCAGAGGGATGGGGGTTGGAGGGCACCTCATCCAAAGTCGGGAACTTACCCACTGGTTCTGGAGGGAGCAAAATACCTATTTCTCTGTGCTGGAGAGTGCAAGGTCACAGTCTCTCAGGTGGGTGACTTTTCCACTGATTCTGGAGGTGGCTTCATTCCCATTTCTCTGTGTTGAGGAGTACAAGGTCACAGTCTCTCAGGTGGGTGACTTGCTCACTGGTTCTGGAGGGGGTTCCATGCCCATTTCTCTGTGCTGGGTAGTGCAAGGTCACAGTCTCTCAGGTGGGGGACCTGCCCACTGGTTCTGGAGGGGGCTCCATTCCCATTTCTCTGTGCTGGGTAGTGCAAGGTCACAGTCTGTCAGGTGGGTGACTTGCCCACTTGTTCTGGAGGGGACTACTTGTACAAAAGTCCCTGGAGGGTGGCCTACATGCTTCTTAAGGATGGTGGCGTGGGAAGAGGGAGGAGGGATGGGAGTGGAGGTTGAGGGAGTGGTTGTTGGAGGAGTATGATTGCTGGACTTGGGTGCATGGGAAGTGTGCGTGAGGTGGATGGCTCTTGTATGCCTGAGTGCTTGCGTATGTGTCCTTTAGGAGGGGGGACAGACAGGGTGGGAGAGGACACAGGGGATGCGTGCATGGATGTTGTGGATGTGCCTGCTAGTGAGGTGTATGTGCTGCTTGGTGGTGGATGTTAATGCAGCGCATGCAGGTGTGAGTGTGGAAGTGACTGTGAGGGAAGTTGAGGAGGAGGGGGAGACAGTGGAGGCAGTGGATGTGGCTGTGTGTGCAACTGTCTGGTGTTTGTGTGAGTGTTTATGGTGCCTTTGTTTGACTGTGCCACTCTTGTGTGATGTCTTGTGTGCATGCTCTTCTGTATGTGTGCATGGGATGAGTTGGGGTTGAGGAGACTGGGAAGTGGTAGTTGGGGGGACGGTAGAAACATGGACAATGGCTTCCATCAGAGAGGAGGCCAGAGCCTGAATCGATCTCTGTTGGGCCACCAATCCACTGTGGATGCCCTCCTGGAATGCATAGCATTGCTGTATCTGGGATACCAGCCCCTGGATGGCATTCACAATAGTTGACTGCCCTATAGAGATGGATTTCAGGAGGTCAATAGCCTCCTCACTCAGGGCAGCAGAGCTCACTGGGGCAGGGCCTGAGGTGCCCGGAGCGAAGGAGCTGCCCACCCTCCTGGGTGAGCGGGCACGGGCAACTCGCTGAGGGGCTACCTGGAGGGCGGTGCAGGTAGGGGGATGGTGGTTGTACATGCAGCTGGGGTGGTCACAGAGGTGTCCACCACCACCAGGGAGCTTCCATCGGAGGAGGTATCTGAGTCAGTGTTGTCACCTCCTGTCTCCGCCCTGGTGCTCCACTCGCCCACCATCCCACTGGTTCCCTCGGCGTCAGTAGACTCTGCCTCCTGGGTCCTGTGGGATGCAGCTTTCTCTGTCACAGGTGCCCCTGCTCCTCCGCCAGATGATGCTAATGCACACATGGACAGGATGACAGAAGAAAAATGGGGGGAAGAGAGAAAAGGGAGCATTAGGACAATTAGTGCACCACCACCACAGAAGGCATAGACAGTAGTGTCACACACAGGGATCAGCTTTGAGCACTATACATTGCACTGCCAAACAATTGCCTATATGCCACAGCCCAATGTCGGTGGAGTTTCCTCACTTCTACCGGTCCCTACATACAGTCACTGCCTAGATTTTCACATACATTGCCATTTCCACTGTCCCATCACATAAATGCACTATGTACACTGGAAGGGGGTTCCATTGTTCAAATTGTGACAGCCTACTCACTCTCATATCCCTTAGCTACGTACATCTGCGGATGAATGAGAGGAGAAGACAAACCCAGTGTATAGACCCCTTGTGGACTTGGCTACACAGGAGGACAGGCACATTATACTGACTCACAGACTGGACAGGGCCACAATCACAGAGCTGTGTACCCAATTGGAGCCGGACCTGATATCAGCTATCCGTCATCCGACTGGGATCCCCCCTCTTATGCAAGTACTATCACTGCTCCATTTCCTGGCAACTGGTTCTTTCAAAGTGACAGTGGGCTTGGCAGCAGGAATGTCACAGCCAATGTTTTTAATCATGCTGGCCAGAGTTTGTCTTCCCTGGTGAAACACATTTACAGCTACATTGCTTTCCCCAGGTAGAAGATTTGGCCACTGTGAAGGCAGGATTCTGTGCAATGGGCCATATCCCCAATATTATTGGAGTGATTGACAGTACACATATAACGTTTTCACCCCCCCGCCAGAATGAACAGGTGTTCAGGAATCGTAAGAGTTTCCACTCAATGAATGTGCAAATGGTGTGCCTGGGTGACCAGTACATCTCCCACGTCACTGCCAAGTATCCTGGGTCGGTGCATGATGCCTTTGTCCTTCGGAATAGCAGCATCCCAAATGTGATGGCCCAACTACAGAGGCACAGGATGTGGCTAATAGGTGAGTCAGAGTCCCCACCCACCGTATGTCAGTGTATGCCTTCAGGTGTTATCCCCATAGGATTGTGCAAGGCTAAATGTTGTCCCTCAATACTTGCAGGTGACGCTGGCTACCCAAACCTATTGTGGCTCCTGACCCCTTTGAGGAATGCCAGGACAGGGGCTGAGGACTGTTATAATGAGGCACATAGGCAAACCAGAAGAATAATCGAGAGGACCTTCGGCGTCCTGAAGGCCAGGTTCAGGTGCCTCCATCTGACAGGTGGATCCGTATGCTACTCACCGGGAAAGGTCTGCCAGATAGTAGGGGCATGCTGCATGTTGCACAACCTGGGTCTCAGATGACATGTACCTTTGCTGCAGGAGGAGGGGACTGGAGATGACCCTGTGGCAGCAGAGGACCCTGAGGACAGTGAGGATGAGGAGGCAGAGGATGAGGAGGAGGACAACAGAACATCAATTACACATCAATACTTCCAATGACACACAGGTGAGACAGTTTAACTGACCATTACTCTGACTATTGAAGTTTTATGTGTGGCTGTAGCATGATGGCATTCACTTCCTTTGCATCTCAACTTACTGTCACCTATGGCTTCTCATTTTTCAGATGTTGGTGACATGACAACAATGTCCTGATGTGATCACTGCAGACAATTACAGGTCATTATTGGTATGCTATCACATTGTTCACATCATTTGAACTAGATGTGACTGTTCCCATAAATGCATATTTTAAACACATAAAACAGTGTCACTCAAGTTGTGTTTAAGGGTGATATTGTAGTGCAAATAAGTGACTGAAAGGTGCAATGGAATGGGATGATGGTGGAGGAAAGTCCAGGGTATTGTTCCATTCTATTGGTAGTACAGGTCCAGTGTTCAAGGGCCATAGGAAGGAGAGCAGAGGCAGTTCAAAGTGGACAAGGTGACAGGGTGGGACACAAGGGGGACAATTGGGAGAGTCTCATTTCCTGACGGTGTGGTTGGTCTTGGCAAGTGTCTCTGTCTTCTGTCTGGGTTGCAGGGAACATTTGTGGGGAGGTTCACCTTCTGGAGGGGGAGGGATGCCGGTGGCCTGTGGGTCTTGTGGCTTGGCCTCCTGTCCACTGTCTGCAGCAGATGTGGTTGGCTGGTCAATAGACTGGCTAGTGGTAGGGACCCGCTGCTGTGCAGTCCATTCCCTCATGATGTTGGCCATATCTGCCAGCACCCCTCTATGGAGATCATGGTGGTGTTGTAGTCCTACAAGTAATCACTGATCTCCTGATGGTGTTCGTCCTGCAGCCGCTTTTTTTCCTGCATGCCATTTAGGATCTGGCCCATCATGTCCTGGGAATGTTGGTAGGCCCCCAAGACATTAGTGAGTGCCTCATGGAGAGATGGTTTCCTGGGCCTGTTCTCCCCCTGGCACACAGGGGTCCTCCCAGGGTCCCTGTTGCCCTTTGCTCTGTCCACTGAACTGTGTGTTCCTGATTATCTTGGGGGCGAGATGTGGACTGGGGTCCCTTTACAGGTGAGCACACTGCTGATTGATGTGTCCTGGGGAAAGAGGTGTGGGTATGTTGGGTGGGTGCTGTGGTGTTGGATACTGATGGGGAGGCTCTGTGGTGGACTGTGCGTGGGCTGGGGTAACTGACTGACCAGTGGTCCCTGATGTGCCAGGTTGTTGACCCAGATCCTGAAGTCCAGAGTTATTGTCATCACTGGGGGCATCTTCTGTTGGGGGACTGGATAATCATGGCACCTTCTCTCTGCTGACATTGGCTGGGGCACCTGTGGGGATGTAAGTGATGCATTATTATGTTTCATGCCTGTGACATATTGTACATCCCTATCTTACCCTCTATCGTTGCTGATGCCCTGCCACCTTTGAATGTGTATGTTGATGCATTGTGGGATTGTTCGTATCCCTATGCTGTGCATGCTTTGGTGACGGGTATCCATGCAGGGCTGGGAAGGCTGTCTATGCATTGGTATGGCATGCAGGTCTTGGCATTAGGGTTAGTCTTCTGCATTGGTCCAGTGTGTGGGATGGAGTGGAGTGATGGGAGTGAGGGTGCAGGGATAGGGGGTGATTAGTGGTAAATGTTGACTTACCAGTGTCCAGTCCTCCGGCTACTCCAGTGAGTCCCTCACGATGCAGTAATGCCTAGACTTGCTCCTCACATGCTGTGAGCTGTGGGGGAGTAAGTGGGGGTCCACCACCAGTCCTCTGAATGGCGAGCTGGTGCCTTGCTACCACAGAATGTACTTTCTCCATTAGTTCGTTCCACCTCTTCCTGATGTCGTCCCTTGCTGTCCCACGGCATTGATCATGTCCACGATTCTCCACCATAGCTCCATCTTCCTTGCAATGGATATCTGCTGTACCTGTGCTCCAAACAGGTGTGGCTCTACCCTGACTATTTTCTCCACCATGACCTGCAACTCCTCATCTGTGAAATGGGGGGGCCTTTGTGGGGCCATGTGTGTTGTGTGGTGTGTGTAAGTATGTGGGTTTTGGATAGTGTGATTAGGTGTGTGTAATGGATTGCGTGAGGATGTATGTGTGTGTGTGTAGGTGTCACAGTGGTCTTGATGTCTGTCTGGTGGCAAGGAAGTGTATTTGGAAGGGGTTGTGGGTAATGTGGGTGTATGTTTTATAGTGATGTGAGTGGGTGGGTGTTTGGTGTGTATGGGCATCAGATGTATGTTTTTTGATTTGCCCAATGTTGTTTTGTTTAGTATTTGGATTTCCATTGTGAGTGCGGTAGTGTGTACTGCCAATGGTTTACCACCGTTTAATGCCCGCCATGGTGATTCATGGGTCATGATGTGGTGGGTGTTTTTTGTTGGCATAAAGGTATGGATGTTGGTACCGGCAGTTTAACACTGACCTTTGGGCTGGTGGATTTGTGTCTGTGGCAGTATTCTGTTGGTTTGGTGTGCATGTCTCATAATATCGGGAATGGATATCCGCCACCGCAGCGGTATGTTGTCAGCCATCACTGTGGCGGTAAGCGGGATTTAACGCCAATGTCATGATGAGGGCCAATAATTTGGAAGAAAAATCAGTTGGAAATATACAAGGTTGTTTTATATTTTTTGCGCACTATATTGTTCATAAGTGTTGTGCTGTGTGCATTTTGTATAGCAAATGTGTGTGTATGACTGTTTAAATGTCTGTAGTCTAAGACTATTCCATATGAATGGTTTAGCTCCGAGGAACATTGGATTGGTGATTGGTGGGACACAGGTTTCCATTGCGCCCCAGTACTCTAACTGTGTGAGGATTTCCCTCACGGGTGATTTAGCTCACTGCTTTATCAGATATTGGGGTTGAGATTGGGGTTGGGATTTAATGGATAGTACATGATAGGAGGAATCTTTTCAGATTATAAGGACACCAAATGGGGATTTATCCTGTTAAGGATCAAGCTTGAACAACCTACAGCGTTAGTTAGGTACTACCTACTTAGCTGAGGAGGAAATCCTCAATTCCACTGACATCTCCATAGATAGTACTGAGGTGCCTTTAGCACATAGTGAGACAGAGATACTTAGGAGGATCCAAAAATGAGTGCCTGACTCAACATTGGAGGTGCTGTGTCACGCAGGTTCTCATTATCCTAATGAGACTACTGGATTTGGGCGGCAGAATCACGTGAATTTTGGGGTACTGAGTACTATTCCACACCATGTAACACCTGTTGGCCCAGTCTGGATTTTCCAGGAAACTAGTAGTGCCTCATCTTCACCCAAGAGCGGGGATGATTGTAGCTATCGGGTGCATGACAGAGAGGACTCCTCAGGGGAATTGTGGTCGGTCAGATCTCATCCCTTTTCTCAGTTACATTAGCCTCACACAGGCAAAGACAAACAGAAGCAGAGTGTAGTTCAAAAAAGTTTATTTAAGTAACTGCATCTTAGATAAAATGGCATGTATTGAAATAACTAGGATTATACAACACGCTAGAAGCAAAATTGTGACAAAGAGAGTCAAACACAAAAACAGTTCCACCGTACTGTCACAAGGAATAATATATTTGTTTCCTAATTAAGCTATGTTAGAGAACAGCGTGATAAGCCCTAATCCGGTCTTCACGTTTCCCCCCTGGGAAGACATCATCCCCCATACCTGAGCAACGAAGCCTGTTGTCTAAAAAGACACCGTCTCCATATAGACAAGGGATGCAGCAGTCTAAGTCAGGAGCTGTAGCAAAGAAATTCAGTGGTCAGCAGGCAGCCATAATCATCTGGCTGGAATTTCCCTGTAACATGTATGGGACGGAAGTGTTTTTATAATAAAACAGTTTATGTTCTAAGAAAAGGTCCCCGTGTAAGGATATAAATGTTTCTGTGAATGTCGGAGACACAGACTACCACTTTTGCCCGCAACCCTATCTGACTGCAGTCTTGAGGAAAGCACAAAGTGAATTGAATGCTATGCTGAGAATGTAATGGTTTCCTAGGTGAAAGAACAACCAGATAGAGAATATAAAACAACACCGCAAATGTGGCTAATGTTAGAAAAACAAAACAATACAGAATAAAATATAACTGGACTAAAGTGCACAATGTCAGGCTCAATTTGCTAAAATAGCATGTGTAAAACATGGCTAGAGTAGCTACACAACAATTGATGCATATAAGTTATGTCAGAAGATCCTCAAAACTTCCCCATATAAAACAAAATTGGTGGGCAACAGTATAAAAGGCTTATCAAATGGCCACGTTTAGAGAGAGGTCCTTCACTCAGGTGATCTCACAAGATAATGCCAGAGATCCTGACAGAGACTGCCGAGTCACAGCATTCTGTCCTTCTAAGAGAGCTAATGCAGAGCCAATTCTAGGAGGAGAAGGAGCTGTGCCTAGCTAATGTTTGTTTTCCCTTAAAGGAAACACTCTAATTGCTAATTGCAGCTACTTGCTGTAAGCAGGTATCCGGTTTATTGAATCCTAAGCAGGTATGCAGTGCGCTTAATCCTAAGAAAACTACAGATGACAGTTAAGCTTCCCCATGTTCTCATAGCATAGTTCATAGAAGTAGTCTTTAGGGTGTTAGGTTACCAAATTACATTTCAACTATGTTAGGAATGTTCACATTATTCTTCTTGTTAGTGACAAGAATCAGTGTTGTTTTAATAATACTATGTGTGGTTATTTTACATGTGCTAATCAATAGCATGAGACTGTTGAAATAAAACACTTATCAAGTGCAGAATTCGTGTGTGATATAAAGCACAAAATTGGGTTTGAATATCCACTGTGTCCCTGACCCTATTTTAAAGGAATAGTAATAACCCAGAAAGGATGGACACCACTTCAACTATGAATTGAGTGGGGTTCTGTGGAACTACAACAACATGAAATCTCATGCTCAAACTTTGGTGAACTGAACCAAGTTCAGGCAACCATGGGTGGGAAAGCCAATCCTTATAAACGAAGCCAAAACCTTAATTTACACAAAAAATCTAAGGTTGCCTTACAGGTGGTATAAATATCCATAACATTAAACTCCTGTCATTGCAGAAAATTGTGATTTTATGTGACAATGCAGAGGTAAAGTAAAGGGAATATGGCATGAATATTGACTATCTGATTATCAGAAGCTCTATGTTATTACGGAGAGAGGAGGATGTTGAAGGAGAATGCTAGAGGCTGTTTTAAAGCCTAGGAAATTATCAGTCTTCAGAATTAAAAAAGCAATCACTTTGTAATGCTGTCAATTTTTATATTATTTGTTGGACATTCTCTTGGCAGAAAATTGGGTTATTACTTGAGAGGCATGATAGCCCCACTCAAATAATAAACTATCTTTGCCAGGGTGAACCACAAAAGTCACAAAATAAACCTATGCTTTGCTGCCTAGTAACTTTGCACAAAACTGGTCAGGCTAGAGATAAACTGTAAAGTACACAGCACTCAAAGAGTAATACACTGAAGACACATAACATTAAAAAATCCAAACTAATTTAGAGAACATAAAAACCCATTTTATTAACAAAAATAACATGAAAGCAACAAAAATCCAGGTTTAAGAATAGTGCCTATAAGCACAAAGCACCAAGCGCTCTTATCTAGTTACACCAGGTTGGGTCAAGTCAAAAGTTCAGGCCACCCGTGATGTAGGACAGATCAGGTGCCAGGAGCAGGTTTATCCCCGTAGATATGTTTGCATTTTAACGTAGTCCAGTTTTTTATGCCAGTAGCACTCGTCAAATGAGGTCATTGACGGTCATGTGTCTAGCACCACAAGCAGATCAAAAAGCAAGATGACGTTGACACCATCCATGCCTGAGATTTGAGGTATATCATCATTCAAGGCCAGGAAGACTGTTTTAGAGCCCTGGCCAGGCTTAATATCAGTCTGAAATTGGTCATGATTATATGGGATGATTTGTTGCATGAAAGTTAATCCACATACAGCACATTAAACACGTGCTTAGAGATCTCCACTTAATTCAGATCAAAGTAGTTTTCTCGTGTCCAGGAGACACTTAAGCATTCTGAAACTGCATGACCATGTTTAAGTGAGGCTTTAACAAAAGCCATAGCTAATAATTGCATCAGGGATTAGGGCAGAAGTCAAATGGAAGGCATGTGCAATGTTTCTGCTCATTAAAACCACTGTATTATTAGTCTTTAATGGTGTAAATTCTGAAAGCCACGAAGGCAGTGATTTTAGAGTTTTTGGGGACATTATTACTTTCTGTAGCTATACAGAGGCCAACTGATTTCCCGCGTCTATCCAGAGCTAGGCTGGTATTGGACAATTTCAGTTGCTGAAAGACTGTGTCATACCTGTTTGAAAAAGGCATTTGCTATAAAGACAGATATATTTATTTGACAGCATCATTTTTTAACATGTTAAAAGATCTATGTACAGGGGACGCTGGGAGTCAAAGCTATTCAACCCAACACCAGAAATTTGGTGAGTAATTCCCTATGAAGTTATTGAAGGCTGCGGATTTCTGCACTGCTAATTTGCCAAATATTTATTGTACAGAAGGTAGCTTCGAGATTGCAGTTGCATCACATTTAACTTAAGAACATTGATTTTTTATGTTGATGTCAAGAAATATCGTAGACAGTGAAAGATTAATAAAATTTGACCCTGGTGTAACGTTTGTGGAGTTTACGTTTGTGAATGTTTTAATTTTGGTAAATATGAAAAAAATTCTACCGTAAAAAATACGCCACTTTCTGTAAAACAATAAGATGACAACGTTAAACAATCACTGAACCGCGAACTCCTATCTTATTGTCCCTGTGGAAATAAATAAAGGACATTTTCTAGTGGAACAATATGCAAGAGCATCGTCAGCTGTAGTATATTTAAAGCAAATGACATGTGAGGGGAAAATAATGACCTTAATAAAATGCACTATTGACATTCTAACCCAAAATCTTTTTGTCATTGTGAATGCCGAAAAACAACTTTCTTGAATAAGACCGTTACATAAAGTTATTCCTTTAATATTTCAAAGAGACTTGCGTTTGTTATTACTATTGAGTGCGTGTCACTTCAGCAAGAATTGTGAGGGTGGAAATTAGTATTTGTAATAGAAAGTGGGAAATGCTTGCATGAGGAAAAAAGAAAAATGACCTATGACCCATTCCGTTGAAAGAAAACATATAGCAGCCAATATAATGATTTTAAAAGCTGTGTAAGACAATGCCACAAATAAATGATTCATAAATGACTGCTCATCCTTCTCATCTGCACAGTGTTCTTTAATAGTGCTTGGTATTTTCTTGGATGTGAGATTTCTTGCGAAACTGCTGTGGTTGTAAGCGGCCGTACACAAGGCTAACAAGGTTAGGGTCATTTTTGAGAAATGGAGAAGAAAAGTCGTACGGTATTGTTTTACTTTCCAACGAATTTGGATTAAATGCACTGTCGGTTCCTGGTGGTCTGCATATGAGGTCAGGTCTTGTACACGAAAAGCAATACACAGCTCATTATTTTTGTGCTTTGCCCATTTTAAAATAGGCTTGGCGAAAATGTTTCCACAGTGATGTGTGACAGCTCTGTTTTTCGAGGTGAAACCTTTTAATAAACCCTCCTGAAATGAATACTTTGGTTTATGCTCTCTGTTTATATTTCCCACTGGAGTGCTTCAAAGTCCAGCGGAACACTGGCGACTTCCCACAGTGTTGTACCCTTACAGAATAAAACAAATAGGCAAAGGACGAACAAACTCAACATTTTGTTGTTCCCATTTCTGCAAAATGGCTATAATTTGGATAAATCAATAATGAAATTATGAATGTATTACAATAATGTGTCAATAACGTATTTCGAGGTCAGAGGATTTGGGGCCACATGTAGGGCCAGATGTACATACCTTTTTTCTGATCGCAAACAGCCCGATTTGCAGAATCATGCCGTTTGTGACAAGAAAAAAGCAGTTTGGTACGTACAGACCTTATTTTGCGATGCAGGTAATCTAGTTACTGAATCGCAAAAAGGGTTTGCGAGTCGCAATTAGGAAGGGGCGTTCCCCTACTAATTGCGAGTCGCAGTGCATTGTATGATTGTTTTTTGACCGTGAATGCGGTCACAAAATAATTGTAGTTACCACCAATTTCAAATTGGCGCTAATCCATTCGCAAACAGGAAGGGGTCCCCAAGGAACTCCTTCCCCTTTGTGAACGGATGCAAAAATATTGTTTCAGAGAAAAATGAAAAGAAAACTTTTTATGTTTTGTTTTAAATGCATCCCGTTTTCCTTTAACTCCTTCGCTGCCAGGACTTTTCCCCTCCTGTGCCTGGCCTTTTTTTGGCTATTTGGGGAAGTTCACGCTTAGGCCCCCATAACTTTTTGTTCACTGAAGCTACTCACGCCAAATTTGTGTCCTTCTTTTCCAACATCCTAGGGATTCTAGAGGTACCAAGACTTTGTAGGTTCCCCCGAAGGAGACCAAGAAATTAGCCAAAATACAGTGAACTTTTTTTTCAAATGGGAAAAAAGGGCTGCAGAAGGCGACTCGTGGTTTTTTACCTGAAAATGGCATCAACAAAGGGTTTGTGATGGCAAGATCACCATCTTCCCAGCTTTCAGGAACAGGCAGACTTGAATTAGAAAACCCAATTTTTCAATACAAATTTGATATTTTACTGGGACATACCCCATTTTTACTATTTTTTGTGCTTTCAGCGTCCTTCCAGTTAGTAACCGAAATGGGTGAGAAACCAATGCTGGATCCCAGACAGCTAAACATTTCTGAAAAGTAGACTAAATTCTGAAATCAGCAAGGGGTCATTTGTGTAGATCCTAAAAGTGTTTCCTACGGAAAATAACAGCTGAAATGAAAAAATATTGAAATTGAGGTGAAAAAAACAGCATTTTTTCTCCACGTTTTACTCTGTAACCTTTTCCTGCGATGTCAGATTTTTTAAAGCAATATACCGTTATGTCAGCTGGACTCTTCTGGTTGCGGGAATATATAGGGCTTGTGGGTTCATCAAGAACCCTAGGTACCCAGAGCCAATAAATGAGCTGCACCTTGCAATGGGTTTTTATTCTATACCGGGTATACAGCAATTCATTTGCTGAAATATAAAAAGTGAAAAATAGGTATCAAGAAAATCTTTGTATTTCCAAAATGGCCACAAGATAAGGTGCTGAGAAGTAGTGGTTGTTTGCACATCTCTTAGTTCCGGGGTGCCCATGCTAGCATGTGAATTACAGGGCATTTCCCAAAAAGATGTCTTTTTTAGACACTGTCTTACATTTGGAAGGAAAAAATGTAGAGAAAGACAAGGGGCAATAACACTTGTTTTTCTATTCTGTGTTCCCCCACTTCTCCCGATAAACATGATACCTCACTTGCGTGGATAGGCCTAGCACCCGGGACAGGAAATGCCCCAAAACACAATGTGGACACATCACATTTTTCCACAGAAAACTGAGGTGTTTTTTACAAAATGCCTATGTGTGGATTTTGGTCTCTAGCTCAGCCGGCACCTTGGGAAACCGAGCAAACCAGCGCATTTTTGAAAACTAGACACCTAGGGGAATCCAAGATGGGGTGACTTGTGGGGTTCTCACCAGGTTCTGTTACTCAGACTCCTTTGCAAATCTCAAAATTTGGCCAAAAATACACTTTTTCCTCTCATTTTGGTGACAGAAAGTTCTGGAATCTGAGGGGAGCCACAAATTTCCTTCCACCCAGCGTTCCCCCATGTCTCCCGATACAAATGGTACCTCACTTGTGTGGGTAGGCCTAGCGCCCACGAAAAGAAATGGCCCAATATACAACGTGGACACATCTAATTTTTTCATAGAAAACAGAGGTGTTTTTTACAAAGTGCCTCCCTGTGGATTTTGGCCTTTAGCTCAGCCGGCACCTGGGGAAACCTAGCAAACCAGCGCATTTTTGAAAACTAGACACCTAGGGGAATCCAAGATGGGGTGACTTGTGGGGTTCTGACCAGGTTCTGTTACCCAGAATCCTTTGGAAACCTAAAAATTTGGCCCAAGAAACACTTTTTACTATCATTTCCGATGACAGAAGGTTCTGGAATCAGAGAAGAGCCTCAAATTTCCTTCCACCCAGCGTTCCCCCATGTCTCCCGATAAAAATGGTACCTCACTTGTGGGGGTAGGCCTAGCGCCCGCGACAGGAAAAGCCCCAAAACACAACGTGGACACATCAAATTTTCACAAAGAAAACAGAGCTGTGTTTTGCAAAGTTGGAGGTTAGTAGGGTATTGTGGGTACAAAAATGGTGCGGGGTGCATGTGAAACACACCACCCTAGAATCACCCAGATGTTTAGTTTTCAGATGTGTCTGGGTCTTGTGGATTTTTCTACATGGCAGCGTCCCAAAGTTCATAAAGTGCAGCCCTCACCATTATAAGTGGGACGATTTTGAGAGTAAGCCAAGCTCTCATGGCCCAAATGTAAAACTAAAACCCACAATAAATGTCTTCTTGCTTGCTGTGGGATAAGATGTTTTAGAGTGCGGGGAGAGCTGAAAGACTGTTACCCCCTTCAGTTGAGGTGGGGGCGTAACCAGACCCATACTGGTTGGTAGCCACCACCCCAATATTTTTTGTTTATTTAAATTCCCTGGCATCTAGTAGACTTTCTGCCCCCCCCTGGGTGTGGATCAGGGGTAATTGCCCCATCTGCCCACTGGTGGGCAGAACAACTTTGGCACCATAGATTTGGGGAGAGGGTATGGCCATAACCCCACCCTCTTATTTTTGAAAACAAAAACTTCCCTGGCCTCTGGTGGGCTTTCTGCCCCCCTTGGGGGCAGATATGGGCAACAGTAATGTGTCCCCATGGGGAGCAACCCTTACCCAAGGGGCTGCCCCCCTAAGGAAAACACACGCACACACACCAATCCCTGGTGCCTAAGTAGTTTCTGGTCCCACGGGGGCAGATTAGCCTAACAAAAATCGGCCGATCTACCCCCAAGGGGGCAGAAATGGTCTAAATGACTAAGAGGTCGCTCCCCACCACTAAAAAACAAAACAAAAAAACAAAACAAAAATGTTGTACCCCTGGCGCCTAGAGGTTTCTGCCACACCGGGGGGCAGATCGGCCTAATAACAATAGGCCGATCTATTTGCCCCCCCTCCCCGGGGAGCGACCCTTGCCTAAGGGGTCACTCCCCACCTCTAAAAAACAAAACAAAATAATAAAAAAAATCCCCAAAAATTGTATCCCTGGCACCGAGAGGCTTCTGTCCCCCCTGGGGGCAGATTGGCCTAGTAACAATAGATCGATCTGCCCCCGGGGGGGGGCAGAAATGGCCTAAACTAAATTTTTCCCCCACCCAACCCAAAACCCCCTAGGGGGCGACCCTTGCCTAAGGGGTCGCTCCCCTTGCATGACATTGGCGCAAAAAAAAAGATCCCCGTGGCTAGTGGTTTCTGCCCCTCTTGGGGGCAGATTGACCGAACAAAAATCTGTCGATCTGCCCCTAAGGGGGGCAGAAATAGTCTAAATACAATGTGCCCCCAGGGGAGCGACCCTTGGCTAAGGGGTCCCTCCCCACCTCTAAAAAACAAACAAAACTTTTTTTTTTTTATCCCTGGTGCCTAGGAGCTTCTGCCCCCCCTGGAGGCAGATCGGCCCAGTAACAATAGGCCGATCTGCCCCCGGGGGGGGTAGAAATGGCCTAAAATGAATTTGCCCCCCAGGGGAGCGACCTTGTGTAAGGGGTCGCTCCCCTTCCGTGAATTTGGCGTAAAAAGAAAAAAAAACTCCCTGGTGTCTAGTGGTCTCATAAAAATAGGCCAATCCGCCCCCAAGGGGAGCAGAAATGGCCTAAATATAATTTGCCCCCTAGGGAGCGACCCTTGCCTAAGGGGTCGCTCCCCAACTAAAAACAAAAGAAACACACAAAAAAAATAATCATCCCTGGTGCCTAGTGGATTCTGCCTCCCCGGAGGCAAATCGGCCGAACAATAGGCTGATGTGCCCCCAGGGGGGGCAGAGATGGCCTAAAATAAATTTGCCCCCCACCTCTAAAAAACGAAACAAAAAACATCCCTGGCGCCTAGATGCTTCTGCCTCCCTGGGGGCAGATAGGCCTAATAACAATAGGCCGATCTGCCCTCTGGGGGCAGAAATGACCTAAAATAAATTTGCCCCCCCCCACCCCGGGGAGCGACCCTTGGCAAAGGGGTCGCTCCCCACCTCTAAAAAACAAAACAAAAAAAACATTTTTTTTTTAATCCCTGGTGCCTATAGGCTGTGCCCCCCCTGGGGGCAGATCGGCCTAGTAACAATAGGCCGGAATGGCCGAAAATAAATTTGCCCCCCGGGGAGCGACCCTTGCCTAAGGGGTCGCTCCCCTTCTGTGAATTTGGCGTAAAAAAAAAAAAAAAAAAACTCCCTGGTGTCTAGTGGTTTCTGCCCCCCTTGGGGACAGACTGGCCTGATACAAATAGGCCAATCTGCCCCCAAGGGGGGTAGAAATGGCCTAAATGTAATTTGCCCCCTAGGGTGCAACCCTTGCCTAAGGGGTCGCTCCCCAACTAAAAACAAAAACAAAAGAAACACAAAAAAAGAAAAAATTATCCCTGGCGCCTAGTGGATTCTGCCCCCCCCGGGGGCAGATCAGCCTAACGATAGTCTGATGTGCCCCGGGGGGGCAGAAATGGCCTAAAATAAATGTACCCCCTGCCTAAGGGGTCGCTCCCGTTCCGTGAATTTGACGTAAAACAAAAAAAACTCCCTGGTGTCTAGAGCTTCCAGCACGATGGGGAAGTGGCTTCTGATGAGGTCAGCACGCAAATGCACGCTGATGTCATGAGACGTCACTGGGGGGGTCAGGAGGGGTCAGGGGTGGAAGGGGAAGGTCTTCCCCTTCCATCCCTGCCTTGGGGGGGTGGGAGGGAAGCACACAGAGGGAGCGCTAGCGCTCCCTTTGA
Organism: Pleurodeles waltl; assembly: GCF_031143425.1. Lineage (NCBI taxonomy): Eukaryota > Metazoa > Chordata > Amphibia > Caudata > Salamandridae > Pleurodeles > Pleurodeles waltl. Next base: position 344,651,900 of record NC_090442.1, read on the forward strand.
GCTCAGTGCCCAGGACGTAATGGTCCCAGGACCATTACGTCTGCGGCACAGAACCGGTTAAGAAAAACGAGATGCATTTCAAAATAAACACTACCTTTTTTAAAAGCCATCACAGACATGGTGGTCTGCTGTCCCCAGCAGGACACTAACGCTTTGAGTGTGGCCATTCCCAATGGGGTCGCAAATTGCAACATACCTCATGAATGCTTATGAGACTGGTCATTTGCGACCCCATTGGGAATCGCAAACTGTGTCATTGACACTGTTGTACATCAGGTTTTGTGACTTGCAAATTGAGAGTCGCTAAGACTCGCAATTTGCGAGTCGCAAAACCTGATATTTGTACAGTTCAATGTGGCCCATAGAACTGAAAAATTAGTGATTTCCTAATTGACAATCGCAATTAGGAAACCGCAAACTGAAATGTACGTACAATGTGACCAGCCAATTTACGAGTTGCTAACAAGTCACATCGCAATTTGTGAGATCGCAAAACTCGATTCCATAAATTGTGACTGGATTTAGCGATTCAGAGCCGCAAATGGATGAGTCTGAATTCCAAATAGCAAACTGCCTGTAAATCAAGGAAAAAACATTTCCTGGTTATAGGTAGTTAGCCCTGAACCAGGGAGTGCCTCACAGGAGTGTGGAAGGAGTTGATCAAGCACACAGAGCAGAGTTCAAACAAGCTGAAAGGGAAAATTGCAGCCATGGCCAGCCTACCAACTGAAAAAAGAACTGTTGGGAGGAAGAGGAAGCTAACATTTGCGAGTTAGAAATCCTCACAGAGGAGTGCTGTCTTCACCATGATGTCTTACTTGGGAGAGCATCAATGACTGTGCTGATTCCCAAGAAAAGCAGAAGATTTGGCAGGAAATACAGGCCAAGAGAAATTCTATTGGAGTCAGCCACTTCTCCATTGAAGAAATATGTAAGAAGTAGTTATGACCTTAGGTTGCAGACCAAGGAGAAGGTGATGGAGTGACTGAAAGAGTCACAGGGAAACGGTGGCCCATCCACAGTTCCACCAACTACAATTGAAACCATTGAGGAGACCACACTGGAGCGGGGGCTGCTGTGTGTGTTAGGAACATTGACAGTTCAGCAGCAGGATCCTGAAAAGGTAAGTTTCACATATTACCATTTTACGTATCTCAGGGCATAACTCCATCCACACACCCACAGAGTCCAACAGCATGCATCAGTCAGGAATACTCTAAATTACAAGGGGAGTGCTAGTATAGTGCATTGTGGGTAATGTACTCCAGGAGTCAGCTCAGAAATTAAATGTTACTTCATTTTACTAAACAATATATAGGTGATTGCAATGTATCCCGTATATTCCACAGATCTTCCTCAGGTACATATTGAGGAATCCAGTAGGGAGGGACAGGACGATGTCAACATGGCAGCAGAAGAATTGGTCCCCATTGACAGAGAAGGCACCCACATCCCACTCCACATTTGCAGTGAGACAGTTTCAGCATTTGTTTGAAGGTGGGTCAGTAGTTGTGTGGCCTGCACAAGTAATGGGTTCACACTCGACCACCTCTGAGAACCAAACACCCCATTGTACTGCTTGACTCCCATAGGGTAGCATTGTAGAGCAGTCCAAGGCTTACTCAAGGGAGGTTGTATGGGCTAGTAATCACCATTCAGAAGCACACAAGAATAACTCTCAAAAGATGATTGTCCAGTCTGTGCTTTTCCTTTTGATAAAGTAAAAGTACATTTATTACTCACTCACTACTCAATACTATGAAGCAATTTACAAATATACACAAATGGATGGAATTGCCTTTGGATGGCATTGCGTAATCATTCTTGTCTCCCCCGAGGGGAAATATAATCGAACAACCCACATGGCAAAACATTTATTTGTATCCCAATGCAATATTTCACTGTAACTTGAAATGAGAGCACCTAATTCTTGCAAAAAAAGTACATCTACTTTGATCAGTGGTGGCTGTTAGTCTCATTTATCAAATAAGCATCAACAAGAGCATGTATAGGCACGTTGGAATGATTTGTCCGACTATGAGTGCTCTGATTACTTCCAGATTACTCTTGATAAACATTGTGTAATACCATTCTGCACCCCTCAAGAGTGCCTTGTCATATGACCTTTCACAAGTCATACCATTAGCCAAAATAGCGGGACCACACACTTTCAAAGTACATTGAGCATAACATGCAACCATTTCCACAACTGCTGTAGAGCACTTACAATTGCAGCCTTTTACTCCTAGAGGACGCAGCTCCATGAGTCAAGAACAAAAGTTCCAGCAGCATTGTGCCTAAAATTGCTTTTGAACCCTTGGGAGGTTATCATTCTCTTGTCCAGCCAACCTAGGATAGGGACACAAAACTTTGTATTGAGGGAAACCTGCGCTGTTCCTCAGCTCCCTCTATCCCTGGGCTTGCAGTTGATGGTGACCCCATCTTCCTGGGGCCACCACAGGATGGCTTGGGGCCAAAACAAGGCGAAGTGCCTTGCAAGGCATTATGGGACAAGATGTATATTTGATGAGAGGGAGAGACACTTGGCTTTCACTTGTGGACTTGAGACCTGTCCATGTGGCTGTGTTTCTCTCTCGTCAAGGGTCTCCCATCCCACCCAGACATCTCTGTGATGCTGCCTGTTGGAGGGCAGTGTGGGGAGCCCACCCCCGGCTGCCCTCATCTTCAGGGGTGTCCAGTCCGACCCAGACACCCCTATGATGCCTCCTCATTGAAGGGCAGCTCGGGGAGCCCAGCCCCTGCTGCTGTCACTAACTCCCAGCCCTCTCTTTGGTATGCCTGCTCCTGCGTGAAGAGGTGCACTTTGGCCCTGTCCTCCCCGCTCCCACCACTGGCAGGCACTGGGATCAGGGATGGAAGCAACCTCAGGGAGTGCAGCTGCACTCCCCCAGCCATCCTGCTACTTTGGTGTCCAGGGATGGGTTCTGGGCCCCCGCCTCCACCAGGATCTTCACGGGGAGTGCTGTAACACTCCCTGGTTTCTTTACGGTGTGGATCCCCGGGATGGAGCCCTGGATCCCCCTTGGCAGGCTTCAGGGGGGTGTGACCGCGCCTCCAACTTCATATTAAGTGTGTGGCCCCAGGATGGGATCCAGAGCCCCTAGGCAGTCTTCACAGGGGATGCCACACACTCCAGACTTCATCTTTGGCCGTTGGCCCCTCCCACAGCACTTTCCAAGCCCCACGCACTTTGTCACTGCCTCCTAAAAAGTCAAAGGTCGTGAAACTTCTTCTGATATCTTGGGCCCTCAAGGGACATTTTGGATGTTCTTGGTGTCATTTTGCTCCTGATGGGGAGCTCTTGCCACCAGATTCACTTGCATTAGGTCTCCTGGCCTAGAAGGGTCCCAAAATGGTAGGGAGCCAGTCCCAGTGACTCCCTGTGCCGGCCTTTCCTCTGGGTGTCTTCCTTTTCCTCTAGGGCTGCACACTCTCCTTGTGTCAGCTCAGTCTTTCCCCCAGCTGGTCCTCAGCGAGTGTAAGGGGGGCTGCTTACCTGGCACTGCATGCGCCTTGCTGGGTCTGAAGTTATTCAGGGGCAGAATCCCTGCCCCAGTGGGCAGTCATGGAGTTCTGCTTTCCAGTTGTCCATGATGCCCGTCTTCAGTCCCAGGGGCCCTTCAGTGAAGCACAGACAAGAAAAAGCTCTCCACTCTGCAAGACCTTTTTAAGTGGGGGAGGAAGTGACTAGCAGATCTGCACCTTTGGCGTATCCGGATGTGCCACATCACTTCCTTGCCCCTGTCCCCTCCTTCCCGCACAGTCTTCTAGGACAGCTCAAAATTATGTCATTCATCAGTTAGTTGTCACGTGCTCTGAAAGTCTCAGCCCCTCCTCCCTGACATCCCTTCCACGGCCTCTCTGGCAAGTTCCTGGCTTGGGATGACAGCTGGCTGATTGATGCAAGGCCCTGCTTAGGCAGCTGGACAGAGCAGTGATTGGTCCTAATCCTGAGCTGAGTCAGAGAAAGATGAAATTCCTGGATGACCCATAAGTTGTACAACTATGCTTTGTAACCTACTACATTATCCTTTTCATACAGCTTATAATGTACATTGGTGTTACTCTGGAATCTCTGGACTGGAATTGCGTCATAGGCCATCCTTTCCCATTGACATTTAATGGAGTATTACTACAAGGAAAACACAGTAAGCCCACTGACTATTTATCCTTCACATGTGTATACCCATCTCATAAGGCCTACTCCAGACCACCACCCACTCTGCATAGTCCCTTCTGGGCCAGGCTACCTAATTGCAAATCTTGGGCTATGTACACCAGGAATCCTCGTCTCAAAGCCCTCACACAGGTGCACTTGCGTGTTCACACATGATCACATGTATCCAGCCCTGGGCTCCCTACCCTGGCAGCATCGCTGCAGCCTCATCTTAGCAAGGCAGCACCGGCAGTAAACACAGGCAGTCCATTTTACCATGAGTTTATTGTGGGTGAGTCCCTCACAGTAAGGTGCTCCAAAAGTGAAAAATCAGGGTGTACCAGATAGTCAGAACCGTCCTCTCAAACCACTGCAATGGACGACAAGGCTATATCTCTGTCTCATAGTCAAATGATGCAGTTAAATGTCAGCCACAAACAGCCAGTTGAAGGGCATGGGTGCAAAAGACATCATGAGTCATGTGATTCTGGTGCAGATGATGGCAGCACCCAATTGTTCCTGAATTTCGAGGCTTTCCTTCTCCAAAATGAGCGCTTGCGTATTAAGCAGTTGTGATTAATGAACAGGAACCTGCATTGCATGTAGCAGAACTTAAGTGAGGGCTTTAACAGCACAGGGACACACGACCAGCATGAACGAGAACATAGTCAGCTTCACCACTGCAGTTCATGACTTTTGTAATGGAATGGTGGCAGACCATGCCCATCAGAGCAATCATGAGGAAAGTGCTGCTGCAAGAAGACTGGACCACTTAATTAGACCAACAGGCTGTTTGGCAACTACAACTACGCCTGTCCAGATGCATTGTCACACTTCAGGTGGAGTTGGGACATGTCACTGACGATGTGCCCAGGGGTCCAGAGTGTATAACCTCAGCTGTTAAGCTGCTACAGACCTACCTGGCAGCAAGAGACAGTGGGGATATCAATCATCAGCAGCATTTCAGCCACTGATGACCACATTCTACACCGTAGCACCGTAGCACCGTAGCAGTAGCCACAACTCATTTGAAGACACACAGCAGGCACATGGCATGGTGCTCGTAGCCATAGGAGAGTTTGATGCAGATATCTGTATATTTTGACATGTACACATGCGCATAATGTTCCTAGGTAAATCTGTAGTGTGACCTGTTTAAATGACCCTTTTGACAGGAAAATATCTCACTTTGAAATACGAGTATGCCATCCCTATGCATTTTCAATAATTATTAGGGAAAAGTAACATTTAATAATTTCAATTAACTTACCACCTACTCAAAGCTAGTGGTACACCATGAATTAGGTGTGAATGAGGAGTGAAATTCCACCATAGGCTGACTTGAGTGGGCCAATCAGATGTAAACCAATTGTATCATGGTTGAAGGAGGAAGCAAAAGTGAGTTAAAGCTATCAAGTGCTAGCTTTACATATATTTATTTTGACAACATTGAAGTGGCCATAGATAGATAAATAAATAAATTAATACATAAATGAATAATAAAGCAAATATATAAGTAAATACAACAATTTGCAAGCTGTGATAACTAATATTATATGCACCTTTTAGGAAAATGGATTATTATTTGGGGTGTGCGACTGCCCACCTGACGGAAAAATAACAAATTTTGTCAGTGTGAACCCTAGTAGTCACTGAATTAACCAGCACTCAACCTCCTTGTAAGTATGGCACAGAACAAATAGGATTACCTTACAGCAATTTCTAAAGTATTTATGAAGTATAAAAATGTTAATAAAAAAGAAATAAAGTCAAAAGACCAAGCAATAGAAATTCTAAACTGAATTATATGTATATGTATAAAGTAAAATGTAATACATCTCCAAGATAGCACAACATTTTGGCCCCACTAAACTTGGGTTGGTGTAAGAGCTGGGGGAATTGTGTGAGAGTGTCAAAGGGAAATCACTAGTGTCCTCTCATATCTAACACTAAAAATAAAGTTGTAAGCAGGTACTGAACCTAGACACAGACATCTGGTAAGACAACAGCAAGGTCTTTGAGCAGCTAGAGAAAGGATAAACAATAATCGTGGTCTGATTCCATTTGATTCCTTTCTAGTGTGCCAACGTTTACTATGTGCCCTATGCAGGCCTTTCTGGCTTCTTATGTCAATGGGAGTGGGAGTAGTTCCCACACTGAGTGGATCATTATGAGTTCGGCGGATGGGTTACACCATCCCCCGAACTTCTGATGGGGAGGTTGTCATACAGGCTACCTCCCTGCCGGCCCTATTAAGAGTTTCCTGGTAGGTCAGCGGGCAGAAACAGCCTACAGCATTGTCTCCGGCTCATAGTCCAGCCGGCGGTAATGCTGTCAGGTGCACCAGCACCCTCACACTGTCTGCAAAGCTCTCCAAGTGCATGGGCCAATTGCATGGGCAGTGCAGAGGCCCCCCTGGGGCCCCCTACACCTGTTCTTCACCAGCATTTTCATGCAGTGGTCCTGCAGAAACCGCTGGTGTAGAAGCAGGTTGTAATTCCCAAGCAGCGCTGCTCTAGCGGATTAGGACCGCTTCCACCTCCAGACCGCCGGGATCTCCGATCCTGATGAAGCTGGTGGTTCCCTGGTGGCCCAACTGCCAGGGTTGTGATGATCCATGAGTCTGGCAGTATAGTGACCACCAGACTCATAATGAGGCCAAGAATGTACAGTTTAACTCAAATGAGCCATCCCTGCCCATGCAGGCTGATCTGCCAATTGAAGTGGGCTATTAGATGTTCCATGCAAACTTTTCTCTTCAATAATTGTACTTTAAGTGTTGCAGTGGTATTATCAATGATGTTATAAAACATGTCATGAGTGCTGTAATATCTGGGATAATTATCAGTGCATAGTGAGGGCATGGGTTATAGTTACTTGAAATATCTGTAACTAAAATAGATGAATATCTATGGTAACCTTGTAACCTTTGTTTTCCTAAGTGAATTTCTATGTTTTTTAAATTCTATTTCTTAACTTTAACTTCCCTGTAATCTTTGATTTTTTTTCAGTGAACTTCTATTTTATTTAACTTAAAGTAATTTTAATCACTATACGTGAATCCAAATCCACGCTATGAATGGCCTTTAGCCATTTGCAGTGGTGACTGGCAGCAGGGCCTGGCTACAACCACCCAACCCCTTGCAACACATGACCTTTAGCCAGGCGCATTGGGGGTAGGCCCTATGGCCTGCCTTGTGACCAAGTCCTGCAGCCAACCTCCTAGAAACACTCAAACCTGTGCCACGCATGGTTTTCAGCCATGAGCTATGAGTATTGACTGCAGGCTGTATGGCCAACCCCCTATACCAACCCAACCCCGCACCATGCATGGGCTTTGGCCTTACACAGTGGGTGTTAGCTGCAGGGTCTTGTCCGCAGCCTGGCCCTGCAGCCTACCCCCTACAGCCACCCAACCCCTTCATCAAGGTTTACAGATAACCTTTCAAGGTGAAATTGCAGAGGAAAAACACTTGCATTGACTTAACCATACGCAAGAAATTTGAGTGATTAATACTTTACAGAACTGGAGCTTCAACTTGGACATCTGCTTTGTTTACATCTATAAATGCTTCTTGTTGAGGGTTAATTTCTGTGAAATGAGCATCATGCCAGATTGAATTTTACCCCGGATATTTATCCAAGAAAAGGCCTCCATTTTGTGTAGAATGTCTACCCAACTGGAGTACTTTCTACTGGCTAATTAGTTCTACCTCATTGAGAAAATATATAGTGCATCTCCCAAACTACAGCTTCCTATTTGACTCCAGTGATCTTGTGTTTCTGTAACTTTTCCAATGTACAAATAATCCGCTTTTCAACATTTTTGGTGGCAGTGGTGGGATCCTGTACTTGTATTTAATATCACACTACAGTTTTAAGTGAAATAAGTTAAAAATAATCTTAAGTGACCTAGAGCAAAAGTATTTTTGATCTTTTTTTTAAATTGGAATCGTTCTTTAATTACTTCATTTTTTATTTTTCTAAATTGTTCTGATAAATTGGTGCCAACATTTTTTTAAGTGACACAAGAGAGACCATGGAGCTTGATCTGGCTAGCCTACACACAGTCACTGCAGCTCAGCTTAGGGTGTTGTGCAGAAAGAGGGGATTGCCGCATGCAAACAACCTTAGGAAGACTGTGATAGTCAAGTCCCTTGAAGCCTGAGTAGTGCAGATGGAGGCAGAGAAAGCCTCCGGTGTAGGAAGGGAGAGGGAGGATGTCCTCTCCAACCTCCAGAAGGAGGAAGAAGATTGCCTAACTGTGATTTCAGAAGCTAGGACCCTATCTAGAGCTAGTGGGAGAGGAGGCTCTGTGGCATCAGACCAAGAAGAAACGGAACAGGACCGTAGGGAGGGGGTAGCCCTAATAGCTTTGGGGGCAGAGAAGTTGGCCCTACACTTTGATCATGAGGGAGCACATTCTGACCAATTGTATCTCAGAGAAGTTACACCAGCATCTAGTGGACTCTAAGCTGACCAACCCTACAGAGCTGGGGGAGGCAGCTGATGAGTGGTTCAGAACCAGAGTAGTTGTCAAGTCCAAGAGGGGAGACTCCACGAAGGGGGAGGTCCCCAAAAACCTAAAGAGGGAGGTGGAAGTCCACCACAGAGACTCCCTCTGCACACCAGAACCCTAAGAAGGAGAGTAAATCCCACTCTCACTCTTACAAGTAGAGACAGGGAGACCTAGGGTTAAAGAAGCTCTTGGACAACAAGGCCAGTTTTGACTGTCAGAAGACAGGTCACTTGAGAAGTGATGTAGCCTGTCCCAAGAAGGTAGTTAGTACTGGGTTGTCCAGTGTAGCCATAGAGAAGGACTCCTCAGATGATGAGGTCCTCATAGCAATGGACTGGAGGACAGGTCCAGATGGTAAGAATGCGGTCCCTACAATTGGCCTGAGAGACATATGTGCCAGTCACATCATGGTGAGTGACCGGTTGGTGTCCCCAGGCATGTATGTTCCAGGGGAGAAAATAAGAGTCAGGATAGGATGACCACAGGTGAGATCACCACCAAACCTGTAGCCATAGTGCCCATAGAAAGGGAGGGTATCCTTACCTGGTCTAGGGTGGCGGTCAGTGCTACCTATCCCACGGTTGTACCCTGGGCAATGACCTCCCAGAGGTGAGTCTGAACCCAAATGGTGAGGTTGCCCAGGGCGCCCCCTCAACCCAAGTCCCAGGGGAGCCACTCCCTGCAGTTAGGCGACAGGGATACCACAGAAAAGAGAAAAAGAAAAGGAAGGGTAGGCCACTCTTAAAGAGAGTTCCAGGGAGCTAAAGACCTTCTTCCCCAGTAGGGGGGAGCCTAGAGTTGGCATTGGTGAGGCCTCACCTGACCCCAAGTAAGCCCTGAGTAGTCAGGCAGCTATACAGCTACAAGGTGTTGCCCCTGCACTGACAGAAGGGAGAGTGGAAGAAGGGTGTCTGCCACAGGATGTGGCAACCCCCACTCTACACAGCAAGAAAGGTTAAAAAAAAACACAGTTGCCCCTAAAGCAGCTCATCCACCTGTCAATGGAGAACTTAAGATGTTGTTCTGGGTTCTGCCAGCTGTCAATAGCCGCTACTGGAAGCTGGCCTTCATAGCAGCATTGCACTTGGTCTGGGAGGCAGACCCCAGTTGCCAAAAGCAATGGAGGTCCCCTAACCCTGTTGGTCATAGTGGGGTTGCTCAACTGTATGTTCACCTCCTTGGATAAGCTAGGTATTTCCCCAGCAAAGTTAGGGATAGGGAAGGTAGACAGCTCACTACCCAAGTTGGCAGCGAAAAAGGAGGAAGGCTTTCATAGAGGAAAGGTTCAGTTTAAAATGGGTCCTTTTACTGTTGGGATGAGTTCAATACTGAAAGGGAGAGACCATTACAGGAGGATGTAAGGCAGAATAGGCCCTGCAAACAGACAGACAGTTTTCCTCAATATCTTTGTCACCTGACAAGCCAGGAAGGCTCTCTCAGGGTTGGGCTGAGTCTCCTGGGTGTGTGGGATGGGGGGGGGGGGAAGGGCTGTGTGGGAAAACTGGGCTGATTGCAGAAGTCCCCTAACTTTTTGTCCCCCTTTTTCACTTTTTGCTGGTGTTTTCCTGACTCTGATGGTACCCTGGGCACTGCTAAGTAGTCCCAGGGCCTGTGCTCTGATTAACATGTTTATGCAAATTAAGCTAATTATAATTGGCAGTATCCACCTACCTATAAGTCTCTAGTATATGTTAGGGCATGTAGATTTAGGGACCCCAGCATAGCTAGTACCCTCATAGCTATACTACTAAGGTACCCAGTGTCATCTGAAAGACAGCCCTGCCTTGATGGCTGCTTTTAAATTAAAGTTAATCACAAATTTGTCTTCAGAATTAAAAGTACTTCCAAAGTCTTAAACTATCTTATTTTTACATATATGACACCCCTAGGGTGTGCCCTAGATGCCCCCATGGTTGGGCAGTGTAACTATGAGCAGGGACCTTATAAAAGGTGTTTTATAAGCCCTAGTGAGGGAGAAATAGCCAAACGAGTTTCCCCTCATAGTAGTGAATGGGATCAATAGGCTAACATGGGGGCTCGTTATTTTAATTAATAAACTCTCAAAATGAGCTAGATATGTTAAGTGTGATATAAAACCTATTGTCATTATAAATCCAGCACCTTGCTATGGTTGAATTTAACATAACTAACTCAGGGAAGAGTTTTAGACCTCTGCCTGAAAGTTATCAGTTTCAGCTCTGTAGTGCCGTTCTCTGATTGTCCAGCCTCTGGCAGCCTGTCCAGGCTGCCTTGATGAGATGTGAAGTGTCCTGGACTGAACACAAAGGAAGTACCTGGGGGAAGAGATCTGCCTCAGCAGATGGTGAAACAGGATGGGGGTAAAGTAGCCAAACTGGACTTCAAAGGAGGAAAGGACATTTGGAGCCGCTCAGGACCTTCCCAGTTACCTGCAACCCAGACAACCAGGTGCCCACCTGATTAGATTAGGAGAGGGATGAAAAGGGTTGTGTTAAGGGAACTTACCCACACCAGTGGGTGGACTCGGCCTGACCTAACCTCCAAAATAGAATTTCTGCCATTTTGGATTTTTAAGGAATGCTGCTCCCTGGGATTGATTTTGCACACTTCCCAGGAAAGTGGTCATCCAAGAGGGTGGTGGCCTGCCTGTGACTGGACAGTTACCATTCCCTGCTTTCCACTCCAAGAGCATGGATAAATATGGCAGAGCTGTACCAACACCTGATATCCCCACAAGGAACAAAAACAAAACAAGAGGGACTGCCCTGCTGGACCCCTGACCTGCAACTGGACAGTACAATCTAAGGACTGCACCAGCTGCACACTTGGCTTCACCACTAAAAAGACTTTACCTGTCTGCAACAGGTTCAAGAAGGAACTCTGTTTGGTGCAGGTAGAGAAAAGCTAACCAGAATCCCCTACAACAAAGTCTGTAGAAACTGACCAGCTGACCACTGTCCAAAGGTCTTTTTCAGTTTGAGTCAGGCGCATTCTGGAAGTTTATTGGGATATTAAAAAAAAGCTTTTTTGCCCTGGCTGTAACCCAGGGGGGCCTGTACCAAGGCTAGGGATTTAGGGTAAACTTACATGCCCCTTTTCTTTTTTTTATGCTTGTTTTTGAGAATTAGTTAAAGCTGTGTCTCAAAATGGCTGCCAACATTTCCTGGTTGAAGTGTTGGCAGCCAGTCAGATCTCTGCACAAGATCGGGACGATTTGCAAAGAGTTTACACCTCCAGATATGCACAATTGGTTTTCCTTTAATTTAACAAAATAGCAAAACACATAGGCCCTCATAATGCATTGGCGGTAAATCCTGCTTACCGCCACAGTGACTGCCGCCAACATACTGCCGCAGTGGCGAATATCCGTTCCCCATATTATGACATACACACACCAATCCGACAGAATACAGCCACATACACAAATCCGCCAGCCCAAAGGTCCGTGCTAAAGTGGCGGTACCAACACCCATACTGCCATGTCAACAAAACAACGGCCACCACATCATGACCACAAATCACCATGGTGGACGTTCAATGGCAGTAAACCATTGGCGGTACATACCGTCGCACTCAGAATGGACACCCACATACAAAACAACACTACATTGGCCAATACTAAAATAACACACCTGACACTCATACACACACCACACCCACCCACCCACAGCTTCATAAAACACACACCCTCATTACCCACAACCCTTTACGAACAACAATTACTGCCAGGAGATTGACACTAACAGCACAGAGACACCTAGACACACACACCACATACACCCATACATCCCTCACACACCCCACATCACACACCCTACCACATTACTAAACACATTCTCACATACCACCCAACACCCATGTCTCCACTAAAGCACCCCAGTTTCACTGATGAGGAATTAAGGGTCGTGGTGGAGGAAATAGTCAGGGTAAAGCCACAGCTGTTTGGAGCACATGTACAGTAAATATCCATTGCTAGGAAGATGGAGCTATGGCGGAGAATTGTGGTCAGGGTGAACTCCGTGGGACAGCACCCAAGAACAAGGTACGACATCAGGAAGAAGGGAAACAACCTACGGGGGAAGGTACGTTCCGTGGCAGCAAGGCACCAGCTTGCCATACAGAGGACTGGCGGTGGACCCCAACCTTCTCCTCCACAGCTCACAACATGGGAGGAGGAAGTCTTGGCATTACTGCATCCTGAGGGACTCATTGGAGTATCCGGAGGGCTGGACACTGGTAAGTCAATATTTACTACTTATCACCCCCCCATAGCTGCATGATATGACACTCCCATCACTCCACTCCATCCCACGCACTGCACCTACACATATGACTAATCCCAGTGCCAAATCCTGCATGCCATACCAATGCATATACAAACCACCCAGCCCTGCATGGACACTGTTGGACCTTTTTGCTTATGTAGGGTCATCCCCAATCTTTTTGCCTCCTGCCTCCTATTTTGTTCTGACCTGTTGCTGTTAGCTTTTGAACTCTGAGTACTTTACCACTGCTAACCAGTGCTAAAGTGCATATGTTCTCTGTGTAAAATTGTGTGTAATTGGTTTATCCATGATTGGCATATTTGATGTACTAGTAAGTCTCTAGGAAAGTGCACTAGAGGCGCCAGGGCCTGTAAATCAAATCCTACTAGTGGGCCTGCAGCACTGGTTGTGCCACCCACGTAAGTAGCTCTGTAATCATGTCTCAGACATGCCATTGCAGTGTGTGCGTGTGTGCACTTTTAACTGTAAATTCGACTTGGCAAGTGTACCCACTTGCCAGGCCTAATCCTTCCCTTTTCTTACATGTAAGGCATCCCTAAAGTAGGCCCTACATAGCCCCAAGGGCAGGGTGCAGTGTATGGTTAAGGTGGGACATATAGTAATGTGTATTATATGTCCTGACAGTGAAATGTTGCTAAATTCATTTTTCACTGTTGCAATGCCTGCCTCTCTCATAGGTTAACATGGGTGCTACCTTTAAATCTGTAGTTTAAATTCCCTTTGGGAGTGGATGGACATGTGGAGTTTGGGGTCTCTGAGCTCACAATTTAAAAATACATCTTTTAGTAAAGTTTATTAAGATTGTGTGTTTGAAAATGCCACTTTTAGAAATCAAGCATTTTCTTGCTTATACCATTTCTGTGACTCTGCCTGTTTGTGGATTCCCTGTCTGGGTCAGTTTGACAGTTGGGCTGGTTACACCTCACACTAGACAGTGACACAAAAGGAGCTGGGGTGTAGTCTGCATTTCCTGATGAGCCATCTGTGCTAGGAGGGAGGGGAGGAGTGGTCACTTATGCCTGAAAGGGCTGTGCCTGTCCTCACACAATGCAGTCTACGACCCCCTGTTGAGTGTCTGGGGCCTGGCCTGGGCAAGACAGGATTTCACTTTCCAAAGAGACTTTACTTTGAAGTAGGCCTACTTCAAAGGAGAAATTGGGTATAAGAAGGGCACCCAAAACCACAGACTTTAGCTCACTTCTGGACGTCAAGAGGAACCTCTGCCTGGAGAAGAGCTGAAGAGCTGAGAAGTGCTGCCCTGCCTGTGACTCTGCTTTGTGGAGCTATCCTGCAGTTGCTGCTTCTGCCAGAGTAAGAGGGCAAAGACTGGACTTTGTGTGCCTTCCATCTTGTGACAAAATCTCCAAGGGCTTGATTTAGAGTTTGCCTCCTGTTGTTTCAAGTCTCAGGAACAGCAAAGACTGTTCTCTGCCAGCACCTAGAGTCTCTGGAGAGACTCCTGCTCTGACAAGTGGAGCCCTATCCAGTCCCTGGGCCATTGAAAGGAAGGCTGGTGGAAATCCAAGGATATTGACTTCGGACGACTTCGGACCAACGCCGCTGCTGAATCCGGTGACGCCGCCTACAACCGACTCCGTGATCTTTGCTGGAACGCGATGACCTTTGCAGGCTCAATGCCACTGCAGACCCGCTGAAATCCGCAACTCCGTGGAAGTCGCCACACCATGTTGTGACTGACGCCACTCGAAGTGCGCAGATTCAAAGTTTTGCACAAACGCTGTGATCCCCGACTTCGCGCATCAACTTGTTTTCACTCTTCACCAAAGGTACTGTACTTGGGGGTCTACGCGACTCTGTGTCCGGCGCCGCTGGTGTCGGCTTGTTGGGAACGACTCCATCACGACACCGTGTTAACACCTAATCAAAGCATTTTGTGTTTCTAAGCACTATTTTTGAGTTTAATCTTTAAAAAATCATAACTTGACTTGTGTATGTCGGATTTTTGTCGTTTTGGTCTTGTTTTTTTAGATAAATATTTCCTATTTTTCTAAACTGGTGTTGTGTCATTTTGTAGTGTTTTCATTAAGTTACTGAGTGTGTTGGTACAAATACTTTACACCTAGCACTCTGAAGTTAAGCCTACCTGCTCGTGCCAAGCTACCAAGGGGGTAAGCAGGGGTTAGCTGAGGGTGATTCTCTTTTACCCTGACTAGAGTGAGGGCCCTTGCTTGAACAGGGGGTAACCTGACTGTCAACCAAAGACCCCATTTCTAACAGACACCAATCACTAAAGCATGCACATCATAGGGAAACTAACAATCCCACAATACATCACCATACACAAACAAAGGTGGCAGGCAACAGCAACAATAGAGGGGAAGCCAGGGATGTACAATAAGTCACAGACATGAACCATAACACATCACTTTCATACCCACAGGTACCCCAGCCAATACCAGGGGAGAAGAGATGCCATGATTATCCCCATCAGGGGCCACTGGGCAGTCAGTCACCCTAGCCCACTCACAGTCCACCATCAGTATCCAACACCACAGCACCCACTCAGTGTACCCACCCACTGTCCCCAGAATACATCAATCAGCAGTGTGCCCACCAGTTCAGGGACCCAAGTCCACACCTCGCCCCCAAAACAATCAGGGACCTGGGGTTAGTGGCAGTGGGCACACCGTTCAGGGGACAGAGGCACAGGGCAACAGCGACATTGGCAGGACCTCTGTGCACCAGTGGGAGGACAGGAATGGGAACCAACTCTCCAGGAGGCACACATCAAGATCCTTGGAGCCTACCAACATTCCCAGGACACGATGGGCCAGATCCTTGACAGCATGCAGGAGAACAGGCTGCTGCAGGAGGAACAGTATCAGGGGATCAGTGAGGACTTGCAGGCCATCAACACCACCTTGATCTCCATAGCAGCGGTGCGGGCAGACACGGCAACATCATGAGGGAAGCAAACTCACAACAGCGGGCCCCTACCACTAGTCAGTCCCTTGACCAGCCCTCCACTTCTGCTGCAGCTAGTGGGCAGGAGGCCCCGCCACAGGACCCACAGGCCACCAACACCCCTCCCCTTGCAGAAGGCGAACCACCCCGGAAACGTTCCCTGCGACCCAGACAGAAGCCAGACCAAGACCACTGCCAGGAAATGAGACTCTCCTGATTGTCCCCCTTGTGTACCACACTGTCACCTTGTCACCTTTCAACTGCTTTGGTTCCCCTTCCTATGGCCCCTTGGACACTGGATCTGTGCTACAAACAGACTGGACAAATACCCTGGACTTACCTCTACCATCACCCCATTCCATTGCACTTTTCCCTCAATTTCACATCACTTCAATAAACACCCTCGAACACAACTTGACTACTAGTATGTTATGTATTGAAAATGTGCGTTTATGGAAACAATCACATCTAGTGCAAATTATCTGAACACTGTGAGAAATAATGATCTGTAGCTGTCTGTAGTCATCACATCAGTACACAGTTGTTATCTCACAAACATCTGTGAAATGACAAGCCATAGGTGACAGTAAGTTGAGAGGCAATGGAAGTTAATGTCATCATCCTACAGCCACACAGAAAACATCAATAGTCAGATGAGTGGTCAGTTGCACTGTCTCACCTGGGTGTCATTGGAAATACTGACATATAACTGATATTCGGTTGTCTTCCTCCTCTTCCTCCTCATCCTCACTGTCCTCTGGGTCCACTGCTGCCCCAGGGGCATCTCCAGTCTCCTCCTTCTGCATAAAAGGTACATGCCGTCTGAGGGCCAGGTTGTGCAAAATGCAGCAGGCCACTGCTATCTGGCAGACCATCCCGAGTAAGGAGCACAGGCAACCACCTGTCATGCATCTGAACCTGGCCTTCAGAAGTCTGAAGGTCCTCTCACTTTTTAGCCAAACCCCTGTGCCTCTATAGTTGGGCCATCACATTTGGGATGCTGCTATTCCTCAGGACAAAGGTGTCATGACCCAATCCAGGATACTTAGCAGTGATGTCGGAGATGTACTGGTCCGCCAGGCACACCATTTGCACATTCAGTGAGTGAAAACTCTTACGATTCCTGAACACCTGTTCATTCTGGCAGGGGGTGACGGGTGCCCCGTCAATCGCCCTAACAATACTGGGGATATGTCCCATTGCATAGAATCCGGCCTTCACAGTGGTGAGATCTTCCACCTGGGGAAAGCTATGTAGCTGCACATGTGTTTCACCAGGGCATACAAAACTCTTACCAGCACGTTTGAAAACATTGGATGTGACGTTCCTGCTGCCAAGCCCACTCTCACTTGGAAAGAACCAGTTGCCAGGAAATGGAGCACTGATAGCACTTGCACAAGAGGGGGGATCCCAGTCGGATGATGGATAGCAGATATGAGGTCAGGCTCAAATTGGGCACACAGCTCTGTGATTGTGGCCCTGTCCAGTCTATAGGTGAGTATAATGTGCCTAACCTCTATTGTAGCCAAGTCCACAAGAGGTCTGTATACGGTGATTTGTCTTCTCCTATTCATCCACAGTGGTAGGTATCTAAGGGACACAAGAGCGAGTAGGCTGTCACAATTTGAACAATGGATACACATCCTCAGTGTATATAGTGCATTTATGTGGTGGACAGTGGCAATGGCAATATATGTGCAATTTCCATAAATGAGGCAGTTATGGAACATCTGTGTGTAGTCAACCTCCATGAAATGGTGACCACCTGACCTGTATATAGGTACAGGTGGATGTGAGGTAACTCTGCCGACACTGGGTGTTGAGGCAGGAGGCAGTCTTGTACCGTCGTGCAATTCCTCATTGGATGATATGTGGCTCCATGGAGTACAGTGGCCAATGGGGGTCAGCGCCGGCGGTGACGGTGTACACTGTCGTGGACGTGACTGCCATTTTCTATCTGATTCCTCACTTGTTTCCTGACCTTCAACAGGAGAACACCTACACTGCCTGTGCTGCTGTGACCTGTGTCTGGAACCTACCATGGCCTATGTGACCAGTGAAAGGGCTCCTGCCTTCACTGCGGAGGAGTTGGAGCGATTGATGGATGGGGTCCTACCCTAGTACAGACTGCTGTATGGGCCTCCAGACCAAGATGTGAGTACACCTTGGACACAATTCAAGTTGGAAGGATACATGTAGATGTGTGTGCAAGCATCGTATCATCGGGGTGGATGTCTTGTGGTGGTTTACATGGTGTGTGCCGGGTGATGTGTGTGCCAATGGAGTTGGAAACAGAACTGGTAGGCTATATGTGTGACAGGCTGGATTGTATGTGTAATGGTGTCCTCCTGTCTGTATTACCTCTGCAGGTCAGCGCCCATCAAAAGAAGGCATTATGGCGTGCCATTGCAAAGGACGTGCGAACCCTGGGGGTTTTTGGCAGGTGGAGCACCTACTCTTGGAAACGATGGGAGGACCTGAGACGCTGGGAATGGAAGACTACGGAGACCCAGCTGAGGATGGCCTCCCAATGAGGCAGGGGTGCCCTGATGGCCCGCCCACTGGAGGTGGCCTACCTAGAGCTGGATGGGCGCTTGAGGGCATCACAGCAGCCACAAGTGTGTGAGTACAGTGGGCAGTACTACAATAATTGGCAGGTGTCATGGGATCCTGGTGGTGGCTGTGAGTTAGTGGGTGCCCCTTTATGCCAGGTCAGACACTGCAGCGTGATCCAGCTCATGGCTAATGGGTGTATGGCAAATGTAGGTAACCTAGCTTGTTAGCATTCCATGTCAGTCAGAGCTTTGTGGGTACCAGGAGGGGTGCAGTTGGCGGTGTGTGGCCCTCATCTTGCTGTGGCATCTAGCCAAATCACTGGCAGTGCAATGCGTAGTGCTCAATCCTGATCCCTGGGTATGACGGTGCTGTGTATGCCAACTGTGGTGTTGGTGCAGTTATTAACCCAGTGTTTCCTTTCTCCTCCCCCCCACTTTTTTTCTGTCATCCTGTCAAAGTGTGCATTAGCATGATCTGGCGTAGGAGCAGGGGCACCAGCGACAGAGGGAGCTGCATCCCACAGACCCTGGAGGCAGAGTCCACCGACCCCCATAGGGAATCAGTTGGACGGAGGGCAAGGGGAGCACCAAGATGGAGAAAGGAGGCAACAACACAGACTCAGATACCTCCTCGGATGGAAGCTCCATGGTGGTGGCGGACACATCTTTGACCACCCCAGCTGCAAGTAGAGCCACCACCCCCATACCACAACCGCCCTCCCAGTAGCCCCTCAGCGAATTGCGAGTGCCCGCTCACCCAGGAGGGTGGGAATCTTCTTCGCCCCAGGCAACTCAGGCCCTGCCCCAGTGAGTCCTGCTACCGTGAGTGAGGAGGCTATTGACCTCCTGAGATCTATCTCTGCAGGACAGTTAACCATAGTGAATGCCATCTAGGGGCTGACATCCCAGATGCAGCAATGCAGTGCATTCCTGGAGGGCATCCACAGTGGATTGGCGGCCCAACAGATATCTATTCAGGATCTGGCCTCCTCTCTGATGGCAGCCATTGTCCCTCTTCCTACAGTCCCCCCTCCAACTACCACTTCCCAATCCCAGTCTCCTCAACCCCAAGCCATCAAACACAGGCAACACACTTCATCCCTCAAGTACTCACGCAAACACCAGACAGTTGCAGACACAACCACATCCAATGCCTCAACTGTCTCCCCCTCTTCCTCCTCCTCTACCTCCCTCACAGTCATATCCACACTCACACCTGCATGCACTGCATCAACATCCACCACCATCATCACCACACCAAGAAGCACACACACCTCACGAGCAGACACCTCCACAACATCCATGCACTCATCTCCCGTGTCCTCTCCTTCCCTGTCTGTCCCCCCTCCTAAAGGACACAAACGCAAGCACTCACACATCCAACAACCATCCACCTCACATCAGCACACTGGCCATGCACCTGCACCCAAGTCCAGCAGACATACACCTCCAACAACCACTTCCTCAACCTCCACTCCCATCCCTCGTCCCTCATCCCACCCCACCGTCTCTAAGAAGGTTTTCCTTGCCCAACTTGACCTTTTCTCTCCCCCTCCCCCCTGTCCTGCCCGTAAGAGTGGGGTCTCAATGACCCAGCCCAGTACCTCAGCCAAACAGTCCACGCGGACAGTGGTGGCACAACCTAGTCATGGTGGCAAGTCAGTGAAGGATCCCACTCCACCAGCCAGGAAGGTTAAGGATACCTCACCTCCTGCCATGAAGGGGAAGGAGCCCGCACCTCCTGCCATGAAGGGGAAGAAGCCCTCGACTCCTGCCAGGAAAGCTAAGGAGCCCGAACATCCTGCAATGAAAGGGAAGAAACCCTCAACCCCTGCCAGGAAGGGTAAGGATCCAACGCCTCCTGCCATGATGGGGAAGAAGCCCTTGACTCCAGCGAAGGCTGTCAAGGTGACACCACCACCACCAGTGGTCATGGGGCCCTCACCACCAGCTGAGGAAGTGCAGCCTACTCCTCCTACAGAGGCTGCCCAGGAGGCACCTTCACCTGCTAGGGCAGTTCAGCCCTCACCTCCAGTAGAGGCTGCCCAGGGGGCACCTTCACCTGCTAACATATTGCAGCCCTCACCTCCAGCACAGTCTGTCAGAGTGACATCACCACCTCCAGTGGTCACGGGGCCCTAACCGCCAGATGAGGAAGTGCAGCCTACTCCTCCTGCAGAGGCTGCCCAGGAGGCACCTTCACCTGCTGACACAGTGCAGCCCTCACCTCCAGATGACACAGTGCAGCCCTCACCACCAGCAGAAGCCATGTAGGCCACCTTCCAGGGACTGCTGTTCAAAGGGCCCCCTCCAGAAGCAGTGGGCATGTTCCCCACCTGAGAGACTGTGACCTTGCTCTCCCCAGCACAGAGAAATGGGCATGGAGCCCCCTCCAGAACCAGTGGGAAAGTCACCCACCTGAGAAACTTTGACCTTGCACTCCCCAAAAACGTATCTCAGTGTGAAGGTCACTAGATCTTTACACTGAGCTTTGGGGTTTTGAGTCCAGTTGGACTCGTTACCATTTAAAACATATATATATATATATATATATATTTGATTTAAAATAATAAATACCTTTTTTATTTTAAATTGAACATAAATATCTCATTCTAGCTGTATGAGATATTAAAGCCTAAGAAAACTCTATTTCATTCCCTCTCACTTTCTTTGTCTCTTTCGCTCCTTCAATCAATCTTTTCCACTCAGACACTTACACACACACTCACACTCACTCAGACACTCACGCACCCACTCACAGATCCACTTACACCCTCATGCACCCACTCACAGACCCACACACACACTAACGCACCAACTTAAACACTGATGTACGCTCTCTCATACCTAGCCAGACAATCTGATGACACTCTCAACCTAGACACACCCTCTCACATCTCTTTTCACACCCAGAGAGGCCACGGCTAACTCACGCCATGAACAGCCAAAGGCCTGCGTAGAGCTTGGGGTTGAGTGCCCTAAGGTAATTATAACTTGTGCCCTCGCCATGCACTTCTAATTACCCCACAAATTACGGCACCAATGACATCTTTGATAATATGCCTGAAAATACCAATGTAATATTTGCAGTAAAAGTCTTTAGGAAACAACTGTGCATGGCGGAGGCATGAGTTATAGTTACCTTAGGGCACGAGTTATGGTTACTTGAGGTAAACCTAACTCTCACTGCTGAATTTCTATGGTTTTGTGCGCTTGAAATGTGAGCCTAACTATAACATCCTTCTAGCCTTTTGTTTTTTTTTAATCTATATATATGTATGTATCTCTCTCTCTCTCTCTCTTTCTCTCTCTCTCTCTCTCTATATATATATAAATATATATATATATATATATCTCCAACTGCTGGTTGCCAGTACATAGTTATTACTTGTAGTTAGGACCTAGTTTCCATAGAAAAAGTGTTTATTTGATTTGGCTATATGTTTGACACGATTTGACGATTCTTGACAAAATGTTCCTAAAAAAACTGTGTTGCTGGTAATTCTTGTTGTACATGGAAAGTTTTGGAGTGATCTGTCAAGTTATGGCCAAGGAAAAGAGGGGTTAAAGAAATGCGAGTTTCCCAAGTTAATTCCAATAGGATATTTGAATATGACTACAGCCTGAACCACTGGACAGAATTACACCTGATTTGTCAGAAAGCTAGATTTCGGTATGCAGATTATGCTTTCGCTTATTTGGTGTAAATCTGTCCAGTAGTTTTGTAGTTAGTAAAGGAAAAAAAAATAGATATCTTGGGCTGCAGATCCTTTGCGACAATTTCACGAACAGTAACGAGCTTGTGCAGGGAACTGCACAGCTCTAATTGACTACTAACACTTTAAACCAGGGAGTGTTGGCAGCCATCTTGGGATTCAGCGTCAGCCAAGTCCAACAAAACAAAACATAAAAAAAGGAAAAGGGGTCAGGGTAGAGTCACTCTGACCCTTTAGCTCTGGTGCCAAGGCAAAAAAGCATTTTTTGTTTTTTAAATTGTGAAATTGTTGTAAATTCATAATAAACATTTTGCTGTCTCCCAGGGTGGGCCAGGTCAGAGGGGCATGTTTAAAATGCCCCCCCTCCTGGGCTTATTTCTGCCCCAGGGACTGACAGCTCCCTGGGGTTTAATTGTTATTATAGGTGGGGGGCTGCAAGCACCCCCTGCAGCCTCGGGGACCGCCACCTCCCTGGGACATAAATGCCAAATCTATCCCAGGGGGGCTACGCAGTCCCCCCACAGCCCCAGGGACTGCCAACTCCCTAGGACTCATATACTAATTCTAGGCAGGGGGACAGGGCCTCCCCATAGCCACTGGGACCGCCACCTCCCCAGGGCTTAATTGTAATTCTAAGCAGGGATATCACACTATCCCCCTCAGCCTCTTGGACCACCTCCTTCACGGGGCTTATAGCTAATTGAATACCACCACCACCCCAAGGCTACAATGAAAAAGAGAAGGGGGGCAGTTTTGGAGCTCTGAGGGCCACCACCTTCCTGGGCCAATGCTCATTGGAGAGGATAATGGGGCAAAAAAAAAAGTTTAAAAAAAGTTCCTGCACATTTATGACATCGTTGAGAACTCACAGTATTTTTGTTTTTTTAATTGGGGTATCCCAGGGTGGGCCAGGTCCCTGGGCCTGTTTAAAAAATATCTGGGGGGGGCACATGTGCCCCCTCCTGGGCTTATCTCTGCCCCAGGGACCTCCAACCCCCCGGGACTTAATTTATTTTAGGCAGGCGGACGCATGTACCGTCTGCAGCCCTGGGGCTTAAATGCTAAATCTATCTGGGGGCTGCACAGGACCCCCTGCAGCTCCAGGGAAAACCACCTCCCTGGGGTTCAAATGCTAATTCTATGCAGGGGGATGGGGCTCCCCGCAACCCCCTGGACTGCTACTGCCTCAGGGCGTAATGCTAATTCTACACAGGAAAACTGCACTACCTCCCCCCCGCAGCCACTTGGACCACCTCCTTCCTGTGGCGTAATGCTAATTGAATACAGAGGGCCTCACAGCCCTCCTGCAGTCCCCAGGACCTCTACCACCCCAGAGCTACAAGAAAAGAGAGAAGAGGGTCCAATATGGAGCCCTGAGGACTACCACCTCCCCAGGGCAATGCTCATGGGAGGGGGCCATGAGGCCAATCCCCCAGGGCTGACTCCTGCTATGTTGCGGGGTGCCCACCCCCGGGACATAGCTGTTTGTTTTGCTTGATGGGAGCTGACAAACAGCCCCCACTGTCAGAAAGCAGAGTTTTCATCTGTTTCCCAGCATGCAAATATTTATGCACGGAAACAGATGAAAACATTGCTCCCAAAAGCAGGGAGCTGCTTTATAAAGCATATCCCTGCTTTGAGAGCACTGTCAGCTTCAGCGGGAATCTCCCAGCAGTCTTGTCGCTCTCTCTCTCTCTCTCTCTTCCACCCTATAATTGGATGGAAGAGAGAAAGAGAGACATTGTCATTGCAGTAACATTAACAAGATGTTTGGGGCGAATGTTATAGGTTTGAAAGCAGAGTGGAACAGAGTCACATCTGGGCTAATAAACAAGCTGTTGTGCTTTCAGGCAGTAGGCTGAAGGTTCAAATCCTACTGTCACTTGGCAGTGGGTTTGTTTTTTTACAAATTTTTTGAACATTTCATTTTAAATATATCATTCATCAAAGCCTAAAAACTTGCCATCTCTCTCACTCTTTTTATCTCTCTGTTAGAAAGTTGATTACTGGTAAGGGCAGGTAAGTACCTACACTTAGCAACAGGCCAATAACCTCCAATTACGTCCAGTTAGGTCTCAATAAATGAAACCCAGCTCAACCCTTCGCAGCTTGGTACTGAGCGACAAGGATTAACTTAGGAGACAAATGTGTAAAGCATTTTAAAATAAAACAGTAAATAAGTAAAACACAAAACACAATAAAAATCCAATACCAATGTATAAAAATAGATTAAATTTTTATCTTTAAAATGACAAAATGATTAAAATCGGATAAGGGGAGCCGGAGGTATGAATTTTTAAAGAATTAATGTTTTCTAGCACATGGAAGTAACCAGCGCTCAAAGGGCTAAAAAAGGTCACACTGGAGAGGGACAAAGTCTATAGTTCAGGCCACCCCTGAGGTATCTCTGTTACACTTCTTCTTTTCAGAAGTGCTTCTTAATTTAGGAAAGTGGTCCACAGCATCACTGAAGGATTCAGAGGCTCTGCTTTGCCTCTAGGGGACCGGGACTCCCACAAAGTACCTCTTCAACTTATAGAGTTGCTCCAAACATCTCCAAACCTCTGAATCTTTTTCCAGAGGTCCTTTTTCTGTCCTTAAAGGGTCCTCAACCTGATCCAAGGTTCCAGAAGCTCTAAGTTGCTTCTTGGGAGTTGGGACTACAATTCCTAGAATGCACCAGGTCAGAATCCTCAAGTGGCCACTGCATGATGTTCAGCTGGGCTCCTCTTGCAGGACATGATGCAGTGGACTCTGGACAGCTCCTTTGTACCTGAAGCAAACAAGGAGTCCCTCTTAAAGCAGTTGAAGACAGGTAAAGTACTTTCAGTGGTGAAGCCCAAGTGCGCAACTGGAGCAGTCCTTCAGAGTACTGTGTACAGGTACAGGTCAGGAGTCCAGCAAGGCAGTCTTTTTTCTTCTTTGTCTTGTTCCTTGAAGGGATCTGAGGTGTAGGTACAGGTCTGCCATGTTTATCCTTGCTCCTGGCTGGAAAGCAGGGGATCCTGATTGTCCAATCACAGGGAGGCTCCTTCGCCCTTTGATGACCACTTCCTGGGAAGTGTGGCAAAAATCAATCCCAGGATGCAACATTCTTCAAAAATTTAACATGGCTGAAAGTGATTTTTGGAGGTTAGATCTGGCTGAGCCAACACACACTGGTGTGGCTAAATATCCTAAACACACCCCTCTCTTGCCCTTACCTAATCTAAGCTGCTGAGGCAGATCTCCTCCCCCAGTCACGTCCTTTGTGTTCAGCCCAGGCCACTTCACACCTCATCAAAGCGGCCTGGCCAGGCTGCCAGAGGCTGGCAAATCAGGGAAGGGCACTACAGAGCTGAAGTTTATCAACTTTGAAATAGAGTTTTAAACTCTTTACCTGAGCTTGTTATCTTAAATCCAACAATTGTAAGTTGTGGGCCTTATTATAACAATGGTTTTGATTCCAAATTCAAGTTATCTGTCACTTATGGGGACTTAGTTAATTAAAATAAAGTCTCCTCATTTTAGCCTATTGAAGCCATTCACTACAGTGAGGGAAAACAAATGTGTCTATTTTACCTCACCAGAGCTTATAAAACAATAAGGTCCCTGCTTATAGTTATATGGCACCCACACCTATGGTGGGCCCTATGGAGCACATAGAGCTGACCTTAGGTGTGACTTATATGTAAAAATAAGGTTGTTTAAGACTTTAGAATTACTTTTCATTCCAAAGTCAAATTTGCATATGACGTTAATTAAAAAGCAGCCAGCAAGGTAGTCCTGCCTTTAAAATGTTCCTAGGCACCTCAGCAGTGCATCTATGGGTGCACTACCTATGCTGGCTTCCCTACACCTACATGCCCTACCATATACTAGGGACTTATAGGTAGGTTGACATAGCCAATTATGATTAGCCTAATTTGCATAATCATTTTACACAGAGCACTTGCCCTGGGACTGGTTAGCAGTACCCAGGGCACTATCAGAGTCAGGAAAACACTGGCAAAAAGTGACAAACGGGGGCAAAAAGTTAGGGGGACCTCTGCAATCAGTGCTGTTTTTGCACACTCTCACTCTCTCAATTTCTCTTTTTCAGTTTCTCTCTCCCACTCACATATTCGCTCAGACCATTACACACCCACTCACAGACCTACTCAGACTTACACTCACCCACTTACAGACCCACTCTGGCCCTCGTACACTCACTCACAGCCCCACTCAGACCCTCACACACCTAGTCACAGACCCACTTAGACACTCATGTACCTACTCACAGACCCACTCAGACTCTCACACACTCGATCACAGAGCCACTGAAACCCTTATGCACCCACTGACAGACCCACACAGACACTCATGCACCCACTCATACCCAGACACTCTCCCATCCATTCATACACCCAGATACACCCTCTCACACCTATTCTTACACCCAGAGAGACAGGCCACAGCCAACTACTGCTGTGCATGGTCAAAGGCCATGGTCAGGGTGGGGTTGGATGGTTAGGGGGGCTGGCTGCAGCAGCAGGCCAGGCACTGCAGCACAGTCCTACTCCACATGGCTACATGTGCAGTGTGGGGTTGGGTGTTTATAGGGGTTGGCTGTTGGGCCTGGCTGCAATCCCTGCTATACACAGCTAAATGCCATGCACGGGGATGGGTTGGTATAGGGGTTGGCCACAGGATCTGGTGACAGGCCAAGCCCAGTGGCCAACCACTGCCGCACACAGCCACATGTTGTGTGCAGTGGTGGTTTGATTAACATATATTCATGAAAATAACTTTGCATTAAAAAAAACAAGAAATTCACTTGAAAAGCCAAAGTTTACAGGGATGTTGAAGTTAGGAGATAGAATTTGAAAAAAGCTGAAATTCACATAAAAACCAAAGGGTATATGGACATTATAGTTGAGCTCACTATATAAACATACAAAATCATAGAAATTAACCTGTCATAGTTAGAGTTATCTCAAACAACTATAACTCATGCCCAAAGGAAACTATAACTCACGCCCTCGCCATGCACTGTTAATTACCCCACAAATTACGGTACTCATGACATCATTGATAATATCAATATAAAATTTGAAGAAACATTTTTGATGAAAAAACTGTGAATGGAGGGTCGCAAGACATAGTTACCTTAGGGTACGAGTTATAGTTACCTGAGATAACTCTAACTATAACATGTACATTTCCATAGTATTGTACATTTAAAATGATAGCGTAACTAATACGTCCCTGTAACTTTGGCGTCGCTTGACGAATCTTCACAAACTTTTCCAAGAAAGTGGCTTCTAGGGTCTTGTTGTGCATGGAAAGTTTGGGGGTGATCCGTAAATCGGGGTCAAGAAAAGGGGGGGGTCAAAATAAGTATGTTTCCCTTGTTTTTTCCAATGGGTATTTTGAACAAACCTACAGCCCGAACAGCTGGACAGAATTACACCATATTTGGCAAAAAGGTAGCTATTGCATCAGAAAGCACACTTTTAGTTATTTGGTGTAAATCTGTTCAGT
The DNA here is from genome assembly GCF_031143425.1 of Pleurodeles waltl. Classification (NCBI taxonomy): domain Eukaryota; kingdom Metazoa; phylum Chordata; class Amphibia; order Caudata; family Salamandridae; genus Pleurodeles; species Pleurodeles waltl. The sequence goes on from NC_090442.1 coordinate 344,679,559, forward strand.
AGTTTTCAAGATATTAAAGGAGAAAGAATAAACACAGATCAAATGGTGAGATCGGATTGGCTGTCAGCACTTCAGCCAGGATACATGATGGCAATCCTTTGAAATGCATTAAAGTGAATGGCAGGGTTTGCAGGTCACAAGAAGGAGATCAAATAAAGGATGATAACAAATTTTAGTTACAATCATTTGTTGACGGTACCATACTAACTTTAGGAATTGTGATGTGTTCTAAGGTGATTTTACCTCGCTGGGATTTCATGAATCATGTTTAAGAGAAAAAAATATTCTCATGATTTTCCTGTAGAGGTTGTGGAAGGTTCTCTAGAAGATAAAATGAGGGCATATTTTCTGTAAATACACACTTTCTCAGCCACATGAGAATGAAGTCTGATATTCTCAGTAAAACATGAACTTCGACCAGGAGCAGCATGTCAGTTGATTCCCTTGTGTTTTACCGCAGCCTCCCAGAGTGTTCTACAGAACAACTAGAGCTTTAACAGTCTTACTTATGAGAACTGCGTGGCACACCTGCAGCCATCTTGATTGAATCAAACTGTTAAAACTTAGAATATTTAATTTAGTAAAAAAAAATTGGGTTTGTTTTGTCATAGGAATTATGGTTAGTCGTGTAGAAACAAAAAATAGGACATCTTTTAAGTTAGTTTTAAATATCTTAGTTTCTATGCCATTAAAACATTGTGGCATGCAATTAAAACATGCACTTTCACCACCAGCAGCAGACTGCCAGTTAACTCCCTTGTTATGAGCGACTTTCCTACGATGTTCCAATGAGCAACTACAGTGCTGATATTCTGAATTTATGCCAAAAGTGTGACACATCTGAACGTCATCTTGTTGAAATCAAAGTCACCAACTGAACGTGTTTTATACTGAGGATACTGCAGGAAATTAGGGATCTTCATAACAAATAATTCTCCCAAGATGGCTACCCAAAAGAGCGCAAATGTAGCAAAAATATCACCCATGTGTAGCCCAAGTATAGCCCAATGAAAGAAGTGTGCAAAATACATAATGTATTTGTTTTTTTGCTATTTTATATAGAACAGACTTGATCCAAAAGTATTGGAGTGCTTTACATGAGCATCAGTTAAATTTAACTAGGACACATTCATTTTGGTCTTATGCATGGGGAGATTAAGTGATTTGCCCCGAATCACAGGATGTCGAACTGTCGCCGAAACTTGAACCTGGTTCCCCAGTTGCAAAGCTCTGGCCCTAATGCAAAATCCTCTCTCTTAATTGAAACATATAATCAAGTGATCAACTGGTTAAAGAAACATAAAGATTCACATGATTTAAAAGTCATTTTAGATTTCACTAACCATAACTTCTTAGGAAATAAGACCCTCTCATTTTTATAATGTTGAAAGGAAATGCTTTAGGTATTATAGTTTTAATTACATAAAGATGGCGCCAGGTGTGCCACACTTTTGTAATGAATATAGAATGTTGGCAGTCCATTTTTCATTAGAATACTGTGGGGAACCAGATCAAGGGAAAAGACTTGGATAATTGAAGACAAAGAGGAGGGTGCAGAGGCAAAAGTTGACCATGATTGGCAGGCAGAAGGGACAGGGTCACCACAACAGACCATGGAGGGCAGAAGAAATTGGAGAGGGGCAACAAACCAACCATGCAGGATAGGCAAGTGAGTCTGTGGCAATGTGACAGACCATTGAGGGCAGAAGGAAGAGACCATGGCAGCACAACTATGAGGGCCAACAGACGTGATTCAGACAGGAGACTCCTGATGTATTTGTGCCAAACAACACTCTAGTTTATCTGTCTCCTACCTAAAATCTACTCTTTTGCAAAGTAAGTCAATGGGGAAAATCAGTTACCCTGTTTTTTGTTTTGTTTTTTTACAAATCCTTCCTGTTATCAAGTTTAACATGTTGGCAAGTGTGGTTGGCAGAGGCACCAAACTGACTTTACAGGGCAGACATCAGAGGTGGCAGAAGCACAATACACCAAACAGGGAAAGCAGGATGGCAGCACACCACAACAGACCAAGGAAAGCAATAGGAAGGGGATAGGGCCGTGCAGATGAACATCAGAGAGCAGAGGGGAAAGAGACAAAGGCAGCAAGCTGACCATACTGGACAGACAGGAGGAACAGCTGTAGCATAACAGGCCATGAAGGGCAAAAGGGAAGAGGCAGGGGCGAGGCAATGGATCAGACAAAGCAGTAGGGAGGGGATATGGGCCGGCACATAGAAAACAGAGGGCAGGGTGCAAGGAGGCAGGGCAGGAGCAGCACGCATACCATGGACGGCAGGTGGGATGGGCACTGGAAGCTCAACACACCGTGGCGGGCAACAGTGAGGCTATAATGGAATATACACAGACAACTGAGGGATAGCTTTTCAAAAGAACATGCACGGTAGGCAGGAGATGCAGTTTCAGCATAACAGAGCATGGAGGACAGATGGGAGTGGCAGAACAATTGCTCATGGAGGACAGGAGGGAGGGGATAGGGGCAAGGAACTCGGACTAGCAGATGTGAAAGGGACAGGCAGCAGCCATCTGACCATGCTAGAAAGGTGGCTGGGGCAGTTGCAGCTCAACAGAACACTGAGAGTACATAGGACAGGCAGTGGCAGGTCCACCTACTTAGTGAGAAAAAAAGGAGGGAGCAGGGGCATGCACACAGACATCAAAAGGCAAGAGAAGGAGGGTAGGGCCAGCAAGCTAAGCACAGAGGCTAAGCAGGATGGCAATGATGGGGCATGGAATTGGGCAACAAACGGTAGCAGGAGCGGGCAGGAACATCAAGCTAAATGGAGATTAGTGGCAGCACATTGGAGCAGGCAGGGGAGGAGGGAGGGGCTGGTGCATGGACTAGGACAACAGAGGATAGCGTGGAGGTAGATGGGGCAGGGTAGGCGGGAAAGGCAGTGGCAGAACATTGGTCACACAGGGCTGTTATGAGGAAGCAGGAGCATGACTTGGACAATGGATGACAAAGAAGTGGGGGCAAGAAGCTTGGGTTGGGGCAACGCAGTGCCAGGCCAGGCCAATGTGTCCAACCCCCCCACCGTGCATTCTGATGGACATCTCACTTAACAGTGTGATTTCAGAAAAAACAACCTTGCTTTGGCTTGGATAAGTTAAAAAAAATAGGAGGACTTGTCCTTTACAGACGTGGAGCATCAGTTGGGCACCAGCTTTGTTTATATTTGCAGGTGTGTAGGACCTGGCTTTTTGACAGGGTCATCCCCAAACCTTTTGCCTCCTTCCTCCTATTTCTTCTGACCTGTTGGTGTTGGCTTTTGAACTCTGGGCACTTTTCCACTGCTAACCAGTGCTAAAGTGCATATGCTCTCTGTGTAAATTGTACTGTTGATTGGTTTGTCCATGATTGGCTATTTAATTTACTTGTAAGACCCTAGTAGAGTGCACTACATGTTCCTAGGGCCTGTAGATTAAATGCTACTAGTGGGCCTGCAGCACTGGTTGTGCCACCCACTTCAGTAGCCCCTTAACCTTGTCTCAGGCCTGCCATTGCAAGGCCTGTGTGTGCAGTTTCACTGCCACTTCGACTTGGCATTTAAAAGTACTTGCCAAGCCTAAAACTCCCCTTTTTCTACACATATGTCACCCCTAATGTGTACCCTAGGTAAGCCCTAGAGCAAGGTGCTGTGTGGGTAAATGGCAGGACATGTACCTGTGTAGTTTATATGCCCTGGTAGTGTAAAGTTCCTAAATTTGTTTTTACACTACTGTGAGGCCTGCTCCCTTCATAGGCTAACATTGGGGCTGAAAGGAGCAGGAAGGTCATATTTAGTATGGCCAGAATGGTAATACAAAATCCTGCTGACTGGTGAAGTTGGATTTAATATTACTATTCTAGAAATGCCACTTTTAGAAAGTGAGCATTTCTTTGCACTTAAATCTTGCTGTGCCTTACAATCCACGTCTGGCTAGGTTTAGTTGACAGCTCCTTGTGCATTCACTCAGACACACCCCAAACACAGGGTACTCAGCCTCACTTGCATACATCTGCATTTTGAATGGGTCTTCCTGGGCTGGGAGGGTGGAGGGCCTGCCCTCACTCAAAGGACTGCCACACCCCCTACTGGGACCCTGGCAGACAGGATTGAACTGAAAGGGGACCTGGTGCATTTCTTAGCCACTCTTTGAAGTCACCCGCACTTCAAAGGAACACTTTAGTGTAAAACAGGCCTGTGCCCTACCTCATGAGACACTTGCTGGAGAAGAAACCTGAACCAGAACCTGCATCCTGCCAAGAAGAACTGCCTGGCTGCCTAAAGGACTCACCTGTCTGCTTTCTACAAAGGACTGCTGCCTTGCTGTTGCCCTGCTGCCTTGCTGAACTCTTGCCTTGCTGCTGAAGTGCTCTCCAAAGGCTTGGATAGAGCTTGCCTCCTGTTCCCTGAAGTCTCAGGACCAAAAAGACTTCTCTTTTTCATTTGGATGCCTTGTGAGGCGAAACATTTGACGCACAGCTTGATCCACGGTGAAAAATTCACTGCACGCCGATCCGGAAAGACGCCGCTCGACGCGACGCTTGCGGTGCGACCGGAACTTCGACACATGGCCTCGCCTGGACAACGTTGCCCGACTCCAGAAAGGAAATCGACGCAACGCCTGCCAGGAGGAAGTAGATTCCACTCACAGCCCACCGGATCAATACGCAGCCGGAAAACAAGCCTAGGATTCCACGCACAAACCCCGGGACATCTGGTAATCCCGCGAACCACAGAGAGAGACTGTCCGTGCGCCGGAAAATGACGCACGACTTCCCCGCATGAACAATAACGACGCAAGTCTGTGTGTGCAGGGGAAAAACCGACGCACACACCATTTCTCCACGTATCTCTTCTTCTGCGGCCCTTTGCGGAAATTTTCCACTTTAAACCAGGTACTTTGTGCTTGAAAGAGACTTTGTTTGCTTTTTAAAGACTTAAGACACTTTATATCACTTTTCAGTGATATCTCTACAATTTCACATTGCATCTTTATTCGTTTTGACCTGCAATTATCCAGATAAATATTATATATTTTCTAAACACTGTGTGGTATATTTTTGTGGTGCTATATTGTGTTATTGTATGATTTATTGCACAAATACTTTACACAGTGCCTTCTAAGTTAAACCTGACTGCTCGTGCCAAGCTACCAGAGGGTGGGCACAGGATAATTTTGGATTGTGTGTGACTCACCCTGACTAGAGTGAGGGTTCTTGCTTAGACAGAGGGCAACCTGACTGCCTACCAAAAACCCCATTTCTAACAAGGTGCTTCCCATTGAGGATTAATTTCTGTTAAATGAGCATCAGTGCCAGAATGGATCCTCACAGGATTGTGCAAAATGTCTACCCAACTGGAGAATATTCTACTGGCTAATTAGCGGGTGCTACCTCATTTAGTAAATGTATAATGCATGTTCTACTCTACCACTGAGAAAAGAACCATGAAGTAATGTATCTAGTGATCATCCAGGGTGTAATTATGACAATGTGACTTTTCCTTGATCATTTTCCTACTCAAAATGTGCAACCATGCACTTTTGCAGACCACGGGGTAGCCTCAGTTCCCCAGGTCCACAGGGCTATTTATTGTTTACATATGGCCAACCCCAGGGAGGTTGTGTTCCCCTGTGCTGAATATGCCCCGGGATGGGGGACCGCACAGTCCCTCTCCCCAGTCTCATTTTCCAGTTGCCCTGGGGAGATGGTGGTCCCTGAGGCATAATTCATGCCAAAGAGAGGGAACAATGTGCCACCTATCTTGATGTAAAGGCGCATCCCCTTTGAGGTTGTGATCCCTGGGGCCTTAAGTGGCATTTGAAAGGGGACTGTACGCCCCTTTTCCACCATATTGTTGGCCTAGCTAAGGAAGGTGGTGGTCCCCGGGGCCAAAATAGGCAATGGGGATCGGGCTCTATGTTCCCTCTCCTCTAATTATGAACAAAAAATGCCCCTGGGACCTAGCTCACCCACAGGCCAAGTTTAAACAAGCCAAGAAACTGAGATTATTTTTTATTAATTTTCACCGGTATTCAATGATCCTCTGTGATTTTTGCCACAAAAATGTCTTGCGTAGACGGAGTCCCTGGGGTTCCCATCACCAGGCCTAGAGGGTCAGGGTGTTCCTACCCTGCCCCCTTTTCTTTAGTTTTAACTTCTTTTTGGTGAAGACATTCAGATCTCAGCTTGAGATCTGTCAGCTCTGCGGAGGATTCCTGTCTCTGGATATTTATATTTTTAACTTTCGAAATCTCAAAAACTACTGAAAGGATTTACACTAAATAAGAAAAACATCTTTCCGGACCAAGATCTACCATTCTGCCAAATTTGGTGTAATTCTTTATTAGGGGTTTGGGCTGTACTTCAACTAGGAATAGTTAGCAGCGATTTTGAGACACTTCAGCTGAGTCAAAAAAAAAACGAAAAGAATTAAAAGAGTGTAGGGTACTGTTACTCTACTCCTCTAGCCTTGGTGCAGGGGTCCACCAGGTACACCCCCAGGCTTAATTTTTATTTTTTTAAACACATAAAAAATTAGGGTGAATCTGCAAATTGTGCTATGATTTTTTTAAAAAGCCCAGTTTCCTGCGCTTGCTTTTATTTTTGCCCAAGTCCACGGCGCATTGCCATAAAATAGCAAAGGGCCCCCCTCCTAGGGCTTACTAAGCCATGAGGACTGCCACCTCACTGGGGAAATGGTGAGTAAGCATGCAAGGATGCCAGAACAGCACTTCTCGCGCCCCTCCCCAGGGCAACTCAATCATATGCACACAAGTGGGCCATCCCACCACCTCCCTGGGACAAATCATACTAAAATTATGCAGGATTCCACATGGACACCCTGCAACCGCAAGGACCGCTACCTCCCCGGGACAAAACATTTACTATGAATGTGGGGGCCGCATTCAGCCTCCCCTACATGCCAGAGGACTGCCTCCTACCCGGGACAATTTATATAATTAATGGGGGGCCACGCAGGGACCACCACCTCCCCTGAGCAGTTTAAACTATACATGGGGAGGTTTGTGTACCTCCCCCAGACTACCCCCTCCCTGGGGCTGAAATATTATAGTGAATGGGGTCCGTCACAGATCTCCAACAACGGGGCCACCACCTCCTCAGGATGAACTTAAATGATTGAGGGGGGGCGCGTGGCTCCCCTCATGGAGCCATAGGTGGCCCTAGAGACCGCCCCCCCCCCTAGGCCGGCTCCTGCTACCTCCCAAAATACCCACCCTCAGGAGGTAGATGTTTGCTTTTGCTTGGTGAAAGCTGACAGCTCCCACCACGCAAAAGGAAACATATGCTGCTTTCTGCATATGAGAGCTGTTAAAAAGCTCCTACTTGCAGAAAGTGGACATTTCATCTGTTTCCCTGCACACAAATATGCATGTAGGGAAACAGATAAAAATAGTACTCCTGCAAGCAGGGAGCAGTTATTTAAGCAGCTACCTGTTTGTGGGAGCAATGCCGGCTTCCACAGGATGTGGGGAACTGGTTAGGACTTCAGGCTCCCCCTGTGGTCCTGTCAAAAATCTTCTTGCTTGTGTATCGTGTTGAAGTCATTAAATGACTTTAAAACAGCACAATAACAAGATGTTTGACTTGATTGTTATCACTGCATTTGGATGGACAGCTGAAAAGAGTCCCTTCTAGCCTATTGGTAAGGCTAATGAACTGCCACTTCAAAGGTGGAGGTTCAAATCCTGGTATTTTATGGCAGTGTGCCTGCTTATTTACTAGTATTTTGAATTGTAAACATTCCTTTTGAGGATACATTGAAGTATTTTTCCCTGGCAAAATCTTTGGGTTGAACGTCCTACTAATGTCTGGACATTGCATAATCAGGAATGACCTGTGGTGTAGTGGTTAAGGTTTTAGCTACTCACATTGAAGGTGGGGGGTGCTAGTAGAGGCGTATCTGTGGTCATTTCCCTGTTTGAATGTCTCATTCTAAGAATATCATTCATCAAAGTCAAGAAAAGTTCTCCGGTAGTTATAGGGAGTTGGCGGTAGGGACAGGCTGCAGGCCAAGCCCTGCGGCCAACCCCGCCTTGCACTTCCGGAGGCCATGCACGACATGGGGTTGGGTAGTTATAGGGAGTTGGTCCCAGGGCCTTGCCAAAGGCCATGCACAGCAGTGGTTGGATTAATGTACAGTAACTTAAATTACTTTACGTTAAAAAACATAGAAATTCAATAAAAAAAACAAGGTTACAGGGATATTATAGTTAGGAAATAGAATTAAGAAAACCATAGAAATTCACTTAAAAAACCAAAGGTTACAGGCATGTTATAGTTAGGTTCTGAATTTACTCGCACAAGAAAAGTAACTATGACTAGCACGCCCGCCATGCACAGTTTTTTCTACAATAGTTTGACTGCTATTGTTTCATTTATATTTTTAATAATGTTATAGAAGTTGTCATGAGTGCTCTAATATATGGGGTAATTAGCAGTACATGGCAAGGACGCGAGTTATAGTTATGTCCGTGTAACCTTTGTTTTTTAAACTCCATGTATTTCTATACATTACCTACTGGTGATCATCAGTAGGTAGTTACAGTAAGGACCTAGTTTCTATAGGATAACATTTTTTGTTTTGCCAATAACTTTGGTGCTGCTTGACAAATTTTCAGGAAATGATCAAGACTCATACTTTAGTCAGTTAAGCTGCTGTCTTAAACGTTTGGGGGTGATCCATCAAGCGGGGACCGAGAAAAAGGGAGCTTCCAAAATTAATTTTCCCCGTGCATTCTCCCATAAGGATTTTGAACGCAACTACAGCCCGAACCACTGGACAGAATTACACCAAATTTAGCAGAAAGTTAGCCCTTGATGGAGAAAGCATGCTTTTAGTGATTTGATATCAATTCGTTCAATAGTTTTGGAGTATTAGATATTTCAAAATATAGATATTTAGGGATGCAGATCCTCCACAGATTCAACTGGCCCTGTGCTGATATCTGATTGGCTGCCAACACTTCAACAAGGAAGTGATGGCAGCCATATTTGAGTCCCACATTAAAAGTAAAAAAAACAAATGAAAAGTGCCACATGTAGGATCAGTCTGAGCCCCACAGACCATGATAGGACTCAAACGCATTTTTTATTACTTCTCAGATAAATACCCGGATCTGGATCCGTGGGTTTTTCCAATATTTTTAAGAAAGGGCAGTCTCCCACCCTTTAAAAAAAATGTTGCCCCCAGGTGGGTCAGGTCCTGAGGTGTTGGGGGATTGAAGAAGGAAAGGACCACATGGGGTCCCCTTCCAGGGGCTTCTATAATCTCCAGGGACCACCATCTCCCTGGGGCTATGAAGCAAAATTTTATGGGGGGTCACCTGGTCCCGACGTGCCCCGTGGACCCACACCTCTCCAGGAAAAATCATTATTTAAAATGGGGGAGACCTGTTAGCTACCTCCCTAGGGGTAATTCTGAAATGTGCAAATCACCTGGAAGCTGCACCCACTTGGCCCCACACCGTCTACCTTAGTAGGACGCATATGTCTTCCCCCCCTTTTGCCAGGATGATAGACAGTTAACCAAAGGGGCTCCCAGTGAGTTTTCCTCTGATTTTGATAGAGCATTCTTGATGTTGAGGAATATAAGGGCATCTCCACAAAACAAAGAAGCACTTTCTTCATGGGGATAAGAGGAAGGACACTGGTTTGGTTGAGATTCATATTTTTGTAGTCTTATTGGCCTCTCCATAGGAGAATTCACCTTACCTTAGAATTCTTGAGGAAGATGCACGAGGATCAATCATATTGCCAAAGTCACACAAGGTCACTGGTGTTATTTCCTTGTGCTCCATTACACAGCTGTAGTGTAGAATCCATCCTGGACATTGTCCCAAGGAGGCAGAAAGAACTCCACTTGGGTAGATATTTCATGTAAACCTGTAGACTCTTGTTGGTTAAAAGGGCAGGTGAGGTTATTTTGTGGCAGAGTCACTCACCTAACTACTGATACAACCACAACAAAACTCACACACCGACTCACAGACACACTCAGACACTCACTGACACTCATGCACCTACTCACAGACCTGTTCAGAGACTCACACATCCTCTCACACACCCACTGAGACACTCACACGCCCATTCACAGACCCACTAACACACTCACGCACCCACACACAGACCCACTCCGACTCACACACCCACTCGCAGACCCACTTAAAGACTCACACCTCCACTCACATACCCATGCAGATCCTCACACACCCACTCAGAGACTCAGGCACCCATGCACAGACCCACCCAGACACTCATACACCCACTCACAGACCCACCCAGACCCTCATACACCCACTCACAGACTCCTTAGACATTCATGCACCCCCTCACAAACTCATTAAGAGTCTCACGTATATACTTACATATCCACATAGAGACTCACACACCCAATCACAGAGAATTTGTCACACCAACTGTCACACGTAGAGACATCCTCTCTCACCTATTCTCACATCCAGAAAGACAGGCCCTGTGGCTAACTCCTACTGCACATGTGCGCACATGGCGCACATGTACATATTCACTCAAATCCAAGCTGACATGGCCTTCGGCTGTCCGCAGCATGGAGTTGGATGCAATGGGTGGTTTGTTTTTCACCTTTTCTCTGGATCTGTGGAGCCATGAATTGGACAAAAAAGATGGGCAATTTTTTTTACCATAAGACATCCCTAAGTGACCCCTATATGTGTCCTATTAGGTCAGCATACCTGTATTCTGACCCTTTATGTGTTTTTGCATGTTTTTCCTACCCCCTCCAGCCAATGCAACAAACAAAATGGTGACCACAACTTTTATGTCAGGTTGTGGCCAGCCAATCAGGGCCTGATTTTCCCCCTGACCCGTGGATTAACGTAGGATCTACGTCCCTATATATCTATATTTTTAACTTTAAAAAACTAAAAATCTACTAAACAAATTTAAACCAAATCACATAAAGCACAATCCTGCAGACTAAGATCTGGCTTCCTGACAAATTTTATGTAATTCTGTTTGGCCGTTTGGGCTGTAGCAGTGTCTAAAGAATGCAAAGTCCCCATAGACACAGAATTGGGAAAAAGTGTTTTGGGACCCCCCTTTTCTCGACCCCCGCTTGACAGATCACCCTGAAACGTTTAAGACATCAGCTAAGGTGTTAGTTTTGAAAAAACTTATGAAGATTTGTCAAATGGTACCAAAGTTATTGGCAAAACAAAAAACGCTCTGTCTGTGGAAAAAAATGGTCTTGTCTAAAACTACGTACTGGTTAGCGCCAGTAGTGTGTATATATATCAAAAATACATTCTTTTGTTCTCTTTATTTTATGGAAAAGTGAAGAACTGCACTCAAAAGTCACTGTGCAGGCATTTATTTATTCAAGAATTCCTCATTCTGGCAGTAAAAAAAAGGCTTTACGCCTTTTGGTCTCACCTCATCGACCTTGTTCACAAGCTTGTTTACTCAGTCAGTCAACAGTGTTTATATATCATTTCCATTCCTTAAACAATCCCTTGCCTTTTTAAAAACCCTGTGTTATACCTAACTCAATTAAAACCATAATGTGAAAGCAGGGATATATATATATATATATATATATATATATATATATATATATATATATATATATATATATATATTATTTCTTCAACAGATGGACTGATAGCCATCTGACGGCTGCACCGATCCCATCACGTATCTCCCAAGTGTCGAAGTCAATTGAGTCCAAAGCACTCGTATTTAGTTCATGAATTTATTTAGCTTATACAGGTAATTCAGAGTCCCGAATGAAATGTCTGTCAATGCGTTTCGGCAAAACGCCTTCTATATATATATATATATATGTATATTTGTATCATCTATTGTCAGTCGCCACTAGATAGTTAAAGTTAGAACCTAGTTTCTATAGGAAAAGCATTTTTTGTTTTGCTAATAACTTTGGCGCCGCTTGATGAATCTTCACAAAATTTTCAAAACTTATACTTTTCTAAGTTCAGCTTCTGTCTTAAAAGTTTCAGGGTGATCTGTCAAGTTGGAGACAATAAAAGCGGGAGTCCCAAAACACATTTTACCCATTCTTTTTTCTTTAAGACCCTTAGACACACGTACAGACTGAAACACTGAACGTAATTACATCAAACTTGCTATGAAGGTAGATTCTGTTGTGCTGATCACACTTGTCATGATTTGATGTAAATCTGTTCAGAAGTTCCAGAGTAATTTAAAGTCAAAATATATAAATATATAGGGATGTGGTTCCTCTGCGGATCCACCGTGGTTCTATGCGCCACAAGAAGAATCTGATTGGCTGGATGCAACCTGGCATAAAAGTTGTGGCTGCCATTTTGTTTGTCACATTGGCTTGGGGTGGGAAAAGAATAGAGAAAAAACACATAAGGGGTCAGGATACAAGTATTCTGACCCCATAGGACACATAGAGGGGTCCCTTAGGAACCCCTTGTTGGCAAAAATTGTCCAATTATATTTTTTATCCAATTTGTTTATCAGCGGATCCATGGATCCACAGATCCTGGATTCGCGAATCCAGAGAAAAATTGAAATAAAAACACCCACTTTATCCAAACTTATGCTGCTCACGGCTAAAGGCTGTGCACAGCTTTGGTTTGGGTTCATGCAGGAGAGTTGGCCGCTGGCCTGGCCATCCAGGCACTGTGGCCAAAGCCTACCATGCACGATCAAAGGCCGTGCGAGGCGGTACTTATATTCACATCTGTGCATGATAAAAATACATAGAAATTCACTGAAAAAAACAAAGGAAGGGACGTTATAGTTAGGTTCTGAATTTACTCCCACAAAACCTTAGAAATTCAGCAGTTACAGTAAGCGTTATTTCACATAACTATAACTCGCGCCCTAAGGTAACTAGAACTTGCATCCTCGCCATGCACAGTTTTCTGATCAATAATTGTATTGCAAATGTTGCAGTGATAATAGTTATAGTTAGGACCATGTTTCCATAGGAAAAGCCTATATCTTTGGCGATGTTTGACAAATGGTCACAAATGTTTTGTTGTTGTTTCGCATGGAAAGTTTCATGGTGCTCTGCCAAATGGGAGCTGAGAAAAAGGGGGCTTCTAAAAAAGTCTGCATGTTAGTTCCTACAGGAATTTTGAACATAGCCTGAACCGCTGGAGAGAGTTACACCCAATTAGCCAGAAAGCTAGATTTTGTTCCACAGATTGTGCTTTTTGTTATTTGGTGTAAATCCATTTAGCAGTTTTTGAGATATAAAGGCAAAATAAATTTGCATATCTAGGGCCATAGATCCATCGTAAAGTTTTTTAAAGAATATCGGCGTATTCGCAAATGCTGGCACAACAGGAATGCTGTGGGAGGCTGGGAGCACTGTGACCAAAAATTTGTGGCTGCTATTTTCGGTTATGGGACACAGTCCCTGGGACTGAAAAATAAAATAAAAAGAGTCATAGGGGTCAGGGTGGCAGTACTCTGACTCCAGAGGTGTGATATAGGGGTCTATGAGGCCGAAATTATGAGTTTCAAATGATTTTTTTTCACCATGCACGATATTCACATCACAATAGTCATCTTTAACCCTGTGTTACATCGTAACAAATTCACGAATATCAGCAAAAACATTTAAAAAAAACGTTCACATGCTCATACATAAACTAAATCAGTCACTCATAGAATCACTCAAACACTCATTCACCTACTCACAGACCCACTCAGAGACATACACCCACTTTCACACCCACCCAGACACTCACACACCCACTCAGACCCTCACCCACCCACTCAGACACTCACACCACCATTCACAGACCATTCAGACACTGACACACCCACTCAAAAACCCACTGAGGTACAGATGCACCTACTCACATACCCACTCAGAAACTGGTGTACCCACTCACAAACCCACTAAGATGTCACATATCCACTGACAGACCCACTCAGACCCTCACGTTGCCACTCAAAGACCCACTCAGACACTGATGCACCCATTCATAGATCCACTCAAAGAATAATGCACCCACTCACAGACCTACACAGACACTGATGCAACCATGTACAGACCTACTGAGACACTGACTCACCCACTCACAGACCCACTCAGACCATCATACTCTCATGGACCCACTCAGACCATCACTCACACACTCACAAAGCCACTCAGGTGCTTGCGCACCCACTCACACATCCACTAAGACAATGACACACCCACTTACAGACCGACTCAGACACTCACGCACCCACTCACAAACCCACTCAGACCCTCACACACCCCCTCACAAACCCACTCAAATACTCATGCACCCACTGACAGACCCTCTCACACGCCCACACACTGACCCACTCAGATGCTCATGCAGCCACTCACACACCCACTTGGGGTCTCATGCACCCACTCAGTGACTCACTCATAGACTCACCTACTCAATCACAGACCCATTCAGAGACTCACACCCACTCACAGATCCACTCAGACACTCATGCACCCATTCACGGACCCACTCCCATACTCACTCACTCACACACCCACTTAGATTCTCATGCAGCTATCAGCTCCCACCAAGCAAAAGCAAACAGCCTCATCCAGAGTGCAGGCAGGAGATAGCAGGAGTGGGCCCTGAGGGATGGTGCTGCCCAGGGCCATTCATGGCTCCACCACGGGGGACACATTCAACATTTGAATTTAGCCTGAGTGGGGTAGTGGTCCCCAGGGTGGGGGTCCATGATAGACCCCCTGCTATAAGTCATTTGGGCCCCAGGGAGGTGTGGCCCCTGGTGTGCAGGGAGGCTGCATGCCCCTGCATATTATAATACTCTTGCTTGGGGGTTGCGTGGCCCCCATACAACATATTCAATCCCCCTGGGAGGTGGCAGTCTCTAGGATAGCAGGGGGACTGCTCTACCCCCTCATATATTTAGGATCATTGGCCCCTGGGAGTTGGCAGTCCCCGGGTGCTGCACAGGCCCTGATGTATAGATTTAGGATAATTTGCTGTGGGGAGGTGATGGTGTCCATGGCTTTGATAATCCCTAGAAGCAGGGCCCCTGTGCCCTCTCCGATATTTTGAATGTCTATGACACTTGGCCTACCTGGGTGCTAAAGGAAAAGCAAACACAGGAAACCACGCTTGCTTTTAAAAAACAAACAAAATCACAGCGAAAGTTGAGATTTTTGCCATGATTTAAAAAAAAAAAAAGCTTTTTAGCCCTGAAGGTGCCCTTGTGGACCCCTGCACCAAGGCTAGGGGTTAAGGTAACAGTAACTTTCCCTCTTTTCTTTTTTTTTTTAGATTCGTCTGAAGCCGTCTCAGAATGGCTGTCAACACTTCCTGGTTGAAGTGCTGGCAGCTGATCAGATCTCTGCACAGATCTCTGCACGAGATCAACAATATTCACAAATTCGCTGTGACCTTAGATGTACAAATTTGGATTTCCTTTTATTTCTCCTATTCTACTGAACAGCTTCACACCAAATAACAAAAAGCACTCTTTCTGGACCAAAAGCTACCTTCCAGTCAAATTTGGTGTAATACTGTCCAGTAGTTCGGACTGTAGTTGTGTTTAAAACATCTAGCAGAATTAAAATGAGAAATACACCTATTTTTGACCCTCCCCTTTTCTATAGATTCTAGAGAGCACTTTTTTTTTTATACAAAAATGTCATTAAGAATTGGCAAACTGTGCCAAAGATATAAGCAAGTCCAAAAACTCCCTTTCAATGGAAACTAGGTCCGAACTATAAATAGCTACTGGTGACCTCCAGTAGGATATATCTCTATATATGTATATATATCTATATAGATAGATAGATATTTATAGCATAACTTGATGCACGTCATATGCTCTTTTCTTTTATTCGATAAGTATTCATTCTTTCAAGCTGAAACGTTTATATTAATACTTTTTCAGGATTTTCAGTAGTTACGCTTCTTTGAATGAGTTCACATTGGCTGACTTTGAAGCAGTTCTTACTGTTTTTTTCTGCATCGTAAAAACAGAGGCCATATGCTTCCATGTTCTGACGGTGTGCTTTGGGAAATATAAGGCACTTTATCCATTGCCAAATGATCCTATAAATGAAAAAAACACAGTGATTGATTGAAGACTCCAAAGACTTCCAATTAGCAATTCTATAGCATCTACCTGAACGCACTTAATTAATTCTGTAATTCCTGAACCGAAAACTCCGAACCTGGACGATCTTAAAATATACATTTCAAAGTACCTGCTTCTCCTGAAATGAGAAAATCTATCACCCATTTAACAGTGCTTTGTAATATATTTTAAAAAAATCATTTCTCTTAATATTTTGTTTTCCATAAAAGAAAAAATCATTATACTACCTTCTCATCATCTTCAGCTCTTATCACTGTAACGTGCATAAATTGTATTAATCCTGGAAGAAGTGTGATATCACAAAAATACATTCAAAGTGTTCCGTTTGTTCTAAAAGGAATCTCCACTTTCACAGCTACTAGAGAGAAACAAGCTGGTTTCGCCCGCCCAGAGCCATAAACCAAAAGGAGTAATACATTCACCATTTGACATTGTGACTCTCGATGGCCATACTGGGAATCATAGCAAGTCTCAAATGAAACTTGTTTCAAAGTGGGAACCCTTTCATGTGACTATGGGGCTGCATCAATGTCTTATAACTGCTCTAGGGATCAAAAAGCATTGAACGGTTACTGTTTGCCAAGGTGAAGCAGTAAAGGCCGAATTTATAGGCCCCTACCGCCACAGAAGCGTCACTTATTGTGACGCTCCTGTGGCGCTAAGCACAGTGCCGTATTTACAAGGTGGCATTAAGCCACTTTTTGTGGCGTAACGTCACCTTGTAAATACGGCCCATTCCCAAGCAGCACTGTGCTTGGAAGGGGCGTGCAATGGGTGTTGCTGTGGCACACCCACAGCAACACCACAGCAACACCCATTGCATTTTGACGCAGCCTCAGATTTATGAAATTTTGAAAACCTGAGGCAGCGCCAAAATCTAACGCCACACCCAGGGGTGGAGTTAGCAGGGTGCAATAAGGAGGAATACTTTTATTTCTCCTCGTTCTTTTGCTTTTTCACATTACTTTTTGCATTCTGCCGCACGCATAGAAAAAGGAAAATGCCAGAAATTATTGTTTATGTGCAGGAACGTGTCCCTTCCTGCACATAAACAATCATTTGAAAATTACGCTTTGGCACTTCTGTGTGTACTGCGTTGTGCAGCACACACAGAAGTGCCAAAGCGCCATTAATGATTGTTTATGGGCAGGAAGGGACACCTTCCAGCACTTAAAAAATCACACCCCTCAACACAGACATCCTTGCACGATGGTGCAAGGATGCCTGCGTTGGCGCTGGCAGTTACATTTAGCGTGACCGCAGGGGGAAACGCAGGGGTGTGCCGTATTCCCTTAAATACAGCGCATCCCTGCATTTCTATAGTGATGCAGCATGGTGCTACCATTTTTGGCGCAGCACTGCGCTGCGCCACTTTCTTTAAATCTGGCCCTAAGTCTCTGCACACTAGAAACTATGGGCCTATAAATACGGCCTTGTGTGCAGCAGTGTCCACGGCGCATAGGAAGCATGCAACCTTTACCAAACCAGATGACTGCCCCTTAGATATCCCTCAAATAGAAAAGTTCACAGTGTTGTTCCATGGAAACAGAACTTCGCCTCTGCCCTGGGCGGTTTATTTGATTTATCATGCAAAATAAATCCCAATACCCTTGATTTTGTCATTTCTTGGAAGCAACAATTTCTGCCTACGACAAATTTTGCCCTAAACATGGAACATAGGGTCCCGATTTGGTGCTTTCCACACCACAATCCTCATGTCTTTGTGTTTAGTGGTAATGTTAACCCCTCCCCAGCTGTCCCAACTACAATTCAGGAGTTGTGGTCTGAAATTTAACATACGTGCAAACTTGATCTCACCTGGGAATTATTTGATGTGCTAAGTTTGCACCATTTGTAATAGGATCCGTACGCAAACAAGTGTTTGCGCAGGATCACAATTATGTGGCCAAATTGCATATTAGGAAGGTAGACATGATACTTTTAGTACTGTGAATTAAGTCACACATAGCCCTACCTAATGTATATAGCCCTTTATGCTGCATCTGATTAGCATATTAGTAGTAAGGCAAAGGACTGTACCTCTTTCACACTTGCAGAATAAAAAGGCAGCACAGATCTGCACAAGGGTCAGGACAATTGTCTTTTAAGAATGGCTACCCTATTCTCTTCTGAAACCTATTTCCATTAGGTGTCAGTAGTAGACCTGGGTGAAGTTCTGCTACAAGGACCTCTGCGAAGTGCCGTGCTTCGTGGAGTTCTGCGAGTGGCACAGCTTGGATAAGTCGCACTGTTCGTGCTGATTTTCAGCATCAGGAGTTTCTCCCACCCTGTAAGACTTTCTTCTCCAGTGGCAGCTTCCTCAAAGCTTCCTCAAAGTGAGCAGTAGCTTTCTCAATGCAAGCAGTAGCAACCTGCAGTGACCGCCCTCATTCAGAAATCACACTTGCACTCGTCAACTTAGCGATTTCTCTTGCTTGCCAAATTGATGTGGGCGAGCTGCATGAAAGAATAAACTCCACTCTGTGTCACTCCGCAGAGTTGTTTAGAACTCCACACGAAGCGTAGTGTGGGGAAAACTCTGTGAACTCCGACGGCGAATTGGAATTCTTCCCCCAACCGTAGTCAGTAGTGAGCTTCCTGCAGACAAAATTTATGATTTTTCATTCTCAAATAGATCTTTGATGTCAAAATATTTCAGTCTACTCTCATAGCGGGAAAACACAGTCTAGCATGAGAAAATTGAGTATATTATGAGACATTGGGATCCGTCCACTTCATGAGATGTTGGACAAATTTCCATACATTTTATGCATTTGTGAAATGGGTATGGGCACTTTGACCCTGGTGCCTCTAATTATGAACTATTACAGCGAATGGCCACTCCATAAAAAATCATTTGTTGTACCAATGGAAAAAAGACCAGCAATGGAGAAATATGATTGATCTGTATGTACTAGAACTGCTATCTATTAATGCTATCAAGCAAAGCAGTGGAAATTATTGATTTCACATGGAAGAATACAAAGATGTAGAAGACTTGTTGAATTGTACATGCCTATGAAAATCATACAGAATAAAGAATTAGTTGTAACTTAAATGCTACAATGGATCGTTCCCAACAACTGAACAAATGCTTGTTGACTTGGTCATATACAATGTGACTTTTCCATGAGAAATCCATATGAACCCAATTTGACTTCCACATTGTAATGTTTGAATAGATCCATAGTGAAGGTTCTTAGGGGCACATGTACATACCATTATTCCTGTCTCAAACGGCCCAATTCGCAGAATCAGACCATTTGCGTCAGGAAAAAAAAAACATTTTGGTATGTACAGACTCTATTTTGCGATTCCCCTTTGTCAATGGCAGCGAAAATATTTTTTCAGAGCAGGCAGTGGACCCACGGACCACTGCCTGCTCTGAAAAAATGAAAAGAAAACTTTTCATTTTTGTTTTTTTTAATTTATCTTGTTTTCCTTTAAGGAAAACGGGCTGCATTTCAAAAAATAAAAACTGCTTTATTTAAAAGCAGTCACAGACATGGTGGTCTGCTGTCTCGAGCAGGCCACCATCCCTGTGAGGGCGGCCATTCCCAATGGGGTCGCAAATTGCGACCTACCTCATGAATATTCATGAGGTAGGTCATTTGCAACCTCATTGCGAATCACAGACAGTGTCATTGACACTGTTGTACCTCTGGTTTTGCGAGTCGCAAAACCGGATCTCTGTACATGTGGCCCTTAGTTATCTTCACTGACTATCATCTTGACTATTAGTTCAGCTTTTTCATTTTGGTTACTTATAAGTGCTCTGCCCTCCACCCAGTCACTGGTTCTTTCCTTTTCTATTTATTCACCTGAACACTGGAATGTTTTTCCTTGTACTATTCAATCTGGTCTGGACTTAATAGTATTTTTCCTCTACTCTTGAAGCAACCATATTATCTATATATTTCCGGAAAAGTTTCTGTCATTGAAATTGTATTGTGCTCTAACGAACACATTACATAGCATTATAGTCCACTGTTCTGAGGGCCACATCCGTTGTTAATTGCCCTGACTGATAAATATGATCATATCATGCACAAACAATTTTTAGCATTTGGGTCCCTTCATAAATTGTTAGGTAGGGTGATCGGCACAGTTACCAGATCTGGAGAACCTAAGTAAAACTATTGAATCCGTGGACAAATGTGTGACCACATGTCCTTGTCGATTACTAAAAGGTACTATGGGGGTCATTACAAGCTTGGCGGTAACCGCCGTGCGGCCGCCAATGCGGCCACACTCCCGCGGACCCCATTACGACATCCCTGCTGGGCCGGCGGGTGCAAACCAAGTTTATGCCTGCCGGCCCAGCGGGGATGAGGCCGCAACATAGGAGCCGGCAGTGTTGCGGCCGTGCGACGGGTGCGGTAGCACCCGTCGTGCTTTTCACTATCTGCTATGCAGACAGTGAAAAGCTGCCCGGGGCCCTGTTAGGGGGCCCCTGCACTGCCATGCCAGTGTCGTGGGCAGTGCAGGGGCCCCCAGGGGCCCCAGGACACCCCTTACCGCCAGCCTCTTCCTGGCGGTGCAAACCGCCAGAAACAGGCTGGCGGTCGGGGGGTCATAATCCCTAGGGCAGCGCTGCTTGCAGCGCTGCCCTGGCGAATTATCACAGCCGGGGCTAAAACGGCGGGAAACTGCTGGTCCCGGCCGCGGTCGTAATATGGGTCTCCGTACCGCCAGCCTGTTGGCGGTACGGACACCACATTACCCCTGGCGGTCTCTGACCGCCAGGGTTGTAATGACCCCCTATGTGTCCTACCTTTCACAAACAAACAAAGGTCACTGATTCAGCCATGTAGTACTGTCATGGGGTAAAATCTCTATGTGAAAAATACAGGAGGATTTAGCAAAAACCATAATCTGGTGTGACCTCATAAGTGTCTAAATGGTCCATAACTGATAAATACCTGGTAAAAACTGGTGGTCAAAAATCCTTTTCACCAGAGCTCTCAGTGAGGTAATAGCCTTTGTAAAGAGGTCAGATAGGTTCACGGATGCTGGATGGGGAAATGGGAAGAGGCAAATGGCCCTGAGCAAATAGGCTGTACTAAGGGAAGATTGAGACCCCATTAGAGGTCTCTTGTTGGAAGATCTGTCACCATAATGTTTTGTTTTCCAGAATGAGGTAGGTTAGACAAGGAGTGGAGGAATAGGACCGTGGATTAGTAATTAGATGGGTACTGATCTTGTAATGATGGAGATGGGATAAGACATGTGATGGGGGAGACTGGAAACAGAACAAAATAATTGGAGACAGGAGTATGAGTAGGGGTCCTAGATTGTAGAATTGATCAAACAGCAACCTCATATTTGTAAAAAGTCAGCATATCACACATGCCAACATTTTAAAAGAGGAAAGTGGGAGATATAAAAAATAATGGGAAGAATGTATTTCTCCCATTGACTTTTATTATAGCAGAGGCAATTTCAGGTGGGAAACAGACAAAAAAAAGCCATTTCTGAATCAAGTCTATTGACATGTATGGTATATTGTGCCAGGCGACAATGTACCCTTGCAGCATTGTATCTGAGAACATTGAGGGGAAAGAGAGGCAGCAGGAGTATCTGCTGGCACCAGGAAAAATAAGCAAGCTGAGAGGGAGAGAGAAGAAGAAAAAGATTTATATAAAGGAAATGGAAAGGTAAAATTATATAAACGATGCTTCTATAGGATGGGCGGAGGATGAAGGGAATTTCCTCAAACAAGAACCGTCAGGGTAATTCGTGGAATTCTGGTTGGGTGTAAGGCCTTTAGCTAGTAGTCACTTCTGCCTCTATGAATAAAGTATATTGGGTCAATGAGTTCTTAAGTGAAGGTACTGAGGGACCACGTAAAGGCTGAGCCTTGCATTTCGCTGGTGTGTGTCATGTGAACGCATGGTTAGCCATGATCTTGGATTGGTACTATGTAAGTGAGTGTCTAACTGAAGTCATTCAAAATTAATATTTTTTTGTGGAGAGTCCCTCAATAGTATTGCTTTTCATTATCATACAGGCCAGCATTTTAGAAGATGGAAATGGGAGATTTTGAAAAACCAATGAGGGAATTGTATTTTCCCCATAAACTTCTATTAGAGCAGAGGCAATTCGGTACAGCTAAAATAAAGCCAAATTATGCTTAAAAAATCTGGAGTCTTCCAACTGGTTTATTGGCATGTATGCATTATGAAAACAATAGACCTTAGCCGTACTAATTTATACAATGCAGTTTCTATATACCAGAAAAATTGAGAGACAGGCCTATCTAACAGGCCTCAGGTTTTAATGTTTGTGGAAAGTACCCTCTTTCTAGATGTATGTGATTGATGAATATTGATAAAGAAACGTCATCAATGAGTTTAAGGAAAGTCCACTACACTGTACTAACTATTTGTGGGTAAATCACTACATTTGCCAGCTAAGAAGGACCCCGTTGGGTATGGTACAGAGGTGAAACCTGTATGGTCTATTCTTTGTACCCCGACATAACAGTCAGAACTTTCAGGGCAGAGGAGTGAACTGTCTATAGCTAGAAGTAGGATTCTGAGTCGCTGTTAAGTCTGGTTTGTCCGGTAATAAACCAAGGTTGAGTTCACTTTCATGTCTTCATGATAACCTCCCCCCGTGTTTCTATGAATATGCTCAATGCCTATTTATGTGAAATTCCCATTATATTGGTAGTGTTCCAAGTAGTTTCAGACAAATGAAGAATCCTTGTTGTTTCTCCTAAAAGGTTCTCACTCTAATCATTAATTAGAGTTCATTCAAGTGCGATGTACAAATTAGTCTCATGGGTGAAAGCTGGGTTGTCTTTTAGTAATGTCCAAAGTTTACAGAGTGCCTTTGAAATGATATGGTGACCATTGTCATAGTTAGTTATGAATCTTAATGGGTGAGAGAGTGTAAAGTAGCCTATGTTGATATATTTATATATACGTTATAGTTATGACAGTGTGACAATTCTTCTATGATTTTTCAAAACTAGTTTGCCCCTCAATTAAGTTGCTGTTTGGAAAGTTTCATGGCGATTCATCAAGAGGAGGCCTCAAAGACTCATAGACCCACATGACTCACACACATTGACACACTCATACACTCACTCATACACCCATTGACACACTTACACAAATTCACACACTCACACATGCAGTCACAGACCCACAAAAGCACTCATACCTCCTCTCACAGACCCACACAGCCACTCAAACAGTGTGAGAAAGTGCCTCTTTTGACATGGAGAGCCCCCCTCTGAGTGCCATGTCCCCTAGCACTGCATGCAGTATAGATAAGTCACCCCTCTAACAGGCCTTACAGCCCTAAGGCAGGGTGCACTATCTTACATGAGCAAATATGCGTCTACTGTGTCTTTGTCAATTCTTAGAAATAGTAAGTGTACAGGGAAGCCATAGTAAGCAAATGCGCCCCCCCCCCTAAAACCTAACAGCTCTGGCATGGTTGCTGACGCGTCTTAGCCAGCCTGCCACCACCAGACACAATTCTAGACTTTTTGGAGTTTTTGGATTATGGAGCCAGAAAACACAGCCTTACCTGGGCAGAGATGTCACACCTCCCCAGGGAAACAGCACTAATAACGCGGTCAATGCAACGATATGCATTGACCAATCTGCCGTTATCACGCATATGCGTGGTAACGGTAGAGAGAACAGTCAGGCAGAAAGAAGCAAGCAGAAAGGAGCAGCGACCAGAAGAGAGAGGTAAGTGGGGTGAGGGTTGGGGAGGAGGGGTTGTTGTAGTTTTAAGGACAGGTTGGGGGATCAGGGTAAGTTTTAGGACAGAGCAGGGTACGTTTTAGGACAGGGGAAGGGTAGGTTTTAGGGTTTAGGGTGGGGAGGTAGGTTGGGGTAGTTTTAAGGACAGGGCAGGGTAGGTTTTAGGATTTAGGGTGAAGGTGGGGGTCAGGGTAGTTTTTAGGACAGGGTGGGTTAGGTTTTAGGGTTTACAGAGGGGTTGGGTAGTTTTTACGACAGAGCAGGGTAGGTTTTAGGACAGTGCAGCGTAGGTTTTAGGGTTTAGGGTGGGGCAGGGGTCGGGGTAGTTTTTAGGACAGGACAGCATAGGTTTTAGGGAGTAGAGCAGGAGGTCTGGTAGTTTTTAGGACAGGGCAGGGTAGTTTTTAGGACACCGCAGGGTAGGTTTTAGGACAGGAGCAGGGTCTGTTTTAGGATGAAGGTGGGGATGTGTAGTTTTTAGGACAGTGGGATAGGTTTTTGGACAGGGTCAGGGTAGGTTATAGGGATTAGGGTGAAGGCGGGGGTCAGGGTAGTTTTTAGGACATGTTGGGGTAGGTTTTAGGATTCAGGGTGGGGTGAGGGAGGGGGTAGATTTTAGGACAGAATGGGGTAGGTTTTAGGACAGGGTAGGTTTTAGGGTTTAAAGCGGGGTTGGGTCGTTTTTAGGACAGAGGGGGCTAGGTTTTAGGACAGGGCAGGGTAAGCTATAGGGTTTAATATGGGGTGGGGGTTGGGGTATTTTTTAGGACAGGACAGTGTAGGTTTTAGGGTTTAGGGCAGGGGGTTGGGGGTCGG
This sequence comes from Pleurodeles waltl, assembly GCF_031143425.1. NCBI lineage: Eukaryota > Metazoa > Chordata > Amphibia > Caudata > Salamandridae > Pleurodeles > Pleurodeles waltl. The sequence continues at coordinate 344,704,219 of NC_090442.1, forward strand.
GCATTTTTAGGAAAGGACGGGGTAGGTTTTGGGACAGGGCAAGGTAGCTTTTAGCGTTTGCGGCGAAGGCAGGGGATGGGGTAGTTTTTAGGACAGGGCAGGTTAGGTTTTGGGTTTAGGACAGGGGGTCGGGTAGTTTTTAGGACCGGGTGGGGTAGGTTTTAAAACAGGGAAGTTTTTAGGGTTTAGGGCAGGGGATCGAGCAGATTTTAGAACAGGGAGGGGTAGGTTTTAGGTTTCGGGTGAGGGTGGGAGTAGTTTTCAGGGCAGGGAAGGGTAGTTATAGGCCATGGTACATTTTATGGTTTAGGTCAGGGGTCGGGGTAGTTTTTAGGAAAGGTTGGGACAGGTTTTAGGAAAGGGCAGGGCAGGCCAGGGGGTTAGGGCTCTGGGCAGGGGTCAGAAGGGGCATTTTTAAGGGCTTGGGCAGGTGGAGTATGATGTCATGTTTAGGGGTCAGGGCAGGGGAGAATTTACCATGCATGTTACTTTACCAAACACGCTTTTACAACTAAGTTAGTTGTAAAGGCATGCATGGTTAAGGCAGGCATGGTAAAGACGCGGTCATTGTAAAGACCGCGTTGTAAAGGCATGTGTTGTAAATGCATTTGTTATTCCATTGTACATCCACCTCCTCCCCCCCCCGGCATGCACCCTGCTCAGACAGGATGCTTTAAAGGCTCTACCAACTTTGAAAACCGACCCCAACCTCTACTGCTACCAGCAGAAGGCAACACCCCACATCAGCCCCCACTTTAGGTGGGAAAAATGGTGAGAAAACTGGAAAGAATAGGCCACCCTCAGCCAGCACCACTCCTCAGGTGTTTCAGGCAAGGTGACAACCCTATTTCATTTTTCTCCATCTTGGATGGAATGAAAAATAGCCAGTTAGGGTCAGGGTTGTGTCCCCTCCAAAGGAGCTTGTCACATAGTAGCTGTAGCCACTCTATGGTAGGTAGCCCGTTGGCTACTACCATGTAATCCCCCTAACACCCTCTAAATAAAGTATTTAGGTGGCATGCCCTGACCAGATTCCTCATGACATAAGAAGAGCCGGACACTACTGAATCGCACCAACAGAGAAGAGTGAAGATACCAACTGACTTGACCCCAGCCCTACCTGCACCAAAAGACGACTTGTCCTGCAGCCCAGTGACCTCCAAAGCTTTTGAGAGGACTGCCTGCCATTGTAACCAAGATCTCCTGTAAAGTGCACTCTGGACTGGCAAAAGCCCAGAAGCAAGCACCAGTTAAGGACTTCAGGACACCCAAGAAACACCCTCCAGAGTGACCCTGCTGACCTGCAATCCACCCTCAAAGTCCCCTGCTTCTGACTCCAAGGACTCTAAGACTCACAACCTATTTGCACTGCACTCGTCCTCCCCGACCAGTGTATCAACCAACCAGCTGTGTTCTAGCAAACACCTATCGCCCTGCGCCCCACAAGGGGACCCACCGAAATTACCTTTAAGTCCAACATTTCAGTGTGGTTCCAAGTGGTCCCCTTTTCCTTTTGGCGGTAGCTCCAAGATCCTGATCCACTGCTCCCGCTTGAACTGGGAACCACCTGATGTTCTCTGGCTAGCCGACTGGACACTTTGACAACTTCAACCTAAAACCTAAGGTGACATCTTTGAGGGCATTGCTTGATTTTATATGTATTTTTAAAATCTTTCCCATTGATTACTATGGTGCGTAATTACACACAAAAACAGAACATGTTCTAAACATTGAAAAATCAAAACAAAAGAAGCACTTACTGTTTATTGATGATGTTGGTCTTAAAAATGTTTCGTAACAATCTGAAGTATTTTTGTAAATTGGTCTTGTGTTATTCTTCTGAGTGTGTGTGTTCTCATTTATTGATACTGTGAGTACAACAAATGCTTAGCACATCTCTTGGATTAGCCTAACTGTCCGTCCACACTACCACAAAAAAAGAGCATTAGGTGGCCTGCTTTTTACCTCTGGAGACCAATGTGGGGTTGCTTGAACTCACTGCACAGTGCATGTCATTTTCGTACACTATATAAATTTGGTGGCATTGTGGGATATCAGACTTTGTATTTGCTGATACCCATTTGTCACAAACTGATCACATGAATAACTCTAAAATTTGTCTTTAGCCTAATTATATTTTTCAATTGGACTACTTTTCAAAATATTTAAATATTTTGCTAGGGCCCTGGTTAGGTCCCAGAAATAGTGATTAGAATTTAGAAATCCTTTCTATAGTTAGGCCTTAAAAAAAGTTTCCAAAGTTTTTCTAAAATTTTTAAAAGGTCTCAGCTTTAGTAAGATAAATGTCAGATGCAAAGAACAAGGCTAAGGAACTTGATCAGACCTCCTGGATGGGAATGAAGTAACCTACACTAAGGTCTCTCAGCAAAGGATACCAAATCCACATTGGTGCTCATGCGACCACAGAAACTCTTAGGAGGCTTGTGGCACAATATGAAACTAAACACTCAGTGGTGAGGGTGAAACCTTAGAAACAGAAAATCAAACAAACTCAAATGAAGCAGAGGAAGAAGAGGTAGGATTCTCTTTCTCTGAAGTAGTAGCCCCCTCAGAGGAGGACCCCTACTGTAGAAAGATTGACCCAAAGATTGGCTTTAAAAGCACATCATTTTGAAATAGAAGTTAAAAGAAGAGAGTTGGGTCTAGGACACGTCACTGGTGGAAGCAAACAAAAGACTAGGGAGAACGTGAAATCTTTTAGCCTAAAACTCATCAAGTGGGTTGTCCCTCCTTACGTAGAAGGTGATGATATCATCAAATAGTTTTCTGCCTATGAGAGAGCCTGTATTACCAGGGATGTAGATAGGAAGCATTGGGTCTCTCTATTAAGGGGACAGTTCTCAGGTAAATACAGGGAAATACGCACAACATTGAATGAGGCATATGCTAAGTCCTATGTCATAATGAGGGCTACCCTGGTTGAGGGCTTTGGACTTACCACAGAAGAATACAGAATAAAATTGACGGAGACTCAAAAAACCGAAAGTCAGTCCTGGGTAAAATTTGTGGATTTTTCAGTAAAAAATGCTGGGTGGCTGGTTAGAAGGTAACAATGTACAATATTATGATGGGCTTTACAATGAAATTGTCAAAGAGCATCTTTTGTGTAATTGTTACAATGAAAAAACCTCATCAGATCCTGGTAAACCCGGATCCGCCTCCTCCTCTATAGTCAGGGAAGAAGACAGATCACTGGGTCAAGACAAGGGTAACCAATACCACATGTAGTGGAGGAGACCAAAAGAAAGAGGCCACAAAGCCCCCCCAAGGGAAAGATGGGAACAAAAACAAAAACAAAAGTATTCATCAGGCCCCCAAACCCTGCCAAGGAGGTGGCCCTAAAACTCTTTACAGTCCGAGGGTGGGTACAAAGGAAAGAAGTTTGATCCCAACAAGGCTTGGTGCCATAATTAGAAAACTAAAGGATACCAAATTGGAGACCCTAGCTTAAACAACAGAAAGGATGCCTCTAGTCTACCTGCAGCAAACGTAGTTGCTACTCGCTAAACGGGATTACAGTTGTAGCCTGACCACATCAGTGAATCCAATGAGGCAACATTAGCCACTAAGGCGAAGGTAGACTTATCCTGTGCTGCCTAGCCCACTAGCATGCACAAATACAGACAGTACCCCTTGATTAATGGGACTAAGGTAGAAGCCATGAGGGACACTGGGGCTAGTGTCACTATGGTGACCCAGCACCTGGTCCACTCAGATCTGTAACTGATAGGGAAAACATATCCTGTCACTGTAGGAGGCTGGCCTGGTTTGTAGTAGGTACTAAAGGTACTTACACTTTATATCAGATCCAGTTATCCCTTATTAGTGAAATGTAGTCAGTGTCTAGCAGCCAGGCTGTCTAGGGGTAGCTGTTGCTGAGCAGCCAAGGTTGATCTAGGAGACATGCAAAGCTCTTGCAATACCATTGTAGTCACACAGTACTCACACACATGAAATAAAATACTTAGGCCCTCATTCTGAGGGCAGAGGAAGCACCGCCAACAGGCTGGCGGTGCTTCCGGGGCAATTCTGACCGCGGTGGTAAAGCCACGGTCAGAAAAGGGGAACCGGCGGTTTCCTGCCGGTTTTCCCCTGCCCCAGGGAATCCTCCATGGTGGCGCTGCATGCAGCGCCGCCATGGGGATTCCGACCCCCTTCCCGCCAGCCTGTTCCTGGCGGTTTACACCGCCAGGAAGAGGCTGGCGGGAACGGGTGTCGTGGGGCCCCTGGGGTCCCCTGCAGTGCCCATGCCACTGGCATGGGCACTGCAGGGGCCCCCTAACAGGGCCCCATTAAGATTTTCAGTGTCTGCTTGGCAGACACTGAAAATCGCGACGGGTGCAACTGCACCCGTCGCACCCCAGCAAATCCGCCGGCTCCATTCGGAGCCGGCTTCATCTTTGCTGGGGCTTTCCCGCTGGGCCAGCGGGCGATCTTTTGAAGATCGCCCGCCGGCCCAGCGGGAAAGTTGGAATGCTCCCCGCGGTCATTTGACCGCGGGGCGGTGTTTGGGCGGTTTCCGCCCGGCGGGCGGTGCCCGCCGCCCGCCGGGGTCGGAATGACCCCCTTAGTGTTACAAAAATACATGTACTTTATTTTTAGTGATACACTGCCAAAAATACCTTGAAAACTGTACACCCTTAGGAGGTAAGTAATATACACAATATATACAATAGTATCCAAAAACAGGTAAGTAAATAGTTAGAAAACAGTGCAAATAGTGACAATCACAATAGGTTGCAATGGGCCTGGGGGAACACAAACCATATACTAAAATAGTGGAATGTGAAATTATTTTTCCCACCTAGGCAAGTGTAGTGTGTAGAGGGGTGCTGGGAATGTAAGAAACCACCAAAGGTAAGTAATAGAACCCACCCCAGAACCCAGGAAAACAGGAGTAAATCACTGCAAGCTTCCTGAAACACAAAAGAAGTTGTGATAAAAGATTATGCACGAACCAGAAGAGACTGCAGGACACCAACAATGGATTCCTGGACCTGAACACCTGTGGAAGAAGGGGACCAACTCCAAGGAGCACTGAAGAGTCCAGGAAGAAAAGGAGCCCCAGCTAACCAGGATGAAGGTGCAACAGAAGAACTTTTGTTGAGAAGACAAAGTCAGTTATGCACCCAAGAAGACAGATGCGGGTTCCTGGTTGGTGCAGAAGATGTCCCACACAGGGTGGATGATTGCGGTCTGGTTTGCATTGCTAGATTCCACCAACAAACCTTGGCACACGCAAAGCTCGTGGTAGCAAAAAATGGCACTGCCCAGGACCAGGAGGGACCTGGTGGCCTTTACCCAAGAGGGCGATGCAGAAGGGGCTCTCAGCAACTCAGAGAGCCCTCAAAAGACCATGCAGCGTGCACAGGAGTCCGACAGCACGGGGACAAAGAAGGTGCAAATGGAGGTCCATGCAGTATGACACAAAGGGATCCCATGCCACCAGAGAACCACTCAGGAAGCTGTGCATCACAGGATGGAGTGCTAGGGTCCTTAGTTGGGGTGTGCACAAAGAATGTCTTGGGAGGTCAAACACAAGCCTTGGCAACTGCAAGTCATGTGGTGCATAGTGGTACTGTCTTGCGTGGAAAGGCAAACCCTTACCTCCACCAAAGTTGGACAACTGGACCTTGGGACTGTTGGGGTCACTGTAGTCAACCACCCATGTTGCTGGCTACATGCTCATCATCTGGAGAGGAGACCCACACCAGCAGTCGTCGCTGCAGAGAGGTGCCTGCTGAAGCAGGAAAGTGTCTCCATCACTCCACAGGAGATTCCTTCGGTTCTTCTGGTGCAGGCTGAAGACAGGCAGTCCTTGGAGGATGCACAACCTGGAAACTGTTGCAGTTGCTGGCAGGAGCTGAAGATGCAATGTTGCAGAAGTTGTCTTGGCTTATTTGATGCAGTTTGTAGAGTTCCTGGAGGGCTCAGCTGCAGTTCCGTCGGTAGAAGATGAAGTAAAGGATGCAGAGGATTCCTGCTTCTTGCAATCCGAATCTGAAGAAACACCCAGAGGAGAGACCCTAAATAGCCCTAAGAGGGGAATTGGTCACCCAACAGGTTAGCACCTATCAGGAGAAGGCTCTGACATTACCTGCTGGCACTGGCCACTCAGATGCTCCCACTCCCCTTTCCTTTGTCCAGTTTCACACCAGAGCAGGAAATGGGGTTTCCTGAGCCTGTGTAGACTGGATTATGCAGTCAGGGCACCATTTGTGCCCTTCAAAGCATTTCCAGAGGCTCTGGGAAGCTACCCATCCCAAGCCTGTAACACCTATTTCCAAAGGGAGAGGGTATAGTACCCCTCTCCCAAAGGAAATCCTTTGTTCTGTCTTCCTGGGCTTGAGCTGCTCAAGCAACAGGAGAGCGGAAACCTGTCTGTGAGGTTGCAGCAGCTGGGGCTGCCTGGTAAACCTCAGAAGGCTGGTATGGCAGTACTGGGGGTCCACTGTGGAGCACACAGAGTACATGGGATTGTACAACCAATACTAGAATCAGTATTGAGTTACGATTCCCAGTTGTTAGACACAGTACATGGCCATATTCGGGGTTATCATTGTGTAGCTGGACATAGGTATTGACCTTTGTCCAGTGCATGCGTTAAATTGTGTCCCTGCTCTCACTAAGTCGTGGAAAATGGCCCTAGATGGCGTGGGGGCAACTCTGCTAGTGCAAGGGTGCCCTCACACATAGGTACTATGCACCCAGCCTTCAGGGTTGGAAGGCCTCACATATATGGTGCAGTGAAAATGGCTGTGAAAGGGTGTGTGCACCATTTCACGCAGGCTGCAATGGCAGTCCTGCAGAAGCCTTTGTATTTGGCTCCCTATAGGTGGCAAAAGAAATGCTGCAGGCCATAGTGATCCCCTGCAACCCCAATGCCCTGGGCACCTAAGTACCATATACTAGGGACTTATAAGGGATGACTAATATGCCAATTTGGAATGAAATACTGAGTTACCAGTATGTAGTGACACATTTGAGAGGAGAGAGAGCACAAGCACTGGGGTCCTGGTTAGCAGGATTCCAGAGACACAGTCAAGCACACTGACCAAAACAGGGAAACATACTGACAAGCAGGCCAAAAACCATAAACACTGGGGTCCTGGCTAGCAGGATCCCAGTGACACAGCCAAACACACTGACATCGGGCAGAAACTGGGGGTAACATGGCAAAAAGAAGTTACTTTCCTACAGTCACCATTGGTGACAATGTCCCAAAGGACTATCCCATGGCTATGGTATATTTTGACCGGGGCAGTAATAGGGCAGAAATAAGTGGCTGTGTCCCAATTCATCCCTATAGAATGTCTGCTTGGCAAGGACCTGGAGAAATCTTTCTGGGCTGAAGTAGAACTGAGATCCAATGCAGCCATGCTTGGGATCCTAGAACTGGGTTGTGTCAAAAACAGAGGGAACTGAGCCTTACACAGCGGAGCTCTTGGAACCAAGGGGGACCCTCCAGGGGTGATCTGTGCCAGGGACAGAAAATCTGTCCCTCTCTTGAAGGCTGCACAGGCTCAATCTCAGTGGTACCCACCAGGTTTACTGGCAGGATGGACTGTACACTGAGTCCAGAGACCTCAAGCCTGCTGTAACCAAGAAAGTGGCAGTACCTCAAGAGTACAGGGCGTTTCTTCCCTCGCTGGCCCATAACGTTCTCCTGGCTGGGCACCTAGGCCAAAACAAAACCTGGAGTAGCTTAGTAAATCACTTTTACTGGCCTGGGATGTCCAGGTGAAGGACTTTTGCCAGTGCTGTGCCTCCAGTCGAGCCTGTGGTAAGGCAGGAGGCCACCTGAAGTCCCCCACAATCCCCCTAACTGTGGCTGGGGTGCTCTTTGAAAGGGTAGGGGTTAATATTGTTGGCCCCTTGACCCTCCAACAGCCTCAGGAAATAGATATATCCTAGTGGTAGTTGAGCATGCCACTAGATATTCTGAAGCTGTTCTTCCTAAGGACCACCACTGCCCCTGCAGTGGCAAAGGCCCTCATGGGTATTTTTACTAGGGTTGGCTTTCCTAAAGAGGTCGTATGAGACAGGAGTTCAAACTTCATGTCTTCATACTTAAAACACATGTGGCAGGAATGAGGTATGACTTAAAAGTTCACTACCCCATACCATCAAAAGACCAATGTATTGGTTGAAAGATTTAAACAGGCATTGAAAAGCAAGATTGGAGGACTCCCTGAAAAGCTCAGAAGTAGATGGGTCTTTCTTCTATGTCTGCCTTTTTCCTACAGGGAAGTGCCACAAAAGCAATCAGGGTTTTCCCACTTCGTTTGGGCATCCTTTTAGGGGTCCATTGGGTATTGTGAGAGAAGGCTGTATGAGGTCTTTCAAAGAACCCAAATGGAACATTGTGGATTATGTGCTTGGCCTTTGTTACAGGATGGCTGAGTACATGGAGAAAGCAAGCAAAACTGTTCAGTCCAACCAGTAGCTCCAGCAGCACTGGTATGACCAGAAAGCTGCTATGGTGGAATTCCAACCAGGGCAGAACGTTTGGGTGTTGGAGCCTGTGTCTTCTATTGCTCTCCAAGATAAATGGTCTGGGCCCTACTCCATACTTGTAAGAAAAGGTGAGGTCACCTATTTAGTTGACCTTGGCAGTTGCAAGAATCCCAAAAGGCTTTTTCATGTCAACCACCTGAAGCCTTATTCTGACAGAGCTGATGGGACCATGCTATGGTTACAGATGAGGGACAGGACGCAAAGACTGAACCTCTCCCTGATCTCCTCTCCAGCAACTCAAAATATGGTTCTGTTGATGGAGGGTCTTGTCAGACACACTCACAGAACAACAGCAGGGTGATTACAGATAAGTATGACAAGACAAGACAGTATGCTGGACCGTTCTCTATGACCCCTGATCTGGTGTGCTCATGATTTCGACACTGGAGATAGCTTGCCTGTTAAAACAAAATATACAAACAGTCAGAGTATGTCAAAGAAAGCATCCAAGTTGAATTAAACAAGATGCTGGATTTGAGTGTCATTAAACCCTCTGAGAGCCCTTGGCCTACCCCTGTAGTTTTAGTTCCCAAGCCTCACTCCAAGGGTGAGAAAAAAGAAATTAGGTTCTGTGTGGACTATAGAGGCCTCAATGCAGTAACAAAAACAAAAACGGATGCAATTCCTAGGGCAGATGAGCTCATAGCCAGATTGGGGACAGCCACATATCTGAGTACCTTTGTTCTTACATCTACTTGCAGATAGGTCTGATCCCCGGAGCAAAATAGAGATCTGTATTCTCCCTCCCAAGTGGGCACAACCAGTTTACTGTAATGCCCTTTGGATAAACGAATGCCCCTGCCACCTTCCAGGGGTTGGTGAACCAAGTCCTAGCTGGGTAGGAATACTTTAGTGCAGTTTATCTGGAAGTTATTGCTTTACACAGCTCCACCTGGCAGGATCACCTGATCCACCTGGGAAGGGTACTTGAGGCTCTGCAAAAGGCAGGCCTCACTATCTAGGCCAATAAGTGCCAGATAGGGCAGGAAAAGGTTGAAAACATGGGCCACTGGATAGGTGGAGGCCAAGTTCAGCCACTACAACTCAAGATCCAGACAATTGAGGCTTGGGAAGCTCCAACCACCCAGATTCAAGTGAGTATACTCCTTGGCTTGACGGGGTACCATAGGAGATTTGTAAAGGCTTATAGCGCTATAGTGCCCTCCTCACAGAACTTACCTCTAAAAAGGTGCCCAAAATGATTTACTGGACAGTGAGTTGTCAAAAGGCTTTTGACTCTCTGAAGGATACAATGTGATTTGCTACAGATTAATTCAGGCAGTTTATTGTCTAAACAGTCACCTGAACTTGGGATAGGAGCATTCCTAGCCTAGACAAATGATGAGGAACATGACCAACCTGTTGCTTTTATAAGCAGAAGACTACTCCCCAGTGAGCAAAAATGGAGTGTCATTGCTGTGGTTTGGACCTTGATTTGACCACTTGTTTGGCTCTCATTTCATGGTTAAGAGAAGCCACAGGCCTCTCAGGTAGTGTCAACAGATGAAAGGTGAAAACTCCAACCTGCTTAGGTAGGGAATGGACTTTAAAGCGGAACACACACCTAATGCTGCCATGCCAATGCATATGTATTTTCCAGATTCTTCCACTTAGAGGAAGAAGACTCCTCAGGGGAAGGGCTGTTTCATCCCTTTTCATTTGGAAGGTAGTGTGAGAAGGGTCTCTATTGACATGGTTAGCCCCCTCATGTTTGTCCTGGAAAATGTGGTTTTGAACTGTAAGTGTCTTCAGCCCCTGCTAAACAGGTTCGCAGACACAAATCTTTTTCCCCAAAAGTATACTATGTTTGGCACTTCAGCTAACCTTGTAAGTCCTTGGTAAATTGTACCCCTGGTACCGAAAGCATGGGTATGGAAGAGAGTTCCCCACAGCTGCAAGGTTGTGAGAAAGGGCCTCTTTTTCATGGTAAGTCTCCCACATTTTGCCTCTAAGTGCCCTGGGCCCCTGCAAAACAGGTTTCCAAGGCCAGATCTCTTTCCCCAAAACTGTACTTATATTGGCACTTCAGCCACCCTTGTAAATCCCTAGTAAATGGTATCCCTTGTACCTAGGGCATGGCTACTAAAGAGGACCCCTCAGAGCTGCGGCACCAGTTGTGACACTGAGATGCCCCACACCAGCCTCTTGCAGACGGCCACTGCAAGTGCATGACAAGGTGTCCCTAAAAATACAAACTCGACATGGTACTCACCCTGGGTGCCATGTACACTAATACTGCATGCAGTTTAGGTAAGTCACCCCTCTTGTAGGCTTTCCAACCATAGGGTGCACTATACTGCATGTGTGGGTATATGTGTGCATGAGCACCAATTGTGCCACTCTGAGGGGCCCCACACCAGCCTCATACAGTCTGCCATTGCAAGAGCAGGACAAGGTATATTTAAAAGTTGTAAACTTGACATGGCAGTCACCAAGAGTCTCATTTCCACTAACATTTCAGGCAGTATAAGTAAGCCACCCCTCTGGCAGGGCTTACAGCCCTAAGGCAGGATGCACTGTAATGCATGTGAGGTTATATGCCCCTACTGTGTCTTTATAAAACATGAAGACATAATAAGTGTACAGGGAAGCCATAGGATATGCAAGTGCTGGACATTGGTCATTATGAGTTCCCCAGCTACATGATGGCCTCTCCGAATACTGAGTTGATTTGATATGAAACCACTCAGAATAATAAATACCCACTGACGCCAAAGTTGGATTTAATATAAAATGTAGTGAAGAGGGTACCTTAGAGGTGCCTCCTGCAACACCTAACAACCCTGGCATGGTTGCTGACTGTTTTTTTACCAGCCTACCACCACCAGACCAGGGTAAGGTGCCCACTCCATTTCATTTTCCCCCATCTTGGATGGTAGGAAAAATAGCCAATCAGGGATGTGTCCCCTTCCCATAGAAAGTGGCCACTTAGTGGGTGTAGCCACCCTACGTTGGAAGGCCCATTGGCCACTTCCAGGTACTCCCCTAGGCCCCCCCTAAATACAGTATTTAGAGGACATCCCTAGTCCAAGACCTCTGATCCAACAGACACAGAGAACACCATGACAAAGAAGACTCAATACACGAGAACTGCAGTCTTTCTGCACAAAAAAAGGTGCCAAACCCTGCCTACTGCTTCAAGGACTCAACAATCACCTCTGTGGTGCCATCTGGAAACAAAACCTTAGAGCACCTCCAGCCTTGTGAAAATTGCCAAGAACCTCTCTTTTAATGAAGGTATCACTCTCCTGCACTCAGCAGACAAGGAATCATGAAGTCTGGTTAAGTGACCAGCTACTGACCAGTGATCTGGACAGAGCAGCCCTACCAAAATCCATACAACAGGTCTAGGAGACAAGATCTACAACTGTGCCAAGTTCGGTGGCACTAGTACTTTCTAGAGCTATGACATACCACCAACTGGAGTACCGCACATCAACTGTCAGACACCCAGAAGCAAAGCCCACTCCAAACTCCCAAAAGCCCAGAAGCAAGCACCAGTTGAGAGACTTGCGGACACCCAAGAACATCCCACCAGAGTGGTCCTGCTGACCTGCAATCTACCCTCCAAGCTGTCAGCTCTTGACTGCAAGGACTCCAAGATGCACAACGCCTGGCTGACCTATCTGCACTGCACCCTGCCTCTCCGCCTAACCACTGGTGCTCTAGAGGTCACCAGACTCTTGCGACCTCCAACCTCCAAGGGGACCCAGCAGACCTTCCTTTCAGTCCTTCTGTGCAGTGTGTTTCCAAGTGGCTCTCTTCACATTTGTGTGCCAGCTCCAAGAACTTCATCTGCTGCTCCCGCTCGAACTGGGAACTGCCTGAACTTCTCCAGCTGGCCTCCAGCTGAACAACACACATGCGTGGTTAAGGCAGAGGAAAAGGGAGTCAGGCATCGGAAGAGGATGCGATCAGGTAAGTGGAGCTAGGGGTTAGTTTTTTTTTTAGGGCAGGGGTAGGGGGTTACAGTAATTTTGTATTTAGGGTTGATGGGGTAGATTGGGTTTTTAGGGGCGGGGCTGGGGGTAGGGGTAATTTTGTATTTAGGGCGGGTGGGGAGTGGGTTTTTAGAGGCGGAAGTTGAGATAATTTTGTTTTTAGGGGTGGGGGTTGCAGTAATTTTATATTTACAGTTGGTGGGGTGGATCGAGTTTTTAGGTGCAGGGTTGGGGGGGGGGGTTGGTGTGATTTTACCATTCAATAGAATAACAAGTGATTTATCCAAATCTCTCTCTACACCCACAGTTTCAATATTGTGTTTAAAATCGAACGGTCAATACACAACCCTGACTTTAAGTCCTTTCTGAAGGTCTGTGGGTGGCAGTTTCCCAGTGTTTGGTTCCATACAAACTACTGCTTGAAAAGAATATATAGATTGTATCAGTGTTCCTTCATAAACATTCAGATGTCGAAGTTCCTGAGGAATTTCAACCAGCTCTAACTTATTGTGTATGGCTCTGGCAGGCATTTTGTTGTCCTTTAATTTGTCAAAGCAATAATTACATATGATCTGAAGAAATGTATGATGGAACAATGCATGCGCCAACCACGCATGCCTGAACAACGCGTTCGGAACAATGATCATGTTGTTTCCACAAATGCCTTTATCACGCATGCTTTTACAACAATTTTACGTTGCAAAAGCATGCCTAGTAAAGGCATGTGTGGAATGGCATGCAGGGTTTTCGCATGCCATCCACCCACCACCCTAAAAATACAACTACCCCGACCCCACACCCCCCCTAAAATTAAAACTACTCAACCCCCAACCCACCCTAAAAATAAAACTACCCTGACCCCCACCTGCAGCTAAAAACTACCTCATAGAGCACTAAAACCTACCCCAAACCCTTTACCAACGCTAAAAACTGACCCCACCCCAAAAATAAAACTACCCCGTCCCTAAAAACAAAATTACCCCGAGCCCCCACCCCACCCTAAAAATAAAACCTGACCTCCCACTTGCCCAAAATACAAAATTACCCTGACCCCCACCCGCCCCTAAAAATCTGACCCCAACCCATCCCAAATACAAAATTACCCAGCCCCACCCCAAAAATCAAAATTAGCCCGATCCCCCCACTCCGCCCTAAAAACCATAGTACCCCGACCACTCACCACATACAAAGTTACCCCCACTCCCCACCCATGCCCCTAAAAACCCAATACCTCACCTGCCCTAAATATAATATTACCCCGACCCTCCACCCCTCCCCTAAAAACCCAACTCCCACCTACCCTAAATACAAAATTACCCCAACCCCCACCCTTGCCCCTAAAAACCCGCTCCCACCTGCCCTAAATACATAACTACCCCGACCCCCACCCTCACCTTTTAAAACCTGATCCCCACAATAAGGTGAAGATAGCTACATTGTATCTTAAAAAGAATATTGTCTATTATAATGATGTAGATGTTGTCTCAAACGAAAGCTGTCTGGATGGAGAAATTTGCCTTCAACTGGACAGCTTGAAAAAGCAGCTAGGAGTAGATCTGAAGAAATATATTAGCATTAGAGTATTCTTCTACCACCTTCAATAGAGGTTACGGGGAATGCCAATGAACTGTGAAAAAAGCTAAAGGTGCTCCAATGTGTGTGTGTAGTAGAAAAGTTTAGAAGGTCAATGTTTTCCTGAACTATTTCTAACTGGAGATGGTATGATGAGATCCCTGTGCAAATACCTACAGCTGAGTATAGGGCAGCATAGTTATGATAAGTAGACCCTAGATTTCAGCAAAGTATCCCATCTGTTTTTTGAAAGTGGTTTATGTTGGCTGTCATACATTGTTAACCTTAAGACAGGAGTTAATGTGCAAAATATGTCTGCAAAAGACTTTGTGAAGAAAAATCTTAGCATAGATTAGAAGCTAGGGTACAATTTGATGTCATACCAGTAGAAGAGCAGTGAATACTGGTATGGTTCTCATGCTGAGCTGAACTGTATGTTGCAAAATTGAGGTGCATAGACTTGGTTTGCAACACTGAGTTGTGCAGTGCAAAGTGTGAATAGGATGATTCACATGTGTTTTTGAGAGAAGCAAATGACAATATTGACCGTATTAGTGTCCATTGAAAATGCTTCTGTGCCAATCCGTTTAATGACTTTTTGGAGTCCTTTGCTTTCACGTGCTGTAGTTTGTCTAAATATGAATTTAATGTTGGGAAACTATCTATTTTTGTTTTCAGTACTTCCTGTACTATCAATTTATATATAAAACATACATTTTTAAAACACCCTGAAGTCACATGACACAATTCAAGATGGCAGACAGATGACTGTGAAAATGATAAGTGTAAATTACCGAGTTGGAGGCATAATAAAAAAGTAGCATTTTCCAAAAGCAGTTGCACAGAAAATATTATTATTATGTTTGCTCTCTCAGTAAAAAGGCAGATTTTGATTTTCTTTTTGTTTTTTTTATGGGTAGTTGTTGCTACCATGATGTAGATATAAGGCACATACATTTTTCATGTGTTTAAATTGTTGCGCAGAATCTAAAGTTTTAAGTCTAGTACAATTTTCACAGCAGTAAAATTGATGTTTCAGAGAGTACTCTTAGTAAAGATATGAAAGTACACATTTTTGCTGCTTTTGACACAACTTGACATACTGCAAAATGGCTGACATGCTATTTTGTCTGTTGATGCATTTCACATAATCATTTGAATCTTGTTATTGGACATATGTTCAACATCTGAAAATGTATCTTCTGGCTTTTATGTACAGTAGTGATGTATATTTTGTTTATAGGTGATGCATGATTTTCATGCATAGTTTCATGGAGGACACAGTTTTTGACCTTTGGCCCTAAATGGTAGCTTCTGAAAGTGTGCAAAGGATGTATCTTTGTAACAGTAAAATAGTTTTCCAAAGTGAGGGGTCATTGGTATGGTCAATGTCTGAACTCAGAAGTCAAATTGAGTGAGAGGTCAAAAAATGCGACCCTTGACCTTTTTTAAAAATGTTTTAGTATTTATTTTGTTATCCTTGGATCAATATCTGCAAGTGTATTATTGTAGGAATTGACATGAAGAGTACTTTTTTTCCATGTTTATATTGATAGAGTGGTCATAACATTTGACCTTTAACCTCTATCTACACTTTTTTAAGTGTATGAAGGTGATTATCCAACTATGGTAAGATCATTTGTTACAAGTGTTGCATCATTTAGATCGTCAAGATAAATACTTGCATTTTCTTTTGTTTAATTGGTGAGGATGGTCATCCGGTTTAACCTTTGACCTCTAATTATACGTTTTGTAAGTGTTTTATTGTCATTAATCCTTTACTGTTACATCATTTGTGGTAACTGAAACACCATTAGAATCAACATGAAAAGTACTTACTTTCTCCTTAGTTAAGCTGTTGGAGGGGTCATGCTACTTGGCCTTTGACCAATAAGTACACATTTTCTTAGTCTTTCAAGATCATTATTCAATTTTCTTTGGATCATTTTTCTCAAGCGTATCATTATTTGTATTGTTCTGAAAATTAGTTTAATTTCCTTGGTTAAATTGGTAGAGGGCTCCTTCCATTTGATCTTTGACCTTAAAAGACACAATATTCATGCTGACTTTATTATACAATATACCATTTGTTTATATGTAGTGTAATTGAAATAATCATAAAGTGTTCTTCTAATATTATGAGTTCTTGAATTTTACTTGGTCAAATTGGTTGCAAGGTTAATTCATTCTAAACTTTGACACAGCATTCTACTTTTCAAAGTGTTTAAGGGCCATATTTGGAACTGGACAGACGTGTTACTGCTCCAGGAGGGTGCTGGATATCCTGTCTGTCTTAATCTAAATCCTATTTGATATAATGTTATTTAGATATTGTCAGGCGGGATATCCGTTACCGTTGTGGAGGAGTACCCCATCCGCCAAGTTATATTTCAGGCCATAAGTCTAAAAAATGTCAGGGAAGGAACATGACACAATGATTTTAGGTGTTTATAGGGGAGAGTTGTACTATGAAAATCAGATGCAGACCTTTTTCAATTATGCCCTAAAACTTGCTAATAAAAGTAAAGATTGAGCAAGGGGAAGTTCTGTCAAAGGGGCCCTTCAGTGAAGAAATATTCAGCATGGCCTGAGGTATATCGGGTGTGTGTAGTAGGGTTATATATAGACACAATCTTTTTCAATGATGCGCTGCTACTTGAATGCAAGTGTAAAGCCGAAAACTGCGGTTAGTCCATAACCAATTAAAAAACAAGGAACAAGACAGCATGAAATAAGATATGCTACAGGAGAATGGCCTTGGCACATATACTCATAGCCCCTTTCAATCATGTTCAACTGCTTGTCAGCAAGGAAAAAGCTAGATACAATGGAGAGTCTAGAGCTGATCAACTGTCAGGAAATGGAAATGAGGCTGTGATCTGAGTTACAGTAGAAGTTAGCAGGACTATAAAATTAATTCACCAGTATTAGCAATCAAACACCACTGGTTCTCACAAAGGATTAGGTTGGAGATAATAGAAGGTATATAACGAAAGAACGATAAAGATATGCAGCATGTATGGCATTACATATATAGATTACAATATGACACTGCTAGTGCCATAAAATAAGCATATGCACCAAGTCCTAAATTTAGTTTTGTCATGTTTCAGGTTAGCTGTGTTTTATTTGTCCTCTTTGAAAATGGTTTCCACATATTAAAAGTATTATTGGGTTTTCAAATACAGTGAAAATGTATGTACATAGTCTAAATACCAATTTCACTAAAATACAATTTAGCACAAGAAAAATAAATCATGTTGCTAATAAAAAATGTGTTTTAAACTTGCTTTTTCACTTAGTGAAACACACCTAACAGCATATATTACTGCAACACCTTTCTAATTTACCTCAGACAGTCATTACAAAATGGGCGAGTCTCTCTACTGAAAGGTGTACTATGTTTGCTTGTCTTTCTTCTATATCAGTGCATTCCTGCCATGAGCAGCCAAAAAGATACATCAATCCTCTCTCTGACAGGACTTTCTCTGACAGTACTTTGGGTATGTCGGAGAGAGGATGTGTTTTTTGGAGACTGTGGACAAATTACTTATCTACACACTTTTTGTGAAGGAGGGTCCAGATTATTTTATATTAACCATAGTCCTCACCACTTTTGGGTGTGTAGGACATGCTGGTTAATAATTTTTACCTCACAGAAGTAATAAAACTGAGGCTAGTGAGGAAGGGTGCTAAGTATTTCACTTGCGCTTTAAAAAATTTTTTATTTATCAACACAGAGGAATCTTTGTTTACATTTCTAGATTGAGCTCCTGATATTAATTCAGAGGGTGACAGCGACATTGAGGTGGATTTTGGAAAGGAGCAGGGGTCCAGCAGTGGGGAAGAGAGTGTAGGTGATAATAACTTTAGTGAGAGTGAAGAAGTAAAAGAAGTATCTCAAGAGGTTCACCCGAAATCCATGGCGGTATGCAGGGTGCAGATACTGCCGGCGGTCTGGTGACGGCCACTGGACTGGAGACCGAAGTCTCCAGCCCAGTGGTCGGAGTGGAGAAGTGGCGGATGACCAGGGCGGTAACTGCCATGGTCATAATTCAATTTGTTTTTCCCGCCGGCCTGTTGGCGGTTTTACTGCCACTTCTCCCCGTCCGCCAGGGTCATAATGAGGGCCTATGTCCCACAACAGATGACTTGTATTGACAAATCAATAATTGGCATGAAAAATAGGGTTGCTTACATTCAATATATGCCTAATAAAAGGCACGCCAGGTTCGACATTAAGAAATTTGAGGTATGTGACAGCAGAAACCGTTATGCCCTTCATGTAGATTTATATTTTGGAAAGGATAAAACAATCGAAACAGAAAAGGGGTTTGTGTTCAATAAGGTGATGAGCCTTCTATGCTCATGTGATTTACTAAGTAAAGGTTATTGGCTAATGACTGGTCACTATTGCACAAGTGTCAGTGTACCAGAGGAGCTTCTTGTGAACAACGTTCAATTAACAGGCACAGTGCAGGTAAACTGTAAAGAAACACCTCCAGAGATTACAAGGGCCAGGTTGCACGCAGAAATGTCTAAGTATATGAGAAAAAGGGGGCATTGGCATGTGCCTGTATGGAAAAGAAAAGGTAATGCAAGCCTGTCCTACTGCTGTCAACCTCTCGCCTAGCAGATGATGTGACTGTATGGACAGATCTGGGAAGTTAATCATGAAATCATTCTAGACTATAACAAAGTGAGTTAGATGTAAACACCTGCAAAATATACAAATTCACAGCTGAGAGATCAATACACAGATATTGGCCCATGGTTTAGAGTAATCTGATTGATGTGTCGATCATAAATGCTTATGAATTGTGCAAACCAAATACTGAGCCATTCAATATCCAGAGTAGCCACAGTTTTATAGTGAGTGTTACAGAGGCACTTTGTCTTGGGGAGGATGGGGTCTCTTAAGAACAAATATCTACGACATCACTATTTTCTCCTTGCACTGAGGAGCACAGCTTTGCGTTATTGCCTGGGGAAAAGGAGAGAGACCTTGCTGTGTGCTCTGACAAGAGTCAGCCTGGGAGAGAAAAAGGTTCTGCCATTGGTGTCCAACATGCAAACTTGGGTTGGGTGAGCAATGCTATCCCCATTTAAGTCATTGTCATCCCTCTTCTAATGATCAGCAGGATGAAATCTAGTTTTCTGATACCTTACATTTTTCTTAATAAGTTCCATAATATTTTATATGATTGTTACTATATTACTAACTTAAATATTTCCATGTTTATAATGTATTCCATTTAGATATAGGTTGAGTAACAGTTTGTAATGAATGTTCTCTAAAACAATATAAAAAATTAAAATATATAAAAAATATAAACAATAAAAATGTAAAAAAAGTTTATAGTTTTTTTGTTCACTCTTTATAATACAAATCTGTAGGGTAGCATATGTATATAGTTTTTGAGAAGCTTTTACATGAATTTGTCTAAAATTACAAAAGAAGTTAAACATCACCAAGTAAGATATATTTTCAGCAGCAAGAAGCAAAGCACATACGTGAATATTCTGTTCTGGTGCATGTTATCTAAGATTACAATACTGAATTCAGGTCTTCAACAAATAAAAGATTTCCTAACAGGGAACAAAATGCCTACTTGGATGCTTAGGGATACACTACTGGGGTCTTAAACCTGCTCCACTCTCACCTATCCATTTGCCTAATAAAATGGTGAATTGTGAGGCCTGTATAGAATTTGCACATAGAGTTAGAGGTTTCTCTGGAGAGAGTCTGGTGTAGCCTTTTAAGCACCTATGAAAGGCCTCAACTTTGGACCCCCATTACAACAGGTATTAGATAAACACAAGAGAAGACATGATGACAATATCAATGAGCAATGTACTTTCAGATGCACTATAGTAGGGCACAAGGGTGAGTCTTCTTTTTCACTGCATTTAACAATATTGCCTCATGAATTTTAAAAATAGTCTGTCTCATCTCTGTAACACATGCTCAGCTGTAAGAATGTACTAACTGATGAACTGAAATTGAGGATGTGAGTGGTGATTCTAAAACATTATAGCAGGATGTTGAAACCCTGCTCAAGTGTCCACTGTATCATTACCTAGTAAACTGGCCCAAAGGCCATAACTACTAACCAAGCCTGCCATACTGCTTGATCGTTGTGACTAGAGTAATAAAGGAGGTAACCATGCAGGATTCTGTTCCTATTGACGAAGTCACAGATGGAGTGATCGCTATGAACACTCCATGAAATGCCTCTCCCAGTCGCATTACTGATCAACAGGTAATATATATAGCCTGAAATGAAAGACTGAGAAATTGTGTCTTGAACACACAAAACTAAGCCTGCTATTAGGAAGTGAATATTTGCCAGTGTGAATGCTTCTTCAGCAGAAATGAATGACCTGAGTTGCTAGTTACCTCACAAGATGATTACTTAGTTAACTCTTGCTAGTGTCTACACATAGCCTATGAACAGTTATATCTGCTAAGCCACCGAAGATACTGGGGCATCCTGAGAAATGGGATTTATCACAGTAGTTAACTAGCAGTTGCAGGTGACATTGAAGAACACCTTTGCTGAACCTACAAGAAATGTGTGTAGTAGATTGTTTTCCTGTGACATTAAAGTACTTAATTTTTTCAAAGACAAGCACTGGGCTGCACAGTGTATCACTGTGCCTGTTGCTTAAATGTGAGTTTTGAGTCTCTGCTCTCCAGACATCTTTACTGAAATACTTTTGACTGCTCATCCTCAGTGACGTGAGAGTCAAATGTGGAAGGGGTGTACCTGGCCCATTTCCTGAGTCATAGTAGGACAGATCATGTTAAAGACATTTGGGTCCATACATTACCCCTCTATGCATGAGATCTGCTAGCATACATGTTTCACTTTTGTGGAATCAACCAGAGGAGATGAAATCAATATAGATGAACCCTCAGATTGCAACAGAGAAACAAAGTAATTGCCTCAACCTGCATTCCTCACTTTGAGTTCCAACTACTAACGGACTAAAACGACCACAAAAAGTGACAATTTGAGTGCTGTTACTAAACAATCACAGCACGATTTGGAAACCAGCCAGACAATTCATCTTCAAAGAAGTGGTCTCTGGTAAAACTTCTAAAGCAATGGCTTACAGTAGGGACCCACCCAAGGAGACATCACTGGATACCACATTGAAGGAACTAACAACACTCAAAACAACAATGACTGCAACAAAATCATCAGCAACTATCCTCTCTATTAGAAAAGACACTGCTTCCTTCAATGTCCCCTTCAGGCCACCTAACAAAGACTGCATTGGGTTGCAAAATAGATCTTTGCTGTGATTGACTAGGAAAAGGACCATTGACTGGTATTTACTAAAACAAGATTGTGGAGCTCAAAGAGAGACATGAAAGAGACAACTTATGTTTTCCTAAAGTGCCCTAGAACCAAGAAGGTAATGAGATGTTAGCCTTCTTTACCCGTTTCATACAAAGTATCACAAACATTATGTTTGAGCTTCCTCTGGAGTTCCAACAGACTCACGGGATCTGATCCAGACACAGGACAAGTAAGGTAGGACCAAGTTCAGATAAATCTTGTTTCCTGTGACACCAACATGTGCACATGATCATCACAGAAGTAATGAAACTAGGGCCCTATAAAGAATATATATTATTCATCTTCAAAACATTCTTGCAGGAAACATTGCATGGGCACAAATGATTCCTGAAGCTATGACCCTGTTCTAGAAGATTGAGATCCAATATGGCATGCAAGCCCCTAAGTCAGTGTTAGTCAGTCATGTGAACAAGACAATAAAATATGACATCCCAGGCAAGCTAGAAAAGTTCCTGGCCTCGCTGTTTGACACAGACAGGGACACTTCTATTGAATAAGAAAACCTTGACCTGCCCCCAACCTAACATGGCAGATCATACTTTGATCAATCAGTAGATGAACCTAACTGGAATAAGTAATAATGCATTTGGGCTACTGGGAACAAATCAAAGCACCAGCAAATTCCTCTTCCATTCAGAGATAATTCAATATTGCAGTTGATATCCTCATAATATGATGAAGGGAGTGCTGCACCTTGATGATTAGGATTAATCAAACACTGATTTTGGAAGGCCACTAGTCAATAAGACCGATCCCCTTAACTGCACTTTACCGGTCTCCCTGACCACCCTGCACTGGAGCTGTTTGCATTACAGAGGGGATGGAAAGGTGGGAAGACTTTTGGCCATGTGATTGAGACAGCAGGTGGCCTGCCATGCCATTTCTGCAAATCAAGACAATTGGAATATCTGCCTGCACACCCTATTGAAATCATATACCTGTTTTGTGACTTTTATGAAGCCCATTCTACTCCATGAAGCAGACTAATTTGTGTTTCATGTTTCAGGCCAAAGTTCTCTCACCGAAGACTCGGACATGGCCAGCAGGAACTTTCAGGAATGGAAGCCGTTGTTACCTGATTGAGAGAAAGCTACCTCAAGCTCAATTCTGACAAGACTGAACTCATCATCTTCAGAAATGGCACCTCAACTTGGGTCGACTCCTGGTGACCCACATCCCTCAGCGCCCCCCCGGCACCAACTAAGCATGCCTGCAACTTAGGAATCACCGTCAACTCCTCCATATCCATGACCTGCCAGGTAAACTCTGTCACCTCTTCCTGCTGGCAAACACAACTCAAGTTTTGGAAGATCTTCAGATGGATCTTAGCAGACTGTCGCTGGATAGTCACCCAAGCCTTAGTCACTAGCAAGCTCAACTATGGTAATGCCCTCTATGTCAGCACGTCAACCAGGATCATCAGAAAACTACAACACATTCAGAACACCACTACCAGACTCATTCTGGACCTCCCTTGCTGAGAACACATCTCCCAAAACCTGAGCACCCTCCACTGGCAACCAGTCGAGAAGCAAATCACCTTCAAGCTTCTTAATATATTCTTAATATATGCCTAGTGCCAAACACATTAAGTGGAAAGTGATCAGTGCCAAGGCCTGGAATAGATGGGTCTCTAAATCAATGACCATAGTGGCTCATGTATGGCCAGATATACGCAACTGAAGGGAGGTAATGAAGAATAAAGCTGGAAATCCCCTTCCAATGCCTGAAACATTGAACTGAAACCCAGCAGGTGTTCATTGTTGACATGGTGGAGAATTTATTTTTTGAGTTTGTGAGTCATGTGTATTTATGTGGCACACTTATGAAGGGAAGAAAGGAGAGGTATAAAAGTGGCTTCATAGATCTAGTCCTGTTATTAGCTAAATGTTGGATAGCAATGAGCTGAAAATTACCACTTGCACCCTCAAACTCACTGCGAAGATCTGGCGTAGCCTGGTGAACAATGGTTTAGATAGAAACACAGTGTGCTACAGGCTAGAGGTTCCAGACTTTTTAGAACCATGACCCACTTTTCATGGTGTAGATAGAAACACAGTGTGCTATGGGCTAGAGGTTCCAGACTTTGTAGAACCATGACCCACTTTTCAGAACAAACTTTCACCACCCACCTACCTTTAATGGGTAAGAGGAAAGGCAAATTTTGAATGAAACAAAAGCATTGTGTGGTAGCACCTTGTCATTTATAGACAACATATTTTCCATTGCAATGGCAACTAACTTTGCACAGACATACAGACTTATTGCTAACTCTATATAGCACACAAATGAGAAACTTTTTGCCTTCTGACCTCCTGTTTTTCTGACTTCATTTTTGCTGGCTGTTAGGATTCTGGGCACTTTATCACTGCTGACTGTGCTCTGTAATTTAAACTTGGTAACATTGTTTTTTATCCACAATTGACATATTTAATTTATTTGTAAGTCCCAAGTAAAGTGCACTATATATTCCCATAGCCTGTAAAATAAATGCTAGTAATGGGCCTGGAGCACTGATTGTGCCACCTACTACATTAACCTTTCAAATACGTCTCAGGCCTGCTATTGCAGAGCCTGTGTGTGCAGTTTTAAATTGCCACTTCAACCTGGCAAGTGCATCCATTTGCCAAGCCAGAACCTTCATTTGAAATACATGTTTTTTATTACATATATGTCACCGCTAAGGTAGGCCCTGGTTGGCCCCAAGGGCAGGATGCAATGTATTTAAAAATGTGGACATGTACTTTTAAGTTTAACATTTCTAGGTAGTGATTCTGTTAAATACGACTTTTACTACCGCAGGTCTAACTCCTCCATAGATAAATATTGAGTTACCATGAAGCATCCTTTAAGTGTAATTTTCAATTGGGAAGCAATAGAATTTTTGATATTTGGTGTCTTTGAACTCACAATTGAAATTCAAAACTTATGGTAAAGTCAGATTTAAAATTGTAAGTCTGAAAATGCCACTTTAAAAAAGCAGTTTCTTACTTTGACACTTCTGTGTCTATGAATGCACATCTGGCAGAGATGACAGCTGGGCTTTGTGTATTCCCTCTAGTCAGTTACACACTGAGAGAACTTGGTTGTGACATTTGCATCCTGATAGCCCATCACCAGGCTGATAGGTCTTCTTGGGCTAGATGGGAATGAGGAGCTGACACACCAGAGCATGGCTATGCCTCTCCTCACACAAAGGCCTGCATATTGTAGAGTGTCTGGACCAGAGAAGAAAGGGCCAGGACCTTGTCATCTTCAAAGTCCCTTTTGGAGTTTCCCCCACTTCAAAGGCACATTTGGGTATGATTACTGGACCCCAAACCCCATCAAATCAGAAGTCTGGAACCAAGATTCTCAAAGGGCTTGTTGGGTTCTCCCCTGTTCCCCAAAGTCTTAGAACCATAAGAATTATTTTGCAACAATCATGCTATCATGCCTGTGCTCTCCATGAGATCAGCATGTGTACAGTTGCTTTGGGCTCATCAAGCATATCTCCTTTCGCTCGGGCAGTTGTGACAGCCTTCGCTGTGTGATCATTGTGTGCACAGCTGCTTTAGTTTCATCTCTTCCATCCAACACAATCACCTTCACAGCACACTTCTAGAGCATACTGTGTGGCCTACAAGACATCGGACAACTCAACTCTGCCTGTGAGACAGACAGGAAAATACCCAACTCTGCGTGGTTCCTGGTGAGTATACATGGTCACACCCACTCTGCTCTTCTACCCGGGTGGGATTGTGCACGCTTATGCCTGCATGTGAACTTAATACCTGCAAATCTGTATATCTATTTATCAGATTTATGTAATTTTGACCTCATTTTCCTAAGATAAATATTCTTGTTGTGGTGTGAGCACACATCTAGGACTGCAATCTCCACTCGGACAGGCTGCATACCTCACCCAACTAGAGACCCCAATTTCTAAGAGTGTGGAACTAGTGTTTCTGTGAACATTTACCACTTGTGTATCACCAAGTGTCTTCATTTGTTTTGATCATACTAAAACTTGTTACCAGTACGAATCAGAATTACAAGAAAATGTGCTTCGTTTGTGCCTTTTCACCCAATTCACTCCTATCGCGTTGCTGTCCGAGAAAGAAAAGTCAACACAAATCCTGCAGCAATTTGTCAGACAATATAGCCAGATATCTGACCTCTGTCTTTGAAGCACCTGCAAATACGACAAGTTAAACACAGAACTTAAAGGCATCTTTATTTATTACTAGGACAACACCTTGATTGAGGATGACACATTTTCATTGAACCATTCACCTATGCCTACAGTCAAACACCACTGTACGCAGACACCCATATATACCACTGCTTTAGACATACCTATGAGTTGATTATTGTTAGGAAATACATTTCTTGATTCATCCCTACACAGAACCCTTTCTTTGCATTAGTGTTAAATGTCCAGGTTTTAGATGTGTTATTTAGGTCTCCCCCTAATTTGGTTAATATCGACCAATATAGCAGTCAGGTATGCAACTCATTTCAGGTGTCAAAAGACACCCCCACCAGACAACATGTAAAATTACCCACAAAAATCCTCCTCAGACGGATTCAACATTACCCCGGGCATGATACAGTAGTTTACTTCAGGTGCATAACTGTTCACATATAGCCTTGTTGCCTGAGACAGCCTTATGAGACTGAAACAGAAATAGTCTTGCTCTTTGAAGGAAGGGCATTTCAGTTTGTACAAAACAATTCCTATGTCATTTCAATGACATCCCATCCTCATGGCATGTAAAGCCGAGTTGCCTGCTTCAGTAGTACTGGAGTGACAGCACAATAATCAACCTCCCTTCAGTCTCCTCAGACACACTCAAGCAAACAGACACCCACAAAACATACTCCAGACACAACACATTCAACAGTTCAGATACTCTTAAAGCACCATTCTAATATCCTCCAAACCATCAGATTCCCTCAAAATGCCAACAAAACACTCTAAAAACCCAACAAAACCCCTCATAATATACACAGAAACACATGGGGGTCTAGCAGATACCCTAAAATGTCCATGGATACCCTTATCATTGCTTCACAAAATCTCCCAAAGCCAAAAGACAACAGGAACATTTCTTTAAAAATAGGCATTAAACTCCAAACAGATATACCCATGACCTGCCAAGCGCCAACTGGCACATGTATTTCAAAAGCACTAGCAATGCACTCATACACACCAACATACACATGCTAAAAACATCTCTCACATGTTCTCAAAAATACCAATATATGCACTCAAAGACAAACTCTGGCATGATTAAAATATTTTTAGATAATCTCCTACTACCAAAAACCCTCACAACACAAAGCAGACAGCAGCATACATAAATCACCCTTCAGATATCCTCACCACCCACAAACACCATCACCATACCACTAAATTAAATCAAATGACCCTCTCAGGCCCCCACACCACAGGAAAACCTTGCAACTCCAACAGGCACTCTCACAAAGCAACAATAAAGACCACAAAATGAACATCGGAGGCATTCAGATCACCCATTAGACAAAATCCTTCCCCAGACTCCCTGCCACCACACTCCAGTCACTATCATAGTGGCCTTTAAACTGCCCACTTCACCACACATGAACAGACCTCTAGGGCATCATTGCATTCTGTAGCAGGGTTAAAAGGGACAGTGGTGAAGCAATGTTGTCACAGCCCTAATGCAAGAAAAGAAACCCATATCCTGTTATGGTAAATAGAAAAGAAGTATATTTAGGTTCCTAGGTGCCTCCCAAGCTTTGTGGTCCTGGTGCAGTGCACCATCTGTACTACTGATAGGTATGCTGTAGAAGCCTTTAGATCAGAATAGGGACATAAGGATTGGAAACTGCTGCAGGAAACAGCTGGCTGGAACTCAAGAGGCCACAAACACATCAGAGCCACATCAGATAGATACACACCCACCACAAAAAATACTTAGAATGCCAGAAATACTAGCATATACAAAATTGCCTAGACAAGCACACACTGCTTGGATGCTGATTTGCATCATGCAATTTGGAGAAAAAAAGTTATGGAGCAGTACAGATCATTATGGCACAATAAGGAGAGAAGAGTTTCTTAGAGGACAGGCTATACTGAGCTTGGGATCTAAATGTTTTGTGGGTCCAGGTTGGGGAAAATGCAGGTGCAGCATCAAACTATTTTACTTGTCAAATTGGAAATAAACACTTCAGATGTTGACTCAATTCACTGTATGATACAGACGAATGTGCAGAACAGAGAAATGAAGTACATGGAGGGGAATTTGTAGAGCTCCTGAGCAATTTACTTGCCAGCAAAAGAAAATGATCCATCACTGTGAGAGCAAAAAAGTGCATAATGTTGTGCCCCTGGGATAATAAGAAGGAAATGTGTTATTTTCAGGGATGAAATGTGAAGTAAAGAAAATGATTCAGAAGGAGTCTCTCAGTGAAGAAGGAATGGGCTGTTTACAGTGGGACAATTTTCTTCTCACCTTCCATTACTTCTCTGCCTGCTGGAAAACACTAATGTTATTGCCCCCACTCAGAGAAACTGTGAAGAGACTGAAATTTAAATTGTTGCCTCAGTGGCTCCCTTCAAATACTTCTTTCAATACCAGATACAAAAGTATGCATTTTGCAAATTATTTACGAATATTCCAAACACTTTCACCCATGTCCAGATACAAATCAATCAAAGGTAGCTACGGTGTCCACAAAATACCTTTCAAGTGTTTCTAACATGTCACAAAATATTTTCAGGGTTGATTCAGGTTTTCTTCTGAAGGCCGCAGAACAGAGCTCAAAAAGTACCTGGGCCAGAATGGCGATTCTTTGAGGTTTATTGTATAAAGAATCATGATTTTATTAAAGACAAGGAGGCTAGCATTATGCATTACCCTTTTATTTACTCTTTTGAGCAGCAAACCATTGAAAGAACCATAAGAACCTTAACAACGTCACAGAATGTTCATGTCCATATAATCCAGGTGTCCTCCATTTCCTTCCTCTTTTGTTTGAAAAACCTTTTTGATCTCCAAATCTTCTCAAATGGAAAAATTATCCTCTCTCACAAATCTGCAATAAAGACGAAAAAAATACAAAAACTCAAACACAGAACACTTTTCTCTTTCAATCATCTCCCTTTCCTTATGCTTTTTTTTTTTTACTTCAGAAAAATAGGATTAACCAAACCTTTCCTTAATACACTGTAACACCATTCAGGAAAAAACAAGTAAAACACACCTCCCCTACTTCTTGGGAGGGTGGGTGGGATAATGCTAGCCTCCTTGTCTTTAATAAAATCATGAATCTTTATACAGTAAACCTCAAAGAATCGCCATTTTATGTCAAGACAGGAGACTAGCATTATGCATGTTTAAAGTCATGCAAAACACTTTTCGAAACATGGTTAATATTCCTGAAATAAAAAGTTCTAAACGTTTCCGCAGAAGACCAATCTGCAGCTTTCACAATATGATCCAGATTTCCTCCCAGCATAGAAACTTTACTTTCCATAGCTCCCCTCACCAAATGTGCTGAGAATTTCAAAATATCTACACCAGCCTCCCTCATTGCACCTTTCACCCATCTAGCAATAGTAGCACTTGAAACTCCTTTAAACGGTTTTATATAAGAAATCAAAAGTTGCTGAATACCTGCCTCCCTTCTTTCCAACATTCTAGTTTCATATTCCTTTATGCAACGTACCACACAAATTTTAGGACATTCGTCAAAATATGGATAAAAGATCGATCCAGATATAGGCCCTCATTACAACCCTGGCAGTAATCCGCCACAATACAGACGCCCACACAAGTCCGCCACACCAAAGGTCAGTGATAAACTGGCGATAGCAAAACCTACACCTTCACGCCAACAGGAATACTCCCACAGTATCACGACCCACCAATCAACGCATCGGTCATTCAACCGCTGTAATCCATTGGCGGTACACACAGCTGCGCTCAAAATACACACACATTTACAAAACACAACCACATTGGACAATTAAAAATACACACACCTGATACACATACACCCACCACACACTCACAACACTATAAAACACCCACCCACATTACCCACAACCCCTTACAATGAATGTTTTGGAAGAGGCAGAGAGAGAGAGAATAGCAAACTCAACACCAGCATCCAGAGGCACACAACACCATCACTTATACAACATCCACGCACCTCAAAGAACACACACTAACACAACACATCAACACAACATATCACAACAAACATCACCTCACAAATCACCCACACCACATTATGGCACCTCAAAGACACCCCAGGTTTTCTGAGGAGGAGCTCAGGGTCATGGTGGAGGATATCATCGGGGTAGAGTCACAGCTATTCAGATCACAGGTGCAGCAGACATCCATTGTAAGGAAGATGGAGCTATGGTGGAGAATTGTCAACAGGGTCAATGCAGTGGGACAGCATCCAAGAACACGGGATGACATCAGGAAGAGGTGGAACGACCTATGGGGGAAGGTGCGTTCCGTGGTATCCAGACACCAGGTAGTAGTACAGAGGACTGGCGGTGGACCCCCACCTCCTTCCCCACAACTAACAACATGGGAGGAGCAAGTCTTGACGATCATGCATCCTGAGGGCTTCGCAGGAGTAGAAGGAGAACTGGACTCTGGTAAGTCATAACTTTACTACTATATCCCCCCACCCTACCTGCATGCTATCACAAACTCCTAGCCCAACCCTCACACCCATCACCCCAACACCCCACAGATACCACACCATCACAATCCATACATCCCAAAACCAAGGCCTGCATGTTACACCAATGCATGGACACCCATCACCAAAGCATGCCCAGTACAGATACTCACCCAGGCCCCAAAATCACCAATCGCACAAGGGCAAAGACAATAAGCCAAGCACAGGAGTAGAGGGTAACTCATGCATTGCACAAGATGGCACACACAGATACAATAACTATGTATTTACACCCCAGCAGGACCCCTACCCAATGTTACCAGACAGGAGGTGCCAGACATATCCAGTCCCCCCACAGAAGAGGCCCACAATGATGACAGCAGCTCTTCACGCCTGGATCAAGATGACCAGCCCGGCCCATCAGGGACCTCTGGACAGTTGGTTCCCCTGCCACTGTCACAAACCACCACATAACCTCCCCCCTCAGGAAACACCACCACAGCACCCACCCAGCAGGCCCATCCCTCTGTCCCCAGGACAAGCCAATCAGCAGTGTGTCCACCGCTACAGGGACCACAGGCAAACCCACCAACCCAAGACAATCAGGGACCTGGGGTCAGTGGCAGTGGGCACATGGTTCAGGGGACAGAGGCACAGGATAACAGGGAAGCTGGGAGGACTGATGTGCGACAGGGGGAGGGCAGGCCCAGGGAACCCACTCTCCATGAGGCACACTCCAACATTATGGGAGCATACCACCATTCCCAGGAGACCATGGGCACAGTACTGGCCAAGTTTCAGGAGACCCAGCAGCTGCAGGAGGAACGGTACCTGGGGATCAGTGAGGACTTGAAGTCCATTAGCACCACCCTGGTCACCATTGCAGGGGTGCTGGCAGACATGGCCAACACCATGAGGGACACAGTGGCATACCAACGGTCCCCTGACAGTAGCCTGAACAATGAACAGCCCTCTACCTCTGCCGGCGCTAGTGGACAGGAGGTCCCGCCAAAGGACCAACAGTTTACCAGCACCCCACCCCCTGCAGAAGGAAATCCAGCCCGCAAACGGTCCCTGAGATCCAGGAACAAGACAGAGAACATTGGCAAGACCCCGCCAGGAAATAAGACTCTCCAGACTGTCACCCTTCTGTCCCACTATGTCACCCTGACAACCCTGAACTGCCATTATTCCACTTCCTATGCCACCTTGGACAATGCACCTGTGATACCAATAGATTGGACTCCACCATAGACATTCCTCCACCATCACCCCAGCCCATTGCACAGCCCCCTCCACTTATTAGCACTAATAAACACCCTTGAATCACAAATCAATCTGGAGTCAGTCTCTACTTTCCCAAATGTGTTATTGCAACCTCTCAGAAAAATAGCAATGTCAAAGTTCATTTTCACATACCAATGTTCGACAGTTGTTGGGCAGCAGTAAACATAGCAGAAGGCAGAAAGTGGTACCCAGATCTGTGAAATAGAAAGCCAAAGTGAACTGTCAGGGTCCATACATAGAGGTAAAAAGGCAGAATCATGCAATGTTCTACTGTGGTCTGATATGAGAGGAGCAGTGCCAGTCTCTTACATGTGTCTCACTGGAAGTATTGCATGATGATGTTGTTTTGGTTGGCTATATCTTCTTCTTCCGCCTCCTCTTCTTCACTGTCCACAGGCTCCACAGCTGCCACAAGACCAACATCAGGCCCATCCTCCTGCAGAAAAGGCACCTGCTGTTGCAAAGCCAGGTTGTGCAACATACAGCATGCCACGATGATCTAGCACACCTTCTTCGGTGAGTAGTATAGGCAGCCACCTGTCAGATGGAGGCACCAGAACCTGGCCTTCAGGAGGCCGAAAGTCCACTCTATTATCCTCCTAGTTCGCCTATGTGCCTCATTGTAGCGTTCCTCTGCCCTTGTCCTGGGATTACTCATTGGGGTCAGTAGCCATAACAGGTTGGGGTAACCAGAGTCACCTACAACTATAGAGGGACAACTGTTAGACACACACCAACCCTTAGGGACTCTTCCATACCCAGACACCTATGTAAACTGTGTGGGGAACATGGGCTCACCTATTACTCAGGCATGGTGCCTCTGGATTTGCCCCATCACATAAGGGATGCTGCTATTCCTCATGCACAGAGCCAGGATACTTGGCATTCACTTGGGAGATGTA
Organism: Pleurodeles waltl; assembly: GCF_031143425.1. Taxonomy (NCBI): domain Eukaryota; kingdom Metazoa; phylum Chordata; class Amphibia; order Caudata; family Salamandridae; genus Pleurodeles; species Pleurodeles waltl. The sequence continues at coordinate 344,736,499 of NC_090442.1, forward strand.
CCTGTCTGCCAACACACCATCTGCACATTCATGGAATGGTAGTTTTGCGGTTTCTGTATACCTGTTCAATCCTGCATGGGGGGGACAAATGCCACATGTGTACTATCAATTGCACCAATGATGTTTGGGATATGTCCCAGGGCATAGAAGTCATCCTTCACTGTGGGCAAATCCCCCACCTGAGGGAAAACGATGTAGCTGCGCATGAGTTTCAGCAGGGCAGACAACACTCTGGACAACACGTTAGAGAACATTGGCTGTGACATCCCTGATGCCATGGCCACTGTTGTTTGAAAGAACCCAGTGGGCAGGAAATGGAGTACTGACAGGACTTGTACTAGAGGGGGTATTCCTGTGGGATGGCGGGTAGCTGACATCAGGTCTGGCTCCAACTGGGCACACAGTTCATGGATTGTGGCACGATCAAGTCTGTAGGTGATAATGATGTGTCTGTCTTCCATTGTCAACAGGTCCACCTGGGGTCTGTATATCGGAGGATGACACCATCTCATCATCTACCCAGCGGATGTGCCCTATGGAGGAGAAGGGTGAGCAGAGGGTCATAACCCGCATAGCTGGCACAAGGGTGTTTTGAACAATTGTGATGTAATCGGTGTGTTGCACTGTCTGTCCGTATTCCTGCACAAACGTTATGTGACAGTTAGTTGCCCTGCCATGTGGCCCTCTGAAATGGCGGCTGCCTGACCTGTAAGGAGGGACAAGGGGAAATTAGATAACTGAGATGGCGTTGTGCAGCGTTACGGTAGGCGGACGAAGACCGCGGCGCAATTCAGCATTGGCTATCATTGGCCCCTATGGGTTCCAGGAGCCAATGACGATGTACGCCGGCGGTGACGGTACGCACCACCGTGGACGTGACCTCCATTTTCTATCTGTTCACTCACTTGATACCTGACCTTCAACAGGAGAGGACCTACACTGCAAGTGCTGCTGTGACCTGAGCCTGGAGGAGACAATGGCTACAGTGTCTGGGGAAAGGGCCCCTGTCTTCACCACAGATGAGTTGGACAACCTGGTGGCTGGGGTCCTCCCCCAGTACACGCTACTCTACGGTCCTCCAGACAAACAGGTGAGTACACTGTGAGCATGATGGATGGGACATGAATGTATGTAGTGGCGTGGATGGAAGATACGGGGGTTGGGCAGAGGCCAGCAAGTGAGGATGGTCAGTGTATGTGTTTCTGGGCCAGGGTGGAAAATTGTGGCCAATGAGTAAGAAGAACCAGACGGGGGAGTAAAATCCATTCTTACTTCAATTTTCCACTAGGTCAGCGCCCACCAGAAGAAGGGTATTTGTCGTACCATTGCCAAGGAAGTGCGGACCCTGCGGGTCTATCATAGACGGAGCACCCACTGCTGCAAAAGATGGGAGGACCTGCGCCGCTGGAGCAAGAAGACGGCAGAGGCCCAGCTGGGGATGGCCTCCCAACGCGGAAGGGGTGCCCGTCGCACTATGACCCCCTTGATGTACCGGATCCTGGCGGTGGCATATCCTGAGATGGATGGGCGCTTGAGGGCATCACAGCAGCCACAAGGGGGTGAGTACACTCTCATTCAGCTGACTCCACTCGCTTCATGAGGTTTCTGGGTGGGGGAAGTGGGCTGTGGGTTCCCCTAGGCCAGGGCAAACGTGCCAGGGTAGGTCCATTGTTAGGCAGGCTCATTGGCACTCCAGCCCCAAAAGTGATAGTGGCCCTCTACACTTAGTCAGGCTCCTGTGGGTTCCAGGTGTGCATCAAATGGGTCTAGACACAGTCCCCCACGGACATGTGATTTTCCCCTGAACTGTTAGTGCATGGCCTAGTGCATAGGGCTGCTCCCTGAGTGTTGTGTCTGTCAACGGTGGTGGTGTTGCAGGCATCGACCATGTGTCTCTTCTGTCTTTCCTCCCCTTTTTGTTTTGTCACCCTGTCCTTGTGTGCATTAGCATCATCTGGTGGAGGAGCATTGGCACCGGAGCAGGAGGGAGCTGCAACCCACATGGCCCAGGAGGGTGAATGTATGGAGTCTGAAGGCACCAGTGGGAGAGAGGGCGAGGGGAGCTCCACGACGGGGACCGAGGCGACACCAGTGACAGCGACTCCTCCTCTGATGGGAGCTCACTTGCGGTGGCGGGCACATCTCTGCCCACCGCAACAACAGGTACAGCCGCCACCCCCCCCTACCAGCACCACACTCCCAGCAGCCCCTCAGCGTGTTTCCCGTGCCCACTCACCCAGGAGGATGGGCATCTCCTTCACCCCAGGCACCTCAGTCCCTGCCCCAGTCAGCCCTGCTGCCCTCAGTGAGGAGGCTATTGACCTCCTTAGATCCCTCACTGTTGGGCAATCAACCATTCTGAATGCCATCCAGGGTGTCGAGAGGCATTTGCAGCAAACAAATGCATACCTCGAGGGCATTCATTTGGGCATTGCATCCCAACAGAGAGCATTTCAGGCTCTGGCCTCAGCACTGATGGCAGCTATTGTTCCTGTGTCCAGCCTCCCCCCTCCAACTTCTACTACCCAGACCCAATCCCCTCTACCTCAGCCTATCCTTTTCCTCGCTAACATTGACCTCTTCCCTACACCTCCCCTCCCCGTCCTTCCCCTAGGGCCATGTTGTCCATATCCCAGCCCAGCACCTCAGCTACGAAATCCTTGAACACTGTGGTCCCTGCAAGTCCAGTAACATTGCGGGCGGCACCCATCAGGGCTGCCAGTATGCCACCTAGTGAGGCCAAGGATCACCCTATTCCACCACCTGCCAAGGTGATGAAGGGGCCCACATGCTGCAGGGAAAAGCTGCACCAACCACCCAGCAAGGCCTCCTCCAAGACAAAAGAGAACAGTGCCAAGGTCCCAGCAGTGACTTCCAAGGTGGGGAAGGGACACAAGGCTAAATGGAAGTCAGCTTAGGGCACGGAGCCTCCGGGTGAGGGACTGGTGTCACCCCTTCTGCAAGACAGAACAGCAACCTGTACGGCGGTGGCCACCACCACCTGCACCGCCACCTACACGTCTGCTGCCTCTGCTACGGTCCCCAGCATCATCCCCAGTGGGCAGCCGTCCGAGGCTGCAGGAGACATCCTGTTGTCTCCCTCCACAGGTGCTGACACATGCACCACCGGCAGCATCTCTTCCGCAGAAACCACCGCACCCACCGCCACCTGCCCCGCGACGTGCTCAGACAGTGTCACCACAGCCGACATGAACATCATTCCCAGTGGGCAGCCATCCGAGGCTGCAGGAGACGTCCTGGACCCTGCACAGACCACATGAGGCACCACAACCAGCACTGGCATTACCAGCAGTTGGCTGGCAAAGTCGCCTCTGGGTGGAGTATGTCTCTGCCTCCATGGAGTATCATGCTACCTGTTCCCAGAAACTCTCATGGCTCTGACACCCAGGTGAGGGAATGGGAACTGCCACACACCAAGCCCCCTCCAGAACCAGTGGAGAAGAGCATCCACTACCCCAGTCCTTGGCAGGATGAAGCAAACTGGGCACAAAGCCCCCTCCAGAACCAGTGGAGAAAAGCATCCACTACCCCAGTCCTTGGCAGGATGAAGCACTCTGGGCACAAAGCCCCTTCCAGGACCAGTGGAGAAAAGAATCCACTACCCCAGTCCGTGGCAGGATGAAGCACTCTGGGCACCAAGCCCCCTCCAGACCCAGTGGAGAAAAGCATCCACTAGAGAGACTGTGACCTTGCACTCCCCAGGACCAATCAGTGGGCAAACCACCCACTTGAGAGACTTGTGAGACTGTGGCATTGCACTCCCCAGGAGCAAGCAGTGGGCATGGAGCCCCCTCATGGAACAGTGGCATCATCCCATCATCCGGCTGAGGTGCCTCCCTCCCCCTCAGGTGCCTGTTTTTTTTTCGACCTGATGCCCCTGCAGTGTTCTCTCCGTTTTGAGGCAGGTATCATGTGTGGGCTTCACCCATGGATTTTGGGACTACTGGTCCACGGACAATGAATGGACCACTATCCGGACTTGTGTAGTTGCTGTACATATTTGTATATGTTGATCTTTTACAGACCCGTTGCCCTATCTGGATTTTCGATGGTTACACTTCATTTGGTCCTTGCGTTCTTCCAGAGGGTTACGGGGTGTATATGTAATGTTGAAGTATGTATTTGTGTGTATGGTATTGGGGGTGAGGGTGGGGGTGTTGCATGTGTGTCACTCTCTTTTTCCTCCCCCCTCCCCTGTGTGCTATGTGCAGTACTCACCGTGGTCGTCATCGTCGTCTTTGATGTTCCTGGTAGAAGGGGAGGTAAACCAACATTGGTAACACCTTTAGTTCGGGCTCCATGGAGTCCTCGTTCCTTGTTGGATGTCGAGAGGTGAGGGGTTTCCGTTCCAAGTACTGTTTCTGCTGTGCTTTTGTTGGCATTGGTACTGCCCCAGAAAAGCTGGCGGATTGGTGCCTTGTAATACAGCAGGCGGTACATTGTCTTCCGCCTGTCTGTTGGCGGTTACCGCCGCTGTGTTTGTTTCTACCGCTGTGGCAGTCGGTGTGTTAAAGTGGCTGTCTGTGTTGGCGGTTTCCGCATTGGTCGTGATTCCATTTTTTTCCGCCGGCCTGTTGGCGGTATTACCGCCGCTTTAACACAGACCGCCAGGGTTGTAATGAGGGCCATAGTCTTGGTGCGTTTACACACCTCAAACAAAACTCCTGTTGATTGATAAAAGCTATGATTTACTTCCAAAGCCCTTACATCTGAAATGCTTCTGAACAAAATTAAACAAAGTAAAGTAGCCAACTTCCAAGAAAGCTCCCTGTCACCCAAATACTTATTTACTGGCCACCTTAGAAATAAAGCAAGGGCTAGATCAACATCCCAAAAAACTTGTTCGTAAACGGTGGACGTTTCGATCAAATACCCTTTATGACCCTGCAAATCAAGGGACTCTTACCAAGGGAAACTCCCTGACAAAGGGCGTGACCCGCTGCAATCGCAGATCTGTACCAATTAATGGTTCTGTAAAACAAGTCTCTATCAAACAATTCAGCTAGGAAATTCATCACATGAACTTCATCCACCTCCATGGGATCTAAATCCCTTTGATAGCACCAACTAGACCAAATCCTCCAAATACTTCTATACCTTCTTTTTCTTCCAGGTGCCCATGACTCATCCAAAAATCCTGCAGCTGAATCCGAATCCCTGATATCCTCCAGACTAGAAGGCTCAATGAACCTTACTCCACCAAAGGATGCTCCTCTCCTTCTGCCCCTGACAAAAGTCCTCTGCAACACCTTATTAGAATCAGAAACTCTGCAGCTATCTCCATCACAGATGGAAACCAAGGCTGTGTTTTCCGAAAAGGAGTCACTAGAACTAACTGACACTGCTGCCACCTCACCTGCAACAAGACTCTCTGGATCATCAAAAAGGGAGGAAATGCATAACCTTTTATTTTCGGCCAATCCTGCATAAACGCATCCACTGCCATAGCACCTGGATCGTGCCTCCAATTGACATACTTTTGCAACTGAAAAGTCAACCTGGAGGTGAAAAGATCTACTTCCATAGGTCCCATAACCAGATTTATTTCCTTGAATAGATGCTTGTTCAATTTCCAATCACTGAAATCCCTCATCTGACGAGAATTACAATCTGCTCCTACATTTTGCACACCTGTCCAAAACTCCGCTTTTAAACTGATTTTGTGCTCTAAACAAAAATCCCACAACTCGTTCACCAATTCTGCTAAATTTCTCGAACAAGCACCTCCCAATTTGTTTATATATGTCACCGCAGTAACATTGTCCATCTTCAGGAGAACAGATTTCCCTTTTAAAACATCCCTGAAACTTTGTAAAGCAAACATTCCTGTCTGCAATCCCAAACAATTTGAATGTCTTTCTTTTTCCAAATAAGTCCACATTCCACCTGTCTCCAAACCCAGACAATGAGCACCCCAACCAAGCTTGCTTGCATCTGTTTCTAATACAAAAACTGGTATTATGCCAAAAATCGCTCGACCATTCCATGCCTCCAAATTCTCCTTCCACCAAATCAATTCCTCTCTTGCCTCCTGTGAAATTGAAATTTTTTCTCCATATCGTAGACCTTTCCTTATCCGAAACATCATTAAGCGTTGTAAGGATCTGTAATGCAATGGACCTGGAAAAATCGTCTGAATGGATGAAGACAAAAGTCCAATCACATGAGCTAGATCTCTCAAAGTCACATCTTGCTTCCTTAGCAAAGACTGTACCTCCTGCTTTATTTTCTTCACTTTCCTTGTTGTCAACACCAAATTACATAGATTTGTGTCCACTTCGAATCCCAAAAACTCCAACCTCTTCACAGGTATCCACACTGACTTCTCCAGATTTATTATAAAACCCAGACTCCCCAATAAATCCTTCACCAAACACAATTGTTCCCTTAAGATTCCTTCTTCCTGGTTCAAGACCAAAATATTGTCTAGGTAAATAATCATTCTCACACCTCTTTCCCTGAGAAAACCAACCTTGGTCGCAAAACCTTTGTAAAACACCATGGTGCCGAAGCCAGCCCAAAAGGTAAACTCTGAAACTGATACAACTGGTTTTTCCACCTGAACTGCAAAAACCTCTGACTGCACTGAGCAATTGGAATTGTAAAATACGCTTCCTTGAGATCCAATTTCAACATCCAATCCTGTTCCTACAAAAGATCTCGTAACAGATGAATTCCCTCCATCTTGAAATGATTGTAAGTCACAAACTGTTTCAGGTTCTTTGTCTTTCTTCTCCACCAAAAACAGAGTGCTTACAAAACCCTTCTCCTGATCCTCCAACTTCACAATCACATTCCTTTCCAACAATTGTCTTATTTCCATACAACTATCTCTTCCATCTCTGTCTGGAAGTTTAACTCCTTTGGCTCTACCACCTGCACCGGTTCTTGATCGAACTCTATAACATGACCCTGAACCGTTTGCAGAATCCACGAATCTTGAGTGATTAATTCCCAATTCTCTTAGAAAAATGTCAACCTTCCTCCTACCCTTAACGGGAAAGAAGTAGAAATAGTCTTCATACTCACCTTGACCTTGCACGAGTCCCATACTTCCACCTCTCGATCTTGCAGACTGAGCATGTCCCCTTCCTTTTTGAGGGTAAAACTGTGCACCTCTAAGGTTTCTTCTGAAACTTCCTGCTCCGTGATATTGGGCTCTAAAACTTGCCCGGCCGGTAAGCTGCCCTCTCCTACCAGCCCTAGCATATAAATTGTTATTTGAAAAAACTCTTCTTCATAGAATAATGCGCCTTGTCAAGACTCGTAAAAGTACGAACATACTTTGTCAAGGTCTTCACCATGCCGTCTCCAAACAATATACCCCGAGCCTCCTCTGAAGACTCCTTGCTCGCTAAATCAGCTAATTTGGGATTTATGCACATCAAAACCATTTTCTTCCTTTCCGCCAAAAGCTCTGCATTGGCATTACCAAGAAAACAAATTGCTCTCTGACACCATCCCCGAAGAAGATGAACATCCAAATACTTCCCTTTCAAATATGCGTCCTCCACTGTGTCAAAAATTCTTGCGAGAGGACCCAAAATATAAAGCAGCTTGTCCTGCACTTGTTTTGATGATTTTTTCAATCCTTTCCTAGGATCTCTACCCAACTTAAACAAATAAGTTAACATATCCGGGTCCAAATTAGGAGTAATACAGACTTTTTCATCAATCACAGGCCTAGAACATTCCGCCCTCATAACACTTCTCTCAACCTTCTCTAGAGGCTTACGCAGCCTATCTTTAATATAACCTGCCACATGTTCCAATGGCCACCACTCCTTACCCTGAGGATGTCTAATATCGTTGGGCTCAAACAATTTTCCTCCACATTTGAATCAGACATGTCTCAAAAAAACTGCAATATATATAATATATTTACAGAATCACAATAACTATAAACTCTAAATAACCTCAAATATCCAAAGAAATACCAACAATAACGAAAGATTATCGTCTCCTCGAACCTAAACACCAGCAGTGAAAAAGGTTACTGTGGAAACAATAAACAAAGAGCAATCCGCTTCAGGAACAAGCATAAATGCTCAATGAAAAAAATGTGCACGAGCGCACCGAGATGCACAGCTAAATGAAAACAGACACCGCACCTCCACCAGCGTGCGCAGTAAAACACCAACCGCCACTCTGAAGCGCAACAGAATCCCTCTAAAAGAAATAGCCGCGCTGCCAGCGCGATCAATAAAATTCACATACATGCGTTGAAGTGTGAACCATTTTCCTAAACGGGCAGGCTGGAAAACAATGTAGCGTGATTACACATACACGCGCTGAAGCTAGAAAAACATTTTCCTGCACCCGCTCATTGAAAATAACTTAGCGTGATTAACAAACCTGAAAACATACCAGATCAGAAACAGACGCGCTAAGAACAGAGCGCGTCTAACAAGTAACGGCCGTTCTTTTTTTTTTAAATTAGCCACTAACTAAATAATAACCTGAAAAAACAACAACATTATTAAAATATAAAAAACAGCAAATCTAAACAACCCATAAATTGGGTTTTCCAAAGATAAAACAAATGTACCAAACTGCTGTAAAAGTATGAATGTTACCAAATACATATACTTATCTACTCAGAAGCAGCAAACAAAAGAGGAAGGAAATGGAGGACACCTGGATTATATGGACGTGAACATTCTGTTTTCTTTGTGATGTTGTTAAGGTTATTTTGGTTCTTTCAATGGTTTGCTGCTCAGAAGAGTAAATAAAAGGTTAATGCATAATGCTAGCCTCCTGTCTTGACATAAAATAATGTATATTTAGGTCAGGTCAAGCTGAGTGCACTAACACAGAGCACAGAACTGCAAATGACTTTCTACTCACCAGATTTCACTCTGCCATGTGATCTTGTTCAAACAAATGTCCCTTTACCGACCTACTCTCCGCTTGTAACTTTACTTTCATACCTCTTGTCCCTTCTAGCACACGCCATATTTGCTTTCAGTTCCAATTCACCTTTCCTGCAGCTTGAACTTGCCTTTTCATACTCGCACTCTACACATTCATCTCTCAATCAGCTCTTTGTACAATTTCCTGCATCTCCTCAACTTTCCTTTCCTGTACCTATCTACACCTTCTAACCTCTCCTACAACTCAGTCACAGGTACTATTTCAATACTTTAAAGTTCCTTACCCTTTCTGAAGCTTTTTCTCATTTGTCCTCTGTTAGCCTAGCAAGGATATCGTGGGCCATAGTACAAGCAAGGAAATGGCCCTTTGACTGCTGCTGGGGGTAGTAAAATCAGCATTGTCAGGGGCCACTGGCCCAGATGCCACTGCACTTGCTACACCAGTGCAATTCATTTTGGCTTCTTCAGTAGCTGGCTCCGTCTATCCAATCTCTTTCATTTTACCTCACTTTCAGCTCTCAGCCACTGTTCCTGCTATAGCTGTCCCTTGGTCCCATCACCTCGTTGCAGCTCGTTTTCTCTCTCTTTCTCCTCCTCCATTACTGTCACCTACCACCAATCACCAGTAACCCCCCAAATCAAGTGATCTGTGCCACCACAAAGGGTGGCCACAAATCTGATTCTGAGAGGTGAGAAACCATCTTTTGAAAATGATGCACATGCACAAAATGCAAATGCACAAATCCCATGCACAGCAAATATCGAAGCGTAAGGGAGTTGCACAAAATTGAACTTTACAAAGTAGTCACTACCCACTGTCATTTACAGAAAAGTGGAAAACATATAAATAAGGGTAGAAATTACACCCTAATGTCTAGAAGAAACAGTCCCAATACTGTTTCTTCATATGTGGTTAGTCTCAAGTCTGTGATGCTCGAAACAACATAAAAACACAGCACCCTCAACAAGGACTGGCTCAGCTGGTTTTCTCCTAGGAAGACTGGTGCTCCCCTGGGCCCTGGGGATCAGTAAATTGTAACAAATATCCCAATGTCCAAGACTCTTATTTGAACGTCTGCAGCACAGTCTAACTGGCTCTGTTCCAATGCTGAGCAAAAGCAGACTATGGCTGACATGCAAAATACCTACCTATAAATTGCAAACTATAAAAAATGCACCAAATCTAAAACAAGTTATGAATGCTGCAGTTTTACAAAATATAGAAGTGGGAACATTGCTACATTGCTGTTTCTTACTTGTGATGATGCATCTTGAAATCCTTTGGTACTTTGTATTGTTAGAAGCGTTCACTTGCTAACAACCAGAAAAATGAAATAACACAGCTTTGAAGAGAGATATTTGGAGGAGGAGAGCTGACATGAAAAAAGAGAAAAGAATCTCCTGCACTTCAGTATTCTAAGAAAAAATGATGCTTCCTTACACAACATTCACAGTTTGGAATAAGTGTCTGAGCACTGTGCAGAACCTTAGATAGTCCGGAAATAAATGTTCTGAGAACAAGATAAGAGATAAACATAGATAAGAAGAACATGAGCATTGAGACAAGAACCAATAGTCAGCACATGAACCTAAAGATAAAACATTTTCACAAAAATCTCTAAAATATACCTGTAAGATCTATGTTAGCAGGCTCATGCTCTGACCTTGAGTGAGAAATATCTGAGCGTAAGAGGTAGCAGTAAAACAGAGCAAGGAAGACTCACTCACCTTACAGCCCCTCCCCCCACCTCCAATTTCATGAGGCCTAGTCAGCATTTACTGTGTTTCTTGCAAGCATGCTCTACGACCTTAGCTGAGAGCTCTAATAAATAAACAGGTGCATGCGAATATGAAGTAATGCCCAGCCCCCTAACAAAGCAAGATTAAACTCTATAACATTATAGTAAGCTTTTGGGTCCTGCGAGGCCTTAGCATATTAGTGCTTCACAAGTAAAGGGTTTAGACATCGGCACACAAAGCAGTCTTTGCGAGACCTTCCCAGTGTTGCAAGAGGCAGCTCTGCTGCATCACATTCTCAAACCTGGACTTACAAAACCACCACTGTGATGAACAATACTTACCCTGTCCCTTTCTCCGAAGTGCTTTACAGCTACACATTTTCAATAGAGTCATATAAGCAAGTTGAGCAGCTCACTCCAGTGAATCGCTCAAAAGACGCACACAGCCCGTACTTTCTAAGACCATCACGGCTACCCACTGTGATTTGCTCTGCAATTTGTACGATACTCCCAGTCCAGCCTGAACAATTGCTTGGAGGCTATTCAAACATGGCTCTCGAAGCAAAGTCGCAATCATTATGAACAAGTACAATATTTCAAAACAGTTTGAAAAATGTAGAAAGAAAAACATTTACGCCAATTAGAAATGCAGCACCACATACCTAACTTTGAATGTGAAATTCCTGAAAGAACAAATGCTTTTGGGGGCTGAGTTAAGAAGTGACAGTTGAAGGAGGGGCTGAAATGTGGGAGCAATATGTAATTGACAGAGAAAAGGGAAAATGCTTTGTAATGGTGGGTGGAGCTCAGGGCCGATCTCATTTGCCGGGCACTTTTAGTTTCAACAATGTGCCACTTAGATCAGCCCAAGACACTTCCTGAGTTAAACACATTGATTTGAAGAAACCAAGAGAACTTTGCCCTGTAGATCCCACAATGTTGGCCAGTACTTTAACCACAGATTCCAAGCTCTGTTGTCCATCATCAGCAAGAAAAAAAATCCAACTTTTGGAGAAGTTACTGATGTTTGCGAACAGAGTACCAAGCATGAGGTCGTCCTCATATTCATAAGCACTTGTGGTAAAAAGATATACCTACATTTGGAACAGACACAGATGAGTCTGTACTTTATTTCATTGAACAGTATGTTATATGCAGCATCCCAAAAGCCACTGATGAAAATAACCTAAAGCACCAAGTACTGCATTTCCAAATTCATAGATGTGGAAAGCACTTTTGACGTAAAAACAGAGCAAAAGTAAAATTTTACATAAAAATGTTGTTTTGGATTTCCAAGACCTTTTATTTCAAAGGGAAGAGTGAACAGTAATATGTTCACCAGGGTGTGACTGTGTTGCTAAAAGAAAAGTTACAAACAGAACTGGATTCATTAGAAAAATCTGATTCACAAACTGTAGTCTTGAAGAATTGTTTAGGCCTATGCAAAAACTGTAGGGTGGTTTTGTATCAACATCTAAATGTTGAGGAAATTTTGATTAATGGTGCTATAGGTAAAGTTGTTGATTTTAATATTTGCCTAACATGAATGAAGTGGAATAATGTGTGATTAAATTTGATCAGATTGACAATGCAAAACAGGTAGGACATTCCACTGTACTTTTGTTTGCGTGTGAAACATGTATATGTTCATACAGTTTCCAATTTCTCTAGCATTTGTTGTTACTATTCATAAATACCAAGGTTTAAGTTTAGATGCAGCATTTATTAATATTGGTAGTACAGTGTTTAAGGAATGTATGTCATATGTAACTTTGTCTCAAGTAACGACATTGTCTAGTTTGTATGTAGGTGCATTTGATGAAAGCAGAGTAAATGCAGATTCCTGTTGTGTTATATAATATAACCAATTAAGAAGTGCTTTTTCTCCTCTTTTAGGACAGTTTCTAGTTTATGAAGAAACGCTCCATCTGTCTGAAGGGGAAAGTTTCAAAGCAGTGTTGTAATGGTGTTTTAAAGAAGGAAATGAAAGGGAAGAAGGAAGATTTTAAGAAAACATTTGTTTTAAATGATTGACATATTGTGGGTTCTCAATTGTCAAACCCCTTTGGGGTGAACTGCGATGCTAATGTTGTAGTAAATGTTTTGTTTGCATTACCTCATGTTCTAGATGCAATTCATGAGAAACAACAGAAGGTATTGTGTTCTGCACTGTGTAGTTTGTTGAACTGTTTGTGTACTGAGAGAACAAAAATACATTCTGCATAATTAATTTGAGACATTGCAGATCTTTGTAGTGGATCTGTACAATTTACTTAAAATACTCAAAAGAATGTACAGGAGGTTTTAATGATGATATTTGGTGTCTTAGAAGCAGGGATACCTATAAATTACTTGTTTACTCATGACACCATCAATGTGAAGATTGCTTATACACATCAACTACACAAATAGAATCAGAGAAAGTCATTTATTTAACATTATCAGAGTCTAAAATTGAAAGTTCTTGTAAAAAGCTACTCAAAAAAATGTATGTCCAAATTATCAAAAGGTTCTCTGTCGACTTTGCAAGTAGCAAGAAGTGGCAATTATGTTATTGTAATGTTACAATGCAGAGCAGATGGTAGTAAATTACATACTGACATTACTAACTTTAAGCCAGAACAAATATCTATCTCTGGTAAAATGTACACTACTGCTGCCATCATTTTTCATGAAGGATTTAGTATCAGAATTGGTCCTTACACTGTCTATTCAAAAATTTGAATTGGATGGGCATAACATAGTAATTGGATCTTCAATTTTGACAAAGATTGCCTTGAAAGTTACCAAATTCACATATTTTTTTGGAACCAAAATTCTAATCTGTAAAACTAATCTAGTTATTGTAGTTGCATTATCAGAATTTATGACATGCGGCCTACCAAGGATGATGTCTAAGGTTTTGCCTTCGCTGGTGAGCCTTATATATCTAGTAGTACTTCTAATGATGAAGTTCTCATTTTCAGCACATGTTTCTTTAGATTAGTAGAGCAAATTTAGGTAAAAATAATTGTTTAAAAAATTACGGTGAGTGCAATGTGCAGTGTTGCTTATTTACAGTAATATACTGTGCACATTTAGGGTTTTTTATGCAGTCTATACAATTCATTTTCCCCGCTGTTCAAGGATGATTCTTTATACTGTACAACATATATCTTGTACAAGCATAAAAGATGCACTGTAAAAAAGGGAAATGAAATGTTGATTTTTATCATAAAATAGAGTTACAGCTTAAGGAATGTGTACTCATGTATAGCTTGATAGAGTTAGGCATTATAAAATGTCTAACTTTAATTTATAATTTTTGTTTTTTATACAGATGGTTGGCACCATGTATTTGAGAAATGTGGTTTACAAATTAGTTCTTCCAGAGTTGTTCCCTTAGAATACATTGTCAGGGTATTCCAGACTACAATTCTAAAAACATACACCCAACTACATATTCAGACACCTAATTATACTCCCATATAAACACTAACCTACTGCAGTACAGAAATTCACTTCTAACACACCTACACAGTTATTCAAAGGCACACTTGAAAACCCAAAAAGACACTCAGGCAGCTTGTCACACACTGGCACACTCACCTACACAGCCACTAATACACCCACACAGGAACTCACTCCAACCCACTCACACACCCATTCAGCCAATCTCACACCCCCTCACATACCTTTACAGCCACTCAGATACCAACTCACACACCCACACACCTACTTACACACACACATAGATGTTTACATCCCCACTAACACAACCATACAGTCACTCACACAGCTATTGATACATCTACACAGCCTCTTACACACCCACTTCGACACCCATTCATACCATCACACATCTACTGAAATACCCATTCACGCACTCACACACTCACTAATACACCCTTTCACATACTCTCAAAATGACTACTGCAGCTTCTTTACAAAATCCCATAGCCACTCATACACACAGGCACATATCCAATCACATATCTGTTTATAAAATTGCAGATCTACTCACACACCAACAAAACCACTAACACATCCAATTCCACACCAATGCAGCCACTTACCTATCCAGCCACACACCCATTAACACTCTGACACTGCCACTGACACACAGATATAACCACTACAACACTGACTAACATACTTACACAGCCACTCCCAGACACCTATTTACAGAGTCAGATACCTACTTAAACACCCATCAACATGCTTACACACGTACTCAGTCATTCACTCACATACTCATATACCCACTCCCACAACCATTCACAGGCTCAAACACCAGCAAAACCACCACTGTACCTCTTCCCACTCCCACAGAGCCTCTCAAACAACCCCTCACATATTGATTCATACACTGACACACCAAGTAACACACACATTCATACACATACACACCAACTAACTCACACATTAACATACTCACACCCACTCACATACCCATCCACATAGAGACACACCCATTCACACACTCATTCACACTTTCACATGTTCTCTTGTACACATATGAAACCACTGTCACACCTTCTGGCAGACCCAGTCATACACCTATCTAAATACTTACACATCCATCAACAGACCCACACAGCCAATCAGACAATCACTTTCACACCCCTACAAACATTAACACAACTAGTCACAGTAGCATATATGTGGAAATTCAGCAGCAGGTATTCAGACATCGAAAAACAAACCTATAACATGTAGTGTTTCTTTCTTAAAACTAGAATGAATTGTTCTAAAAAGAACCATTATTTGTGTTTTTGGGACTTTATTTTAGTGTTGTTTTCTTTTTTCATCTGTAACTATAAAAATTGAAGTCCAGAAACAGACAGAACTTGTGAAACAGTTTTCTGAAAATAATAAAGAAACAACATTTGTGTTTTTTTTTTTACAGTCAATATAAATGCAGGCATAGACTGATCGCAATAATCTTATTGCAAACTTGTATTAGGACTCTAACTTTGGGGGTAAGACTGAGCAGCACCACTGAGTGTGGGTGACTGAGCAGGTCCCACACCATCTGGAAACTTCTGGCCTGAGTTTGTTGGCTAACTTGCAGCACCTCATCCAAACCTGGAAAGTAAAGGTGATTTGTAGCAGCCTAAAAACTTGACACTCTGAGTCCTAATGGATGTTGTGATGAACAGATCATACCTTTACTCTGAGTTACTTAAAGTCTCATGCATTCTTGGGCAAACAAAGACATGCACAATAGGTTTCAATGCATTTATTGAAATCATGGCATTCCATTATAAAATAACTGTGCTGTGATGATTAGGCAGATGGCACATAATACAATGATTATGGTTGCCAGTAAGGTAAAGGAGATAAATAATTCTATCATCCTGATATGATTATAAACCCTAAGGATTCCTACATACTTCCTGATGTCTCAACCCTGAGATCATAGTGGTGTTAGCCCTTTTGCCTATCCCGGCCTATGGAAGTAGCCCCGACCTCATACCTGTAAAACAAACAAAGGTCTACCTGTTGTCTGCTGGCAATTATCCCAGTTGCTGAAGAGGCAGGACCAAGACCAGCGAAGCTGTGCATGGAATGATTACATTCTCTGAAGGCCGTGGCTGAAATACCGTCTGCCCCCATACATAATAACATTAGTCCTCTCAGTGAGATTCACTCAACAGATAAGGTTTTATTGAATAAACCTAACCTAATGATTATTCACATATCCCACACATATAACTCAAAGTTGGGGATTGGTGCTATTACTGCCTTTAAGGGATAGTTTATAATATTACTTAAACTTAACATCACACACCAAGAGAACACATTTATATTTATAATGTTTGCTGTCTTCTAAAAAACACGATGGCGGTAGCAGTTTGACCAGACAACTTTGTTACTGAAAGAGAGCATGAAAGAAATTAAATTTAAAGTTACAACTATAACACATTGTTTCGCAAAGACATCAACTGACATTCAATTGCTTTAAAAGCCTTATTAAATCCGTTGGCTCTTAGGAGCCAGCTGGGCCTAGTTTGTTTATTGCTTAAATTCACATTCTTGACACCAAAAGGGTTTTCCAGGTAGTTCCCCATCCCAAAAGGGTATCTCCTGATAAAGACTGCATTTGAGGCTTAGATTTGCCCCCCTAATCCACAAATTGCTAGGTCGAACCGTCGACATTCCATACAACCTGGATTATAAATTGTTTCCACAAAGGGGTGATTATGAATAATACGATTACCTCTGGCTAGATGAGACTATACTTATGCTGGATAATAAGTATACACGAACAGGCTATTGTGTAAATTCAGCAGTTATAGTTACCTTAGCTAACTATCACTTAGGCCCCCGCAATGCTCTGTTAGTGACCTTACATATTACATCACTCATCACATTGTCACGGACATTGTTTATGACATCGCTGATCCAGAAAGAAGCCTTTTTGTTAGTTGGTGTAAATCCATTCAGTAGTTTTTTTAAATATTAAAAGAAATCCAACTTTGTATATCTGGCGACGCAAAGGCTTTGTGAATACTCCCGATCTCATGCAAAAAACCCATTGGCTGCTAACACTTCAACCAGGAAGTGTTGGCAGTCATTTTGTGACTCGACTTAAAAAAAAGGTGCCAGGGTAGGGATACCCTGAACCCTTAGTCTTAGCGCAGGAGTACCCCAGAGAACCCCCCCCCCGGCTTAAAATATATATTTCTTTCATTTAAATCATGGCAATAATTGTGGTGGATCCGCAAATCTTACTATAGTCTAAAAAGAAAGGAGAAAAAGCAAGCACAGTTTGTGTGCTTGCTTTGCAATGGGCCCCAGGTGGGCCAGGTACTGGGACATTGCCAAAATATAGAATGAGGTGGCAGGGCCCACACTTCTAGGGTTTATGAAAGACCCGGGGACCACTACCTCCCAATGGCACTGGACAGTATGTATGCGAGGGGGCATGCATAAAACACCTGCGCCCTAGGACTTCCACCTACCGGGGGCAAAAGCGGTCAAATGAATGAATGTGCAGCCCCAGGGATTGTCACCTTCCTGGGGCAATGTTTTTAAGAAATATGTGGTGGACCATGCAGCCCCCAGGTCCTGGGAATCACGGGCCAGATGTAGCAAAATTGCAAATTGCGACTTGCAATTTGCGAGTCCTTCCGACTCGCAAATTGCAAGTCGCAATTTGCAATGCAGAACGGTGTCGGTATGGGGTCGCAAAGACCTACCTCATTAATATTAATGAGGTGGGTCGCAAATTGCGGCCCCATACCGACTATAGGCACTCGCAAAGATGGAGGCCTGCTGTAGTCAGCAGACCTCCATGTTCGTGACTGCTTTTAAACAAAGCAGTTTTTTTTTTTTAAGTGTAGCCCGTTTTCCGTAAAGGAAAACGAGCTGCATTTAAAAAAAAAAACGAAACCTTTAGTTTCGGTATTTTTTCAGGGCAGGTAGTGGTCCCTTGGACCACTACCTGCCCTGAAAAAATAGTTTTGGGTCCATTCACAAAGGGGATGGTAACTGCGACACCATTTGCGACCGCATATGCGGTCGCAAATGGTATTGCATACCACTACGAATCGCAAATAGGAAGGGAACACCCCTTCCTATTTGCGATTCTGAAATGCATTTTGCGAGTCGGTCCCGACTCGCAAAATGCATTTCTGCATTGGAAACACGCATTTGCGAGTCGCAAACGGCAGATTTTGCCGTTTGCGACTCACAAAGTGTTTCCTGCATCTGGCCCCACATCTCTCCCAGACAAAAGGTGTCAAATGAATGCCGGGGCCCTTGTGGCTGCCAGGCAGTCTTGGGGACTGCCAGTCCCCCAGGATAATGTTTCTAAGAAATATGCGGGTTGCTCAGCACCCCCAGGTTCCAGGGACCACCACCTCCCCAGGGCAAAATAATTTCTCTATAAATGCGGGGTCCAGCGGCTCCGGAGCTCAAATAACTTTAAAGCAGGGATCTGTCACAGATCCACAACCACTAGGACCACCACCTCTCTGAGGCAAAATTTTATTACAATTACTTTATGTTTAAAAAATCATAGAAATTCACTGGAAAAAATAAAAGTTACAGGGACTTTATAGAAAGGAAATAGATTTAAAAAATACACAGAAATTCACTGAAAAAAATAAAGGTTACAGGAACGATATAGTTAGGTTCTTAATTTATTCGCACAAAACCTTAGAAATTAAGCAGTTCTATTTAGAGTTATTTCAAGTAAGTATAACTCGTGCCCTAAGGAAACTATAACTCGCGCTCCCGCCATGGACAGTTTTTTCGTCAAAAGTTTTACTGAAAATATTACATCGATATTATCAATGATGTTATCATGAGTGCCATAATTTTTTAGGTGTTCGGCAGTGCATGGCAAGGGTGCGAGTTATAGTTATCTTAGGGCACAAGTTATAGTTAGAGCCATTTTTTCCATAGGTAGATTGCTTTTTGTTTTGCCAATAACTTTGTGCCATTTGACGAATCTTCACAAAATGTTTAAAACGTATACTTCAGTAGGTTCAGCTGCTGTGTTGAAAATTTGGGGTGATCCATCAAGTGGGGGGCCGAGAAAAAGGGGGATCTTTAAACAATTTTCCCTCATTCTATGTCAAGGGAAGTCTGAACTGTTGAATGGAATTACAACAAATTTGGCAGAAAGCTAGCTCTTGGACCAGAAAGCATGCTTTTTGTTATTTGAGGTAAATCAAATTAGTAGCTTTGGAGTAATTATGGACCAAAACATATAGATATAGAGGGATGCAGATCCTCAGCAGATACAAATGTCCCTGTGCTGATATCTGATTGGCTGCCAACACTTCAACAAGGAAGTGTTGGCAGCCTTCTTGGGACTCAACTTTTGCTGGGACCCACAAAAAAGTCAAAAAGAAAAGAGAAAAGATGCCAGAGTAGGGTCCCCTAGCCCTGGGTTATAGGTCCCTCATGGACCCCACCAGGGCTAAAAGGATTTTTAAAATAAAAATGTTGGGAAAATCCATGGATCCAGATCTGAAGATTTTTCTGACATTTAAAAGAAAAAAGGGCGGCCTCCCGCCCCCCCCAGGGAGGGCCGGTTCCCAAGGGCATTGGGGATTGAGTAATGAGGGGTGCACATGGGGCCCCCCTCTTAGGGCTTCTATTAGCCCAGAGACCTCTACCTCCCTGTGGCTATGAAGCATAAATATGCAGGTGTACTGTGCACCCCTTCATGCCCCGGGAATCTCTACCTTCCCGGGGCAAATAAATCATTATTTAAAATGATGGACGTCTGTGAGGCCTCCTCCATAGCCCCCTGGGGGCCTGCAGCTCCCTGGGGCTAATTCTGAAATGTATTCAGGGGACCCATGTGCCCCCCCCAGCCCCAGGTACTGCCACCTTCCTGGTGCTGAAATAAAATAATGAAGGGGGTCCGTCAGAGACCACCAGACCTAGGGACCACAATCTCCCCGGGGCTAAGTTAAGGGTTGGAGAGGGACACTGCAACCCCCTCATGGAGCTAATAATGGCCCTGGGGATCTCCACCCCGAGGGCTGGCTCGTGCTATGTCCCGGGATACCCAACCCAGGACATAGCTATTGCTCTGACTTGGAGGAGCTTTGACAGCTCCCACTGAGTCAGAGCAAAAACTCTGGTTCCAACAAGCAAGAGCTGTCAAACAGCTCTTGCTTGCTGAAAGTGGAGGTTTCCTCTGTTTCCCTACTTGCGAAGATGTGGGCAGGGAAACAGAGGAAACAATTACTCTCACAGACAGGGGGCTGCATGTTTAGAAGCCCCAAGTCTGTGACAGCAATGCTGGTTCCACAGGAGGAAGGTAGCTTGCTGATACTGCAGAGGCCTTTAGGGTCCCCCACAGTCCCATTGCACACTGGATGCCCTGAGGGGCACCCAAGACATATGGCAGGGCCCAGGGGCTATCTGCTCAGGGATGGGGGCCACACAGCTCCTCCACCCTGAAAAATATATCTTAATGCTGGACCATGGGGGATGGGGTCCCTTGGTCCACAATTAGCCCAGGTATGGGGGCCACGTGGCCCCGCTCCCCAATAAAAATTAAGATATTTTAAGATTGCACCCTAGGGGATGGGGTCTGTGAGAATAAAATCAGCACAATGTGCCTCCATAGTTCTCCCTTCAAATTGCTAATAGTATGCAAATATGCAACTCATCTGGAAGCTGTGCCCCCTTGGCCCAACATCATCTACCTTAGTGGTATGCATATGCCTTCCCCCCTTTTGCCAGGATGACTAACAGCTTCCATAAGAGACCTCCAGTGTGTTTTCTGCTGATTTTGATGGCGCATTCTTGATGCCAAGGAATATGAGAAAATTTCCACAAAATAAAGAAGCACTTATTTCATATAGAAAAGAGGAAGGACCCTAATTTGGTGGAGATTTATGACTTTGTAGTCTTGTTGCCCTCTCAGTAGGAGGATTCATCTTATCACAGAATTCTGGAGAAAGATGCACAAGGAGCAATCACATTATCAAAAACATACAATGTCACTGATGACATTTCCTTGTACTCCATTACACAGCTGTAGTGTAGAATACATACTAGACATTTATCCAAGGAGGCAGAAAGAACTCCACTTGGGTAGGTATTTCATGCAAAGCTGTGAAAAGGGCAGGTGAGGATCTTTTGTGGCAGGGTCATTCACACAATTATTGACACACCCACAAAGACACTCACACAGTCACTCACAAATGCACTCGGGCTCTTATTAACCTACTCACTGACTCATTCACCCCGTCATGCACCCACTCACAGACCCACTTACAGACTCACATATAGGGGTGTGCGGAATGCTCAACTCCACTGGCAGAGATAATAGAGTTTTTGGAACTCTGCTTGGAGTGCGAAGTTGTCCAAAAAACTCCATCAGCCCTGCCAGAGGAGCGAAGCTCAAGCGGTGCGCGTTGCAGCCCAGTGGGCTGCACAGCACAAGCGCAGACAGTCTGCACTTGCACTGTCCAGCCCAAAACTGGGCTGCAGCATGCACCATAGCAGAGGAGGGAGGCAGCAGCTGAAGAGGAGAACCCGCAGGATGACCCAGGTAAGCCCCCTACTCCTCTCCTCTCTTCTCTTGGTCGTTGTTTGTGCACACTGGTGCACAAACTAGGACTGAAATAGCAGCTTTCGCTGCCTACAGCCCTTGCCTGAATTCAGACCAAGGCCATAGCCAGTGAAAGCAGTTTTTTTAGGCATCTTGTGCACCGGCCTGTCCCATGTGCGCAGCACATAGGACAGGTCGTTGCCCAAGAGGCCTGAAACAGCAGTTTTCACTGTCAAGACCCTCTCCTGAATGCGCCTGATCTCTGAGCGCAAAGCAGATTTGGGCCTGGCTGACCAAGCCCAACCCTGCTTAGTGCTTCAGATATCTGGTGCATTCTGGACTCCATAGGTCACGGAACTCCGTCTCCGTGGAATTCCACTGAGTTTTTTGTAAATCTGCAGAATAGTGAAGAGTCAGAGATTACTCACACACCCACTCACAAACCAACTCAGAGAGCTGCACACCCTCTCACAGACCCACTCAAAGGCTCCTGCATCCACTCACAGACTACTCAGAGATTCATGCACCCACCCATAGACCCACTCATACACTGATGTACCCACTCACAGCCCTAATCAGAGACTCATGCACCCACCCACAGGCCAGCTCAGACTCACACACTCACTCACAGACCCACTTACGTATGCACTCACAGAACAACTCCGACATTCACACACCCACTCACATACCCTCTCAGACTCTCACACATACACTCACAGACCCACACAGACACTCACATACTACTCACAGACACTCTCACACTTACTGTCACACCCAGAGACACCCTATAACACCTAATCTCACACCCAGGCAGACACTCTCACACCCACTCTCACATCCAAATAACCCTCTCACACCCAATCTCATCCCAACACAAACACTCTCACACCCACTCTCACACCTAGAGATACCCTGTCATACCTTTTCTCTCACCCAGAGAAGAGGCAGACCCTGCAGCAAACCCCTGACACACACGGCCAAAGGCTGTGTAAAGCACAGCATAGGGTGGTTATGGGGTTCAGTGCGCAACATAGGATTGGGTGGTTAGAGGGTGTTGGCTGCCGGGCCTTGCCACAGGCCAGGCCCTACGGGAAGGCCCTGTCATGCACGGCTGAAGGTGTGCACAATTGAATTAATTTATAGTAATGAAAAAACATTAAAAATCATTGAAAACAAAGATTAGAGGGATGTTATAGTTAGGAAATAGAAAAAAAACATAGAAATTCACTGACAAAAAACAAAGATTAGAGGGATGTAATAGTTAGGTTTTTTTAATTTACTCGCACAAAAACAGAAAAAATCTACAGTTGTAGTTAGAGTAATTTCAAGAAACTATAACTGGCGACCTAAGGTAAATATAATTTACAGCCTCGTCATGCATTGCTAATTATCCAAGACATTACAGTACTCATGACAACTTTTATAACATCAATAAAAATATCAATGGAAAATTAGAAGACGAATTATTAGAGAAAAAACTGTGCATAGTGGAGGCATGAGTTATAGTAATGTGAAATAACTCTAACTATATCTGCTGAATTCCTATGGTTTTGTGCGAGTAAATTCAGAGCCTAAATTTAACTTCCCTGTAACCTTTGATTTTTTTAAGCAAATTTCAATGTTTTTGTAAATCCTATTTCCTAACAATAAGGTCCATGTAACCGTTGTTGTTTTTCAGTCTATAATATGGTAAAAATGGTTAAAGGGACATTATAGTTAGGTGTAAATGTCAGTCTAACTCCACGTCTAACACCAACGCCGGTGAAGACGACGATGGTGAGTGCAGCCGCCTAGCACATAAGGGAGGGGGAGGAAAACAAGAGAGATGCACACACGCACAACACACACCCCACACACACACACACACACCATACACACAGCCATATTCATTATAACAAACTATTTATCTCCGTAAATTGCCTGAAAAATGCAAGGACAACAGGAATAGACTAAAGTCATTGTAATACGATCAACATAAATAAAATATTGATTTGGCAATGCAATGCAACAGATATGTACAAATGTAGAAAAAAGGGACAGTGCCCAGTCCTCAGTTCACAGGGGCCCCATAGCCACAGTGCAAAGTCCAAGGCCCCATCCATTCCCTGCACCAATATGGAGAGAACACTGCAGGGGCATCAGTTGTCAAATAGGCAGGCACCTCAGGGGCAGGGGGGTACCTCAGCGGGATGCGGAAACAAGACCCCTGGTTCTGGAGGGGGCAACATGCCCTGTGCTTGGTCCTCGGGAGTGCAAGGCCATGGTCTCTGGAGTGGGTGCCTTGCCCACTGGTTCTGGAGGGGGCAACATGCCCATTGCTCAGTCCTGGGGATTGCAAGGCCACAGTCTCTGGACTGAGTGACTTGCCCACTGGTTCTGGAGGGGGCAGCCCACGCAGTAGCCCCTGGAGGATGGACTACATGGCGTCCACTGGCGGTGATGGCTGCACTGTGGTGATGGTGGTGGTAGTGGGAGGCTCCTGCTCATCCCCTGCACCCTCCGATGGCTACACTGTGGTGATGGTGATGGTAGTGGGAGGCTTCTGCTCAGCCCCTGCACTCACTGTTGGCTGCACAACCACGGCTGGCAGTGGGGGCTCTGTGACAGATGCTGGTGCAGGCTCCTTCCCCTTTTTGCTGGCTGGTGCAGGCTCCTTCCCTTTCTTGCTGGCTGGTGCAGGCTCTTTCCACTTTCTGCTGGCTGCTGCAGGCTCCTTCCCCTTCAGTATTTGTGGCCTGGAATCCTTTCCACCACGAATAAGTGCTAATGGAACTGGGCCTGTGGACTGTTTGGCTGAGGTGCTTGGCTGGCTTCTTGGTACCCTGGCCATACATGCAGGACGGGGGGAGGAGTAGGGAAGAGGCCAATGGTAGAAAGGAAAAGCTTTTAGGGACTTTGGGGTGGGAAGAGGGAGGAGAAATGTGAATGGACAATGAGGGAGTGGTTGTTGGAAGTGTATGCTGGATTTGGGTGCAGGTGCATGGGTTGTATGCTGTTGTGAGGTGGATGGCTGTTGGGTGTCTGAGTGCTTGAGTTTGTGTACTTTAGGAGGGGGAAAGACATGGTGGGAGAGGACACAGAGGACGTGTGCATGGATGTTGTGGAGGTGTCTGCCAGTGAGGTGTGTGTTCTGCTTGGTGTGGTGATGCTGCAGGTAGTGGATGATGATGTAGTGCATGCAGGTGTGAGTGTGGATGTAACTGGGTGGGAGGTGGAGGAGGAGGGAGGGACAGTGGATGTTGTTGTGTCTGCAACTTGATGGTGTTTGTGTGAGTGCCTGTGGGATGAAGTGTGGTGCTTTTATTTGCCTGTGACACTCTTGGGTGTTGTCTTGTGTGCATGCTCGTCTGTATGTGTGTCTGGGATGGGTTGGGGTTGAGGAGAATGGGACTGGGAAGTGGAAGTTAAAGGGGGGACGGTAGAAACAGGGACAATGGCTGCCATCAAAGAGGAGGCCAGAGCCTGGATCGATCTCTGTTGGGCTGCCAATCCAGTGTGAATGCCCTCCAGTAATAAATTAGATTGTTGCATCTGGGGCTGCCAGCCCCCCTGGATGGCATTCACAAGGGTTGATTGCCCTACAAAGATAGATCTCAGGATGTCAATAGTTGCTTCACTCAGGGCTCACTGGGGCAGGGCCTGAGGTGCCTGGGGAGAAGGAGTTGCCCACCCTCCTGGGTGAGCAGGCACGGGCAAATCGCTGAGGGACTGCTGGGAGGGTGAGGCTGGTACGGGGGTGGCAGCTGTACCTGTAGCTGGGGTGGTCACAGAGGTATCCGCCACCACCAGGGAGCTCCCATCGGAGGAGGTATCAGAGTTTGTTTTGCCCCCTCTAGTCTCTGGCATGGTGCTCCCCTCACCCTACATCCCACTGGTCCCCTTACCATCAGTGGACTCTGCCTCCGGGGTCCTGTGGGATGCAGCTCCCTCTGTCGCCGATGCCACTGCTCCTCTGCCTGATGATGCTAATGCACATAAGGACAGGATGACAAAACAAGAAAGGGGCAGAGAGACAAAGGATACACTGGGTGAATGACTGCACCAACACCACCATTGGCTTACACAGCACCCTCACACAAAGGGGACAGGCCTACGCACTATGCCTTGCACTACCAGTGATATTGCTAGCCACCAAGGCATGAGGAGGAGCACACACCGCCAACTGCAGCACACCTGGGACCCACGCAGCCCTGATCAGTAGTGGATGCTAACAAGCTAGGTAGGCAGTATTTCCCCTTCAGACCTTTAGCCACCAGAGGACCTACGCTGCTATGTCTGGACTGGCCTAGGGGCACCCACAGACACACACCCACCACCCGGATACCACCCCACCAGCCGTAAGCTTCAATGATGGCCCCTGTACTTACCCCCTTGTGGCTGCTGTGATGCCCTCAAGTGCCCCTCTGGATCTGGATAGGCCACCACCAGTATGCAGGCCATCAGGGGGGTCACGGTTTGATGGGCACTCCTTCCTCATTGGGAGGACCTCCCCAGCTGGGCCTCTGCGGTCTTCTGTGCCCAGCTTCTCAGGTCCTTTCACTGTTTCTGACAGTGGTTTCTCCGCCTGCCATAGACCCCCAGGGTCCGGACCCCCTTGGCGATGGCACACCATATTCCCTTCTTTTGATGCGTGCTGACCTGCAGAGGCAATACAGACAGGAAAACACCATGGGACAAACAGTCCAGCCAGTAATACGAATGGCCCACAATACCCGTTTCCAGCAGTATTGGCACACACATAGCCCAGCACTCTATCTGTACACAGCCAGGAGGACATCCCACCCCCCTAACACGATGCCTTCACACACATCTCCATACATTCATGGCCACATGCATCGTGCCCACAGTGTACTCACCTGTTGGTCTGGAGGCCCATACAGCAGTCCGTACTGGGGTAGGACGCCGTCCACCAGTCTCTCCAACTCTTCAGAAGTGAAGGCTAGGGCCCTTTCCCCGGTCACACGGGCCATGGTAGGTTCCAGACACAGGTCACAGCAGCACATGAAGTGTAGGTCCTCTTCTATGGAAGGTCAGGAAACAAGTGAGGAATCAGATAGAAAATGGCAGTCACGCCCGCTGCAGTGCATACCGTCAGTGTTGCCGTAGAGTTGCACTGCTGTTACTGACCGCCTCCGGCCATGGCGCACACCATCAGCGGCATCAGCTCACTTCCACCTGTCCCTTTACACAGGACAGGGGGATGCCATTTCAGGGGGTGCAGGACCATGGATTAATACTGCGTCACAGGAGAAATAGGCACATACTGGAAAAATCACAATGACTCATTACATGTTTACAGATTGCAGACTACTATTGTGGCTCCATTGTTCAGTTTGTGACAGCCTCCACACTCTTGTGCCCCTTAGATTCCTACCGCTGTGGATGAATAGGAGATGGAGACATACCCCTGTGTACAAACCGCTAGTGGACTTGGCTACACTGTAGGACAGGCACATAATACTCACCTATAGACTGGACAGGACCACAATCACAGAGCTGTGTGCCCAATTGGAGCCTGACCTGGTATCTGCTATCCATCACCCCACTGGGATCCCCCCTCTTGTACAAGTGCTATCCGTTCTCCATTTCCTGGCAATTGGTTCTTACCAAGTGACAGTGGGCTTGGCACCAGGAGTGTCATAGCCAATATTCTCAATTGTGCTGGCAAGAGTGTTGTCTGCCCTGAAAAAACACATGTGCAGCTACTTTGTTTTCCTCCTGGTGGACAATTTGGCCAGTGTGAACATAGTTTTATGCAATGAGACATATCCCAAATATATTTGGTGCGATTGATGGAACACGTATTGCATTTGTCCCACTGCCATAATGAACATGTGTTCAGGAATCGCAAGAGTTTCCACTCTATGAATGTGCAGATAGTGTGCTTAGTGGAC
Organism: Pleurodeles waltl; assembly: GCF_031143425.1. Lineage (NCBI taxonomy): Eukaryota > Metazoa > Chordata > Amphibia > Caudata > Salamandridae > Pleurodeles > Pleurodeles waltl. Next base: position 344,764,034 of record NC_090442.1, read on the forward strand.
CAGTACATCTCCCACGTCAATGCTAAGTATGCTGGGTTGGTGCATGATGCCTTTGTCCTAAGGAATAGCAGCATCCCAAATGTGATGGCCCAACTACAGAGTCACATGGTGTGGCTAATAGGTGAGCCCTGGATTCTACCCAGTATATGTTGGTGTATGGCCATGGTGTTATGGTGTTGGCCATACAGGATAGTGTGTAGCTAAATGTTGTCCCTCAATATTTGCAGATGACTCTGGTAACCCAAACTCATCATGGCTGCTGACCCCTGTGAAGAATGCCAAGACAAGGGCAGAAGAACGTTATAATGAGGCACATGGGCGAACCAGAAGGATCATTGAAAGGACCTTTGGCCTCCTAAAGGCCAGGTTCAAGTGCCTCCATCTAACAGGTGGATCGCTGTGCTACTCACCCAAGAAGGTCTGCCAGATAGTAGTGGCATGCTGCATGTTGCACAACCTGGCCCTCAGACGCTATGTCCCTTTTCTGCAGGAGGAGGAGACTGGAGATGCCCCTGTGGCAGCAGTGAACCCTGTGGACAGTGAGGATGAGGAGGCAGAAGATGAGGATGAGGACAAAAGAACTTCTGTAATCCGTCAGTACTTCCAATGACACACAGGTGAGACAGTGTAACTTTACATTTCAATGACTTTGGTTGTATTCTGTGTGGCATTAGCATGCTGGTATTTCCCACTCTGTGCCCACTTAGTGTTCCCTCTGGCTATTCATTTTGCAGATGTTGGTGATTTGACAAATACTCCTGGTATAATCACAACAGCCAGCTACAGATCATTAATTCTATGCTCATTCTATGTACAGTTCTTTTGCAATGTTTGTACCAGTTTCAATCAACATATATTTGAAATATATGACATACTCGAAATCGATTTTTATCAAGGGGTGTTTATTGAAGTGCTAATATCTAGATGGGAATGTGCAATGGGATGGGGTGTTGATGGAGAAAAGTCCAGGGTATTGTTCCAGTCTGTTTGTAGCACAGGTGCAATGTCCAAAGTGACATATGAACGGAAGCAATGGCAGTTCAAGGTGGACTAGGTGACTGAGTGGGACACAAGGGGCATAATCAGGAGAGTCTCATTTCCTGGTGTGGGTCTTGGCAAGTGTCTCTGGCTTCTGTGTGGATCGCAGGGAGCATTTGTGGGGTGGTTCACCTTCTGCAGGGGCAGGGGTGCTGGTGGCCTGTGAGTCCTGTAGTGGGGCCTCCTGGCCACTAGTAGAAGTGGAAGGCTGATGACTGGCTAGTGGCAGCGGCCCGCTGGTGTGAGACTGCTTTCCTCATAATGTTGGCCATGTCTGTCGGCACCCCTGCTATGGAGATCAGGGTGTTGTTGATGGCCTGCAAGTCCTCCCTGATCACCTGGTACTGTCCCTCCTGCAGCCGCCTGTTCTCCTGCACGTTGTTTAGGATCTGGCCCATCGTGTCCTGGGAATGTTGATAGGCTCCCAGGATCTCAGAGAGTGCCTCTTGGAGAGGCTCTGTGGTAGTATGTGACGGGGCCTGGGTAACTGGCTGTCCAGGTAGATCGTCCAGATCCTGAAGTCCAGAGTTACTGTCATCACTGTGGGCCTCTTCTGTTGGGGGACTGGATAGTGCTGGCACCTCCTCTCTGGTGACATTGGCTGAGGTGCTTGAGGGGATGTAAGTGATGTATTATGCTTCATGTCTGTTAGATTTGTACATCCCTGGCTTCCCCTCTATTGTTGTTGTTGCCCTGACAGCTTTTACTGGTGCATGTTGGCGTATGGTGGGATTGTTATTTCTCTATGCTGTGCCTGCTTTAGTGATGAGTGTCCATGCAGGGCTGTAACAGGTGTCCATGCATTGGTATGGCATACAGGGCTTGGCATTGGGATTAGTGAGATGTGATCGTTGGGTGTTTGGGATGTAGTGGAATGATGGAAGTGAGGGTGAGGGTGAGGGTATGTGATGGCATGCAGGTGGGGGGTGATAAAGTAGAGAGTTGACTTACCAGAGTCCAGTCCACCTCTGACTCTGGCCAGGCCCTCAGGATGCAGTATTGCCAAGACTTGCTCATCCCATGCTGTGAGTTGTGGGGGAGGAGTTGGGGGTCCACCGCTAGTCCTCTGGATAGTGAGTTGGTGTCTTGCTGCTATGGAACGTACCTTCCCCCCTAGGTCATTCTACCTCTTCCTGATGTCGTCCCTTGTTCTTGGGTGCTGTCCCACGGCATTGACCCTGTCCACGATTCTCCACCATAGCTTCATCTTCCTTGCCATTGATATCTGCTGCACCTGTGCTCCAAATAGCTGTGGGTCTAACCTGATGATTTCCTCCACCATGACCCTTAATTCCTCCTCAGTGAAACGGGGGTGACTTTGTGGTGCCATGTGTGTTGTGTGATGTGTGTTGGTGAGGGTGTGTTGGGTGATGTGTTGGGGTGTGTGAAGTGGGGTGCGTGAGGGATGTATGGGTGTAAGTGGTGTGTGTATGTAGTTGTGGCAGTGGTCTTGGGGTCAGTATGGTGGCGCTTATTGGAATTTATAAAGGGTTGTGTGTACGGTGGGTGTGTGTTTTATAGTGGTGTGGGTGTGATGTGTGTATGGGTGTCAGGTGTGTGTTTTTTGAATTGTCCAATGTGGTATTGTTTTGTCTGTGGGTGTCCATTGTGAGCACAGTTTACCACCTTTGAATGTCCGCTGTGGTGATTCGTGGGTCATAATGTGGTGGGTGTTGTTTTGTTGCCATAACGGTGTCCGTTTTGATACTGCCACTTTATCACTGACCTTTGGGCTGGCGGATTTGTGTGTGTGGCAGTATTCTGTCGGATTGGTGTGTGTGTGTCATAATATGGTGAACGGATATCCACCACCTCAGCGGTAAGTTGGCGCCCATCAGTGTGGCGGTAAGTGGGATTCACCACCAGGGTCATAATGAGGGCCTATATGTTTGTGAATAGGTTTTTGTTCCAGGCATCTAAGCACCTCACCTTCGAATAGGTAAATATCATGACTGAGACTGAGTGGTACTGCATACATGAGTCAAGCCTGGATAGAGCCCAGGTCCAGTCTCCAGCAAGAATATGAGAAGAATGTTTCCAAGCTGAGGCAAGAATTTAGGAGTAATGACCTACCACTCTTTTGAGAGAGCCAGGAAAAGATGTTTGACATTGCACAGGCAGAGCTTGATTGCTTCCTTCAGCATCCTCCGCAAACATCACCATCTTCAGCTTATTCCTTCTTCCATTTGCACCTATATAAACCCTTTGAGTTGAATGAGACTCTGTGTATATTCCATGATGGAATATGCACTTCATTTACTTCCTTTAATCAGCAAACAAATTAGAAAGACTAGCCACTGGGCTGCCATGTGGCTATCATTTGTAACGGAAAATGCTAATAATAAGTGACTCATCTGTATCACAAGAGTCCCTTCAAGTAACCTCAGATATGATGTATGGAGGTGAGACAGAAATCCAGTGAGGAGCCACGGGTCATTTACTGCCAACCCTGTTGAGCTAAAGCAGAAATCTGTCTTCTCCTGCCAGTCATCCACCTGCACCCTTGTTCAAATGGGGTGGTGTTTTCGCTGACTGATGGAAAAATCTGTAGGACGATCTAGCATGAATGTAAAGCAGACAGTAGCTTAGAACTTATCCTCAAATTAATTGGAAATGTAAAATTTTTTTGTTTTTGTTATTCTTAGCATTGATCCCCTTGAGTGTTAATAATGTGACCTCTCCATTCTCAGTACATCCTACTGGGCGATTTGATAGAGAAGTTGTGTTAAAGCACACAGATTGGGGAATACCTCTTGTGTATTTTGTATTTGTAGTTTGTATTTGTAAAGCGCGATTCCGGCCTAATCATCGAAGCGCTAACAAAAGAGGAGAAGGCGCAGAGAACGCGGGAGAAAGAGATCAAGACAGGGAATTAACGTGGATATACCCAAGTTTTAACTAGCTTCCCGAAAGTTAGGAGGTTGTGTTCCTTCCTAATTGTCAGGGGGAGAGAATTCCAGCACTTAGCTGAAGTTACTGTAAAGGGTTTGACTCCCCATTTTACTTTGTTGGTGCGACAAACCTGGATTCTATAGGCTCCTGAAGATCGAAGGGGCCGCTTGGGTCTGTACCAACAGAGTTTAGAAACTAAATAATTAGAATCAATTCCATAAACAGCTTTATGGTTAAGCATAGCATTTTGAAGAATATACGCTGGGCCACTGGCAGCCAGTGGAGTTGATTTAAACTGTCGCTGGCAGAGGCAGAGCGTGGGAGGTTCAGGAAAGCTCTAGCAGCCATATTGTGGATCATTTAAATCATCTTGTGTTGACATCAGAGGGATTTTCCTTTGCAGCCGAAAGCCTGTTCCACATCCCTGGGACCTAAACAGTCTCTTTGTCCCTTTTGGGAGGCAGAATGGTGGTTTCCCTTCTCTGATAGTTAAAACTGCGCTCAGGAAAATTATAATTTTCTCTTACTTGCCAAGGGGGATGGCTGCAGTACTCAGGCTTTAGGTCCGCTGCTACCAAGGAAGCCTACAAACCCTGGACTTTTCTGAAATCTAGTTATCCAGGTTAATATAGGTTGTTTATGTGTGTGGGCATCCAAACATGGTAAATACCTAGAATGCCAAATATAAAAAATATGTGTAAAAACTTATTTTACTCTTGCTTGCCATGGGGGATTGCTATGGTATTCAGGCACATAATCGTCTGGCAGCCATGGAACAATGCCAAGCCCTGGCATTTCGGAAACATGCTTCTTGCCTGGATCCTACAATGTTGCTCTATACAGTATTTGCTATGAATGTGAAAAATATGCCTAAAATACCAAATGTCCTCAATTATTCAATAGTGGTTGACTGCAACAATTTTGCTGAGTGTTAACCCTATTAACATTGAACATTTCTAAACACTTGAGAACCAAAGGAATCTAGGGTAGTGTTGCATATATAGATCCCGACCTGTTTTTCTACTCAGAACGAAATGCAAATGTCACAAAAAGTGCACAAAATGCAATTTTGATTGAATTTTTGTTACAGAAAAGTAAGGTATTTGAAGTCAAAGGCAAACAACTTCCCATCATGCATTCCCATGTCTCCAAAAGTAGTATGGCACATATGTATGGGTGGTCCAAATGCATGTGATAGGAACAGTTTGAAACTCTAAACATGTTAAGACCATATTGACACTACAGTGACTCTACACAATCCAATTTTTGTCTCGATCCTTTCCTGTACCACAGGCCGACCCACAAATGTACGGTAATGATTTTACCAGGCAACACTTGGAAAATGAAGATAAGCAGGACATTTGATGTTTATTGCAAGTTACAAAACTTGTCTGTCACATAAATATAAAGACATTTAGTTTTTTCTCCCATAAATAAACTTTTAGAGGTCATTCTAGATGAGAACAACTGGTAGGATCCCCACATGCCACACCTTAATGAATATGTCTAGTTTTCAAAAATTGTCTGGGGCTGGTAGATTTCCCTGGTGGCCGCCTGGACTCAATACTGCTGCAAGCCCCTCTAAAAAGTATAAGGAAATTGGATTTGTTTGGCATAGTTATGACATTTGCAGACTATTCTGAGTATAGGAAAACATACTGGGTTCAACACATGCCACACCACTCTGGATTCTCCTTTGTCTCTAATTTACGGAAAAGCCCATTGCACTGCCGACATCCCCAAATGGATAGTGAATTAAATTTGTGTGACTTTAGGAATAGCTGTGGCGTTTGCAAGGTATTCTGGATTGACTCAGACTAAACCACGTAGGATACCCCTGGGTTTCTAGTTCTAAACAATGTCTACGTATTTGGTCCAATCATAAGTCCAAATATAGAAGAAACCCACATCCACAGAATGATTGAAATTTGAAGGAAAAATCTTGATGTTTCCACATTGCCTTTTGGAACCTTTCCTGTGTCTGGCTACAGGCTCACCCACATAAGTGGGGCACTGTTTTGAGTGGGTGATTTTGTGGGAATGCTAGGTGGTGGAACTTTTTTGGATCCCAGCAGATTCAGGAAAGTTCACACTTGCCAGAAAACAAATAATTTGAAAGAAAAAAATCTTTATGTTTTCATGTGGCATTTTGGGGCAGTTCCCTTGTTCGATAATAGGCTCACCCACACAAGTGGTGTACCGTTATTATCAAGAGAAGAGTAGGAATGCTGTGTGGTAGGATTATTATATAATCCTAACCTGATTCTGGAAATTTCCCACATAGAAATATGTTGAAATTCATTAGTTTCAGCCAAGGTTTGATGTTATCATGGCAATCTGAGAAGGATCCACGCACTCCACACCACCAGGGATTCTGCCATGTGTCTAATTTTCACACTTCTCTGGAATTGGTAGGTTATCCTAAGTGCCTACCAACTGAAGACCCAAATACTACAAACATCCCCAACAATGTAATTCAAATAAAAAATATTGATATTACTTTGTCATTTTTCAGTAGCTTTCCCACCCTGTGCAATAAGCACAGCCACACTTATGGCATCTCACTTTCGTTTTGAGAAGTATGGTATGGAATACTAGAACTTTTGTTGATCTTTATTGGATTACTCTACATTTTCTGCTTCAAATATGTCTATTGTTAAAAACAACTCCTTTCAACAAACACCAATATTCAAAAAGACATATTCTTCTGCACAGTTCTCCTTAATTCCGATGTTTCATTCATTACATTTTAACTTATAAATTGATGCATGTTAGAAACACAATGGATATAACGTGTTTTTAGACATCTACAAACACTATATACACACGCAATGAAAAAGTCTGATGAGTGTAACAGTATATTACAAACCATGAGCATTCTGCACAAATGAATCCTTGCAAAATTCAGAATTTTGTCTAAAGAAATTAATAGCGTGACTACCACTTAGGAAACTACAAAAACTGCTGTGAAACGATGATTTATTTTCACAACCTCCCCTATTTCTCAAAACTGCAAAGATGATAAACTTGGAACAGCATTTTTTTGTAAATGCCATTTGAAAAAAACACACACTTTCTTGCACATCACCTTTTCCCCATTTTTCAAACAAATCAACACCCACATTTGAGCTATTTTCTTTGTTCTTTCCATGGAAAACCACAAACCCTGGGTATTCCATTCCGTTTTGAAAACACTATCCAAATTTGGCCTTGATGTATTTAGTGGAAAAAATAGTTATTAGGGCTTAAGTAAGGCCTGCCCCAAATATAAAAAAAGTTCAGCAGCAAGGGGGGAAAGCCCTAACTGTCAAGTAGATAAAGAATTGATTAGATCAATACACTGTGTGATATAAACTATGGGCCTGATTCACAAAGGTAAACGTAGACCAAAAGTCTAAGCTTAGTAAAGTTAGACTTTTGGTCTAACTTTAGACTTTTGGTCTTAATTTAGACTTTTAGTCTAAATTTACCTTTGCTAATAGGGGCCAATCTGTGGGTGAGAGGTGGTATCAAAATACTGTTGGTTTCAAAATAGACTCCTTTGATACTATGGTCTTCATTGCAAAGGATAACAGGCGAAAGGCTAACAAGATAGACAGCAATTTTTCCATGGGTGGGTGTAACTCACATAGTTCCATGAAGTATAATCAGTTTAATGTTACCTAAGAAGTCTATGAGATTATAACTGAATTATGTGAGAAGAGTAATTCTGCAATCATATGTTATTTCTTAGTGCAAAAATGCCCCCTCGTATTCAAAGTGGGCGCGTGGATGCATTTTATGCTAAGAAATAGCTCGAAGTGCAACAGACCACAAATAGCTCTCACTCATTAAATTTGCTTTTGCACAAAGATTTGTTCACCCAAAGTACAATTACTCAAGTAGGAATAACTGCATTATTGTCGTTAAATCCGCATCAAAGAGTGATGTGGAATTAGCAAAATTACTCTGGTGTAATCGAAATTCTGCCCATTACACCATGCTTACTTTTTCCCAGGTGCTTGTTACGGTATGTAGAAGAGTTCCTTAGGTCGGAAGGGGAACTGAAGCAGTAATACAGCATATGTCCTTCTTTCTATGCTACATAACTCACAATCGTGCACATTTCTCCTACACAAATTTCACCAGGGATTATGTAGTTACATTTGGAAATTAAATACTGCAGGTCAGTGAACAATTACAGCACCACTTGGAACCAGAAATCAGGCTCAAACACAGTCCGTATTCAATTTCCAATTGTGTATGGCATTCACAATGAGTCAAAGCATTCAACGTGAACACCGTAAAAGTATGTTAAGACTTAAAATCGACAAGGTTGTTTCCATACTTAGAATAAAATTACAATTATTAATTCCACATTTTCTACTCAGTGTGTTCATAGTACGAAATGTAGAAACGGTATTCATTATCACTGGCCTATGAATGGCCCACTATTGTTGATGGTCACTTTACACTGATAAATGAAAACACGAACTAAGGGCCAGATGTAGGTAAGTATAATTTTGCGACTTGCAATTTGCGAGTCATAGCGACTCGCAAATTGCAACTTGCAAAACCAAATGCAGAAAGGTGTCTCAGACACCTTCTGCGACTCGCTATGGGGTCGGAAAGACCCACCTCATGAATATTAATGAGGTGGGTCGCAGTTTGCGACCCCATAGCGAGTCCATGCACTCACAGGGATGGTGGCCTGCTGGAGACAGCAGACCTCCATGTCTGTGACTGCTTTTTTAATAAAGCAGTTTTTTTTTTCTTTTTGCAGCCCGTTTTCCTTAAAGGAAAACGAGCTGCAAAAAGAAAAACTTCAGAAACCATTTGGTTTCGTTTTTTTCAGAGTAGGCAGTGCTCCATAGGACCACTGCCTGCTCTGCAAAAAATTTTTTGTCGACATTCACAATGGGGACCCCTTCCCTTTTGCGAATGAGTTACCACCCACTTCAAGTGGATGGTAACTGAGAGTTGGTTTGCGACCGCATTCGCGGTCACAAAGCAACTCAGCATGGTGATGCGGTCGCAAGTAGGAAGGGAACACCCCTTCCTATTTGGGAGTCGCAGCCTCAAATTGCGAGTTGGTACCGACTCGCAATTTGAGGTTGTGCATCGCGTTAGGCCTTTTCCACGTCGCAAACTGTGTTTTTCACAGATTGCGACGTGCAAAAGGCTTCCTACATCTGGCCCTAAATGTAGTATGGAAAATAACAAAACGCACACGAATAAAGTAAAATGTTCGTAGCACATGGAAGGGTTATTCCGAAGATCTTGGGTAGCCACATAGTACCAAGCAAATATAAATTCCTTTGATGTCTGAAATGAGATCATAATGGTTTGGTTTCACTCTGTTTAAGTGATCACCAGTGCTGCACTGATTAGTTCAATCTTAGCGAGGGAAAGCAGTATTCTATTATATTTTTCATGTTGGTAAAATGTGTGCAGAATAAAGAAAATGAGAAATCGTACCCTAGTGATTATTATAAAAATCTCTCTGACTGTAAAAAAGTCACCTGTGTATGTTGTACGTATACAGCTTAATAAAAGAAAGGATAAGGTTCCTGGACAGCGTTCGAAGTGTTATTTTGAACCAAAAATATTTGGAAAGGTACCCTAATTCACTTTTAGAAGTTAACCTCATCTGTAATCAAATGTGCAGTTTTTGACGTAGGGATGACATCACCATTATTGCGTCATGTTGCCACATTAATATTACCTGTATCATCACGTATCTCTTCCCGGTGAATATCGTGATTTTCTGTTACGCTATGTGTATTTCTATAGTGTACAACTCCCCTTGACAGGTATCCTGGTGCTGAAGTAGGAGCTGGAAGGGCCAATCTCATCTTAAATTTCTAGAGGAGTTCTAAAACTGAGGAAACCGTTCTGATGTGCAGAGGCTGGTCATTAAAGGATTCAGGATAGAGGTAGGAGAAGGCATAACAGGCAGATCAGGTTCTACATATGTGGGGATGTGTATGAGCAGGAGTCCAGCTGAACAGAGATGTTTTGTAGGCTTGTGAAAGTTTATGCTGTTGTTGAGGTATTTGGGACCAATGTTATGTATGGCTTTGTATGTGTGTGTGTGAGGTGCTTGAAGAGTGGTCATTTGTGAACTGAAAGCCAGTGGAGCTCTTTGAGGTGTGGGGTGATAGAAGGGAGGGTGGAAGGTTGATGGTCAGGCTCTCCACTTCTTTTTGTATAGTGTGGGGTCTTCTGGTTAGTTGAGCATTGATTCCACTATAGTTTGCTGACATAGTCCAGCTTGCCATATTATCTCACTGTTAGTACATTATAGTAAGGTGATTTTTACATAGGTTTTTATTAGTTACAAAATAATAGTGAGGAATAAACAGTGGTAGCTTGGGCTTCAGTGGCAAAGTCTGCGTCTTTACTGTGCTGTTTTCCAACAGCTTTTATCTGGCAGTATTAATTTCCAGAAATTACTGTGGTGCACCTTGGTCTTTATCAGCAATGATTAAATGCTACAGAATGATAAATTGTTGTGGTAAAACTACTACATGCTTTAGTATCGTTCTGCATAACTGGCAAGAGATAAATTAAGGCTTCAACTAGGATAGTTGAAATTGTATGAGTGTCACCCTGGGCAGATAAACAATGTACTTATTTAATAGTGAAAGGTACAAGATATATCATAGAGTATTACATTTGCTAGCCTGATTTTTTTCATGATCAAAACTCAGGATCTTAGAAAGATTATGAACTAATGACTTGATGTACAATGCCAGTTTGTCATTGCAAGGCCTGGAATTCATAAAATTGCATGATCTGTAGCAGCAAATTGGATTTTCTGTATTACTAAGCTCCTTTTGTGATTTGATAAAGCTTTTCGGATTGGCAAAATTAGTTTAAAGGCTCTTTCTAATTTACAGTTAGTAAAGGGAGTGAAAGAGGTAATGCAGCCTAATTGAGATTTGTGGTGAATTGTATGAGTGGTTTAGAACCACAATTGCAGTAGCAAACCATTGAAAAGTTACTGATGTCTCTAAGGCGGAGGTAAGTTATTTATAAATTGGAAGCAGTCGAGGTGGAATTATGCATGGACCAAGATGGCTGCACCCTTCTAATGGTGCTGTGCTGCTGGGGTCTCAATGGTAAACACTCTGATCAGATGGCCACAAAATAGATAGAGGCACTGTGCTGAGCCCCTTTGGAGTCTGCTGGGGTGAGTAATTGACTTCTGACTCACCATCCAACTGGGGAGGAGTTGCCTGACAGCCACGGCTGGGGCAGAAGTTCTCCTCCATCTGTGCTGATGAACATGCTTCAGCCGTTTCTCAGCCCGCAAGAAGCCGACATGGATGGCTGCCTTTAATTTCCTCTGCATGATGCCATAGGAGCAGTGGTCCTTTGAGGGACAAGGGCATTGCTTATAGCGAATGGTGTGGGTTTCCCACCAGCAGGTCCAGTGAGGGCTGCACCACCCCCTGGAGGCAGGTTGGAGAGCACCAGGAAACTACTTCTCCTCACCTGGGGAGAGTTGAAGAGCCATGCTGGGATGCCTCCCCCACATGCAGAGATTGTCTTCCCTCACTGGGAGGGATGAACATCCCCAAAGGGGCCTGATACTGTGCCAGTGGTGAGTTGTTCTCTCTCCCTCTCACCTCTGAGGTAAAATCTCTGCACATGGAGGTTACCACCTTTCACACCTGCCTAGAGGAGCTGGATCAATGTGTGGAACAAGTGGAATCTCAATATGCTGCCTTACTGGACTGGGGCAGGGACATTGCTTTCCTAGTGCGCAAAGTTACAGACTTGGAGGATAGGGCTAGGTGGGACATTATTCATGCCTTTGTTGTCTCTGAGAAGCTGGAGATGAAAGATGTGATAGCCTTACTTGATACCCTACTGCCTTAGCTGTTGGAGCTCAGCTTCTCTGAACCTTTGGAATTTCTGGCAGTGCATAGGATCCGCTCTTTCGGTTCATCTGCCCCTCCTGATTATTGTCTGTCTTCTCAGCTATCAAGTGGGCAGACCGTCATTCAGGTGATGAAGCATGCCTCATCCTCATTGCTCTTCAAAGGCCATCACATCTCCAGTTCTGTGGACTACTCTTCAGCCACTACCACCAGACACAAGCAGTTTCTCACTCTACAGCTTCATATTTGGCAATGGAACTTTAAATGTGAGTTATTGGAACCAGCCTTACTCGAATTATCATGAATGGAAGATCTATGGAGTTTACCAACGTGAGTGACCTGGAAAGTTTCCCAGACACATTTGAGGAGTCTCCAGTGGACACAACAGCCCTCCTGTATGCCTCCACCACATTCTCTACTGCGAGTCAGGTAGGGTTCCCCATTGACCTCATCAGAAACAACACCACAAGACGACCAGGCATCACTGGTAATCAGATATTATGGGCCACAATCTGATAGTAGAGGCTGTTCATAAGGAAAGAGACAGAGACTGTTAGAAATTGGGCTTCTGGTTGCCAGAGGTATGCACCTTGAGCAAGCAGAAACCACAATCCCAGTAAGGGCAAGTCACTTACACACCCTAAAGTAACTTGTGCTCTTGTGCTCACCCTCTGGAACCTTGGCACAGAGCAGGCAGGTTGAATTTGAGAGGCAATGTGTAAAGCATTTGTGCAACACTTCAAACACTAAAGCAATGAAAACACCACACAAAACGATACCACACCTGCTTAAATAAAATAGAACCTAATGTAATAAATACAACAAGACCAAAACAACAAAAATCCAATTAGTAGAGCTTGAGTTATTATTTTTTTAATTTTGAACTACAGTAATGCACTTGGAAGAAAGAAGTGGCAACTGGGACTATCTGGTTATGGTAGACCGGGTCAAAGTCAAGAGTTCAGGCTGACCAGGATAGAGCACTAGCCAGCTACATGGCTCAGGCTTGGCCACCTGAACAGCATCTAGTTTGTATCAACATTGAAGACGAGATGTAGGGTGCAAAGAAGGTACCGTGACATCAGCGGCCCACACAGCTAGGGCGATATGTGGGTTTGAGCCACGCAAGTGCAATGATGCATCGATGGTGATGCACACAGCATAAGCGATGCACGTGTTGATCCTCTCAATCATGGTGATGTGTCAGTGTTGCTCCTCCCAAAGGCAGCAATGCATCTGAATTGGAGGTGATGTGCAGGTTCTGGGTACCTTAACAATGGCTGATGCCTGGATCCTGATGCCAATGCATTTTAGGCCCACTTCCAAGGATCTCGGACTTAGATGGACACCGCTTGGCAGGGCAGACTCACATCTGGCAGAGTCCAGATGCAGGGGCAGATTAATTGGTTGTTTATGTTCCTGAGTCTTCAGAAAACAAGACACCAGTCAGCTGATCCCTTGAAGTCACTCTGGGTTCTGGGTTTAGGTGATGTGGAGCCAGCAGTTCAGCCCAGCAGGAAGGCAGTTCTTCCAGCGCAACCTTGCAGCAGAGTGGCAGTCTTTCAGCTGCACAATGGTCCTTCTTCCTGGAAGAGTATCCACAGGTCCTAAAGTGTACTGAATTGGTAGGGTCTGAGTTCCAGTCCTTAATCCCAGTGGTGACTTTGAAGTGGGTGAGACTTCAAATAAGTCTTTGAAGTGTACAGAGCTCCTCCCTTCCTTCCGTGGCTCCAGTCTCACAGACTTTCTGTGGAGACAGGACACAGCTTATACAAGTGTACATGTGAAGCTGGGCCAGCTCCTCCCTTCCAACCTGTCCTGATGGCCCATCAGGGACCATCAAGTCACACCTAAGCTCCCGTTGTGTATGGCTGTCTAGAAGGAATACACAAAGCTTAGCTGTCACCCATCCCAGACAACTGATCTGAGACAGGCTGCAGGCACCCAGGGCTAAGAGCAGGAAAATGCCAACTTCCTAAAAGTGGAATTTTTTTTATTCTAAGAGTATATCCCACCTTACCATTAGAGAGCATTTATCATTAAAAATCTGTAGGTACTAAACATGAAAGATCTATCTCTTTTCAATCAGGAATTACAGCTTATTAAGGGGAATAAGAAATCCCCAATTTTGTCCTACAAGAAGGTAGGCCTCATAGTAGTGAAAAGTGAAAAACTGATCTTAGAGTTTTTCACTACCGAAACCTGTAAAACTTAAAAGTACATGTCCTACTTTTTAATTACACAGCACCCTGCCCTATGTGCTACCAAGTGCCTACCTTAGCGGTGGCTTATATGTGAAAAGGGGTAGTTTAGGGCTTGGCAAGGGGTTTTGAATGTCAGGTCAACATGGCAGTGTGACACTGCATTCAGGCTGCAACATCAGGCCTGGGACATGTTTACAGGACTACTTAAGTGAGTGGCACAATCAATGCTGTAGGCCCACTCGCAGCATTTAATTTACCGTCCCTAAGCACCTGTAGTGCACTTCACAAGGGTTGTATAAGTAAATTAAATATGCCAATTTGTTGTATACTAATCAGACCATGTTTAGGGAGAGGGCACAACATTTTAGCATTGGTTAGCAGTAATAAAGAGCACAGAGTCCTGAAGCCAACAAAAACAAATTCAGAAAAAGTACAAGAGGAAGGCAAAAGGTTTGGGGGTGACCATGCAGAGAGGTTCATGTTTACAGAGACAAATTGAGAGGTCCATTCAAGGAAGTTCTTAACATAGAGCTTCTGCATCCTAATGGACTACACTGTTCCCCCTCTGGAATGTGGTTATGGGGGTAGCTGATATGCATCCTCTCTGCCAGCCTAGGGCGCCCTGGGATCCTCAACCTAGATGGGCCTGGTTGTCCTCTTTTTTCTTCATGATAACATTTATTTAAATGCTTTTATGCTGCACCCATCTGCTTGTACCTTACCAGAGCTATATGGGCCATACAGCCCCCCATTTCTTGGGTACATCCAATACCTCCTCAGGTAACCCCTAGCCACCCACATGTTCCCATGACCATTATGCCTCTAAGTGTGACCCCATATGTGGGGATAGACGTATTAGGCCCCTTCTGGCATATGTGCTCCTCCACTCTCATTTCTGCCCAGGCACTATCTCCACCTCTATCAGCTGAATGTCTTTGGATACTTAAACTTCCCCATGGCTCAAAGTTATGATATTCCACTTCCCATACTTGTTGAGATCAGTGGCGTTATGGGGGTCCCCTATCCCATACTGTACCAGATGACACTTTCTCTTGGCCTTAGGGAGTGCCTGTGCTGTGGCCGCAAGTCCTAACTCGAGACACCACAGATAGATTTTCTCCTTCCCATTCCCTTATCCCACTTTTCATCTTCTCTTCCACTCCCTGCCCCTTGTTGCTCCACTCCTCCACTGTTTACAAGAAAACCCTGACCACTGGTTAGGCATCCTAGTCTAACTCCCTTATCCTCCCATGACAAGTGCTGGAAGATGCACCCACCACTCTTGATAGCCACACTGAATGTCAATGGCAGGGCACATCTTCTATAATGCAAAAAGGTTCTATATTATCTCAGGGTACAGTGGGTCGATGTTGGACTTATTCAGGAAATTGACCTGTCCATAGAAGAATCTTTAAAACTTAAACAAGACTGGATGAGCACAGTGGTTCGCAGCACCCACCAGCTGGGGTCTGATGGTACAGTTTCACCCACCCAAGGCAGCTCAAAGAAGTGCAGTTGGCTATTCTGCTCTGTTGGAAACTGTCCAGCTAAGACTTTAGGGCATGGAATGGCAAGGAAGGCTGGCTTCTTAGCAGGCCTCTCCCTCCTCCTTATGGGAGGTGACTAGAATCCAGCCCCATACCAGTTTTTGTATAGAACTGGAAGATCAGATCCCCAACACCGCATGGATAGGGCCATCTTTTGAGATCCCTTGTCTAACTATGCCTTTGCACATGTTTGGCTCCTCGTGCATCCCACAGACAGAGAAATTATTTACTTCTGCACAGCACAGAGCCCTGCATTGACTATGCACTGCTTCAACATTCACATCTACTCTCTGTCATGGACTGCACAATTCTAGAGGTGGATGTAATGGACCATGGCTTGGTCTGGTTGAACCTAGACCTTGACACAATTGTACCACCACTGGGTAGCTGGTAAATGCAGGCCTTCACTTATACCCTTCCAGATTGCAAAGAGGCTCTAGCGTGAACACATTGATGACTATTTGACAGACAATGCAGGTTCGGTGGCCTCACCCAGGACTCTTTGGACTGCGGGGAAAACCACCCCCATAGGGGTCATAATGCAGGCGTCAGCTATTGCTAAACTCAAGGCCCAGGCTGACCTCCAATGGGCAGAAAGTGAGGTGAAAAAATATCAGTGCCACTACACAGTGCCCCTGATGCAATTTGTCCATAGAGCCTTAAAGTTCTCTAAGTCTTCACTGAATGCTCTATGTACCTGGCTGCTGGAAAAGTTCTAGAGTAACTACAATGGCATAAATATGAATAGGGTGAAAATGCTGGATACATGTTTGCTGCCAAGCTGCGTCAGCTTGAGTTTTACTCCAGGCTTTACTGCCTGGAATTTACTGCCTCCACAGCTCAGATAGATGATTTGCTTGCACCGCTTGGCCTGCCCTCCCTCACGGATGAAGGATGGGTGTAGCCAGTATTACAGAGGAGGTGTCAGAGGCCATATCAGCCTTATCCACCTGTAAATCGCTGGGTGAAAATGGCTTCCCCGTAGGATTCTATAAAATAGGCAAGGCAATCTTATCCCCCTCTTGGCAAAAGCTTCTAAAGAGGCCATGGACCACAGTTCTCTGGGAATTATTTCTAATAAGGCCTCCATGACGGGGTATCCCCAAAGATGGTAAAGACCCCCAGGAAGGTGCCAACTACAATCCTAGCCTAAAGAGGCCGAGAAGGCATTTGAGCAGGTGGAGTGGGTATCCAAGGTCCAGCTCTTGTGTGACTCTCCTACAGCAGAGGACAACTGTGGAGGTTTTCTGACAGAGATGTTTCAGATACATAGGGGCATTTGTTAAGGCTGTCCGTCCTCAACCTCTGCTATTTTTGATAGCACTAGAACCCTTATCAGTGACCATACACCTCTCAAAGGAGGTATGCTATATATCCATCTGCACCACGGAGGAGAAGGTGCTCCTCCACACTGTCAATACTCTTCTAATCCTCTCCATTCTGACTCCTCTCTGACAGTGGTTATGTCCATTATAGATCATTTCTCCGGCATCTCTGGCTGTAAAATCAATTTGCCCAAAAGTGGAGCCCTCCCGCTGTCAAGAGGGCATACCTGGGTAGAGCAGACAATGGTCCAGGTGACTAGAGATTTTGCTAGTATACATTGATTCTCATAATCAGAGCAAGTCGCAAATAGTTGGTTAACAATTTACGGTCACTAATACTGTCCCTAAATCTTAAGTAATTGGGATAAAGATTGAAACCTAAAACATTTTGTGGGCAGAGATTTAAGGCGATTGAGCAGGGGAATGTAATTTAGAGGAAATTCGAAATGTGCCTCTTAGGTGTACAGAATTGTAATTGCGCATGAAGTATTAAGTTGAAAACCAAAATCCCCACAATCTGTGTGCTGAAAATATTTATAGCACAAATATACTGTGCATGATTTCATTTTGCATAAAGCTAATTTGTAAATATTTAAACGGTGCGCCATTGAAACACTGCAGCCCTAATCTGAAATAAAACCTGCATTTATGCTTCATGTGCATGTACTTCTGTAAACATACACATTTCTTCTTTCAATGCCGGGATATAAATTCAATTAGTTTTCTGACACGTATATTCACAAAAACTACCAGCCTTGTGCTACCTTTAAACATACACGGATATTTACTATGGCCAGTATAGACAGGGTACCATCTTTAATATGCACAATCTTCAGTCTGCTGAAACTGCTGTTACTGCTGAACACATGGTAGGTTAATAGATTTGATGCAGGGGCACGGTGGCTTGCAGTGACTGACATTCTGCTGGATGGCAGAGAATTCGTCCCTGAAGAATCGCCAGGTCTTTTGACCACTCTGAAACAGGAGCATCCTTGATAGATTACACCTTGTTGTATCTACCTCTAATGCAATACGCAATTTCCTCTGGCCTTGGCAAGGGCTCCAATTTATGCAATAACACCTCACTAGGGACCTAAAAAGGTGAGGAAACAAACTTGGTGGGCTTTGAGTAACGAACCAAGTGACCTGGACATGTGTAAAAAAAACTAAAAAAGATCTAAAACAGCAGTAGTGGGAGCTCTTAAGAGACCAGAACAATGAGTTCTGGGCAAAATTCCTGTGTGACAAGAGGAACAAGACTGCCAGTTTTTGTCAGATGGTGAACAGCATTAACAATTCCTTGCCAAGAGCTACAAGCTCTAATATCTCATTATCTACCTGGGTCCACTTTATAACTGAACATTTCAACCTGACGGGACCACCTCACGCCCAGAGATACATAGGCCCATATTTAATGGACAATGACGGAGCGCAACACTGAGGCAAAATTATCAGTGCCACGCTCTGTCATTTTCGCAATGCAGGGATGCAGCATATTTAATTGAATACAGCACATCCCTGTGTTGTCCCCTGCGCTGGCTCTAAATTGAGCTGTGTAGCACCAACGCAGGCATCTTTGCACCAACATGCATGTCTGCATTGAGGGGTTTGATTGTTTATGTGTGGGAAGATGTCCCTTCCTGCACATAAACACTCACTAATGGCGATTTGGCAGAATGCAGCACACACAGAAGTGCCAAAGCGTCATTTTGAAATGATTTTTTATGTGCAGGAAGGGACACCTTGCCCCACATAAACAATCATGTCTCTCATTTTGCTCTTTGTATGCATGCTGCAGAATGCAGTACACATAGAAAAAGCACAAATCGAGGAGAAATAAAAGTATTCCTCCAGGTTGCACCTTGCTAATGACACCCCTGGCGCTGCCTCAGGTTAACGAAAACTCGTGAATCTGAGGCAGTGTCAAAATGCAATGGGTGTTGCTGTGGCACGCCCACAGCAACTCCCTTTGCATGCACCTTCCATGCAAAGGGTTGCGTGTGAAGGGGCCGTATTTACAAGGTGGCGTTAAGCCACAAAAAGTGGCATAGCGGTACCTTGTAAATACGGTGCAGGGCTTTGCGCCACGGGAGTGTCACGAAAAGTGACGCTCTGGTGGCACTAAGGGCTCATAAATATGCCACTTAGTGCCAACCACTGAATTGAATGGAGAAACACTGAAGCGGTTTGAGATTCAAGCACACATTTCAATGAGGATAAAGCATGTGCTTGGTCTACCACAGTTGAGACACAACACACATGGGCAAACAGCTTAACAGGCCCTAGCAAAACCACACCACCAAGGAAAATAAGCGACTCTTCAAAACTCCAAATGTCTAGTACTCGTGTATGTCAAAATTAAAGGTAACATGAATTAAAATTATCAATCTGCCCCCATAATATTCAGAAGGAGATTTCCAAAGGGCATCATGAAGAGCATCTGGACCCAAATAGGATTGCACCCGCAATTTACAAGAAAGAATTACCCTACTGGGCCAAGCAGATTGAACCACTCTTCAATTTTGGTTCAGATAATGACAGAGTCATGCCTCATGGAATGGCTCAATCATATAACCAATTTATTAAGGGGGAGATAAAGGAAAACCCGAAAATTCCCCCCAGTGGCGCTGATAGATAACAAAGCAAAGTAGTTCACAGAAGAACTACAGACCTGGGCTGAGGAAAATAACATAATTCTACTAAATCAGACAGGCTTCACTAAACAAAGAGGGTCAGTAACTAACATTATTGTTCTTTCCCTGCTGAGTGACTGCAATGTCTCACAACCAGCCAGTGCACCTACGTTTTATAGTCTATAAGTTTGCATTTCACAGGGTAAACCACAACAAACTATGATCAAAACTGGCAGCAAGTAACATTCCTGAGATCTTCTAAGGGCAGTACAAATATTGCACATATACATGTGGATCATGATCATACTGTGGGATGGTTCCCTACTGTCTAGTGTCATAGCAACAACTGAAGGACTGAAACAAGGATGCATGCTGGTGCCAGCTTTATTTAATTTGTTCCTCATGGATCTTCGTCCTCTTCTACATAAAGTAAACTGTCATACCCTAAAATTGGGGAGCATTAATCTCTCAAATCTACTGTATGCTGATGATCTAGTGTTAGCGAGCAGAATAAAGGTGGGGCTGCAACAACTCCTGAATGCAACCTTGCAATATTCTAAGAGTAATGGTCTGACTATTAACATGAAGAAGACTCAAACGTCTACATTTCAAGGAAAGAGATTGAACAATTACAATTGGTACCTGGGAATTGAAAAGGTGGAAAAAGCTAATGCATATAGGCATTCCAAATGGAAGGTTTGCATTACAAACTGAAGAAAAGGCAAAGCGTTGGCGGTTAGCTTAGGGGCATTGCATAGGAAGATGAAGGTCTCATCACTTACAGCAATATTGCAAGTAGCCCAAGCTAAAGTTTATCCCATGCTGGCCTATGGGAGTGAGGCTTAGAGGGGTTGTGACAGCAAGGTGTTGGATAACATATGGCCAAACATATACAGGACTATCTAACGGGGTGTACGTCCCCTGCACAAATCAGGCTGGAGTTCGGCTTAGTTAAACAAACTCTGGACTCGCAGGCGGCTTTTGTGAACTGCTGTCAAGGCCTCAAATTGGCAAGGGAGTGCTCTCTAAGCCATTATCTCTGGTTGGCAATTCAAGGGAGGGACCACTCACACAAGAGAGCCTTCTTATACCTCTTATCCAATAGGGCCCACACTCGAGCTAAAAAGAATAATACAACTAAACACAAACACCCTTTCTCTTTTGGAAGACAAGCAATCTCTGGCAAGGCAGAGCCATGGGTGTCTAATACTCAGCAGTTACCCAAAGGTGTCCCCTCAAGGATATCTAGTGACACCGCACAGTAATCACATTAGGGAACAGTTTTTGTAATGTAGACTGGGGGTACTGCCCTCCTTAAAGCATTATCCTCCCTGGAGAAAAATGGAAGGCCAGGGTTTTTGCAGGCTTTGTGGAGAAGCCTCCGAGCAAATCCCTACTCAAGAAACTAAACATTAGAAATATAAAATTATGTAGAGAAGCGGCTTTAGCCTGTTTTTATCCTGTTCCCCTAAGACTGAACTGTGCTCTTGCAAAGTTCCACTGACTAGTAGAGAAAATTATTCTGGTCACAGAATGTAATGAAGTAACAAACGGTCATTGAGAAGGGGGGAATCCAGCCAGAAGGTCCTTTCTGTGAATTGAAGGTGGAGTCCCTTTAAAGCTTTTTATATTTAGTGATGGCACTTTAGTATACAGCACAATTGCACTTTATAATTGTTACTTACTAGGTGTATGAGACTGGTGTTAGGCCCTTAGAGCATTTTAAATGGCTACAAATACACTGAAATAGCAAGTGAATAGGCACAAACACACCTTAAGAACATGTCCTCTTCACAACCCTCTAAACTCCTCAAGAGTAGTACACTAGCATGGAGGTCTTAGAGTATTTTACACAGCTACAATAACTCCTCTTGTAAATAGGCATAAACACACTTTAATAGCATGCAAATAGGCACAAACATACTTTAATAGCAGGTCCTCATCACAACTCTTCAAATGCTAAAGAAAATGGTTGCTGACAGGTAAATGGCACAACAGCACTTTACTATCAGGACTCCCAACTGCATGTCTGAGCCCTGCATTTTTTAACTATACTAAAATCTCAACAACCTAACAGGCAAACTTGTGGATGAGAGTGCAGGCATATTCTGTACTTAATAATATTAATGTTTTAAATTGCAGATAGATTGCTCTCTGCAATTTATTTTTTAATTGTCACACCCAGGAAACTTTTCTACAAAATTGACTATTCTCACTCGGTTTTAATCTGCACAGGGAAAGCTTGGGCATCATTGTGTTTTAATTTTGCATCTGACAACCTGGATATGGACCTGTTAATAACACCCTCTAATAGCTTAAATTACAGGAAATTACAACCCGTATGATGCCACATGATATTTAATTGTTGTATTAGATGTGTTTTAATGAATTCAGAGTTATATGTACAGCAATGGTTTCAATTAACTATGCAAATAAACTTGAAATGTAAACTCCCTGAAGAATGTGTTCATAGCAGCAGAGACTGGCCATGACAAAGCCAAGACTGGAAGTGATAGGAGAGCATGCACAAAGTGCAAGACACAAAATCAGTAGGAAGTGGGTGATCGTTAAACTAAATTCAAATCAAGAAGATTCAAATGCTCACCTGCACACCATGTAAAGGTGCCATATCCCCCACCAGTAACACACTTAAAAGCAACCTAATGGGGCAGGTAATTTACCCTCAGTGATTTCCATGGGGTGCAAACCCTTGAGCTTTGTCCTGGAATTGTCTGGCGATCTGAAGGATTTGGCTCCATGAGACATTCAACCAACTCAGAAACTCAACTAGGTACCAATAAACGGTGGGAAGAGGCACCCAACCAACTATGGCCAGAGAAAAGATCAGAAAAAGACCAATGTATGGGACAGCTCTTCATATCTGTGAAATCCAAGATTCACCCAATCTTCAAGGAAGGGATGTCACCTCTATCCACAATACCACCACCAGCAGACAAGCAGGTGAAAGAAGATGTTCCCAAGAACAAAAAATCCATGAAGAGTATATTTCATACACTCCAATTTACTCTTGAAACTGACCTAGCCAAGACACTCTGCAAAATAAACCAAGATCTAAAGGATATGTGTAACAAATTGCTCATTCTTGAAGATGCCTAGATTACATCTGACAAATAAATAGAAATGTGCAAACAAGAAAGATGACTGCACATGCAGATGACTGATAAAATTAATCATGCAGGTAAAACAGGCAAACATTTGGGGTGCCAGAAGCAGCAGACTGGCAGTACATTGATATCTATGTTTAGAGAATATTTTAATAGAAAGTGTGAATTTTAACATTACGCTATATAGGGCACACTGAAATGGGGGATCTGGTGCCAAAAGTGAGTATGTCTTAGACATTCTCATCTGTGTCCAATGAAGGAGGACATTCTCAACGCTGCTAAGAACAAATGATTTTCAAAGGACAGATGGTCTGTCTTTACCAAGAACCTTTACTTTTTACAGTCACTCTCTAGAAGCAAATGAAGTCCAGACCAATAGCAGACGTCCTGAGAGAGAGGGACATTTGATATGGCCCTTGCCACCCCTTCCACCTCATCTTTCAATGAAATGACCATGTCTACCAAATCTATCAACTGTGGTCTGAGACTAGAGAGATGCATTTGTGGCCTTCTGAATGCTGACCCACAATCCAATGAGTCACAGAAAAGCCCATTACTGTCTTCCAGGGTGATCAATATAACCCTAAAAAGAGTGGAGACTAGACTCAATTATCATTGTGCAAGAGAGATAAGCCATGCTGGACAATCTGATGGAGCAAGGCAGTCTTAAGAAGTGAACTGAACACTTATGAGGCTGAAACTATATTCAGCCAGTCACATCATGCTGATATTGGAATGCCTTGGAGCTACAAAACATTAGCTTGACTCTATTCAGAAGGGTGATCCCAATGGGGAAAAGGAGAGGAAGAAGTGACTGCCTCTGTTTTGAGTTTGACCCTTCTGAATGACAACTTAAGATTCAATATGGTTTGGATATAAAACAAGGGATAATGGAGAGGGCAGAGCTAAAGTTAATAGTTGATTTTACACACACAGGGCAAGGCACAATACCCAAACCTGCCCCTTATGTATCTACAGTACACTGTGAAGGAGGCCTTCAAACATCAAGATGAGGCAACCCAGTCCAACATAGACCAAATTAAGCAACTAATGGAAAATACAAGCTTAAGGACTACCATGTTCTCCGAAACGTTAATGAGCCTTATATCAATGCCTTGAATAAACTGGCAGAATGCTAAGCAATTTTGTCCATACTTCACAACAGGTCATGTGACACATTTGCTCTCTATAGACAGGCACAGATTAAAGTTGTGATATTTCCCCAAATAGAACTCGTCATCTTGGACTGCAAAAAAACAGATTGCGCAGACATTTTGTTGTCAAGTAGTTTAATGCATGCGGTTCAGTACTAGAAGTAAGGGGTTGAATGCCTGCGCTTCGCTTTAAAGTGGAAATGGAGTATTTCACACTGGCAAATTTACATCCCCCATGAAGATAAAAAAGCTGATTATAAAACGGGAAATACCTAATATTTTAAAGTCATCTGACATAGGTTTACTACTAGGTGGATGTTTGGAAATGACCATCTTTTGTGAGGTTTATTTCCAGATTTTTGGTTTGAATGCTGTGCTACTTGTAGAACTCTATACACTTTACCCCTGTTGACCGGTGGTAACAGGGTTGTGCTCCCCCTTTCAACCTGATAAAATTGGCATGCTCTTAATTGCCATATTTAACATACCTTTAAGACCTAGCAAACTGTACACAAGTGTACCCAGGGTTTGCAAGGTGAAGGCCAAAAGTGGACTGCTGCATCTATTGAGCCATTCACTATAGTGACAATGTAAACATAACTGCCAGCCTACCCTCGGTACCCTGGCTCTGAAGTTTTAAACTGCAACTTCGACTTATCAAAATAACCCCTTTTGACAGACCTAAACCTTCACGTTATATTAATAGGTCATCCCTAAATAGGCTTTGCTGCCCATGAGGCAGGCTGCATGCTATTTGAAAGCAGGTCATGTAAAGGTTTAATGATATGTTAAACATGTCTCAAAAGCTGTTTTCACTGAAGTAGAGTTGTCTGCTACTTAGGAACACATTGGGATACAATATTACATTTAATATTGTTATCTCCTTCTAGGAAACAGCTGCAAAGTTCAATCATGAACTTTTTGAAGCATTTACTACAAGTTCAATTTACTGGTGTAGTTGAATTTGTAATAAATAGTTTTGAAAAGGGCACTTTTAGACGTTTCTTGCCTAAAGCTTCCAAGGGCCCATTTGCATAAGCCCCAGCTGTCACCAAGGAGCTGAATAGCCCCCTTGATGAGATATGAACTTGCTCCCATAGCTGAGCCAAATGTTTTGGGTGTGAGGATGTGTTCTGTTCCTCTGGCAGGATGACAACTGGACTGTGCCCAGAAACTTCATTATTTTCACAGGGCCTACCCTGTCACAGGCAAATGTTAGCTGACACATGGCCAGAGCCCCTCTTTTTTCCCCAGTCAATCAAACACCAATCCTAGTGGGAGAGAAGCTACCCACAGAACTGGTTTAGAGTGGCCACAGATGTGGGATTGCTAATTTCCCTGGCCACACTGCTGCGATGGGAACAAAGTGTCTGCATAAGAGGAGAAGTGTTTCCCCAACTTGGAATTTAGCCAGAAAGGTACACTATGGGATTATTTGCAGCAGAGAACACAAGGTATGCTGCAAAAGTGTGCTGGGTTGTGTAGGAAAGTCCTCCTCTTTGCCCTGGTCACCCCAAAAATGCATGGACAGATACTGGTGGTTATTGACTCTTGGCTGTGCCCTGCGTACTGCTTACCAGTCCCAGGGCCAGTTCTCTGTGTAAAGTGGATATGCAAATTAGGCTAATTATAATTAGAACAATTAACCTACCTATAAGTCCCTAGTACATGGTAGGGCATGTAGGTTTAGGGACCCCAGCATAGGTGGTGCCCTCATAGGTGCACTTCTGAGGGGCCCAGTGTCATTTTAAAGGCAGGCGTACCTTGCTGGCTGCTTTTAAATGAAAGTTACCTGCAAATTTGACTGTGGAAATAAAAGTAGTTCCAAAGTCTTAAACTACCTTATCTTTACATATACGTCACTCCTAAGGTGTGCCCTATGTGTCCCCAGGGCTGGGTGCCATGTAACTATAAGCAGGGACCTTATAAAAATAGTTTTTTAAGCCCTGGTAAGGTAAAACAGCCAAATTCATGTTTACCTCATTGTAGTGAATGGCCTCCATAGGCTAGAATGGGGAGGCTTTATTTTAATTTTAAAAGTCCCCTTAACTAAAAGGTACCTCAAGTTTGGTTTCAAATTAATTGTCATAATAAATCCCACAACTTCCAGTTGGATTTAATATAACTTGTCCAGGTAAAGAGTTTTAAACTTTACCTGAAAAGTTGCCAACTTCATCCCTGTAGTGTTTTTGCTGCTTTGCCCTGATGAGGTTTCTAGTGGCCTGGCTCCACACAAAGAGCTGTGTCTGGGGGAGGAGATCTCCCCTCAGCAGATAGGGAAACAGGAAGGGGGAGGGCTGCCAAGCTGGTCTTCAAAGGCAGAGAAGGACATTTGGAGCAACTCAGCACCACCCTCACATCCTGCAAACCCAGACAATTAGGTACCCCCTTGATAAGATTAGGAGAGGGCACGAGAGGGGGGTGTTTAGGATTTTTAGCCACACCAGTGAGTGGGCTCAACCAGATGTAACCTCCAAAAATCATATTCAGCCATGATGGATTTTTGAGGGATGTTGTTCCCTAGGATTGATTTTTGCCACACTTCCCAGGAAGTGTTTATCACAGGGGGAAGGATCCTGCACCTGATTGGAAAATCAGGACCACCCTGTTTTTCATCCAGGAGCAAGGGATTAAACATTAATATATGTCCTATCAGAGATGAAGGCCTCCAGCATAGCTGGTATTCCAGCCATTTTAATAAGCTAGAATCTCTTGAACCTATGTCTAAGGGATGGTTTAGAGCATTAGCAATGCCTACAACTTTATGGTTACACCTAGATCCTCCACCACACAATCTGGCAAGACTGATGATGAATTGTTACTGATGAATTACTCTTCCAGTTACTACAGATATGTAACCAATCACTGGAATTAGGCTTTGTCACACAAGCCTGGAAAAAGGCAATAGTGAACCCCCTATTGAAATAACATTTCGCTGACCCCTTGGTTCTTAGGGGCATATTTATACTCTGTTTGCGCCGGAATTGCGTCGTTTTTTTTTACGCAATTCCGACGCAAAACTAACTCCATATTTATACTTTGGCGTTAGACACGTCTAGCGCCAAAGTCCATGGAGTTTGCGTCATTTTTTAGCGTGGACACCTACTTTGCGTTAATGATATGCAAGGTAGGCGTTCCCGTCTAAAAAATTGACTCCGAGGCATGTGCGCCGTATTTACACTCCCGGGTAAAATTCACGCCCGGGAGTGGGCGGGTCAAAAAAAATGACGTACGCCCGCTTTTGCGCCGTTTTTTAGCGCCTGGACAAGGCAGGCGTTAAGGGACCTGTGGGCTCGGAAGGAGCCCAGAGGTGCCCTCCCATGCCCCCAGGGACACCCCATGTCACCCTTGCCCACCCCAGGAGGACACCCAAGGCTGGAGGGACCCATCCCAGGGACATTATGGTAAGTTCCGGTAAGTATTATTATTATTATTTTTTTGTGGCATAGGGGGGCCTGATTTGTGCCCCCCTACATGCCACTATGCCCAATGACCATGCCCAGGGGACAGAAGTCCCCTGGGCATGGCCATTGGGCAAGGTGGCATGACTCCTGTCTTTGCTAAGACAGGAGTCATTTCTATGGGGGTTGGGAGTCGAAAAAAATGGCGCAAATCGAGTTGAGGCGAAAAATTTGCCTCAGCCCCATTTTTTGGCACCCAAGCTCCATATCCCCCTACGCCGGCGCTGCCCGGCGGCTAACGTCATTGATTAAATACGGCACCCACATGGTGCTTCAGAATGGCGTTAGCCGGCGCAAAATTTTTTGACGCAAAACTGCGTTAGCGCAGTTTTGCGTCAAAAAGTATAAATATGGCCCTTAGTATTTACAGACCAGTTGTCAGGATTTCATCTGGTTCTTTCACAGGAGTGCAATGCAGCCCTCAGGACTAGCCCCAACATCCCTGTCGGACAAGAAGACCCAAACATAGGTCAAAGTCAAACCTGCACCAAATGGGAAGAGGGTAAGAGAGAGAAATAGAAGGCACCTTAAAATAGTTCTGCAAGTCCTACATCTGAGTCGCCCAAGTTGCTTCCAATCTCCTCCTTTGATCAAACATAGATAATATTTACTGAATAGTAGTGTGTATATATTCCCTTTCATTATACAGAAGCCCCAACTCAGTGTATGTATCTGATGAGTTCCTCCTCTGTCTGGTGAGTAATGTAGAGATCTACAGCAATGTTGCTTCCCTATCTAAAAATCAAGGAAGATACCTGTAATTTTAAATATGCAACAATATTAATAATGGTGAGTATAATAAGGCTCATTGGTAGCATACCTATGCTTTTGGTACAGTCTGGTTGATGGAAGAATCACTGGACTTGCAGATACAGAACATATAACAAAAGAAAAAACATCTACCTGTATGTAGATACCACACAATACCTCATGCTTCAGATAACCAAACAAACATACACTGCATTATTTCAATCAAGCTAAATGCAGCTTGGTTTAGGAGCGACAAGCTTTCATAAGAATCTGACTACTGTGCCAAATATCTAGCTCTGGTACCACAAAGTCTTAGGGCCTGATTTAAGAAAAGAGGTGCTCCACCCAGTTCAGTGCCACTTTTCTTGCACCTCTTAGCGTCCCCCTAATGCCACCATGTATGCACCATATCTAAGATATGGCACACTATTGTGGTAGTTAGGGAACTAGCGTCAGAATTCATGACTCTAGTTTGGAGCTTTGCAGGATTAGCATGAACAATGTTGATGCTAATCCTGCAAAGCCCAATGAGGCCATTGTAAACCCTGGTGAGCCTCCTTTTAATGCCTGCTCTGTGCAGGCGTTAAAAGTGTTGAAGTGCCAAAAAAAATGAGGAAAAGAAACCTCTTAGATTTCTTTGCGCCATTTTTTCAGCCCCACTAACGGGGGAACATCCCCTTTGAATATATTATGCCTGACACAGGCGTAATGTAGTGCAAAGGGTTACAATGGGTGCATTGCGCCACTTTTTAAATTTGGCACAGTGATTTTGGCCCTCATTAGGACACATTAGCATAAAAAACTACTCTAATGTGGTGCAAGGAGGCGCTAGAGGCTCTTCAATCTGACCCTTAGTCTATTAATGCTCATAACACTCTTTGTCCTTTCGTGAAAGATTTCATAATTATCAGGACATCAGAAGCAAACATCCCCAAATGAATAATCAGATGTGTTCTTATGTTTATAAGAGCTTAGCACACGCTGCACGTTGCCCAATTATAGTTCACCACTTGCTTATCTACTTTTCTGTTTCCTTTTAGGTCCTTGTGGTACATGAGCTCCCTGAATGAAGAGGAACGTGAAGAAGGGCCTGACACACCAGAACACGACTGAGAGGTGATGCTGAGCTGCAGGAAAATCCTTGAAGATGTCAGGGAATACCGGTGGATGATGGGAAGGCAGAGATCCCGATTGGAATGGCATGCAGCTTCCTGAGGTGCAGCGCGCAGCTTTATAGGCTACGCACTCCACCCAGAAATGGACCACAGTGTCCCAGGTCAGCATTCAAGCAGGCTCAGCAGTACACCCCTCCTATAGCACCTCCTCATGGTTTAGGCTTGTCAAGGAATATGCAATAGAAAAGATGTAACAAGTGAGGATCATGTACATGACCTGTGGTTCCCAGGTGAAAACTTCTGGACCGTATTCCTTCTAGTGAATCAGGCAGTACAGTCTGCGTCATATTTGTTTTGCATCCAAAATCGTCTCTACCTTGAATTCAGGTTCATCATTGATCTTAAGGATTGTGCGTTTCGATGGGATTTTGATGGAACAACAGTTCTTGGAGCAACTAGCTTGAGCAAAGACACGTGGAATACAGGATGCATTTGCATGTGAAGAGGTAGGTCTTGTTTCATTGCTATATTCTTAATCTTTTTCACAATTCGTTAAGGGCCAATATACCATGGTTGGAATTTACAGGGCCCCTTCAAAGCGATATGTTGTGTGGACAACCACACCCCATTCCCTATTTGACAATCTGGAAGTCTACAATGCCAGTCAGCATTCCTTTTGTATATGTTTTAGACTGTTTTAAATTGTCTTGAGTTGTCTGTTGCAACTCCTTTATTTTTTTGATGTAGTTCTGGGCTGCCAGCACCCCAGATAGAGGATAAGGAGGGAGTACTATAAAGCGAGGATGAAAACAATAATTACACTGGAAAAGTGAGAATTTGGTAGAGCTATACACAACATTATTATAGGCAAATTCTGCTGCCCTCATAAAATCGTCCCAGTCCCCTGTGCTATTTAACTCTTGATACCATATGTATTGCTCTAAACACTGGTTCAGTCTTTCCGTCTGTCCATCTGTTTGGGGATGATAGTCAGTGGACAGACTGCTGTCAATGTGCAGTATCCCACAAAGAGCCCTCCAAAACATAGAAACAAACTGAGGTCCACAATCAGTCAGCATAACAGAAGGAAGACCAAGAAAGTGCACAATAGCTAGTAAAATGGTATCTTCAAGTTTCTTGGACATGGGTTTATCTTGCAAAGGGGTGAAATGAGCCATTTTTGTTAACAGATCTACAGTGTCCCTGATTGTACAATATTCTTGTTCTGTCATGGGTATCTCTACAATAAAATCCATGAAGAGTGTATGCCAAGGAGTGGAAGGAGTAGGTAGTGAGGTTAGCAGTCTAGTGGGACTACTCTTGTGTATACAATGTTTTGTGTCAGTGGTGAGAGTGGGCCACCAGAAATGTCTTTTAAGCCACTTTAATATTTTATTGTCACCTGGGTGACCAGCTAGGACTTGTGTTTTTCAATGTTCTAAGGCCTGTTGTGGTAAGGTGTTAGTAGGAACAAACAACGGTCCTTGTATGTTATGCATATCTTTCATCCTATGACTGTCATGATTGTGAATGATGCCCTCTGCTGCTTTGGTTGCCTGTGCTTTAGCCACTTCTGTTATGAAACTCTCTTCATATCAAGTGATATGCACACCTCAGACCCAATTTAGGGACTGATTTAGTGTTCGGTGGATGGGGTTACTCCATCAAAAATATGACAGATATCTCGTCTGTCACATTAGGATTCCATTTTATCCTCT
Organism: Pleurodeles waltl; assembly: GCF_031143425.1. Taxonomy (NCBI): domain Eukaryota; kingdom Metazoa; phylum Chordata; class Amphibia; order Caudata; family Salamandridae; genus Pleurodeles; species Pleurodeles waltl. Next base: position 344,794,864 of record NC_090442.1, read on the forward strand.
GGGCATCATATTATGGCATATGGGATATCCGTCACCTATGTGACGGAGTAACCAATCCACCAAACTCTAGATCAGACTCTTAGGGTGAAGGGTAATGATTTTTATAAGTCACTCGTTAATTAAAGCATGGGCACAGTTCAACATCCTGTTTTGGTACAAAAAACAGTGGAGAGCAGGCCGGTGAACAGGATAGCCTAATGAACCCTATGCGTAGCATTTTAGCAAGATATTCCTCAAGATGAAGTTTTTCTTTCTCAGTGAACACCTATAGTCTACTGCAGGGAATACAAAGCCAATGAAGGAGATTGATTTAACAATATAAGGGCCTATGTGGAGGAAGAGTAGTTGCTTTTTGTTTGCCAAAAAGGTCTGCAAGATCCTGATAACAGGGGGGTATGATAGGAGTGGTGACTTCAGACAGGCCACCAAAGTCTTTACTTCATCAGTTCTAGAAAGCAGAGTTATACAATGCTCCTCACAGAATACAGAACGAAGAATAATGGAGTATTTTTCCCAGTCAATATCTGGATTATGGATCTCCAACCAAGAAATTCCCATGTAACTTGGAACTGCGGGGCTTGGATTAAATCAAACCTTATTCGCTCCCTGTGGTTCTCTTGAATACCTAACCACACATCATCTGTAGAGTGAGTGATAGGACAAGACCGCAAGGCACTTCTGTCTATATTTTTAATTACATCCACCAAGTCCATGGGTACAACTGGTAAATTATATTGTACTGCTAAAAATGTGTCCATTAAGTTCCCAGCCTCAATAACTGAAAACATGCAGAGCCCACCTCCCATGTCAACTGAATGTTCACCTAGAAATTGCAATACAAATGTATGGAGGTAATCTCTGCCAAGGTTTTTGAGGCTGGGTGAGATTGAGGACCCAAAATACTTGCCTCAATAGGTCTCGGGACTCCAACTTTCACAACCACTTTTTCTTTTAGTTTTCAGCATATAATCCTGTAAAAAGTGACATTTATTTCCACATCATAGACAAAGGTTCATGTCACGACGTCCTTGTTGTTCCTCCTCATTTAATGGGCCTCTGAGACTTATTTGCATAGGTTCTGAGTCATCAGTAGTTTTTCAGGGTCTGCTTGTTTCTCCCTGTACACTAAAACTTTGGTTTTAGACCTTTGTCTATTTGGCTGCCATTCTGAAAGACAATGGTCTAATTTGACCATTAAATCTATGATGTCACTGCAATTCTCCAGAGAGATCTACAGTTTGGGCTAGGAGGTCCTTTAACTCATCTTTGAGTCCTCTGTAAAACAGAGTCTTCCTTTTGTTTACTGACCCATCTGCTTCAGTGACAAGTCAATGAAATATGGTTATATAGGTCATAAGACCTTGATGCAGATTGAGTAGTTCTGTAACCACAGATTGTATAAAATAATGATAATTGAACAGTCTTGTTAATTCGGCTTTAAAGGCTGAGTAATTATACAGTAATGAATCATCTTTTTCAACTAATGGAATGAACCAAGTAGCAGCTATTCCCCATAGGTAAGATAACACAAATGCTAGCTTTGACTGCTCATTGGTGAAACAAACTGGTTTACAAATGAAGTGTAATTGGCACTTATTAACAAAGGTAGCAATTTTCACAGGGTCCCGTGTAAACCATTACGGAGGAGCCAAAGGTATGGTAGGAGGGGTAGTGACATGAATAATCGGGGCCCCAGAAACCTGACCTGCTCCTGCCGAAGCAAATTGAGTAAATGTATCTACTGATGATTTTCCTTCTTGCCAAGCCCCCTGACTTTTAGGACCTGCATTTACCACACCCTGTAAGGCATCGACTCTTCGAGTCAATGCCTGAGTCTCCTTTTGCAAATTACTGATCATATGAGCCAAGTCTGCGAAGGTAATCTCCCATGCCTCCATTGCACAGAGGCAAACATTTTGTGTGGGCTTGCCGTCCTATCGGGATCTCACCTGTTTTTTTTCGCTGGAGTGCAATGCACCATGAGGACTAGTCCAGACCTCTCTGTTGGAAAAATAAAACACAACAAAGGTCAAAGTCAAGCCTGCCCTACCGGGAAGAGGGGAATGAAGACAAATGGAAGACGTCTTTAAAAGGTTATGCAAGTCCTACATCTGTGCCTCATAAGTTCCTTTCAATCTCTTCCTGTAATCAAAAAGAGACAGTATTTACTAAATAATAGTGTGTATGTATTCTCTTACTCTGTACGAAAACCCAAACTCAGTGTATGTATCTGATGATTCACTCCTTCATCTGGTGAGTAATGAAAAGGTGTACAGCAATGTGGCTTTCCTATATATAAAAAACAAGGAAGATACCGATAATTTTAAGTATGGGAAAATATCCATATTGTAAGTATAATAAGTGTCAAGAGTAACATGCCCCCCTTTTGGTATAGTCTGGTTCATGAAAGAATCACTGGACTTGCAGATTCAGAACATATAACAAATGAATAAACATCTACCTATATGTGGATGCAATGCATTACCTCATGCTTCAGATAACTAACAAACATACAGTGCGTTATTTCAATCAAGGTAAATGCAGTTAGGACCAAAATTACAAGCTTTATAAGAATCTGAATATTGTGGCTAATAACTAGGTTTGGTACCATAAAGTCTTAGTCTATTAATGCTCACAATACTTTTTGAGCTTTTGTTACAGGTTTTGCAATAACCAGGACATCAGAAACAAACATCACCAAATGAATAATAATAAGCGTCCTTATGTTTAAAAGATCTCAGTGCATACAACATGTTACCCAATTATGAATCACCATTTGCTTTTCTCCTTTTGTGTTTTCGTTTAGGTTCTTGCAGTGGACAAGCTCCCCAAATGAAGAGGAATGCAAAGAACAACCCAGCAAACCAGCATGCGGCTGAGAGGTGAGGTTGAGCTGCAGGAGAATCCTCGAGGATGCAAGGGAACCCTAGAGGATGACCGGAAAGCGTAGATCCAGAAGCGCAATGTCAGGTAGGTGAGATCAGGAAATCACTGGCCACAACAGAATGGAACAGAATACGGCATCCTGTGGTGCAGTGAGCAGCTTTATAGTATACATGCTCCACCCTGAAATGAGCCACAATACTCTAGGCAGGCATTCAGATACACCAATATTGTACTACATATTCTTGTAAAAATACTAGAACGATATGTGAGCAAGAAACTGTCCATGCATCCTGAAGACCTAAAACTCCTAGAAGAGGAGCAGTTTGGATTTAGACCAGGGCATGGAAATGAATCACAACTGCTATTGGCATAGGAGGAACTCCAGTTCATGATGCATGTCGGTCAGTTGGCAGTTCTGATAATACTCGACCTATCAGTCACTTATGACACAGTCAATCAAAAACATAACTGGCAAGGCTAGCTATGAGTAACGTTAGTGATACAGTATTGAAATGGATGTGTTCATAGTTGTCAGATCATTGCCAAGTGGTTTCCTTACCCCCTTACTGCTCTGATTTAAAAAATATTGAACACAGCACTCACAAGGGTCTGCATTGAGCCCAGTTATTTTTAACATTTATATGTGGCCTCTAATAATTCTTGTTAAGTCCCATAACATCAGGCTTGTCAACTATGCTGATGCCACACAATTGATACTATCACTAGAAAGCAATAAGCCTGATGTTTTAGACTCCTTCTATAATTGTATGAAGAACATTGTCAATTAGCAAGACAAGAACTTCTTAAAATTCAAGACTCAGGCACAGTTCAGAATCTGGAGATCATTTCTGACAATAAGCTGTCCCTCGAGAGCCATGTTAATGAAGTTGCTGCTGCCTGCTTTGCACTTCCCGGAGTACAAGGAAACTCCTGCGGATGCTGCCCTCCCAAGCTAAAATTTGACTACTGGATTATCTGGTAGACAGACTTTATAGAGTTTAAGCAGCAGCTGCAAAATTGGTATTAAACAAGTGAAAAATATCCTCTTCCTCCAACACTATTAAACTTCTTTAAATAATTCTTAAAGTGCTTCAGGACAAGGGCCCCATGTCCCTGCAAAGAAGATTAAAAATGTATTTTCAAGGGAGGAACCTCTGATCAACAACTTCAAATCTTATCTATGTTCCAAAATTTCTGAAAACAAGACAGGGCGTTTGAGTTTTTATGATCAGAGGTGCTCAGGTGTGGGATAAATGACCAGCCACTTTAAGATCTGCATTGTCATTCTGTATATCAGGAAAGTTCTAAAAAAACCTGGCTCTTTCCAGTGTAATTAGCATTTACTGATCTGGCACTTTTTGATAGCAGTCTGTTCTTTGTCTAAATAGAGGTTCCTGCCCCAGGATACTTGTATGGTGATACTGCACTCTAAAAGTAGTATAAGTAAATAAATAACTGTCTTGCCTGAACATGGTAATATTGGCCCACCCCCGATTGGCATGTTTATATTTATTTATAGCTCCCTATTAAGGTGCACTACATATGTCCAGGTCTTGTAAATTGAATGCTACTTGTGGGCCTGCAGCGCTGATTGTGCCACCCACTTAAGTAGCCCTCCAACTATGTCGAGGGCCTGAAATTGCAGAGCCTGTGTGTACAGTTTTACATTTCCATGTCCACCTGCAAAATAATCCTTTTGCCAGGCATAAACCTTCCCTTTTTATTTATACATATAAATCACCCCTGAGATAGGCCTTGACAACCCAGGGGGCAAGGCCCAATGTATTTGGAATGCAGGACATGTACTTTAAAGTTTTACAAGTTCCTGGTTGTGCAAAAACCTCAAACTCATTTTTCAGTACAGCAAGGCCATTCTCTCCTATAGGATAACATGGGGATTATTTTATTGCATTTTTCTAAGTGTAATCCACAATCTAGAAGAAATGAGTTTTTCAAATTTGGTGTCTCTGAACTGACAATTACAAATTCCAACCTATTGTGAAGTCAGATTTTAAATTGCAGTTCTGAAAATGCCACTTTTAGAAAGATGGCATTTTCTTACTATAGTGCGTTGGTGCCTGCTGCCCGTCTCTGAATACATATCTGGGGAGGGTGGTAGCTGGGCTTTGTTCATTCCCTCTAGACAGCCGCACGCAAAAGGAACATAGGTGTGACTTGATGGGTCATCCACATCCTGATAGGCATTCCAGGCAGCATGGGAGGGAGGAGCTGGGTACAGCCTTACATGTATACCTGAATAGGCTGTATCCTGTCCCCACAAAAAAGGGCTGCATACCCCTTAAGTAGATCTGGAGCCAAGGGGGAAGAACCTCTGTGCACTGCAGAGACCTTTCTTTGAAGCCCGCCCCCACTTCAAAGACCCAATGGGGTATAAGTACTGGACCTCTGACACCCCCACTGCAGTACAATTCTGGACTGGTGGATAGTCTGCTAGGAAGAAGGACTGCTGTGCTGCTATAAGGACTGTCACTCTGCTGGACTGCTAGTCCGTAGGCTTCTGCTTTGCTGGGCTGACCTGCTGCATGCTACCCTCTTGCCTGGAAGTGAGTAGGATTGCACCTGCATCTTTCTAAACCAGGGAGACTCCAAAGGCCAGCTGACTGGTCTCCTGTTTTCTGAAGCCTCATGGAAATAAAAAACTTCCAACCTACCTGCATCTACACCTGGACTCTGCTATCTGTGAGTCTACCCTGCCAAGTAGTGCCATTCCAGTCCTGTACCCTTGGAAGTGAGCCTAAGCTGCTTCTTCCAGGAACCCATGCATCCACATTGTGACTGGTGCATCTTCACTATTGAGGGGATCAGAATTGGGACACTTTTCCTCTGTGTGGAACAGAGCTGTGTAAAGCAGACCTGCGCATCACCTTCAGAACCAGCACATCACCCTTGGAATAGACGTATTCTCTGCAACGAGAGCACAACCAATGTATTGCTGTCAGACCAGCGTATCACCCTCAGAACCAATGCAATGCAGACTTTGCATTGAGAAAGAAAATACATTTCCTTCTGTTGTGGGATCGGAACTGGTGCATTACCTCAGCTGCACCTTGCGTCTTCCTCGATGTTGATGCAACCAGGATCAAGGTACTTTTGTTAATTGGACTGCACTCATCCGCGATCAGCCTGAACTCTTGACTTTGCCCTGGTCAGGCGCAATCAGATATCCCCAATTTGCACATCTTGCTTCTAAACACTATTTTACAGTTTATTATTTGAAAATATTAACTCAAGTTACTCAACTTGTACATATTGGATTTTTGTTGTTGTGGGCTTGTTTTAGTTTTTAAATTAAGTCTCATTTTTCTAACCAGGTGTGGTATCTCTTTGTGTGGCTGTTTTACTGTTGGAGGTGTTGCACAAATACTTTACACATTGCTTCTTAAGTTAAGCCTTACTGCTCTATGCCAAGCTACCAGAGGGTGAGCACAGGTTAAATTAGGGTGTGTTTGTGACTTACCCTGACAACAATTGGGGTTCCTGCTTGGACAGGATGCATACCTCTGCCAACCAGAAACCCAATTTATAACATTCAGCATACGTTCTTTTGTGCCTGTTGAATAAGCAATCACTCCCATTGCAAGTGATTAAGGGGAACAGATCGTACTTTCCATACCTACTGAAAACAAAGTGGCTTATTTACAAACCCCTGTGGCACTGGGCAGCACACCAGGTGCCCCTTCCTCCACATATACAATCATTAATGGTATTTTGCTCCTTCCATGTGTGCTCCAGAATGCAGTACACATGGAAAAATCAAAAATGAGGAAAAATAAAAGTATTTCTTCTCATTGCACCACTCTAACGCCACCCCTGGGGTGACATTAGATTTTTGCGCTGTCTCAGGTTTACAATTTCCTGTAATTCTGGCAGAGTGTCAAAAGCAATGGGTGTTGTGTTGGAACGCCCACAGCCGCACTCATTGCATGCCCCTCTGCTGCAGAAAACTGTATCGACGGGTCCATATAAACAAGGCGGTGTTAAGTCACGCAAAGTGGCTTAGCGTCACCTTGTAAATGTGGAAAAAGCCACTGGAGCGTCGCTGAAAACTGACACTCAGGTAGCGCAAGGGGCTTGTAAATAAGCCCCTGAGTGGTACTCTCCTTTTGGACTATGGATAGAATCCCAGAACATATCACCTGGCATCTGGGACCTAATGGGGGATGTAGAAACTGATGCTATCCTTGAAACACAATAGTATGGGTTTTGAGGAGGTGTGTGGCCCCTTTTTCTCTAATAAATTTCGGAAATTGACATGCCCTGAATACTGTACGTGAGCCTTCTGTGAATCAATGTTCATGTTTAATGCATGTGTCATAATTGTGTGGTACTTAACAGAAGTAAGTGGGGGCATGAGGGCTGGGCCAATACGTGAGAGGAGTAGGGTCTCATACACCAGCTGCTCATTGGACTTTCAAACATGCTATAGACACACTGTCTTCCTCAAATCCTGGATGGAGCTGGGGGGAATAATTGAAAAAGCTTGTCATTTCTGTTAATTTGTTGACAGCGCCCGCAAGCCTTTGAGTGTAGTCGGGTGTATGTGTTTCTTTTCACAAGCGAGCGATAACAAGAATTTGCAGCGATAATTATAAAAAGAATTGACTCCTAAACATGCATGATAGGAAAATGCTATTTAACATTCGTATACTTCGCATGTTGGGATTTTTCGATCTCATGTCTGGTGCCGGAAATATCCCTGAATAAGATTTGTCTGGCAACAAGTTCAGTTCATGTGCAGAGCTAATGATACATTTAACATTTTTTTTTAATGAACGTTCTAATTTTCTATTTAGTTTAGTGAGACTTTAGTTCTAAATTATATTTTTAATCAGGGTGTGAAAAGCTGCAAAGATAAGCACCTGGAACTGAATTTTTTAAAGCTCATCTGCGTTACAAAATGTAAAACAGACAATTTTAGAAAAGGAAGGTTGAAATAAAGGGCTGTTTCCGGAAATGTGGAAAATAGTAATGCTACTAAACAAGGCCAACCAAGGCTGCTATTTCCCTGAAACTGCAGCGTCCAGAATTTTTCAGTTCAAGCATCGCTGGAAAACATAGGACTTCAAGCAGTGGCGAACAGTCTGTGTGTATCGTCTGTATTACTTTGGGGACCTTCAGTCACTCAAATGAACGTTCAGCCCGTAGCCCTAGCAAATACTAATAAATATTCTGCCAATTTCATTCTGCAGTCAAAAGGTATCATTTTGTTTGTATGTATATATGTATATGTATTTATATGTATTTATATATGTATGCATGTATGTTTATTGAATGTTCTGTGGCATGCCCCTGAGCGGGGCAAGGCAGCAGGCTGTGGCTGAGAACTGCTCAACATGACCTGATAGCCATCAGACAATGTCCCTGGAAGCATTGGCTTTTAATGGGAAAGCTTCAAGTGTGAGACATTCAATATTGGTTCCCAAGGAAAGCCAGATACTTTTGGCACCTTTATCTTGTGAAGAGTTCCACTTCTGGACTTAGGGCATGATGTAGACATTGGCGGACAAGTTACTCCATCACAACAGTGATGGATATCCCAAATCTGCCGAAATCTAAATCCCATAGTATTTAATCAGATTTAGAATTCGGTGGATGGGATATCCATGACTGTTGTGACAGAATAACTAGTCTGCCAATATCTAAATCAAGCCCATAGTCACTTTATTGGAGCTTAGATTTCTCCAGCAGGGCAAGGCTGCAAGCTGTAACACAACTGGGCTCAACAAGGCTGGATACCTGTCAGATGAGGTCCCGGTGAAGCATATTTTTGCTTCTGAAAATCTCCAAGTTGAAGCAGCCTGAATCTTTGGAAAAGGTGTAATGCACCTACGTCATATTGACTTTGCAGGTTTGGCCCAATCTTCTAGAGGTCAAAAAGATTCTAACTTCCAGGTTTTTTAGAGTAGTAGAAGAAGTACTAAATGACACAGCCATGGGTCCAAGGATCTCATGAACTGCACTTAGAGGTCAAGACTTACTCTAACAGAAGTCAGCAGCAGGGGCCAGGCCAGGTCCAGCTGAAACTGCTCTTCTGGGCGAAAAGGATTTTTAGCAGTTTGTTGAGCTCCTGTAGCTTAACAGATGGTCATTTAGCTGATCCTTGGAGTTCCCTATCTTTGTCGTAGGCACAGGTGGGAGCAGGTTCAGCCTTTAGGTGCAGTACTTCTTTTGGCTTTCACTGGTCCAGTAGTGTTTTAATGAGTGCACCGTGGGGTGACACATTTATGCCTGGCACTAGAGTGGGGATGGGATGACTCCTTCTCCCACTCTGATTAATAGGGAAAAAGATCCCAGAAGTAGCCCTATCAATGTTTGCAGCAGTTCCTGTGTGTCCTACTGCAAACAAACCGACAGTGCCTCCCTCCACCTAAAACCAAGATGGCAAAACCTTTCTCCCCTTGTTCAGGGCTCCTCTGCCACCATAGGGGTATGCCCAGAGAAATAAGCAGCTCCTCCCCTGTGGTCACTTCAAACCACTCTTGGGAGCAGTTCCTCTACATTCATCTCTCCTGGTTCCTGACTGACAAGGTGGACAAAGGAGGGTCCTTCCAAGGTGTCAGCTAACAATTGCCTTTGACAGGGTAGGGGTCTTTGAAGATAAATAGGCTGGTCGTCATGTCTCAGAACAGAACACCTCTCATCACCCAAGGCCTTTGTCTCAACTTAGGGAGCAGGTTTACAGTTCATCATGGGGTTTATTCAGCTCCGGGGTGACAGTTGGGAAATCATGCATATTGGGTTCCAGAGGCTTCAGGCAAAGAAAATGTAACTTTCAAAAGGGATAGTTTCCAAAATATGTATTACATATCAGTGAGAAATTGGGTTACTGGGGGAGGGGCTTGAAATCCTACTCAGGTAGCAACCACAATTGTTGTCAGGGTGAAGCATCAGCAAACCCCATATTAGCCTATACCTAACCCTCTGGTAGCTTGGCACAAAAGCAGTCATGCTTAACTTAGAGGCAATGTATAAAGTAGTTAGGCAGCACAGAAACAGTAATAAATTAAGAACACAACACAAGAAGATTCACCCACCAATTTATAAAAATAGAGTGAATAGTAATACATGATTTGAGATGAAAATGACACAAATCCAATCAGTAGAAATGGAGATATGCAGTTTTAGAGAATTAGATGAACATAGTGCCAACTGAGGGTATCCAGTCATGCTGGACCGGGACAAAGTCACAAGATCATACACACCACAATAGAGCACAGGCAAATCACAGGATAAAGTCACCTTGCTACGCTGCTCTGCATCACAGGGAAGGGGCAAAAATGTGCCATAATTATCAAACACAGCATATTCCTGCCCTTTCCCCGTGCACTGAAACCCTTTTGAACGGATAGCTTTTTTGTCCAGGGAGGGATGCCTCTTACACTAAAACAATCCTGAGAGGAAAAAAACAAAGAGAAATAAACATTGGCATATCGTTTTGGCACATTCCCAGGATTACAAGTTCCCGTAATTTGAGAATGCATCACAATCCATGGATGTTGGATGGGAACATCAAGGCAACCCCCATGGAAATGCCTCCCTGGTGCAGAGTAATGTAATGCAGTGATTTGCGCTGCTTTACATTACTCAAGATTTGTGAAGGTGGCCTTGAGTGGCTTTATAAATCTCACTTAAGGTTTGCGTTGCTCTTGCTGACATTCTGTAATGCAAGAGTGAAGCAAACCAGGCCATAAATAAGGCCCTTAGTGTGCAGTCTGCACTGCCTTGCTTTGAGGGGCTTCAAGACAGATTTGGTGGAACCTTTAGTTAGGCTATTAAAGTACCTTTAACTCTACTTCACCAGGAGGGGAACCACTTGGGGGTTTGGGGCAGGACTCACTGAAGTTGACTCATGTGCAGGGTCAAGATGGTTGGACCTTTTTCTGTGTCTGAAGCTCTGATATGATCAGGGGGCAACCAACTAGTCATCAGAACCAGTCTGGTAGCCCTGGCTGCAAGCAGAAAAGCAGGTGTCAGGTGAGGGCACAAGGCAGGCTTCAGGTAACAGGGCATTCCTCTTGGTGTAGCAAAGTAGTCCTCTGAAGTACACAGCAGGCCACAGACTGCTGTGCAGTCCTCTGACAATCGTTCTACAGGTTCCGGTGTGAACTGAAGAATTGGTCTGAGTGATATTTTTAAACGTAGTGGCCTCCTTTGAAGTGGGAAAAGCTTATGACATTCTCAGCCTCCCTGTCCTTATCCCAGGTTGTCTGAGGACACAATGACCTGGTGTGAACTCCGTTGTGAGTTTGCTGTGGTTTGTGATAGTTCTTCCTCATCCTGCCTAGTTGGCCCATCCTTCCACCACCCAGTCTCTCTATTGTATGGCTGTCTGGGGGAATGCACAAAGGCCAACTGCAGTTTACACCCAGACATGTGAACCAGGAGCAAGGTTAGGACAAGAAAATTCCATCTTTCTAAAAGTGACATTTTCAGAATTGTGACTTAGAATCTGACTTTACCATTAAAGACATTTTCAATTACATTTTTTAAGAGACCATTATCGTAAGGGAGAGATAAGCCTTGCAGTTTAGAAAAATGAATTCAAGAGTTTGTCACTACCAGGACATGTCAAACTTAAACGTATATGCCCAATATTTTCAATACACTGCACCCTTCTCTTTGGGGTGTTTAAGGCCTAGCCTGGGAGTGACATATGCATTAAAATGGAAGGTTTGGGCTTGGCATTAGGTTTGTTTTGAAAAGTTGGAATGGCAGTTTAGAATTGCACACGAAGGCTGCAGATGGCAAGCCTGAGACATGTTTAAACAGCTACTTCTGTGAGTGGCTCAATAAGTGCTGTCAGACCCACTAGTAGCATTTAATTTACAAGCCCTGTGTACAGGTAGTACCAATTTACTAAGGTCTTACAAACACATTTAGTATGCCAATTGAGTTTAAGCCAATTTTACCATGTTTAGAGGAGAGGGCACAAGCACTTTGGCACTGGTTTGCAGAACAGATTTCCAAAAGCCAACAAAACAAGAGTTGAGAAAACAGACAGCTGAAAGCAAAACGTTTGGGGATGGCCCTTCAGAGAGGTCCAAGTCCCAAAAATTCAAAGCTTACTAGTGAATCGGGGTTTGTCATAAATATTCCTGAATGAACTTTGCGGCTTTTTCTTGGTGAAAATAACATCATTAAATTTAATATTGAATCCCAGTGCTTTCCTCAGGAACAGTTGAACCTGCTGCAGAAGTAACATAGTGCTTGTGGGTTTGACACTGTAAGCACATATTTACCATTAAGCTTTCACATTCCCTACTGTTAAATACCATTCACCCTGCATTATGAGAAGTATGGACTACTTAGGGGTGCCTTACTAATAGTGAAAGTTTTTAGAAATGTCAAAGGGGATTATTTTGCCAGGTCTAATTTACAGTTTTAAAATTGCACAGTCAGGTTATAGTGGTAGGCCTGTTGTCATGTTTCAACTGTCACTTTAGTGGGTGGCACCATGTGTTCCTACTAAATGATATTTTACTTATAGGCCCTGGGTGCATTCTGTACCATATACTGGGGACTTATACATAAGTTAACTATGTCAATTTGAGTAAATATTTTATGTTTAAAGCATATGTGGCTTGACTCACTTCTTCATCTTATGCACCTATGCTTTGTAAATGTTTGGCCACTTGCCACTTGTGACTTAATATTAGAACTTGTTTTTTGAACATTTTAGGCTTTTATTCTGACATGATCGTTGCTGCTTATTTTACAGCAGTTCAGGCCTATGGGCTGTTTTTCATTCATAGAAATTGCAAGGCCACAACTTTACCATGGCTGTGCCTAAACATCAGATATGATTTTATATCAGTTGTACATGTGTTAGAAATCAAGGTACATCACACACAATCCAAACTATCCTATGCCCACCCTCTGGTAGCTTGGCACCCAGCAGTCAGGCTTAATTTATTAGTCAATGTGCAAAGTATTTGTGTATTTGTGCAATAAATCGTGCAATAACAGTGAAAACACCACAAAAATACACCACACAGGTTTAGAAAAATAAACGAAGGTAAAAACAATCAAGATTCAATAAGCACAAGTTGAGATATCACTTTTGCAAGTTTAAAAAGAGTCTTAGATCTTAAAAATCAACAGTTGTCTCTTGTTGCACAAATTACCTGGTTTGTGCCGAAATTACCATGCACGGAGACCACCGAGGAGGAAATGCTTAGAAAAATAAGGTGTGCCTTGGATTTTCCAATGCCGTACAGATTCCAACCTGCAAGGGACTTTGCATTGATTTCCAATTACACAGTCCTGGATCCTCACTGCGATGCGGGGTTCTTTTGATGCCCAATAACGATGCCGGGAAAAATACTGGGCATGTGTGAAGAAGTCACAGGTGTTGCGTTGATTCTTCACTCAGGAAGTCCGGCTCCATCGTTCCAGCTTGGCTGTGTGTTAATCTGGCAGGGCTGTGCGTCGAATTTCCGGTCGCAACACAGGCACTGCATCGATCTTCGCTTGGCAAGTTGGGCTGCGTCGTTCCAGTTCGGCTGTGCAGTGATTTTCTCATCGCAGGCCAAGTTGTGTATTGTTTCGGGCAGGCTGTGCATCGATTTTCGGCGTCAAAGGAGTTTACTTAAAGAGATTAAGGGCCTGATTACAACTTTGGAGGAGGTGTTAATCCGTCCCAAAGGTGACGGATATACCACCAGCCGTATTACGAGTTCCATAGTATATAATGGACTCATAATATGGCTGGTGGTATATCTGTCACTTTACCGTCACTTTTGGGACGGATTAACACCTCCTCCAAAGTTGTAATCAGGCCCAAAGTCTTTTTTGGCCCAGAGACTTCAGAAAACAGGAGGCAAGCTCAATCCAAGCATGGAGAGCACTTCACAGCAAAGTCTGAGACCAGCAAGGCAGCAAGGCAACAGCAAGGCAGCAGCCCCTCACAGCAAAGCAGTCCAAGTGAGTTCCTTGGGCAGCCAGGCAGTTCCTCTGGACAGATAGCAGGATCTGGTCCAGAAGTGTCTGGTTTGGTGGGGTCAGGGACCCAGTTTATATACCCAAGAATGCCTTTGAAGTGGGAGAGACTTCAAAGAGTGGTTTTGTAGTGTACAAGGTCCCATTTCAGTACAGGTCAGCCTGTCAGGGTCCCATTAGAGGGTTTGGCAGTCCATTGTGTGAGGTCAGGCCACTAGCCTTTGAAATATAAGTGTCAGGCCCTCCACCCTTTAAACCCAGGAAGACCCATTCAGTATGCAGATGAGTGTAGGTGTGACTGAGTATCCGGTGTTTGTGATTGTTTGGGTGAAATGCACAAGGGAGCTGTCAACCAGCCCAACCCAGAAATTGATTGGAGGCAGGCTGTAAGGCACAGATGGATTTTAGGTGCAGAGAAATGCTCACTTTCTAAAAGTGGCATTTCTAAAACAGTTATATCAAATCTAACTTCACCAATAAGCTGGTTTTCCTTTCTATTACCATTCTGTCCATACTAAACATGACCCATTTACCCCTTTCTGATCAGTATCTACCACTCAAACAGTATATGAGTGTAGCCCTAATGCTGTCCCATGAAAGGAGCAGGCCTCACAGTAGTGGAAAACAAACTTGGGAGTTTTCCCCTACCAGGACATATAAAACACACAGGTATATGCCATGCCTTTTACATACATAGCACCCTGCCCTGTGGGTTACCTAGGGCCTACCTTAGGGCTGACTTACATGTAGAAAAAATGGGAGTTTAATTCTTGGCAAGTAATTTTAAATGTGTCAAAGTGGCAGTAAAACTGCACAAACAGGCCTTCCAATTGTAGAACGAAGAAGGTAAAAAGTTTGGTGGTGACCCTGCAGAGAGGCCATTTCCAACAACATAGAAATGTTTAGTGGCCTTCACTGTCCAGAGCTCCACATATGCCAGCACATCAGTTCATAAAAAATTCTGGGATGATAGTGAAAAGTTAGGTTTATGCAGCAAGCATGTTGGCAATGTGACTCTTTGTATTACTATTTCTCTACTACACATTAAAAAGGGAAACATAATTTTGTTAAGTTACATATATGTCCATCTTATATGTACATCTCAAACATGTCCACAGTTGTTAATCTTAACAATCACCATCATTGTCCACTACATTTGAAGCTCACAGAACCCTGTTCTTAAATGCATTCTACTATTATGTAAAGATTTAGCACAAAGCATCTCCAAAGTACCTCCAGTGCCACATAACATCGGTCCTTCGCTACTAATTTATCTGTTGATCAATGCTTATGCATACATTTGTAGTACTAGACATATTCATTGTGATAGGTACCTATTCCAAACATAAACGCTCTGTCATTCCTTTATGATGGCTATGAGGGTTTGAAGTAACAATCCCTAGAACACCACTATACCTTTCTTCATACATCAACTGAACCTATTGCCCATTTCAAAGGAGGAGGCCACCCAGTGCTGAGGACTAGAGGTAAGTGTAACTTGCATAATTCAGTGTAGGGCAATCCCATGGACTTACCTGAGAATTCTGCAAGATTATGCATATTCACACAAGAAGAATTCTGCTTTTAGTGCTAACTCTTAGCGGATAAAGCCCCATTGCATCTAAAATAGACACAAAAATGCATTTTGTGCTAAGAAATAGGTCTAAATGTGCTCTTGGGGTAGGATTTTATTTTTCCAAACTCACTCCCAGCATATAGCACTATTTGCTTAGCACAAAATGCACCCAAAAAGGAAGCAAAGATGGATTTTGCACCAAGAAATAGCACTAAATGCAGTAGAACATGACTAGCAAGTGTGAGCAGCTATCCATGCCCACTAAATGGGCTCTCATAGTAGGATCCTCCCCCCCCAAATTACTCATAATTATGTGAGTAGGTATAGTTGTGTAATTATAGGTAATTGTGCATCAACGAGTAACTTTAAGTGTTCCTCCTAGCACAAGTATTCCTTTGATGCCTGGGGTCTCTCTGATGGCTATTGTTGGTAGAATGTGGATTTACCTTAAAGAAATGGAAGACAAGAGATGTCTGGCAAAAGATGAACAGTTGGTTTAATTAAACACAGTGACCAGGAGAGCAGTACAGATTTGGGGTCTGATGACTGTCTCAAAGCACATTGGTTCTCAGCACCCTTATATTCAGTTCCCGATGCGTCATAAAACAATTCTATGAATTATTTGTAGAAGTGCATCCAGGTCTAGTCACAGAGTCATAAATCTGACCATCTGATAAAGTGCATAGGTGTGTCTTGACATTGCATGGACATAATGTGACCAGTATGTAACATGCTCAGATGTCTGGCATGGGGAGTGCATGATCACTGCATGTTGTATATGTGTTGTGTTCTGATTGGCTGAGTGCTCCTAACTTTATGGGGCATCTAACTTTTATGGTGTTTTGGGAATGCGCAACACTCTAGCCAACTATGTTTTTCCGGGACCAATCGCCTAGGACTGTTGTGGTATTGCTGCCTATCTGAGGGATCGATCATGGCTTTTCCTGTTCGCGCATTTGTCAAGGGCTATGTGTCACCTCACCTGTGATCTGTCAATCATTTGCTGCTTCAGGCCTAGGTTGCAGGGCTTGCCTGACAAAGTATTTCTGACTTTGGGTTGATAAGGAGGTCACATCGGGTGGATTCAACAACGGTGATATGAGTTGGTTGCTGTTTGTACACACATCATTACATTGTTTTTATCAATATTATTATTCCCCCCTCTAGTTGAATTTTCAACTACATGATCCACCCCATACTTCATGACAGTCACATTATTTGAAGTTTGGCATGCTTCCGTTGTGTCCATTCTTATTTTCAACGTTACTTGAATTCTACCTAATTTGAGGGCTGTGCTTTTCCAGCAGGAAACCTCCACTTGTAGAAAACAACACAAAAACAGCACAAGTATCATGATCGACAGCAATGACATGCACAGTCTGGTCACCTACCGGGTGAGCCAGAAAAAACAATCTAATAACCAGTCCTGCTCAAGGGCACCTTTCTCTTTCTTTATGTCAGCTTGTAGATGATGCAGTGTATTAATGTTAAGTTAGAGTCTCATTGTTCAGGTTGTTACCGGGAATAAATGTACAACAGGATGCACTGATCTTCGCGCACATCCCACCCTCCATTGCGGTCATCAAGTCCAACACATACCGATGTTGCTTCACCATGAGGCAGATTAGTCTTAATTCTTCCTTGATAGCATTTAAACTGAGCTCAGTGTTGTTTAGCATTTTCATCATCTCCCACCTTGTTGTTTGCAACTAGTGGGCATTTGCTTTGGTCTGTAAGGTGAAGAAGGGTATGGACCCTCCTGCGTTTACTTGAGCATTAGTGAACAGTCTAAATTCCTCCAGAATGTTCTTGTACTAACTCCAGACAAAATAATCAGTAGTTTTTATTTCTCTTGTCTGATGCAACGGAGTTGTTTTCTTCTGTAGTGGATGTTTGAACAACTCAAACTGGTCTTCTTCAGGGTTGACCACAGATGAGGTTATGGTTATGAGGTAGCAGAGGTCCTGCCATCCTGGGACAAGCTGAGCATAGGCAAATTCTCCACACTGCCAGTAGAAATCCATCAGTGCGGATGTGCCACAGTGCATGTCTGGTACGTGCAGGATTGCTTCACAATTCTCATTTGTGCTGAGCCGGATCTTCCTTTTGCCTCTGAAACACAAGGAATACAGTCTAAGTTTCTGTACAATTAGGTGTTGTCCCTTCACTTCTAGCCATGTCTACCTATCTATCTCAGCATTTCAGGTGTCCTGACATGGGGTGTCTATGCTGGTATTCAGTCCTCCCCTAAGAAACTAATTTCACTATGTATCATTGAGGTGGATGGCCCTACACAGGAACTTCATGTATGGGGTCCATTTGTTGTTATAGAAGACTGCCCCAAGCATGCTAAGGGCCACCCTGGGACCACAGATAGAGGTGGGAGTGGGAATATTGGTGCATGATGTGTTGGTTTTGATACATCCAAGAACATCTTTTCTGGAAAGTCTTAGGGCCAAACAGTGTCCTATCCTGCAGTGCCTTGCCTGTGCATCCTATCTAGCTTGGTTTGAATATCGCCAGGCTTGGTGTAAAGGTACAGTGCGGTGGTATTGGTCTCATATCGAGTGACGTTTACTACCACCCTATGCAGTTCCAATGGATGAGACATTTTGCTTTCTCGGGAGCTATCTCCTGGGATAAATGAAGCCTATCTGAGCCTATGGCGTGTGGTATCAGTGAACAGATGTATCATGGTCTGGCTGATGTCTGCATGTCTAGGGCAGTCATGTGCTGATACCATGGGCCATATTTATACTTTTTGACGCAAAACTGCGCTATCGCAGTTTTGCGCCAAAAAGATTAGCGCCGGCTAACGCCATTCTGAAGCGCCATGCGGGCGCCGTATTTATTGAATGGCGTTAGCCGGCGCTAGCAGACCGGCGCTGCCTGGTGTGCGTGGAAAAAAACCACGTACACCAGGCAGCGCCGGCGTTGGGGAAAATGGCGTTAGGGCGTCTTAAAATGGGGCAAGTCAGGTAGAGGCAAAAAAATCGCCTCCACCCGATTTGCGCCATTTTTAACGACGCCCAGACGCCATTTACATGACTCCTGTCTTAGTAAAGACAGGAGTCATGCCCCCTTGCCCAATGGCCATGCCCAGGGGACTTCTGTCCCCTGGGCATGGTCATTGGGCATTGTGGCATGTAGGGGGGCACAAATCAGGCCCCCTTATGCCAAAAAAAATAAAAAGAAAAAAAAATTATACTTACCTGAACTTACCTGACTGTCCCTGGGATGGGTCCCTCCATCCTTGGGTGTCCTCCTGGGGTGGGCAAGGGTGGCAGGGGGGGTCCCTGGGGGCATGGGAGGGCAGCTGTGGGCTCATTTTGAGCCCACAGGTCCCTTAACGCCTGCCCTGACCCAGGCGTTAAAAAGAGGCGCAAATGCGGGGTTTTTTGCCCCGCCCACTCCCGGGCGTGATTTTTGCCCGGGAGTATAAATACGACGCATTTGCGTCGCAGTCATTTTTTTAGACGGGATCGCCTACCTTGCATCTCATTAACGCAAGGAAGGCGTTCACGCAAAAAAAGGACGCTCATTCCTCATACTTTGGCGCTAGACGCGTCTAACGCCAAAGTATAAATATGGAGTTAGTTTTGCGTCGAATTTGCGTCGAAAAAAACGACGCAAATTCGGCGCAAACGGAGTATAAATATGCCCCTGTGTGTTGTGTTAGTCTGTGTAGTGTGGAATACTAATACTAGGTTCAGTGTAATTGTAAGTGATGTGAGAAAAGGCCCTACACCAGCGCTGTAGAAATGTAGCGGTAGGCTCCATGTAACAAGGGGGATTTTTGACTATGGATGGATGTGGCCACACCCACTGCAAACAGAGGCTGTACAATGGTGCAAAAATACATAACTTCTGGGGCTTTGCAAGTTTTGAGTTGGCTTTCTGTGGAAACATCAGTTGGCTTCTGGCGATCGGGCTGTCTCTGCTCTTGGCAAAAGTGCTGCAGTACCGATGGTGTCTTTGCTCTTGGAAAAATAGTTCATAGAAGAATGTTCAAAGAACAGTCCAAAACAGTCAGTGGTCGTTGTCTTGCACACTTAGGTCTTGTCGGGGTTCTGGAAATTGCTGCTGAAGAGGTGGCAGGCCACTGTAGAGGTGATGCACTTGTGGCTCAGTCGCAAACGTAGTGGATAAGAGCTGTGGGGTGTAGGTTAGCTTAAGAAAAATATACATCATTATTTAGACACAGGAGATTCCTGTGCCTTTCTTTTTTATGTATATTCTGTACACTTATTTTGAAAGTTGTTCCATATGGGGCAACTGTTTTTAAGGAGCAGTGAGTGTTTTAGTTTTATTTTGCAGCCCATTTGGTCTTCTCTTCGTGTCATGGGAGAGGAGGGCGTATCTATGGGGTGAACTTTATAGGATTATTCCTTTTTCCCAATGTGTGTGTGTGCTTTACCAATGTGGATGGGACCTTTTGATCTTCATATGTGTGGAGCTATATGGAAGGAAAGGGGCATGTCACAATTTGGGGGTTTCTGGTGATCTCAATGTGCTCTGAGAACACATGTATGCCCCTTTTTGCCCCTACACATGGCGTGCAATGAGGTTCTCCCTAAGGGAGTCAAGTGTCCTGGCTATGCCCTTGTTCTGGAAACTTCATTTTGGGCTACTTTTTGTGGGTCTTTTGGTGCATCCCTAGTTTTTCATGTAATGCTGTTTTTCTTGAGGTATACTGGAGGGGGTTGAAGAGGTGCTCTGTGGCTCCAATGCAATCTTGATGCAGCAATGACTGGAACCGGGCATATTGCCTACGCTGACAGAATGTGGGAGGCCTTGTGTGATCTGATCGACAGGCCGGGTTCAGCAGTAAGCATATCCATGTACTTTGCATGGGGCTGTGATGGTCATTTACAGAATCCCTTTCCCTCCCGGCACTCCCCTCTCCCTTGGGTCCAGGATGTTTTGGGTATGCTGCCCCTGCTGGGAACAGGGACTTCTACCTGGTGACATTCTACTCTCACTCTATTGTAGGGACATGATCGGATGAGCAGTCTTTGGACGTTTGGAAGCCTTTTGGAAGAGGAGGATGCAGAGAAATTGCTTATGATGGGAGTCAGGTGCTCAGCCTGATAGGGGTAACTAACTGGGATGGCTGATTGCTGTGGTGAATTTCCCTACTTACTGGTGCCATGTTGTTGCTTTGTAATCTGTCAGATTTTTGTGTGAACTTTGGAGTTCTATGGGGACATCAATATCCCAAGTGCTCTGGAAACCTGGCTCCCAGCACTGGAACATCGTTTCATCTTAGAACTGAAAAGGGGCCTATATTGGTCTGGAGGATACTGGTATTAGAGGTGCTGTAGTTGGAAATAGGCACAACAAGGAAAATTTGCTCCCGGGCTAGGTGTCCGTGAATGGGGACTGTTCGATCTGGTTATTGGAACCCATCCCAATTGGACTTGGGAATGGGGATCTGGGTGCTTGCCCTGCCCCCTTGTCAGACTGCCCTCCTCCTGGGAAAAATGGGGCCTAGCATCTGAATGGCAGACTCTAGTGAGGATCTTCAATAGACAAAATGTACAGCAGCCCTGAGTTTTTCCCAAATGCAGGTAAAGGTGTGGGCTTTCTCCTAATGTTGTCACTAGTCTTCATTTTCTAAATATGTTTTGAAGTAGGTATGATGTGAATGTAAACTTATTGGGGGTTTCGGACTACCTGTGTATTTGAGTTTTTGCAATTGTATAAAGCCATTGCCCTCCAAGGCAGTAACCCCTCTCTGCTGCGGTTGTGGCCTCAGTCCTTGCTGGGCTGGGTTCCCTGTCTGCTATTGCTGTTGCCATGTGTTTGGCCAACAACCTGATCGCTCCTGTAGGGTTGAGGTGGCTGCCTGATTTCCATGTGGCTGAATGTAGGATGCATTTGGGTTGACCTGGGCTTTTTTTGTGGTTTGGGGATTTTGCAGGGACTGGCCAAGTCTTATTGCTCTTTGCTGTGGGCCATGTGGCCCCTTATGTGGCGATAGTAGCTCTCTCTGAGATCTGGCTGCTGCCAGCCTCCCTGACCTTTGCCGTTAGGACTGGGTAGAAACCCTCTGGGGTTCTGAGGTGAAGCTCCCTTCAAGACTGGTGCTATTTGCATGCTTGCATGCAGGCTCCCTTGAGGGCAGTCATTATTAGTTTATTTTAGACCAGGTTGGTGGTACCTCTTTGGGCTTGCTGCTGCTTTCCTGCTAGGGTTTGCTGTCTAATCCTACAATGCTGTCCAGTCAACTGTGTTTTTCAGTGGTCAGCTCCTTTTTTAATACAATCTGGGGCCTGTGCCGGTCCATGTCTGCCCTGTCTCTTGTTCTCATTGTTCCCTTATTCTGTCTTGAAAGTCTATCATGGTTTCCACAGGCTTTATGCTCTTCGCCATTAATCCTCCTATGTCCGGGCAATCAGGGAACATTTCCCTCAGGCCTGTCCATATCTGGAATTAATTTAATGCGGCCCCATCATGCTTGGTATTAGTCAGTGTGAATACTGGGATGCAAGCCTGAGAAAATACTATGGTAGTCTGCTCTCCGATGAGGCTGCTGATCAGATTCTTAACATCGCCTATTTCTAGGTTTATTCCTGCTGTATTTTTCTCAAAAGATGAGATCCATTTGCTTGCCCGGTCCATCAATGGGGGGAGTTTGGTCCTGAGTCCTTTGTTCATCCGGGCCCATGGTCCCTGACGTGCCCATCTGTAACAACGGGCATATTTTGGTTTGGAATAGGTCCACTGGTTTTTCCTCACCATAGCACTCTCACTTCCTTCATGTAGGGGAAGCTTTATTTGGGTTCTCCATCTGCATGCTGGATGCAGTCTTCTGCGACGACGATATCCTCTGGTTTGAAGGATCTCTCCTCTGGCCAGGGTCTATTGTACTGGCTCTTCCTTTCAGTGCAGTGGGCCAGCAGGTGGCATAATGGTCACCCAAAGGCCTCACCTTGTTCTCTAGACACTATGGCCCAGATTTACAAGGATGTAGCACCACTGTTGTGCCACAATTTTTGGTGCAACAGTGGCAAAAAATCAGCGCCATATTTACAAAGTGGAGTTAGATCTGTCTAGCTCTACCTTCTAAAACAATGCACCATTTTTTAGTAGTGCCACCTAACCCTGCACCGCTTAATGAAAATGATTTGCAGGGTAGGCATTCCGTAGTAAAAAAATGGCACTAGTCGCCTAATGCCATACTTACAAGCCAACCTAAAAATCCTGCGTACATCAGAAAAATGGCACAAATACCCATTAGCATTGAAGTTATAATGCCTGGTCAGACCAGGCCTTAAAATGGTGCAAAGACACAGGTATAAAATGAAAACACACATTAAACACTCTGGTAACAACCAGAGAAACATGGATCTGTTACTGCTCCAGCCAAGCATAAGGAGAGGAAGACAGCGACAATGGCAAACACTGCCAGACTCAGCGCAGGATGCTCCATCACCACCACACCAACCACAAAGGCAGCGCAGGAGGAGAGAGTGAATCTATCACCAACGGATATCCAGCCTTGGCCAAAGAGTGGAAACTCTCATCAGATACTACCAGCTGAAGCCAGAGTCCATTGTGCAGCTGCTTCACACTAGTAATTACACCCAGGATGCATAGGTCAACCAACATAACACCCATGACCAAGTACCTGGCTGTGTTGCACATGCTGCTCAGGCACTTTCCAGTCAACTATGGCATACATGGGTGGATTATCCCAGCCCTCCCTCTCAGCTCTACTGCCAAGTGTGTTAGATGCCATCATCCACCTCACTTCTTGCCATATCCTGTTCCCCAACACCCAGCAACTGCAGCAGAAGACCAAATAGGGATTTTATGCAGTTGCTGGGTTCTCACATGTGCTCGGTACCATGAACTGTACGCATCTGCTACTTGCCCCTCCTACCAAAACTGAATACCTAGACAGGAACAGGAAGCACATGCATTCAATTAATGCCATTGTGGACCTCAAGGGAATAGTCACCAATATCCTGGCCAAGTATCCTAGAGGTGTGCATGATGCCTACATCTTCCGACATTCCACCATCAATCAACACTTCCAGGATGGAAAATATGGCAATGGTCTACTAGTAGGTAAGCAAACAGCTATCACTTAACACATACGCATACAAAACACAACACACATGCTGAAAATTACACATACACAACACTCTCCTTACATGAATAGGGACACATGTATCAATAATCAGCAACACAGATGCAACATGCATCACAGCAAACCTCCAATACACATCTCCAACATATACGAACCACTGTACAAGCCGCTAGTACCACTTCATTGTCATTTCCAATGATGCACCTGTATAGCAGGCCTGCTCTGCATTTAGAAGGTGTTTTTCAGCAACTCATTTGGGTCTTAATGCAGCGGTGCCAACATAGCCATATCACATGCATCACTGAGTGTGGAAGGGCAGTACATTGGGTCATGATGTGGGTGTGCCACTACATAACATATTGCATATTGGCATTGTCTCGCATATACAGCAATATGAACACCTGTGAGTCAGCACCAAAATTAAGCACACCATAGTGTTGTAAACACTATTGTGAAAAAACTTCACTTCAATTGTTAATGATCTCCCAATGTGTACAGCAGTCTACAGCACACATGGAAATAGCAAATTGTCAACATTGATATGTCATGTGCAGAAAAGGACATCTTCATGCACATAAGCAATCTTCCCTGCAATGCAGGCATCATAGTACCAAGGTGTTAGGATGCTTATGTTGCAACTTGGCAGCGGAGTGACTACTCTATATCTAGTAGTCATGGCACACTGCGGATATGTCCCAGTGGTTTAGGATTGTGTTCCAAGACAATTTGTGTGCCACTCTGAGCCACAGGGACTACCTCAATATCCACAAATATGCCAATACATCCCAAGCTACTATGCTACACTTTGCATGATTCCCACACACACACACATGGATGTGAATCAGGAAATATGGAAAATAGCCATTTGTACAAGGGAGAAGGGGTGGTTTTGCAGGCTACATACAGGGCACAACACCTGTCTTATGGAACAGAACACACACAAAAAGATCAAACTCCCATAACAAGGCTCTTTGGTAGGTCACATGTTACAACAAATTTCTTCCACGTTCTTCTTCATCACACACATCCTTCATGGTTGAAATGTAATGGCATTCAAAGAGCACAATCCCCATGGCCCTTAGGCTGCACCCTCACTGGAAAGAGAGCCACAACACACCAATATATTCATGTATGCAAACAGGAACTCACACAATACAAGAAGAAAGTATGATTCCCTAATTCATACACCAATACAATGACTGGCCAGTTGAAAGGATACAGTCTCTCCTCTTCCATTGCAACGGACCAGGGATATGGCATCTAACCATGGGTGATGACCGCATTTGGCAACCCACAAATGGACTCTGAGAAAGCATACAATGAGGCACACAAAAAGACAAGGAATGTGTTGGACAGCTGGCATTCTAAAGGGCCACTTTAGATGCCTTGATTTATCTGGAGACAAAGGGGGTCATTACAACCCTGGCGGACGGTGTTTTAGGTGCGGTAATACCGCAAACAGGCCGGTGGACAAAAAAAGGGAATTATGACCCTGGCGGAAACCGCCAACAAAGACAGCCACTTTAACACACCGCCCGCCACGGCGGTACAGACAAGCAGCGCGGCGGTCACCGCCAACAGACAGGCGGAATACAATGTACCACCCATAGTATCACAACCTACCAATCCGCCACCTTTTCCGGGGCGGATTCACCGTAGATAAAAACACGGCGGAAAAAGCCATTTCAATGGGAAAATGCTCACCTGAACACATCCCACGAGGAAGGAGGACTCCATGGAGCCGGAATTACAAATTCTACCGGCCCTTGTATTCCTACTCGTCTATGAAGAGCAACGCCGGCGCCGGTGAAGACAAGGTGAGTACTGCACCTACGACATAGGGGAGGGGGGAGACAAAAGTTAGGGGGACACACACGAGACACCCCCACCCTCGCATAGTACAACACACACACCAATGCATGTAGAAACATCACAGTAACAACCCACAACCCCCCCGGAAGAATGCAAAGACAAAACAAAATCAGTTCAAACATTGTAATGTATCAATATACATGTTTCAAAAATATACAGATATATTATAAATTAATTCAAAAATATGTACATTACGAGAAGTAGTGCAGATATGCACATATCAATGTCTGTGCACCACTAGTCCAAAAATGCATGGGCGAGGCCCACAAAAGATACCTGTCTACAATCGGAGAGAACTCTGCCGGGGCATCAGATAGAAATACAACAGGCAACTCAGGGGGAAGGGAAAGGGGGGCACCTCAGCCGGATGAGTGCAAAGCCAGATCCATGACGGGGCTCCATGCCCATTGATGTATCCTGGGGAGTGCAAAGCCACAGTCTCTCAAGTCTCTACAGTGGGTGGCTTGCCCACTGTCACAGTCTCTCAAGTCTCTACAGTGGGTGGGTTGCCCACTGTTCCATCTTGGGGAGTGCAAAGCCACAGTCTCTCAAGTCTATACAGTGGGTGGCTTGCCCACTGTACCATCCTGGGGAGTGCAAAGCCACAGTCTCTCAAGTGGATAACAGTCTCCACTGGTTCTGGAGGGGGGCTGGGGCCCAGAGTGCTTCATCCTGTGAAGGACAGAGTTAGTGGATGGATGTCTCCACTGGTTCTGGAGGGGGACTGGTGCCCAGAGTGCTTCATCCTGTGAAGGACAGAAGTAGTGGATGGATCTCTCCACTGGTTCTGGAGGGGGACTGGTGCCCAGAATGGATTAGTCTCCCCGTGAAAGTTCCTGTTCCGTCACTGTCCCAGCTGTACCTGGGATAACGATGTTTGATGTGGCGGCCTTCTCATTCTTCCCCAGTGCATGCCCTGTTCAGTGGTGCTTTGCCATGACGATTCTGGACTGTTCAGCGGTGCTTTGCCATGGCGGTTCTGGACTGTTCAGCTGTGCTTTGCCATGGCGGTTCTGGACTGTTCAGCGGTGCTTTGCCACGGTGGTTCTGGACTGGGCATTGGTTTGTGGCATGACGTTCCCTGGACTGGGCATTGGTGTGCGGCATGACGTTCCCTGGACTGGGCATTGCTGTGTGGCTTGACGTTCCATCATTGCCCAGCGGGGCTGTGGCAGCCGGGGCCCTCCTGGGCACTGACTCCGGCGGTGGCGGTGGTCTCCTGACCAGTGACGATACTTGGGCCCTCCTGGGCACTGACTCTGGCGGTGGTCTCCTGACCAGTGACGATACTTGGGCCCTCCTGGGCACTGACTCCTGGGGTGGCGGAGGTCTCCTGACCAGTGACGATACTTGGGCCCACCACGGCAATGACTCTGGCGGTGGTCTCCTGACCAGTGACGACGGTGCTGGCGGTGGCGTCCCGACCGCCGGGAAGGATGCCGCCCTTCTCCGCCGTGATGCTCAGACCAGGCTGTGCAGACTTCCTCTGGCCCTTCCCCACCTTTGGAGGAGTCACAGCTGACTCTGCAATCCCCCTGGGACCCCTGTGAGTTGTTTTGCCTCCAGGAGTCTTCACAGGGTCCCGTCGGCCACTTTCCAATTTCAGAGCCTTTACAGGAGGTGGGCTGCCAGTGCCTTGGCTCTGGGTCACACTGCCTGCCCTGGTGGCCGGTGCACTCCACACACCTTGAACAGGCACCACTGGTATTGGAGGCTTTTTGGCTGAGGCGCTACGACGGGACTGATGAATTGGAGGGGGGGGCAAAAAGGTCAACTTTACAGAGGCACAGTTTCTGACGAACACTGGGATGGGTAGGAGGGGGCCTGGGAGTGGAGGAAGAGGAGGTGGTTGTAGGAGGTGTCACTTTAGGTGTTGTGGGTGCAGGTGCAGGTACTGGAGGCTGTCGTGAGGTGGATGGATGTTGGGTGTGTGGGTGCCCACGTTTGTGTACTTTGGGAGGCGGCGTCACAGACACACTGGGAGAGGACACAGGGGACATGTAAATGGGAGTGGAGGTGGTGAGTGCAGGTGAGCGGGGTGTGGTGCTGGGTGTTCTGGTGCGAGTCCTGGTGCCTGTAGATGTAGTGCATGCAGGTGAGAGTGTAGACGAGACTGGGAGGGAGGAGGGAGACGACGAGGAGGGGGACACAGTGGAGGCAGTGGATGTTGCTGTGTCTGCATGTGGGTGATGCTTGTGTGTGTGCCTGTGGGTTGTGTGGTGCCTATGTTTGCCTGAGCTTCCCTTGTGTGTTGACTTGTGTGCATGCTGGTCTGTGGGTGTGATTGGGATGGGCTGGGGTACATGGGATTGGGTCTGGGTGGAGGAGGTTGGAGGGGGGAGGCTAGACACAGGGACAATGGCTGCCATCAGTGCTGAGGCCAGAGATTGCAGGGTTCGCTAAAGGACAGCCTGACCAGAATGAATGCCCTCCAGGAATGCATTACCGTGTTGCAACTCCCTTTCTACACCCTGGATGGCATTCACAATGGTAGTGAGGGACCTGAGGAGGACAATGGCCTCCTCACTGAGGGCAGCGGGGGTGACTGGGGCAGGGCCTGAGGTGCCTGGGGCGAGGGTGATGCCCACCCTCCAGGGGAGCGGGCACGGGGCGAACGCTGAGCGGCTGCTGGGAGGGCGGTGCTGGTAGGGGAGGTGGCGGCTGTACCTGTAGAAGTGGGGCGCACAGATGGTGCCGCCACCACAAGGGAGCTCCCATCGGCGGACGAGTCCGTGTCGCTGCTTGGTGATCCGGTGGCCGACGTGAAGCTCCCCTCGCCCTCCGTCCCACTGGTGCATTCTGAGTCCGTGGTGTGGCCCTCCATGGCCATGTGGGATGCAGCTCCCTCGTGCTCCGGTGCCACTGTACCTCCGCCTGATGATGCTGATGCACAAAAGAACAGGGAGACCACAAAAAGGGGGGGAAGACAGAAGAAAGACAGGTTGAGTGCATGGCATACCGCTACCGTTGGCAGACAATACAGACACAGCAGCCCCCTGCACTACGCCGTGCTCCTGGCCTCTACAGATGCAATTTCTGTTATCTGGCCTACATGGCTATGGTGGACATCTGCACACATGGATGCCACAGGAGCATCTATACCTGTACTTGGCACTCTACTGCGGTGGGGTGGAGTGCCACATGGCCTGCATTACGGAGGGGCCTAGTCTACTTTTTTCTGCCTGCCCTAGGTACACCCACAGGCCTCCTCCCCCACCCAGACCCCTCCACTGCACGCAAAGTCCGCAGATTGAGAGAGTACTCACCCCCTTCTGTCTGCTGTGATGCCCTCAAGCGCCCATCCAACTCCGGGTAGGCCACCGCCAGGATCCTGAACATCAGGGTGGTCATGGGGCGACGGGCACCCCTCCCACGTTGGGAGGCCATCCCCAGCTGAGCCTCCGCCGTCTTCTTGCTCCAGCGGCGAATGTCCTCCCATCTTTTACAGCAGTGGGTGCCCCGTCTCTGGTGGACCCCCAGGGTCCGGACGTCCTTGGCGATGGCACGCCAAATGTCCTTCTTCTGGTGGGCGCTGACCTACATGACATGCACAAGGGAAGAGGAGAAGTCATTACCAACCGCCCCGTCGATGTGAGTGGCCCCCCTCCCTACTCTAGCCATGTGGCCCATTCATTCACATGCATTCATGGTCTGAACTCTGCCCCCTTCCCTCTTACAACCAGCCCTCTCCACCCAGGCCTAGCCCATACAACGTGCTCCCTGTGTACTAACCTGTTGGTCTGGAGGACCGTAGAGTAGCGTGTACTGGGGGAGGACCCCGTCTACCAGTTTCTCCAACTCCTGAGCAGTGAAGGCAGGGGCCCTTTCCCAGATGCAGCAGCCATTGTCTCTTCCAGACCGAGGTCACAGCACCACTTGCAGTGTAAGTCCTCTCCTGTCGAAGATCAGGTATCTAGTGATTGAACAGATAGAAAATGGTGGTGACGTCCGCGGTGGTGATGTCCGCGGTGGTGCGTATCATCACCGCCGGCGCACCTGTTCATTGGCTCCTGGGACCCATAGGGTCCTATGTTAACCAATGCAGCATTGCGCCGCGGTCTACGACCGCCTACTGCGACGTTGTGCAACGCCAGCGCAGTTACCCCACAATCCCATTGTCACAGTTTAAAGGTCAGGCAGCCGCCATTTCAGGGGCCCACATGGCATCATTTACTTCTGTGTCACACATAGCTAGGCCTACACTCAACACACATACAGGAAGGGTTTTTTGTTTGGTGTCGTCTTCTGTGTAACTGTGGGTACATACCTGGAAAAAATTGACTCGATCGTCGCTGTTGTCCTTCCTAGGCGCCGTCAGCTGGGACATTTGAGAAGATGGCGTAATCCTCCGGTGTACCGACTGCTGGTGGACCTGTTGACAATGGAGGAGCGACATTTAATCCTCACCTACAGGTTTGACCTTGCCACAATCCAGGAACTATGTACTCAGTTGGAGCCAGACCTGATGTCACCAATCCGCCATCCCACTGGAATCCCCCCTGACGTGCAGGTGCTGTCAGTGCTCCATTTCCTTGCAAGTGGGTCTTTTGAGACAACAGTGGCCATTGCATCAGGGGTGTCCCAGCCTATGTTTTCCAACGTGCTGTCCAGAGTGTTGTCTGCCCTGCTGAAACACGTAAGGAGATACATCATTTTCCCTCAGGTGGAAGATTTGGCTACAGTGAAAGGTGACTTCTATGCCCTTGGACATATCCCCAACATCATAGGTGCTATTGATGGCACCCAGGTAGCTCTGGTCCCCCCCCAGAGGAGTGAACAGGTGTACAGGAACAGGAAGAGTTATCATTCCATGAATGTACAGATGGTATGTTTGGCAGACCAGTACATCTTCCAGGTTAATGCTATGTTCCCTGGCTCAGTGCATGATGCCTACATCCTGCATAATAGCAGCATCCCTGATATGATGGGTCAACTCCAGAGGCACCGGGTGTGGCTATTAGGGGACTCTGGTTACCCCAACCTGTCCTGGCTACTGACCCCAGTGAGGAATCCCAGGACCAGGGCAGAGGAACGCTACAATGAGGCCCATGGGCGGACTAGGAGGGTGATCGAACGCACCTTCGGCCTCCTGAAGGCCAGGTTCAGGTGCCTCCATATGACAGGTGGTTCCCTATTCTACTCACCGAAGAAGGTGTGCCAGATCATCATCGCCTGCTCGATGCTTCACAATCTTGCTTTGCGACGCCAGGTGCCTTTTCTGCAGGAGGATGGTCCAGATGACGGTGTTGTGGCAGCTGTGGAGCCTGTGGAGCCTGTGGACAGTGATGAGGAGGAAGCTGAGGAAGAAAACAACGACAACAGGGAGTCAGTCATACAGCAATATTTCCAGTGACACACAGGTGAGAACATTTTCATTTTTAACATTACCTTCACTGTCACACGTCTTCCTTTAGCCTGTGTGTAATTTCATGAGATTATTTGGTAACTGAGTTGTTTCTTTCCATTACGGTTTCACAGGCGTGGTTACCAACGTGTGTCATCTGCATGCATCCTTCAAGGACTTGTGATGTGTGACATTGGTATGTTGCCTTTACAACTAACAACGCATTTTGAAACTGTCATTGATAATACATTCTACCAAATCATGGACTGACTCCAGATTGTTTTGTGTTTCAAGGGTGTTTATTTAAGTGCTCAAAAATGGAGGGGGGTTGTAAAATTGTGATGGGTGATGGCGGAGGAATGTCCATGGCAGAGTCCAGTCTATTAGTCTCACAGGTGCACTGCCCATATGGGCATAGGAAGTGGAGCTGGGGCAGTTTAAGTATTGACAGGGTAACAAAGTGGGACAGTGGGGGGACAATCAGGGTGGTCTCATTTCCTGGCGGGGGTCTTGCCATCTTGCTCTGTCCTGTTCCTGGATCTCAGGGACCGCTTGCGTGGTGGTTGTCCATCTGCAGGGTGTGGGGTGCTGGTGTGGTGGTCCTGTGGCGGTGCGTGCTGTCCACTAGCGCCGGCGGAGGTGGTGGGCAGCTCATTGTCCATGCTAGTGTCAGGGGCCCCTTGGAGTGCCACGGTGTCCCTCATGGTCTGCTGTATGTCCTTCAGCACCCCTACGATGGTGCCCAAGGCGGAGCTGATGGTCCTGAGCTCCTCCCTGAACCCCAAATACTGTTCCTCCTGCAGGCGCTGGGTCTCCTGAAACTTGACCAGGACCGTCGCCATCGTCTCCTGGGAGTGGTGGTAGGCTCCCATGATGGAGGAGAGGGCCTCGTGGAGAGTGGGTTCCCTTGGCCTGTCCGCCCTCTGTCGCACAGCAGCCCTCCCAGTTCCCCTGTGTTCCTGTGCCTCCGTCCCCTGGACCGTGTGCCCACTACCACTGCCCCCAGGTCCCTGTTTTTGTTGGGGTGGTGGGTTATCCTGGGTTCCCTGTAGTGGTGGACACACAGCTGATTGACCGGTCCTGGGTACGGAGGTTTGGGCCCGCTGGGTGGGTGCTGTACTGGTGTTACCAGAGGGTGGAAGGTCAGTGTTGGGCTGTGCCTGTGCGAGGGGAACCGACTGTCCTGAGGCCCACGATGGTCCGGGCTGGTCATCAGGCTCCAGTAGGGCAGAGCTGCTATCGTCACTGTGGGCCTCTTCTGTGGGTGGAGTGGAGTTGTCTGGACCCTCCGGTATGGTGACGGTCCTTCGTGATCCTGCAGGGGCATAAGAGCATGATTATTGCATGTGTGTGTGTGATGGTGTGCAATGGGTGGGTGTGCGTGTACCCCAGTGCAAACATTCCTGTGTGGGGGCTTGTGTGATGATGGTTAGAGGGTTGTTATGGTTATGTGCAGTGGCCATGCTTTCGTGATGGATGTCCATGCTTAGTTGTGTCATGCAGGGGTTGGTGTTGGGATGTGTGGTTTGTGTTATTAGTACATAAGTGAGGAGTTGGAGTGATAGGGGAGGGTGTGAGGGTGGGTGTGTGTGATAGAATGCAGGTAGGGTGGGGGATATGATAGTTAAGATTTGACTTACCAGTGTTCATTCCTCCACTGACTCCTCCGAGGCCCTCTGGATGCATGATGGTCAAGACTTGCTCCTCCCATGTTGTTAGTTGTGGGGGAGGAGGTGGGGGTCCGCCGCCAGTCCGCTGAACCGCGATGTTGTGCCTGGAGACCGTTGAACGCACCTTCCCCCGTAGGTCGTTCCACCTCTTCCTGATGTCCTCCCTATTTCTTGGGTGCTGTCCCACAGCGTTGACCCTGTCGACTATTCTGCGCCACAGCTCCATCTTCCTGGCTATGGATGTGTGCTGCACCTGTGAGCCAAATAGCTGTGGCTCTACCCGTAGGATTTCCTCCACCATGACCCTGAGCTCCTCCTCGGAAAAGCGGGGGTGTCTTTGGCGTGACATGGGGTGGTGTGTTAGTGATGTGTGGGGCAGTGTGAGTGTTGATGTGTGTGGTGATGTGTAGTGGTGTGTGGTGTTTTGTGGGTGGATGTTGTGTGGGTGATGGTGTTGTGTGCCTCTGTGTGGTGGGATTGTCTAATCAGTGCTGTCTCTCTGTCGCCTTCGTCTCTGATTTTTGGTCGTAGTGGTTTGTGGGTGATGTGGGTGTGTGTTTTATATTGTATTGGGTGTGTGGGAGTGGTGTGTGTATGTGTATCAGGAGTGTGTATTTGGAACTGTCCAATGTGGCGGTGCTTTGGAGATGTGTGTGTATTTTGAGCGCTGTGGTGTGTACCGCCAATGGAATACCGCGGTTGAAAGACCGCCGCGTGGATTTGTGTGTCGTAATAGCATGGGCGTGTTTCTGTTGGCGTGGAGGTGGAGGTTTTGTTTTCGCCAGTTTAACACTGACCTTTGGTGTGGCGGACTTGTGTGGGTGTCTGAATTTCGGCAGATTCCGAGATGTGTGTCATAATAGCTGTGGTGGAATTCCGCGGCCGCGACAGTGTATTGGCGATCTTCTGCACGGCGGTAAGCGGCTTTTACCGCCAATGTTGTAATGACCCCCAAAGTGTTGTACTCACCACCACTTGTGTAAAATAATAGTTGTGCGAGCCATATTGCACAATATATGTGTGAGAACCGATGTCCCCTTTGAGGAACAGTTGGAGGTCTCCAGGAAGGAAGATGAGGACAATGAAGCCCCGCCACATGAATGGGGACTACTTATTACTGCTGCTGGGGGATGCAGAAAGACAAATTTAGTGCATTTTTTAATGAATATTGGTAGCATTTACCAACTGTGCACCATTGCTGTAAATAAATCACTTTTTTACACAACTGTCTTGAAGTATTTTTGACATTAGGATGCAACATTTGGTAGACAAAGACTCTCACACTATAGAAGTCTCAACACACACATAAAGCATTGATGAAGGAATGTGAAAGTGAAATGTATGCACTTGGCTGTTGCACATAGTTATCACATAGTTACACTCATATCACAAAAGTTGGTCCGAATGAAACATAACTGCAGAAAAAAATTGTATCCAAGTGATGACTACCATTCATATGTTAGGCACAGGTAGGACAGCAGTAGGCAATGCCAGCATTAGTGGGTTGTTGTGAGCCTTGTTACAAATAAATATCTGACTGGCACTATCACATGTGAAAACTACCAACACACCCCTCAGTGGCACTCATATGTATGACAGATAGTGACTGAAATACAGAGGACACACCACCACCTGGTCTAGCCCTTTCACACTCACATTTGTTGTCATCTTGCATGTATGTCAAAGTATGAGATTGCATGTCTCAAAATTTAGCAATGTGCATGTGGTACTCAGGCACATACATATAACCACAGGCATGTGGCATTCATATCTGTCAGAACTAATCATACAGGCAATCCATACTCATGCATCTGACAAAAGATGTTGGCTGCACCTGTGTGGGAGTACACATTTGAAACATACAAGGGAAGGGTTTGTACTGTTTGTGGGACTTCAAAGTGCTGTGGGAGGGTAGAATGCTAGGGAAGGGTAAGGCCCGTTGGTGTACCTGGCCCTTTTTGCAGGGTCATCCACAAACTGTTTGTCTCCTTCCTCCTTTTTTTCTGACCAGTTTCTGTTGGCTTTAGGACTCTGGGCACTTTACCACTGTTAGCAAGTGCTAAAGTACATATCCTCTCTGTGTAACTTGTATTATTGATTGGGTTATCAATGATTGGCATATTTCATTTACTAGTGAGTCCTCAGTACAGTGCACTAGAGGTGCCCAGAGCCTGTAAAGCAAATGCTACTAGTAGCCTGTAGCACTGGTTGTGCAACCCACATAAGTAGCCCTGTAAACATGGCTGAGACCTGCCACTACAGTGTCTATGAGTGCAGTTTTAAACTGCCAATTCGACCTGACAAGTGTACCCACTTGCCAGGCCCCAACCTTCCCTTTTTATACATGTAAGGCACCGCTAAGGTAGACCTTAGGCAGCCCCATGGACAGTATGCAGTGTATGTTAAAGGTGGGACATGTACTGATGTGTTTTACATGTCCTAACAGTCAAATAATGCCAGATTTGGTTTTCACAGTTGCAAGGCCTATCTGTTTCATAGGGTAACATGGAGGCTGCCTTTAAATATCTTTTAAGTGCAGTTTCCCTTTAGGAACAGATGGAAATGTGGAGCTTAGTGTCTCTGAACTCACAATTTAAAAATACATCTTTTGGTAAAGTTGTTTTTTAAATTATCAGTTTGAAGATGCCACTATTAGAAAGTGGGCATTTTCTTGCTTAAACCATTGTGTAACTCTGCCTGTTTGTGGATTTGCAGTCTGGGTCAGACTGACAGTTGGTCTGTTTGTGAATCCCCTGTAGACAGTGAGACAAAGGGAGTTGGGGTATAGCTTGCATATCCTTAAGGGCCATCTGAGCTAGGCTGGAGGGAGGAGGGGTCACATATACCTGAATGGGCTGTGCCTGCCCTCACACAATACATTTCCAACCCCCTGGTGTGTATCTGGGGCCAGGCTCTGGGCAAGGCAGGATCCTGTGAACAAAAATGACTTTCCTTTGAAGTTTGCCTACTTCAAAGGCAGAAAGGGGTATAAGTAGTGGACCCAAAACCCCAGATGTTTGGATTACTTCTGGAATCAAAAGGAACCACTGCAAAGGAGAAGAGCTGAAGAGCTGGAGGAGGAGTACTGCCCCTTTGCCTGTGACTGTGTTTTGCGGGGTTTGCCTGCAGTTGCTGCTTCTGCCTGAAAGAGGACAAAGACCGGGCTTTGTCTTGCATTACTGCTTGTGAAGAATCTCCAAGGGCTTGGACTGAGCTTGCCTCCTGTAATGAAGTCTCAGGGCCAGGAAAAACATCCCTTGCCAACACCTGTACTTTTTGCTGAGACTCCTGTTCTGTCAAGTGGTGCCCATTCCAGTCCCTGGGCCCTTGAAAGTTAAAGTTGGCAGAACAAGGACTGAAATCCATGCACAGAACACCGTGCAGGGACAATTTTGATGCACCACCTGTAATGCGGCTCAAAAATGACACGCCACACACTTCACAGCTTAAATCGATGCTCCATCTGCATTGTGGAAGGGAGATCGAAGCATTGTGGCTGGAGAAATGACACAACATCTGCTTGTGGCTGCTGATAAAGACCCAAACACCACGTAGCATGGTTTTCCATGAGAGTGCAGGCATATTTCACACCCATCATTGCTAGGTGTCAATAGTCCGCGCAAGCCTGGGTAGATCCGAGGTGCCCGTCTGGAAATCCACGCGTCACTCTCTTGTGGGAGAGAAAAACAATGCAGCACCGACCCGACCAGAGAAGAAAACAATGAACAGTCTCACTTGTGAGTGAGAAATGGACGCATCGCTGACTTTTTCGGCACACGCTCACCCGTGCAGTTTTATTTTTGACGTAAATCAGGTACTTTGTGTAAAATCAACAATTCCATTGTTTTCAATGGAGTAAGACTCTTATTCTTTTGAAAATTCATATCTTGACATGTGTATGGTAGATTTTGGTCATCTTGGTATTGTTTGCTTTAGATAAGTATTGCCTATTTTTCTAAACTGGTGTGGTGTCCATTTTGTGGTGTTCTTACTATGTTACTGTGTGTTTGTACAAATACTTTACACAGTGCCTTTGAGATAAGCATGACTGCTTGTTTCAAGCTATCAAGGGGGTGAGCAGGGGTTATCTTGAGTGTGTATCTCCATTGCCCTGACTAGAGTGAGGGTCGCTGCTTGGACAGAGTGCAAACTGACTGCCAACCAGAGACCCCATTTCTAACACCTGTCATTTTGGAGCTGATGAGGTGCGTGTTTTTAGATGGTTGGAGCTGTACTATCTTCCCCACATGGTGGCCCAGGGTGGCAGGGTGATCCAGAGTTTCCGCATGGAGGTCAGAAAGCTGAGCTGGGGCAAGGTTCTTTCACATATGAACCAGATCTTTATGGTGGAGAGGACTGTCCGGCAATATAAACATTGCTGAGCAGACCTGATTCCTCATTAGCGGGACCTGCTGGACTTTCTCCGAATTGAGGTTGGCAGAACAGTTGGGGAACTTCGTGGGTGACTCCTGTTGTGTGAATGCTACTGCCTGTCTGTTTGACATGTGCCAAAATACAAAAAAGTAAAGCTTCAGGGCTGCCTACTGGGTGGGGTGGTCCAATTTAAATATATGGATCAATGAAAAGGCCAGTAAAGCAACATACAGTGGGCAAATTGCACATTCCTCACCTTGTCCCCCGTATAGCATGTATGATATTTTTGACACAGAGTTGATGTGCAGCAATGCTGGCACAACTGTGACATGGATGTATAGAAAGACTTTCACAGGAAGATATGTCCTTGACCACTAAGGGGTTGGCAGATGTTGTATGTTGCATAGTCATGTACATGTGACTGTGGAAGTGAAACAGGAGTAAAGAAACATGCCTGAGTGTGTCCCTTGAGTCACGTATGTGCTTAGTGACATGATGATTTCTATGATTGGAAAATGGTGCACTAATGAGACATTTGCAACATGTGAACAATGTGGCTGACACATATGTATTATCCCTGCACACATGTTAACATGTCAAGCTGGCCTATCCAATTTATATGGCCTTTTTGAGTTATCATTAACCTAAGTCCCCTATGTACTCTAGGAAAATATATTTGATGTGCAATATGTGTCCATGCTGTTCTTTGATCAACATTCACATTGCTGTGTCTTTTGTTTTCTCCTGCAGACAGTCCCACTCCCTACACCATCAGAGAGCTCTTCATTTTTGCTGACCTTGAATCTACCAGTCAACCTGTTTATATCTTCTGTGGTGAAACAATGTTGTGAGATGTGCCCTTGTTAATATATGATGTTCTTTGAAAATTGCACGTATGCCTTTATAG
The DNA here is from genome assembly GCF_031143425.1 of Pleurodeles waltl. Taxonomy (NCBI): domain Eukaryota; kingdom Metazoa; phylum Chordata; class Amphibia; order Caudata; family Salamandridae; genus Pleurodeles; species Pleurodeles waltl. The sequence goes on from NC_090442.1 coordinate 344,832,550, forward strand.
TCGTCATATGCAAAACATGGATGTGGACTGATTTGTTGCACATGTGTTTAAGATGGAATCCCTAGTACACAATGCAGTGGTGTCAACATGTACAGGTAGAGACTTGAAAATATTTATCATGGTAGAAGAGTGCCAATGACAGTGGTGACTGTTACTGAATGTGCATGAATTTGATGATCAGATATATGTATGGGCATTGTGTATATGTTGTTTGCTAAACATGTGACTGCACTGTGTGCCCCACGTGGCACATGTCAATTCAGTTCATGGTGAGATATGTCACCATGTGTTTACTTCCCTCATCATGCTACATAGTGGGCAATGTCCTTCAATTCAAAACTACTCACGTCTCAACCACCATGACGGTGTCAGACCCCATACTCAGTGTCATTAGGTAATACATTTCCAACACATACTATCCTCTAATATCTTGACCTGTGTGTGTGGGCTGAGGGTTGTCCATAAAACCTTGTCAGACCACATGCCATCATGTCATACATTCTCTGTTAATGCTGGACCTGAAAGTGCCCATGAGGTGATGCAAACAGCTTCCCAGTGTGTACAGAATTGTACAGTGCTGTCCTAAATTTCCAATGCAGAATAGGACTTTGACATGTGTGCACCCATATATGAGATGGTGGTGCTAAGTGCTGTAGTGCTACATGCAATGTTTATGCTTTTGACCTGTATACCAAGTATGGTAAACATAGTGCTCCACATAAAGGTACTCATGGACTCTACCTTCTGTTACGGCACAATTAACCAGCTACAGAGCTGTGTGGATAGTAGTATTGTGTCACACTTCTGTGTGACATGAATGACAACCGATCCCATCTATCTCCTAAATGATATGTGCCACAGACATTTTCCAAATAGCAATGTTGTCAGACACTCTCCTTTCCATAGCAGACACCAACTGTAGTGAGCCTACCTGTCAGTAGTGCTCTTTCCTCAGATGGGTTCTGTACAGGCAATCAGAGCAGTGGTCAATGGTGCATGAATGTTGGACATAGAAAAGCTATCCCACATGATGAGAATGACATACCATGGTCACAAGGTTGATGTGTGTGACAATAGCAGTCAATAATGTCATGGTCCTTAGAAGATGATCAAGGACAGTGATTTTGTATTGTTCCACAGTGGACAGCTGTGACACATTGAACAAGTCCCATTTCTAGGAAGGTTGAAGATGGACCAAATTGTTTAGACATTACCCATAAGGGCCAATTATTTAGATGTGCATATCAATATCAGAGGTTTGCAGTTGCTGTTTTCAATGCATGCATGTGGGTCTTTTGCTTGACAGATGAGATCCTAATATGTCCTATTTTTCATGCAGCTGACAGCATGACCACCACCAAAAAATTTAATTTTGGTAAACGGGTAGAACGATATCGCCACATCAGGCATGTCTGCAGGGGGTACAGGCGAATGGAGGCTCTCTATGACAGGGAAAAGGCCTCATGGAGTTGAAGGGCATTCCTGCATGGAGGACCAAGAAGAGACAATGGTGCATCCATCACCCAACCAGCAGGCAGGTCAGCTACATCATCAGGAGCAGGACCATCCTTGGCACCTATGCCACCTACTTCATGGCCACCAACTGCAGGATCCCAGACAGGCCAGCACCATGTGGAGCCATCTTACATCCAGGGCCTGTGTACTGAACTAGCTGATCAAAAATACAGGCTTGCTTGGCTTGAGCATATTGTTGAACAAATTTGGACCATTGTGAAGGACATACATCTAGAAGATCTATGCAAAGAACAGTTTTTCCTTCCCCTTGTTCTATTTTTTTCATAGGTGTTTTTCTTAGATAGATTGATATATGTTATCAATAGGGTATCTGGTTGGCAGTCAGTTTGCACTTTGTCCAAGCAGGGACCCTCTCTCTAGTCGGGGTAAGAGAGATACACACTTAGGATACACCCTACTCACCCCCTTGGTATCTTGGCACAAGCAGTCAGGCTTATCTCTGAGGCAATGTGTAAAGTGTTTATGTCAAACACACAGTGTTACAGTGAAAACACTACAAAAGGGAGACACCACCAGTTTAGAAACATAGCCAATATTTAGCTAAATCAAACAAGACTAAAATCACAAAAATCCAACATACACACGCAAAGTTATTAATTTTTAGAGTAAAAAAAGAGTCTTAATCTGCAGAAATCAATGGGTATGTTGTTCTTACAGAAAGTACATGGTTTGCGTCAAAATAAAGTCTCACTGGCTAGCATGCATTGGAAAAGACAGCGATGCGTTGATTCCTTACTCACAAGTGAGGCTGTTCATCATTTCTTCTCCAGTAAGGTAGGCGATGTGTTGCTTTTCTATCCCGCAGAAGAGCGATGAGTCGATTTCTGGACAGGCAGCCTCAGGTCCGTGAGGGTTTACAATGAATTTGACACCCAGGAATGATTAATGATTGCAAAATTCCTGTGCACAGTGGTAAACAGTCATGCTCCGTGGGTAATGCGTCGATTTTGGCACCGCACACAGGTGTTGTGTTGATTTTTCAGCTGCAATGTACATGGTGCATTGATTTTTCAGCCGCAAAGCAGTTGCAGCGTCGATGTTTCTCCTGTACAGCTCCTGTGTGTGAATTTCAGTCTTGGTTCTACCAGCTTCTCCTTTCAAGGACCCAGGGGCTGGATAAGGCACCACTTGGCAGGGTATTTGTCTCAGCAAGATAGTCCAGGTAATGGAAGAGGAAGTCTTTGATGACCCTGAGACTTCAGGACAGGGAGCAAGCTCGGTCCAAGCCCTTGGAGATACTTCACAAGCAGGAAAACACAGCAAAGCCCAGTCTTTGTCCTTTCTCAGACAGAAGCAGCAACTGCAGGCCAACTCAGAAAAGCACACTCACAGGCAAAGGGGAAGTAGTCGTCTGCCAGTACTTCAGCTCTTCTTGGCAGAGGTTCTTCTTGATCCAGAAGTAATCTAAAAGTCTGGGGTTTTGGGTCCACTACTTATACCCATTTCTGCCTTTGAAGGAGGCAAACTTTCAAGAAAAATCTCTGTTGTTCACAAGATCCTGCCTTACCCAGGCCTGGCCCCAGACACACACTGGGGGTTTGAGACTGCATCAGGTGTACGTGTCAGCTCCTCCCTCCCACTCTAGCCCATGAGACTTATCAGGATATGCAGGCTACACCCCAGCTCTCTTTGTGTCACAGTCTAGAGGGAATTCACAAACAGCTCAACTGTCAATCTGACCCAGACACGGATTCCACAGGCAGGCAGAGGCACAAAATGGTAAAACAAGAAAATGCCCACTTTTTAAAGTGGCATTTTCAAACTGACAATATAAAAACCAACTTTACCAAAAGATATATTTTTTAAATTGTGAGTTCAGAGACCCCACACTCCAAATCTCTATCTGCTTCCAATGGGAAACTACCCTTAAAAGATATTTAAAGGCAGTCCAGATAATAACCTATGGGAGAGATAGGCCTTGCAAAAGTGAAAAACGAATTTGGCAGTATTTCACTACCAGGACATGTAAAACACAGCAGTACATGTCCAACCTTTTAAATACAATGCACCCTACCCATGGAACTACTTAGGGCCTACCTTAGGGGTGACTTACATGTACTAAAAGGGAAGGTTTGGGCCTGGCAAGTGGGTAAACTTATCAGGTCAAATTGGCAGTTTAACACTGCACACACAAAAACTGCAGTGGCATGTCTGAGCCATGTTTACAGGCTACTCATGTGGGTGGCACAATCAGTGCTACAGGCCCACTAGTAGCATTTCATTTACAGGCTCTAGGTGGCTCTAGTGCACTTTACTAGGTACTTACTAATAAATGAAATATGTCAATCATGGAAAAGCCAATTATAAATTCAGTTTACACAGAGATCACATGTGCGTTAGCACTGGTCAGCAGTAGTAAATTGCCCAGAGTACCAAATCCAGCAAAAAAAAAGCCCAGCACAGTCAAAAATACAGGAAGCAGAGGCAAAAAGACAGGAGAAACCACACCAAGGATGCCAGGCCTAACAGCATATTTAAGTAAGTGTAGTGTACTTATTTTTAGGCCATAGTGGTATAATATTAGGAGGGGTGGGATTGGTGGTTATAAGTGTGATAGTTCGGGTGGGGGGAGATGTTTTAGGTCATGGTTCTATGTATAAAAATAATTAAAACCAAAAGAATTTATAACATTTCAAATAATACAAAAAAATATATATTTGTTTCGCACATACGTTTAGTCAGTCAATGTTTATCTGTAGTCACTATTGTCCTTATCAATGGATGTAATTTAAGGTGGCCGGGGGCTGATGTTTAATTGTGACATCTGATGTTTAGAATAGGTTAGGATAAGCTAAGATAGTTGTAGTTATAAGGTAGGATAAGTTAGTGTAGGATATCTTAGTTTAGTTAGGTAATTTAGTTAGTGTGTATTTAGACTTCAGTATGTTGTTCAATAAATCTTGTTATACCATACAACTTGCTTGCCATCATGTCTATTGTGTAGGTGATAGCATGTCTACACATACACTATTTGTCACATGACATGAGCAGCAGTACTTTGTAACATATATGACAATATGTGTCGCCCATGTTGAGGTTCCTGTCAGGTTGCCATTAGTGTAATATTAGTAAATTAAGTCAAATTGCTGCAAGGTAAGTGGCACTCTGGTTATGGATGGATATTTATCCTGACACATGTAATCCAATTGTATATTAATGTATCTTGAAGGTATGTGACTTGCACTGTCAATGGAATATTTGCCAATACACCCCCCCTCAATCAAGGTTTTGGTACAGAGTTGCACATGCCTGGCCCTCATATTCTTGCACATGCATTATGTTTTTGTCAAATGAATGGTGTGATGTAACTACCAGACTTATTTAGCCCAGCCACATGTGTTGTATTTGGTATCAGGTGTCACAAAACACACATGCTACATGACACATGCCATGCTTGGATGCCTGATGTATTGCTTGGTTCTCACCATAGTTCTCAGTCACCTAAACGATGTTGCAGTAAGTATATGTAGCATTGTGCCAGGCACATAGACACACATATCCCTTTGGTGGGTACTTAGTAGCATATAATTCAATACACTGACACCACGATGCCATCATGTATTGTGACAATACAGTGGTGATGTTTTCTTTCACATATGTAAAAGTTGGCACTGTGACACTGTGGATGACACAACGCTAATTTATTGGTGTAGCTCCCCTGCAGGAGGGTGATGCAGCAGAAGGGGCATTCAATGGGTGGTGCTTAGACCATACCCAAGTGTTTGACACTGCATCAGCATTTCAATGACACTGCATCAGCCATACAATATTACATGTTCCTGAGGTGATGGAAAATGTACTGACACCAGCCCAGGGGTGGGGTTTGCATGGCACATTTTGGATTGATATGATTATTGTTATACAGATTAGTTTTTACTAAGTGTGCACAATTTTACAACATGGGACTGGGCTGTAGATCATACATATGAGCTACTGTAGGCACACAATTTGCTCTTTTCCATATGACCTTACCCTGCACTTTGGGAATGACACACCTCAGTATACTAACTTTACTCGAGGAAATGCACAGCTCCAATTTTATGTACAAAGGCCCATCATTGTTTTAACATCACATGATGCATTCTGCTCAAATAGATTCAACCTCAGATACGGAATTGACACAGATCATGTGTAAAGTGATATTGAGAGGTATTGATTAAGTTCATTGCACGAGATAGACCCCGTGAAAGATCCGAATTCATTGAATGCCCAAGCAGAATTCAGAGATAGGAGAACATGTAATAAGACATGTGTGGAAGAGGAATGCTTAAGTCAAGAGATGATCACATTGCCATTATGTAGGATGGCGCACATTGACAGCTCATACGTCTGATTGGTCAACAGTGGGAAAGAGAAGTGGGGACGTAGATTATTCTAGAGACACTGGCAAGATCTTAAACATAGAACTAAAGAGAAACTGTCCTTGTGCCACAGACTGTAGCTACTGTTTTACAGGTGAAAAATGTTTCTTCCACATCTGCAACCTCTAGTGTGTGCGGTGCCTCCTTTGTCATGGATTGTGCTGGAGTTGGAGTTGAGAGAGGCACATACATCAGGGGCAGAAGAAGTGTAATCGTAGGTCCCAGGAGCTGTTATCTGTGGGAAGATTTGAGGCCTCACTGCTGCAAGGAGAAACTGCTGGTTTCTCAACATAGCAACAACGTCATGGTGGCAGGCAGCCAAGTACTCCTTGATGGATACCAGCTCCTGATGCATGGACTGCATCACAGTGATCATTTCCCCCAACCTGTTGCCAATCTCGCTGGTGCCAATTGATGGGGCATCAGTTTGTGCCTTTGCCTCATGACGCCAGCAATTTAGCAATTTGGGTCAGGGAGTTCTTCAGTCTTTGCAGCAGGGAGTGGTTGCCTCTGATACAAGCAGAGTTGTCCCTATTGGGACTGAGGCACCTCTGTACTTCAGTTACCCTGCCTGCCATGGTCTCCTACCTCACCCACACATTTTGTGCTAGCTGTTGCTGGACTCCCCTGCTTGACTTTGGAAAATGATATCTGGTCCATGGAGTCCAGGGCTCTGTCTGAGCTGGCAAGTGGTGTTTATGCTCTGTTAAGTGTGTCCTCCCTGCAACCAGAGAAGGGGACCTAATGGAACCCAGGATCTGCTGGATGGTGTCTGGATTGATGGTTTAGTAGCTGGGCATCAAGATCATCTTAGAAGTCCAGGACAGGCATCTGGCCAGGAAGTATTTCTTCAGTCTCCGCAATGAGATGGAGAGGTGCCAATGTTGACCTGTACCAGCTATTCTATTTCGTCATAAGGTTGTAATTCATTTTTGCCTAATTTATTGGCAGGGAGCCACACATCAAGTCCCTCATTCACGGGCCCCTGGCTGCACACAGCCCCACCAGGTCATGCATTTGGATGACCCTCTGTTGACACATTGCACACATTGTGCAATTCCTCATGTACAAATCATATCACATCTCACTTACTCAGCTTTTCATGTGCCAGTGCGTGTGACCCCTTCCTTGCTGTACATTGCATGGTGTTTGGATGCCATCAGTGTTGTTTGTGATGTACACATGCAAAACCCATGGAAGCAAGCAGAATCTGTTGCATTGCCAGATCTGCATTTTAGGGACTGTGTCAGGTCGCTATGCCACCCCACTTGTGTTGTAAGAGTAAAGCAAGGGTGTAACTAGTAAAGTGCATCCTCCATTTGACCTCTTGTTTTGTGGGCATTATCCTGCACCATCCATAGTACGATGCAACCACATTGTGTGTATTTGTACCTACAATAAGGTGTCCCTTCATGCACAAAAGCAGTCATCCCATCAATGCAGGTCCCTTGTAGTATGATGCAGATGTGTAGGCACATGGCAGCAACATGTGCAGTAGTGCAAATGGTTGACAGTGGAGCCCCATCTGTTGTGTGCAAGTTGTATTAGTGCCATTTCCCAGTGGCACAGGCAGGCCTTTCCATAGTGCCCTCCCCACATGTGCCCCATGCCTGGTATGTGCTGCCCATTGTGAGTCAGACATGGCTGGACGGTAAAGTTAACACAGTGAAGGTAGTGGTATGAAGGTAGTGAAGTGGTCTGTGCACATAGTTAGGGGAGAGTGGTCAGTGGATATTACATGTATTTGATGTTTAGTCATTAGTGTGCCCCCATGCAACCCATTAGCATGCATACAGTGCCTCCAAAGCACCTCCCCTTTATGTCATTTGTGAGTTGCAACATTGCCCCCCACTGCAAATTACATTGTGTTTGTTGAAGCTTCTCATTGCTGCAGTGTCCTCTTCCTGGACTCATTCCACCACCTCATCCGGGATGACCACTGCCCTGTCTCCTCCAACTCAACCATCTGCTTATGGGTTGTGGGGCTTCCACCACCAGCCTGCAGTGCTGTCTTTCTGTTAATGGTCAGCTTTTCTTTAGTTCTGCGCTTTCAATCATGCCAGCGCTTCTTACAGCCCTCCACAATCCTTCTAATCTTAGCCACACTGTTGGCTTTATCTACTAAGGACTGCCAAATGGCCTCCTTCCTACCTATTGACAATTTAGAGGTAACAGAGCTGGTGTTGGTGCTCTGTCACCTCTGTGATCAGTATTTTATTTTCCTCCTGACTGAACCTACACTTCTTTTTCCTTTTCCCCTTCTCAAGTGATTTAGCATGGGCATCCTGGCTAGTACCAGGCTCATTAGGGTCTGTCTGGGGTCTCTCCTTTCCAGACTTCTCCATTTCGTCTATTGTGAGGATTCTGTTTGGCATTTTCCCTTGCTTTATCTGGGTGCTTTTAGCCAAAAGGTAACACTTTTATGATTGGTGTCACATAAAGTGCCGCACATCAGGTTAGCACCACTTTTCCGGCGATAGCTCCACTTTCTTTTGTGACACATCGCTAAGATTAGCGCTAAGTTTTCCTCACCGTCATGTTGCGCCATATTGTAAATATGGCGCTAACAAGGTGCAAGGAAATGTCTTAGCGCAATGTTAAATGTTTTGGAGCAACATTGCGCTACAGAAGTTTTGCACCATTTCTTGTAAATCTGGGCCTATTTCCCTCCAGGTCAGTTTGTCTGCCATTCTAGTTTTACTTTGGTCTCCTCTTTGCATGGAGCCTGGGGCCTAGTTTTGCTCTCTTCCGGGGGAAGGCATGCTGTTTTGTTCTCCCTTTGTGCTTTTTAGATGATAACTCTCTCTCTTTCTCTTCTCATGCCTTGCCTTTTACCTAACTCCCACCTGGGCTACCTCCTTTGCTTGGTTACAGGGTGGTTCTCCTTGTGAGGCATGAGCCCTCAAGGTCGCTTTCTGTTGTCTCTTTCGTTACCTGGGCACACCTTGGGGGAGTGTACCTTGTGGCTTATCCCTCGATGTGGAACCCTGAAAGGCTGGGAACTCCCTCCCACCACTAGGGGTGTCACTGTTGAGGACTGCTATAAACCTCCCAATGACCTGAGAGTGCTCTACCAGACAGGTTGGTGTATATGCTCCCAATGCTGCTGGGGTTAAAATGACTGAACGCCACAGGTGATGGGGTCAAACTTGGGGGAACCTTCGTGCCAACCTGAGATGGGGCTGGAATCATCAGGGTTTGCCGGTCTAGCGACTCTCCAGCCTTGAATCCAGTGGCTCAGTGCTTGTCAGGGGGCCCTCTGGGCCCCATAACCGGTAGATTGGTGTAACGTAGTGCAAGAACAGCTGAGATGGCAGGCATCAGAGAGTGCACCTCTATGCCTATGTAGGGTGTGGTAGGTACAGAAACCTTGATTGCGGGTTCTGGATCGTTACAGGTTATGGCCACCTTGAAGATGGCCCATAGTTCTAACAGTGCTCTTGTTCTCTACTCTCTACTGATGAAGGGCTAAACCCAGAAACACTTAACTAGAGATATGCAGCAATGTCTGCACCAACTTTGGTGAAAAACTACACATAATTTCCAAGTAAGCACTAACTGTGAACTGCATTTACCAGGATGCAAAGGGGCGAACTGTGCTGGGATGTGAGGCAGTGTCCTCCCAACCCCCCTTCCTGTTTGAAATGCTCCCTCAAGCCAGTGAGCTGACAAGCTTTGCAGATGCACCTGTGTGCCTGTGAGTGGCACTTGACCTGAGAGGATTTTGGCAGCATTTCCAGCAACCCCAGATGAATTTTCTTTGTTCTCTACTCTCTACTGATGAAGGGCTAAACCCGGAAACACGTGCCTAGAGATATACAGCACTGTCTGCACCAACTTTGGTGAAAAATGACAGATAATTTTGAAGTAAGCGCTAACTGTGAACTGCATTTACCAGAATGCAAAGGGGCAAACTATGCTGGCATGTGAGGCAGTGTGCTCCCAACCCCCCTTCCTGTTTAAAAGGCTACCTTAAGCCAGTGAGCTGACAAGCTTTGGAGATGCACCTGTGTGCCTGTGAGTGATACTTCACCTGAAAGGATTTTGGCAGCATTTCCAGCAACCCCAGATGAATTCTCTTTGTTCTCTACCCTCTTCTGATGAAGGGCTAAACCCCAAAACACGTGTCTAGAGATATACAGCAATGCCTGCACCACCTTTGGTGAAAAACGACAGATAATTTCCAAGTAATCGGTAACTGTGAACTGCATTTACCAGGATGCAAAGGGGTGAACTGTGCTGGGATGTGAGGCAGTGTGCTACCAATCCCCCTTCCTGTTAATTCAAAACATTATGAACCATTTATTAGCAGCGGAATAGCAGATATGGAACAATGATTTGGGAGAGAAAGATATTAACTTCTTCATGCGCATATTAAATCATTTAACAAAGCATAGCATTTCAACATGAAAGATAGTCGCAATAGTTTATCAGCACCACAACATCATCAATGCATCATTTGAAATTCACAATGGAAGTAAAGAAAGAAGAAAGTAAGAAGTCACAGGAAAAAAATGATGACTTTATCCAAAAAGCCCTTAGCCCGTTCCTAGCGCATGCAGCCCGATGCTGAGGGAAGGTTCTGCTTGGTACACGGGATCAAGTAAGCCCACTAGTCTGTCAAGATCACCTCAGGGACACAGATAGTAACTATTTACACAGAGAAGAAGGAACAACTCAACAACTACAGGTGCTGTTCAGCCAAACACAAGCTACACAGAGTCTTAAAGATCTAAATCTTTCCCAAATGTTCAAATTACACCCTATATCACACCCAGGGGGCATTAGTTCCATCTGTGTCACACCCAGTGGTCCAAGCCAATAACTCCTCTCACTTATTTTAGTTTCCACCAGTGTTAAGAAACTGATGGCACAGAGAAAACCCTTTTGTACTACAAATTAAGGTGTTGCCCCTATATCACACCCAAGGCCTATGCGTACCTTCTGTGTCACATCCAGCGCTCCAAATGGTTCCCTGTATCACACCCAGTGGTCAAGTATACCATCTGTGTCTCGCCCAGTGGTCCAAGCAACTAAACAACAATTTTACCTTCTCTAGCCCTGTGCCGACTTTCACAAAAAGGTGACCCCTTCCGGATTAACTCCAAGGCCACCTTTCGACTACTCAGTTTGTACACATGATATGTGCAATAGATTAGATTTCTATCAGTGGCAGGGTGCTCAGATTAAGGGACTCATTTTGTACATGGCGGTCTGGGCTGCCATTCCGGCGGTGGCGGTAAATACCGCCATCCGGGATGGTGGCCCAGTCTGCCATCTAATGAACGGCCCAAAACCCCACGGCGGAAGATACAGTCACCCCCAGCAGGGCGGTGTATTCCTATCCGACAGGGCAGCGCTGCAAGCAGTGCTGCCCTCTGGATAATGATACCCATTCCGCCAGACTTTTCCTGGCAGTTCCCACTGCCAGGGAAAGGCTAGCAGAATGGGTCTCTTGGGGCAATTTGGGGGCCCCGATTTACGGGCAGTGATCTGCACGACGGGTGCAGGTGCACCCGCCGCACAGCACATGGTGCTGTCGACAATGTCCCGGCCATGCATTCTGCTGGGCCGGTGGGCGGAAACAATGTTTCTGCCCGCCGGCCTAGCAGACTGTTCATTATGGTGCCGGCGGGTTCCCAGGGGTGCTGGCGGTCATTGAAATGACCACCAGAATGAACACGGCGGTAAACACTGCAGTGTTCAAAATGAGGGCCTAAATGCTTACACTTCCTACTTGTTTGCCATATGCTAAATGCTGGCACTAAGAGCCAGCTGTACGAAGTACTTATTTTGCATTTCCTAAATAGCGATTCCTTAGAAATCGCTATTTAGGAAATGCAAAATGGTATGTAAAAATAGAGCCCTAATATCGTGTAGCCTAATAACAGTGTAGGAATCGATATTTTTATTTATTATTAAATTGCATCATCAACAAGCATTACAATAATTTATAATGGTACACACAACAAAAGACTTAAATTCAAATAAAACCATGATCATAATTTAAAAGCATAATAGCAGCAATCACTCTGCTTTGACAGATCCATTCAAAAAGAAGAAAAATCACATATCCCTAAACAATTAAATATGAATAATTAATTAAAAGACGGCTACACCCCAATACACATGTTGGGGGAGGGGCAATGCTTTATCAATGCCTACCCTCCACTCTGGGTGGGAGCCCGGAGACAAAGTGCTTCTGCTCACATCATTTTATATTAGCACCAATAACTCACATGGCTACGGGGACTTTTGGAGGAAAGAGGAGAAACCTTACGTTAGCGTGAGGGGAGCCATTGTTTCATCTCACCAATAGCTCCTAGAGCCATGTTAGGTCTTGTGAGATTTTATAAATCAGCCACTCCTAATTTAGTTGACAATTCCCATAGCCTGGGCCAGGTGGCCCATATATATGAGGCAATCAAGTTATGTTTGCTCATGTTGCCAGTCCTTGCGCAAAGTGCGAGTGCAGTTTTAGTGCAATTTGCTCCACTAGACTTAAAAAGAGAGTGGAGCCACTGACGCCTTGCCTCATCAACTTTCTTGCAGGTCAGGGTGAAGTAAGCACCGTTATCCACCAACCCAGTGGTGGAGTCACAAAACGCCAAGCCTGCTACCAGCCTACCAGTATGGACCAGGTAGCCTCTTAGGGGCAGCACTCCCAGCCTATATTTAGTGTATAGAGAGTCTGCTTCAATTCATGGTACAACATGTCCAAATAAACCTGGGGGGGGCTAGATGATAAACATTGTTAAAATAATAATGTATAATAGAATCAGGCCTGAGTTCCTGGTACACCCTCATCTTACTGAATTCCCGGTATCAACTTTTTACCAGGCCTAATGTATCCTTGCTAACTCTAAATGGATCCACCCTTAGGTTCTCCAACCGAAGGTTCCCTAGAGTCTTTTTAACATGAGCTCCCCAGGAGCACCCCCTTCCACCATACGTAGTGACTTCTTCCAAGGTTTCTAAGTACACTGCTGCCCTAAGGTTACAAACTACCCTCATCCAGTACAACACTGACTTTAGGGCTGCTAGTTCAGAAATCGGTGTCAAGATTAGTTTTGCAAAGAGGGCTTTCAAAGGGGTTCCTGGCCCCAACCCCAATAAGATTCTCAGAAAATTATTCTTGGTGACCTGCAGCAATCTAATATTCATGTATACCCAGAGTTCTGCTCCATAGAGTGCTGCAGCCACTGCTTTTCAAACATATATCTCCAGGATAATACTGATACTATGGCCTCCAGCCTTATGCTTAAATCTCAGTATTGTCCCAGCCCCTTGTTTAAGGACTATGGCTGCCTTCTGGACTTGGCAGGCCCAGCTTAAGTTCTCAGAGAACCGCACCCCTAGATAATCAAAGTATTTGGTAACCTCAATTGGGGCATGGTTATTCATTAGCTTCCTCCGTAGACTAGGAGATGGCTGCAAAGTCATCCCCATGGTTTTCTTGCAAATAATGGTTAATGATATTTCCTCACAATAATTCACAAGTGGGCAAGGAGCCTATGGGCCGCATTTCAGTGCGTGCTATAATAACTGCATCATCCCCAAACAATCGTATTGGTAGCCTCCTACCTGCTACAAGAGGGACGTCTAACAGCTCCCCTAAGAGGAATTGAGTCACATCATTCAAAAAGAGACTGAAGAGTAGGGGTGTCAGGACGCAGCCTTGACAAACGCCCTTTTGAATCTGGAAGGGATATGTACACTCCCCACCCATCCCGTACCTCACTCTGGCAGTGTTGTCCGTATGCAATGCTGCTATGGCTTTCACTAGGGAGGCATTGACCCCTAAGCTTAACAGTGACTTCCATAGTTTGCCCCTGTCTACTGAGTCAAAGGTAGATTTAAATTCTATGAAGACCAGATCCACCGAACACCTCTTGATTACAGTAAATTTATCCAAAATCAGGTAGAGACAAATGATCTGGTCAATAGTTTCAACTTGGGAACGAAAGCCTGCTTGCACTTCTGTTATCACACCCTGGTTGTTGACCCATCCCTGGAAGCGGTTAAGCAGAACTTTCCCTAGGACCTTCCCGGCCCATCCAGCAAGGAGATCGTCCCATAGTTGGCAGGGCATCCTCAGTCGCCCTTCTTATAAATCGGAACTATGACAGCAGAACGCCAAGACTGTGGCACTGTATTACCCTTGAGGACTGCATTAAACACCTTAGTGAGGATTTTAGCCCAATAAAAGGGTGCCTCACAATAGAGGTCCACTGGCACCATATCTGAGCCCTGAGCCTTATTCCTCTTCATTGCTCCCAGTGCTCTAATTACCTCTGGAATTAAAATTCCTATCTCATAAGGGCAACAGGAGGGGCATTGACCTTGGGGGTACTTTATAGTATGCTAAAATGGTCAACCAAGGCCAGGAGCCTATGCAGGTTTCTACATCATTCGCTGCCCCCTTCCCCACTCTGGCCACCAGCCCAGAACCTTTTTGGGTTGTGGTTGACAGTAGTTTCTCTAAGTTCAGCCAAGAGTGTACTTTGGTACATCCGTTTCAGTTGCCAATAGATGCTTATAGCCCCTTCTATGTGCTCTAAATTTCTCTTTGCTGGCAGGACTATCATGGCGCCGAAATAAGGCATGCGAGACCGCTCTTTTCGCCCTTATGCACTCCTTATCAAACCAGCCTTTACAACCCGCCTTCCTACTGGTGTCAAGTAGCTTCGATGTTACAAGTTGCTTAGATGTTACAGATTGCTTTTAAAAAATCGCTATAAAGGTAATACCAAACTATTCGTTCCTATGGGCTTAAAGGTCCTTAGGTATGAATAGTTTAACATTTCCTGATTTGCAATTTCCTAATAGGAAATAGCAAATTAGGAAATGCTAAAGCAAGGGTGAAGTTCAGCCTAAGGCCCCCCTTGCTGCACCACAAAAAAAGTAGTGCTAATGTTGGGAGCACACATGTCCTAGGGGCATGTGTGCACTTTATTGCACTTTAAAAAAAGCATTTTGGAGTGATTTTATTTTAATAGCACATGGTGAACATCGACTTTGAGCCGATGGTAATAGAATTTCCTAAATGCCCAATTTGCATTTAGGAAACGCTTTGTACATGTGATTGGAAATCACAAATAGGAGTTCCTCATTTCCGATTTCCTATTTGGGTGTCTCAAAATGCGACTTCTATTAGGTTGAAATCACATTTTGTGATTCCTAAACAGCCTTTGTACATGGCAAAATGTTGTTTATCATTTCTTAATGGGCCAAAATAGCGATTAGGCCTATTAAGAAATGCTAAATAGCTTCTTACATCTGGCCCAAGGGATCAGATGTACTCTCTTACCCACTGATGGTGGCTTAAGGATGGACCTTCACCAGAACTTTCAATCAATTGTGGCACCTGCTTACCTCTCTTGTGCAGATGTGAATCCATACAGATGGGGTCCTCTTCCTTCATCCTCACTCGGGTTCAAAGAACCAATCTCTCCTATCTGACTCACTAAAACGCTGCTTGAATGTGGATTTATCTTAAAGAAATGAAAGACAAGAGGCGTTCGGCAAAACAGGAACAGTTGGTTTAATTAAACGTAGCGGTCAGGGGAGCAGTACAGAGCTGGGGTCTGATGACGGTCTCAAAGCACATTAGTTCATGGCACCCTTACATGCATTTCTTGAAGTGTCATAAAACAATTCTATGCATTTTTTTGAGAAAGAAATCCGGACCTAGTCACAGAGTCAAAAATCTGACCATCTGTTAAAGTGAGCAGGTGGGTCTCGAACTGCCGTGAACATAATTTGAGCCAGTAGGTAACATGTCCAGATGTTCGGCATGAAAAGCGCATGACCACTGCGTGTTGTGTTCTGATTGGCTGAGGGTTCCTAGCTTTATGTGCCATCTAACTTTTATAGTGTTTTGGGAACGCACATGCCTCCAGCCAAATGTGTTTTAATGGGTGCCGATTTCCTAGGGCCTTTGTGGTGTCACTCCCTATCTGAGGGATCAATCTGGGTTTTCTCTGTTCGAGTGTTTGGCTAAGGGATATGTGTCACCCTTGACCTGTCAATCGGATGCCTTTGGCCTAGCCATGTATTTCTGACGTGGGGTTGATGAGAAGGTCACATTGGGTGGATTCGACAACAGTGATACAAGCTTTTTGTTATGCGTACACATATCATGGCATACAATGACATTGTAGTCATCAATATTAAATAGGGGTGGGAGGAGTGCACGGAGTCGCAATACGCAGAACTCCGTGAAGTTTCAAAAATACTCCACCGCACTACACCGAGTTCTACGAGCAGGTAGAGTTCTCTGTAGCATCTGTTGGCATTGTGTTTGACATCAAATGCAACATGAAACACGTATTCACGTTGAAAATCAAGCATGAACGGCACCAAGGTTTGCAAGGGTGTGGCAGTCTTGTATTTCACTCTGCTTACGGTGCTGGCCCTTTTTTATCCATTTAATCCTCCACCCTCATAAACTATCTACCCGCCATTTTCATTTATTTCATTAGCCTCTTTTATATTGAATCTATATTTTTACTTTTTTCGTCCTGTTTTTTCTGACTTTTTGTCTTTTCTTCCCTATTTCTTCCTTCCTTCATTCTCTTATCTCTTCACCCCACCCCAACAGCACCATGACAGGTCACAGCAACAGCAGCTGCCTAACCTTCGGGTGGCAGGGCCACCAAGGGGTGCATCTTCGCCCCATTTTTAGCGAGCAGGAGGTGGCAGCACTAATTTTATTGTGCAGCACCACCTCCCCAACATGCTGAGAGCAGGTGGCAGGCGTGGTTCAGGTTACCCTTTTCAGGAGCGTTGACTGGTGTGCGGGAGGGTGTGTCAGCTAATTTGTCCGCACATTGGGAGCCAGCGAACCCAGAAGCTGTTAATGTACCATTGGGTGCACATCATCGAGTGCAAACAGCACCTGCTCATCCTGCTAGGAGTTGGGCTTAGGTGTGGGAAATAAGAAAGTAAAAGTATTAGGTCAACTTCTGTTAAATCCATCATACTTCGCAATCTGGTATAGAACAGTACAATGTTATTGTATTTGCCCTGCTTATCAACCAAATATTTTTGGGGAGATTAACTGTACCACTAATCTATTTTTTTTATCTTCTTTATTTCTTACCTAATCACCCAAGGTGAAGAAGAGGGCAACAGCATCTATGGGTCCAGAAGGAGAGTGTGCAAGTGCTTCCAGTGCAATCATCAGTGTTGATGCTGGTAGATTAACTGGCCCCAGTAAGTCTTCCTGTTATATTATTTTTATTTCACTACTTTTATTAAAAATTTTCACCTTTCATTTAAAATATTCTTTTTTGTTTTACTGTGCCTGTTTACGTTTTTTATACTTATTTTTGTTCTATGTAAGCTTTGTTAAATTCCTGTAATACCTGCATGTATCTAATTATTTACATCTTTCTTCTCTACCTGACTTCCTCCTGTCTACAGTCTGTATAAGCTTTCTTCTGCTTTTTTGCTATTTAAGCGTAGCTTTCCCTTCTCCCCTTATATATCTTGCAGACGGGTACTTAATACTAAGAGGACAGATTTTTAGGACAGATACCCTACAGAAAAGATTGCATGCCCAAGTCAGCTTTTCTACATGTTTGTGAAGATTTTCTTTGCCTTGCTCATGCCCATTGCTTTTGCCAACCAAGACCTCATCATAGGTTCTCCTGCATTGACTAAATTATTCCACCATTTTCTGCACTTCAGTGACTTAGGTGAGCTCTGTCACTCCTCTACAAAATGTTTGTTGTTGATGATTGTCTAACTTGCTTTTCTAACAACCAGCAAAATTCCTATAGTGAATTATATAAGAAGATAGAACTGTAATGATCTATTGTGGCTCTATTTATTTTGTTGGAACTAAATTGTGTAATATTTTTTCCAGCTGCACTGACCACTAGTGTTGGGGTCAGCAGCAGCACCAGCACCAGCACACACGGACGTGGCAGTGGTTGGAGGGGTAGAACCGGCAGTAGCAGGGACGGGTGCTGGTATGTCATGTTGCTCTTGCTCATTGGCAATTCTTAAAAACCCACTGCAAGGGTGTTACCTGTGAAGCACCTGGTTGAGCAGCTGCAGTGAGGACTGAGTTCTTAATGTCCTCCTCTCTCTAAATCAGCAGACAAAAGCTCATCATACTGAATGAATGGAGGTTAAAAATGATGGCTTGATAGAAAAGCAAAGGATGGACGGCTAAAAGAAAGAATGGGTGAAACGGCAAATGAGTGAAAGGATGTGTGGGTGAAAGGAGAAGAAAGATGCATATGTGAATAAGAGGAGATGCATTGGTGGGTGAAGATAGAAGAAAGGAATGAAAGGGGTGAAAGGATGCCTCATTGGATGAAGGAAGGGTGAATCACTATGCTCGGGTGAGGAATGGGTGGACAGTGTTGAACAATAAATTGGTAAATGCTGCACCAATAGGTGAAAGCAGGGTGTTTGAAAGGGTAAACACTGAATGGGTGAGTCTATGGACAGACGGGAAGATAAATATGGATGGCTGGATTGGAGTAGTGAAAGACTGGATGAGAGAGCATAAGCTTAAATCAAATGGTGGGTATCAAAGGGTATATAGATTAGCTGAATGAAAAGATGAGTGTATAATTTTTTGGATCAAAAAGAAATAAGGGAGCTATTTTTGAGAGGGACGGGTCTGCTGTTCAGCTCATTCACTTGCTCCCTCCCCATACCTCTCTCCCCATCAGTGACCAATGCTACTATGAGTACATATCTGCAGTGTGGCAGTGTACAATAGTGTTTTATGTGCAATGTGTGCATCTGATTTAGTTAATGCAGCATTTACAATGTTGTCAATGCATTCAAACTTAAAAAGGTATTTCCCTTCCACCCCAGTGCTCACTCTGTCACCTGAAGTTCTGTCCCAGGCCACCACAAGAAATGTTAAAATCCCTTTTGGCATGTGCCACATTTATGTATAAGTTAATAATATGTCATGGCTTTCATAATGGATTGATTCCAGCTCAAATGTTACCCTTTTGACATTCGGACGTTAACTCAGCTACAGTACGGCATGTGTGGGTAAAAAAAGGCCCTGCAACTCTTCATAAATAATCTGCCATGTCAAATTCCAATGGCCCTAAGGAACAAGCAATTTACTGCTACTGTGCTACTGTACTGTACTGATTGTTTGAACACAGCACAGTTTATAATGTGTCATTTTCCTTTTTCTTTCGTGCTATAGCCACTCCTGGTGGACATCATCATTCAACTCACCAGGAGATAGCAGCACAGCTCTGGCAGCAGGGGCTGGAGGGAATCAGGAACAAATATATCGGAGGCTGGCAGCCCTCCAAGAAGAGGAGGAGGAGGAGGCTGAAGCATCACTTATGGACGTCGGCCCTAGCTCCTGCAGCCAGCCACCAGCGCCTACAGCCTCCCAGTGACACTGGCAACAATATTTCAACCTGCAGCTAACCCATCCCAGTTCCACCACTGCTGCCCCTCTCCTCACGCCAGGCCCAGGACTGCATATTCCAATGCCGAGTGGCACGCATTGAAGCGGCCCTCAATGATATCCGGACCCTACTCTAGTGAACTTGGACGTACCCTCTTTGGACCTTTTTTTAAATTTCTTTGTTTTGACAGGAGGGGCACTTGTGGGTGGAGAGGGTGGGGAGGGAATTGGGACATGGTTTGATTGGAAGTTACTTGGACTTTTCATTGGACTTTTTGGGGATGGGACTATTTGTTTGAGGAGAGTGTGAGTCTGTTGTGGGTGTAAAATTAAAAGGGGATTATTTATAATACTTTATTTAAGCATCAGTCAAATGTTTATTTTGGTGTTTTAGTTTACACTGCTGTATTTTCGTGTAGCCCATTTTTTAAAATTTGCTTAAAAAGTATATGTAATTTACCTATGCAGTTACTCTTGCTCTATTGCCTTCTGCAACTAAACTATATTGATCACTAGTGGATGATTGCCATTGTCTATTTTGCCTGAAAAAAAGACTAGATACACATAGACAGGAAAGACAGAGGGGGTCATTCCGACCCTGGCGGTTGACAGAGAAGTGGCGGTTTTACCGCCAACATGCTGGCGGTAAAAAATGTGGAATTATGACCATGGCGGTTACCGCCATGGTCATCCGCCACTTCTCCGATCAGACCGCCATGGCGGAGACGACCGCTGGGCTGGAGACTTGGGTCTCCAGCCCGGCGGCCGTCACAAGACCACCGGCGGTATCATGAACTGGCTTACCGCCATGGACTTCATGGGGTTTGGAACCGCCATGAAATCCATGGCGGTAAGCACTATCAGTGCCAGAGAATTCCTTCCCTGCCACTGATAGGGGTCTCCACCACCCCCCACCCCCTCCCCCGAGTCCGTACCCAACACCCCCCCACCCCCTGCCACCCCCCAAAGGTGGCAGGACCCCCCTCCCCACCCCTACCCCTGACATCACAACACAGACACACACCCGACACGCATGCAGACACCACCAACACACATTCCTGCACACACACGAACAAACGTGCCAACAGACACACACACAGTTATACACGCACACCCTCATTCACACATACACGCACACATCCATACAGACATACATACAGACAGACACGCACACATTTCCATTTACACTACACCTCCGCATGCATACACGCACTCACACACCCCCTCTACATACTCACACGAACAACCCCATGCACCCACACATCACACAACACCCCCCCTCCCCTAACGGACTTACCTTGCCCGTTGATCTTCCGGGAGGGGACGGGATCCATGGGGGCTGCTCCGCCGCCACCACACCGTCAACAGAACACCGCCACGCCGAATCACAGAACATGATTTGGTGGGCGGTGTTCTGTTGACGTGGCGGTGGGGATGGAGCAACCTCCACTTCCCCGCCGCCCGCCAGTATGGCTGCTGGCGGCTCTACGTCCAGAAAAAGACGGAGGGCTGCCAGCAGTCATAATACGCTGAGCGGAAAACCGGTCTTCAGCACGGCGGTCCCTCAGCGGTCTTGTGAAAAGACCGCCGAGGTCGAAATGACCCCCAGAGTCTTCTTTAGTAGGAGTTAAATTACAAAATAAACAAGTTACCTACCTCAATCCATGGTTCTTTTCTTACCTGAATAGATGACACTAGGGAGTCGTCTTCTTCTTACTGCAGGGTTTTTTCCCAAGATGCCATCACAACTCTTAAGGGGGTGGTAAGTGGTAGTAGTAGCAGGCTAGTATGCTAACAGGGAAGAGAGAACTTCACAGGTGGTGCCACTCAAACTACAAGATTAATCAAAGAATTATGCCTCACTGTCAACTTGATTGAAAGAAAAGTAAAACAGAGTTAATGGGTCATCATAGCATAATTTTAGGAAGACTGACACCGGACTACCACAATGAGAGTATTTGACACACAGCAAAGAAGAGTCAGACCTGATATGATAATATAATCTATCAGTATCAATTTCTTCTGAGCAATGGTGAGGAGCTATAAAACCTAAACATAGGAAATGTAATCAAGGATACAGGAGACGTGGGTGTAGACTTGATTGGTTGGATCAGATTAAGTGTTGATGGAACACACACACAAGGCCTGAATGATGATGATTTGATTGGGCTGGTGTGCAATATTGTTAAGGTAGAAGAAGGCAGGAGGTCATGCAGTGAGTTGGTTTCACTTTCAACATACCCACCCCAGCAAGTGTGTGATTCATTTATGGTGTAAAATGAAGTCACACCTGAATAAATCACACAGCAGAGGGGAAGAGGATTAGGGGCTAGATGAATGGATAGGAGAGGGGATTTAGGGAAAGGTGTATCAAAGACAAACGCTACTCAAAAGGAACCGCAGCAATATTCTTGGAGCGCTGAGCAGCACACCATCATCAATCTTTTGTGGAAGCAAAGTGGAAATAAAGGGATACGTATCACATAGTTCAGTTAAATGCATGCAACAAACTGCCCTTCTACCCAAGAGAATCCCCAGATAGTATATCCTAAATGCTATGTCTTCTATTTTTGAAAAATTAAAATTATGGAAAGTTGGTGATAACCCACACAGTTCTAAAAATATGATTGTTAAAAGGAAAATGACACTGTTTTGCCAAATGGGGCAATGTATCTCTCCATTCTTCTTGGAATGTCGGTCACTCTGGGTGCCTTTCTGAAGTTTGGACCTGTTCGATAGGTAAGCTGGAGTCTTGAGCTTTCCGCAAGTTTTGTTCATGCAGGAGAAGACTAGGAGAAGGGCTGTGTATTAAAAAAAAAAACGTAGCAGTGTTATAGAGTAAAGAAGAAGGACAAAGAGAAGCAAGGCAAGCTTCATGAGGCATCAGGAATTTACCAAGAAGACTCAGAGGCAGAGCAAGAACATAATCAGTTTGATGTCCGAGATAGCAACGCAGCAAACACATACTCAGCAGCATTTCTAAATCAATGCACCTCTCTCCAGTTCACAGAGCTTAGTGAGTGATGACTAGGCCTCAGAGCCTTCACCATCATCATGGCTTCTGTTTGATGTCAATAATCCTTCTAGTTGTTGAGGTAGTCCCGCCTTGATTCCTTCCATCCTTCTCCTCCATATTCTGAGTAACTCTGTCCCAGTCCCAAACCGAGCAAGGTAAACCTGTAAAGTGCACTGCAGCTGAAAGGAAGATTAGAAGAAATAAATAACAGAGAAACAGAACTGGAACATTTTGTGTAGATTTGTGTTTGGTAACTTAAGTGGCTGGTCTGTTCTGAGGAACCAGAAAATACTAAGTAGTGGACCCTGCAGGTAAATTTCATTAAGTTTGAAAGACCAATCACTTTCTAGAAAATACGATCACCCATCATCCCCCAAACATTGCAAATCCTTGGAAACTAATTTACAAATTTCTTGAACTCCCTCCCTCAATGTCAGCCACCACATACATCAGTCATCATTCATTCATTCACAAACACTCAAAATATCACCACTAACTGATGCAAAAAGAGTTACTTTAGTACTTGTGGTAGTTACCTCTTCCAAGCCAAGCACAGTGGTTTAACAAAATATCTCCTCTTTGATGGCAATGCAATACATTTCTCACAATGGCACTGACAGTCTTTTGTTTTATGATCAAAGCAGCCCTGCTAGGTGATATAAAATAAAACAAAATAGGCAATGACATGTGAGGGAGGCAGACATCATCTCCAATGTCATGATAGGTATGTGGGGGCTTCTTTATTGCACGTGTCCAACTCCAATCCGGGCTTCTAATATGTGACTATAAAACGGTGGGGCAGCATAAATCAGTCACATTTATAATGTTGCATTTTTTTTCTTTGTTGCAAAGAAAGAAAGACAAAAAGAAGTTCAACGAGAAAAATAATTACAAATATCTACGGTGGCCCTGGTCTGGGAAGTAGAGTTCATCCTCATACTCTGGTAGTTTACCCAGAAGCTGGTCAGCTAACACACTTGATTCTGACCAGTCATCCTCTTCCTCCTCCTATGGTGTTTCAGGAATGGTTTAATGAGGGCATATAAAATGCTGGTTCATTTTAATCATGGTTAATCTCTCCACATTTTGATGTGAGAGATTAGTCCTTCTGACTGTTACAAATGTCGCTTGTCTTTGCTGGGTGGTACAGTCGGTTTCTGTAGCTTTTCTCTACGTCTGCAAAGCCTGGGCCTCTTTTCAACACTTCTTTCCCAAAACGCACTGTTAGAGCCAATAATATACTGAAGTGGCTCCCCTGCATTGTGGGGCTTCCTGTGCAAGTCTTCGGGAAAGCTGGGATTACAGCTGTTTTGTTGGCCAGATGTTTCGACCGTTGAGGTGCTTCAGTAAGTGCATCACTATGTCCTCAAACTCTAAGTTCCACCCCTGCCATGTGACTTTTCGATCATGTCACTACAAATGCCAATGGATTAATAACCATAATAAAATCATGTATGTTCTGCAGAGTCAATATTTTTCATAATAGGCTGATCAGGTATTTGAGGGTCTTGGCAGGATCAACAGTCATTACCAGCCAGAAATACGTTTTCAAGATTGCTGCATGTGGCAGCCAAAATGGAGATTAAACATAGGAAGCTCAAACTTTAAAGGCTCAGAGGTATGATCAGTCCTATTAAATTCATGTTTGAACTTGATTTTGGCTGAACATAACCTGTTGTCAATTATGTGTGTCATTGGGTACTCTAAAGTGAATCTGGGCATGATGAGAAGCCTTTGCAAGCTATAGCTGTTAATGAAATTCAAGGATACCTTGTAAACATGGAAGAGGAGCAGTGACCCAGATTCCTGCTGTATTATGTAGGCTTCCTGTAGCAAATATTTACTATCGCAATTTTATGAAGATTTGTTACCATAATATTACACCAATGTTCACCATTAGTCCTATTTCTGACATTTCCATGATTAAGTACACAATTTGTTTTCACAGGCTATTAAATTAAAAGAGTGAATCATCTTTTGAAGAGATGAAAAGTGCAATCATAGTGTCAAGGCAAGACATGCACAGTTGCCTTTTACAGCACATTGCATCTATCTGTTTTCCTGAGTGCAATTATCACAGCATTTCACATTACAATTCCTCATAAAACACTCAGTATATTTCTAAAAGTCTAAGAGAAATAGAAATAAGAAAGTAAACAAATGTTTTCTAAATTGTTTTATTAAAGTCCAGCGAAGATAGACTTTTAGTCAAAATGCAATGCAGACATACATTTTGTGTGGTACTGAATCAATATAAATGGGGAGTGAGTTGAGAGCATCCATTTACTTCTCACCAGGAATGGCAATTGTTTGAAAAAAGTGGGGGATATTCTACTTGAACGTCTCAGACTTTAAATTGGCCTTATTTGTGACTTTAACACAGTACATGACAAAGGTCTGAATAAACATGAGGATTGAGGCACCAAAGACCCACCTTCTCTCCATAACTCACTCCCCTGACATGCAGTTTTCTCATCAATAATTTCATTGCAAATGTTGCATTGATATTGTCAATGATGCAATAGAGGATGTCATGAGTGATGTAATATGTATGGTAGTTAGCAGTGCATAGAGAGGGCGCAAGTTTTAGTTATGTTAGGGCATGAGTTATAGTTACTTGAAATAACTATAACTGGTGAATTTCTCTTGTTTTTTGGAGTTTAAAACAATACATCTTGTACTGAACAGTACATCTAGTTACAATGTTCCTTTTTTTCAGTGACTTTCTAGGGTTTCCTTAATGTAAAGTAATATTTAGTTACCATACATAAAGCCATCCCCACCACCGCTAGCCAACCCCATGCTATGACGGTGGTTGTAGGCAGCAAACCCCACACTGTGCATTGCCTTTGATCGTGCACGGTAGAGTTGACCACAGGCAGCCAACCCTTCACTGTGCATGACCTATAACCATGCACTGCGAACGGTTGGCCGCAAGGATTGGAAAACCTACCCGAAGGCAGTCAACCCACCAGCAGGCTGCCAATCCCATGCCACGCATAGCCCTTGCTGAACTAGTTTAGGACCTTGAGCCCTGGTAACCCCATGCCCTGAGGCCAAAACATATATAAAGGAGAGAGGGCATGCAGCCCCCTCCACAAGCCTTAATTGGCTCCGGGGACCCCATCCCCTGGGGCCAAATTCAACAAAGAAAGGGAAGGGGCCACATGGATTGCCTCCCCAAGCCTTAGTATGCCTCAGGGACCCCATCTCCTGGAGCAGAATCCTAAGGGAAGAAGGCCTGTGGGTCCCCTCCCTGTGCCTTATTAGGCCTCAGAGACCCCATATTTGGGTTAAATTGTGAAAAGAAAAGGAGGGTCCCTCTCCCCATGACCTATGAGTCTCCAGGGGCCCCATCCCTGGGTCCAAAGCCAATAAAAAAGAGAGGGAGTTGTATGCCCCTCCTCATTGAGTTGTATCAGGCCCCTGGCACCCCATACCCTAGCTGATTTTTTAATATAAAGGGAAGAGGCCAGGTGGCTACCCTCCCCAAGTCTTCATAAGCCTCAGAGACTCATCCTCCATGGCTGTACCTTATAAAAGTGGTAGGGGCCATGCTGCCTTCCCTCCGCAAACCTATTATAGCCCCAGGGACCCCATCCCCGGTGCCTCACTTCAGAGTATATGAGGTCCTCCCCACCCAGGTTACTCACCAAACAAGATGCTAGGGGCTTCAGGGGAGCCCAAGGGCCCTGAAGCCCCAGCCAGCTCCCCTTATGGTGCATTGCTCCCACACAGAGAAGTAGCTTATTTTTGCTTGCTCCCTCCCGGTGTTGAAGTAAGCCTCAGCAAGGCCAAATTGTTGGTTAACTGTGCCAAATAATCATTCATCAGGACACAAGGTACATCATATACAGAATTTGGCTTAGGAATTCCCCAAATGTTCATTGGCCTTCCAAACACTATTTCGTAAGGAGTAAGGCTGATTTGAGAGTGTGGCACTGACCTAATAGACAATAATGCCAACGGTAATGCATCCGGCCAAGTTAAGGATGTGGAAGCCTGTATCTTCGCTAACTTCAGCTTCAAAAGTAACATTATACCTTTCCACCAACCCTGCTGATTGTGGGTGGAAAACTGCATGGAACTTCTGTTTGATCCCTAATCCTTTCAGGGCATTCTTAATAACTTCCCCAACAAAATGAGGTCCGTTATCATTCCATAAAAGTCTGCAAACACCAAACCTAGGGAAAAATTCTTTCAAAAGAACCTTTGCTTTGGTAATGGCAGTATTGTCCTTTGTGGGGTATGCCTCTATCCATTTACTGAAGGCACATACCACCACCAAGACATACTTTCAATTGTTGCAGCGTTCAAGCTGAATACAATCCATTTGTAGAACTTCAAAAGGCGCAGTTGGTGTAGCAAACCCTCCTGCAGGAGTATGTGTCCCTTTTCCAGGATTGTATTTTAAACAGATCAAACAAGACTGTACTACTCTCTTAGCTGTACTGGAAATTTCTGGATGCTCCCAAAGTTGCGTAAGCAACTTCGTTATTGTTGAAGCTCCAACATGTGCCAGCCCATGTGCCATCTGAACCATAGGTTGTACAAAAGCTAGAAGCAATTTCCATTTATCCATCTGCTTATTCCGCCAACAGCCCTCATCATACAACTCTCCTTCTTCAGACCATTGCTCACGTTCTTTCACAGAAGCAGATTTCTGTATATCTAATACGTCTTGTCTAGCATTATGCCAACGTTCAGCTTGTGACTTCACTACATACATAGAAGTAGTAATTCGCTGCATCTCAGTCTCACGTGCTACATGGTCTGCAAGGGCATTACCTTGCCATATCTTATCGGTCACTTTCTTGTGTGCACTACATTTCACAATAGCTAGTTTCTTTGGATATGTCAATGTAGTCAAGAGGTCATTCACTAATTCTCCGTGCATTATCTGCATCCCGTGGGATGTGAGAAAGCTTCTCTCCTTCCAAAGCAAACCAAAATCATGAGCCACTCCAAAAGCATAGCAGCTGTCTGTATAAATGTTCACACATATGTCAGTACTAAGCTCACATGCTCGTGTCAAAGCTATTAGTTCAGCTGCTTGAGCTGACTTCTGTGGTATACGAGCTGTCTCCACTACCGTGTGTATTGTGGTGATTGCATATGCAGCTGAGGTCGTACCATCTGGCAACTTCAAACAAGACCCATCAACCCACAATTCCCCGTCTACATCTGGAAGGGGCGTATCTTGTAAATCAATACGACCTTTGTCTGTTCTTCGGTAAGGAATATACAATCATGTGTTTCTTGTGACTGAGTCACCGGATATGGCAACAAAGTGGCTGGATTTAGTGTTGCACATCTCTTCAGTGTAATGTGAGGAGCCAGCAATGTCAATTCATATCCTGTCAGGTGAGCGCTAGTTAAATGTTGTATCTTTGTTTGATTTAAAAGAGCATCAACCGCATGGGGTACTAACACCAACAGCTTATGTGACAAAACTATCCCTTCACTCTGACGTATTGACACAGCTGTTGCGGCAACTGAACGAAAACACCCAGGCAACGCTCGAGCGACAGGATCAGATACTGCTGAAAAATATGCACAGGGACGCTGCTTATCTCCATGTGTCTGTACTAAAACTGACAATGCACATACATCTTTCTCATATACGTAAAGTGCAAAAGGCTTCATGTAATCTGGAGTACCTAACACTGGTGCTGAACAAAGGGCTTGTCATAGCTGCCGGAAAGCAGTCTCACATTCATCTGTCCATGGGAGGGGCATTGGAGTATCTTTAGTCTAAAGTGCTAGCAAAAGTTTGACAATGTGTGAAAACCCTAATATCCATTGCCTACGAAAAAGAGTAAGACCAAGGAATGCACGAACATCTTTCTGAGTAGAGGGTACTGTGTGTCTAAAATTACTTGAATACAATCTGATGTAAGTGCACGGCCCTCCTTAGACAAAAGGTGACGTAAATAGGTTACCTTTGGTCTACAATATTGCAATTTCTTTCGTGACACTTTATGATGGTGTGAAGCAAGAAAATAAAGTAAGGACAAAGTGCACTTTTCACATTGCTCAGGGGTATCAGCTGCCAACAAAATATCATCGACATATTGTATGAGAGCCACACCTTCAGGCAAAACAAAAGAATCAAGTTGTCGTTTTAACGCTTGACTATAAATACTAGGACTCTCAGTATAGCCGTGAGGAACTCTGCAAAATCTTATGATCATTTATTCAAAGTAAAACCAAACAAATATCGGCTGTAACGATGAATAGGGATCGAAAAGAAAGCATTCTTCAAGTCTATCACAGAGAACGTAGTTGCTGTCGGAGGAACCAAAGTAAGAAGTGTTGTGATGTCAGATACCACAGGATATTGTGGTATCACAATCTTATTGACTTCTCGTAAATCAATAATGAATCGGTAAATCCTAGTATCAGTATCCTTTTTCAGAATAGGAAGAATCGGACTGTTACAAACATTATGCAGAACTTCCTCAACAACTCCAACTGCAATAAGATCATGCACAATTCGTGTGATTGCTTCTCCGCCCTCCTGTGAAATTTTGTATTGAGGCAAACGTGGCAATAGAGCTCCCTCCTTGACACTAATATGTACCAGTGGAGTATTCATTTGTCCCACATCAGTATCTGAAGTAGCCCACAAAGTACTAGGGAGTGAAGCTAATGCAATATCCTCTTTAACAAGACAAACTCTTTCCATCACAGGATGATTATCATTTAAAATAACACGCACCCCTTCAGGAGAGCATCGTATTGTAGCCCTGAAATACTTGAGCATATCAAGACCCACAATATTGTCTGGTGTATTTGGAGAAAGCAAAAATGGACATGGAGCAGTAAATTTATCAACATGGAATGCAAGTGGTTGTGACAATGGGCTAAGGGAAGGTGTTCCATCGAAACCTATTGATGTAATGGTTAAGCCAGACAGGGGAGCCCTTGGAATCAATTGTTTAGACAAGGAGCTACGAGTAGCTCCTGTATCAACCAGAAACTGATCAGTAGAACCCAAAACATGTGCTGTAACATAGGGACCCCTCTAATCTATTGAAACTTCAACTGATTCCTTACCCCATCCTAGGCAATCCTATGCATAAGCAGAATCTTGGAAATCAGGCTGAACATAGTTAGACATCTGGTATTGGTTCCGTCTATCAAAAGTGTTAAACCCATCCTGCTCTCGTACATTAGCATCAACCCTAGCATGATCATTCGTGCTTCTTCTGGGCCCTGAATATCCTGAGCGATTTCTCATTTGTCCCCGACCACGTGAACACTGCTGAACACATAGTGCTGGACAAGCGGCAGCCCAATGCCCAAACTTCTTACAATACGCACACTGATCAACAGACAAATTCGAACGAGTGTAAGAAGAACCATAAGATCCACGTCCACCTCTATCACTACCTCTAAAAGGCGGACCATAAGCTTGAGCCAACATAACCTTCGTCTTTAATTCTTTAATCTTTTTCTCCTCGCTACCTTTTGCTTCTAATTCCTGTTGTTCATAATACTGAGCCATAGTCAAAAGAGAAACCGGAGTAGAGGTAGTCCATGAACTTTCACTAGCTTTTAGACGACTAGCTATTCCTGGTAACAGATTTGCGACATATATATCGACAAACAAATGTCTGTCCGTATCATCTGACAATAGCTGGCCGCTAAAATCATGAAATGCTTCTTCAAAGCGTGAAAAGAAATCAGAGACCGATTTATCTGCCTTTTGCTTACAAGACGCTAAAACAGTCCAATCTATCTTTTTAGGGGGAATAATCATTTTTAACTTAACTAATATGGCTGCGGGAAGATCTAGAATCAACTGATATGGCTTTTTTCGCAGGTTCCCTATCCCCGTCCATCTGTTCTAATTCTTTCCATGACGCCCCAAAAAGTACACGATCATCAACTTTACGAACAGTTCTCCACATATCTGGCGGTAATATCAATCCAAAAAATAAATCAATGTCAGCCAAAGTCATAGTACAAGAACTAATTGCTCCCTCAACTTCCTCATAAAAGGCGGCTGGATTTTTCCGCGGGTCAGGTAATGCTGTTTTAAGTGCCATTACATCTGCCCTATTCCAAGGAGTATACACCCAATTATAAATAAAATAACCCTTAGCATCAACAGAAGTTTTATCATCACTTGTACCCAATCCTTTAGGAGGAACATACAAAGGCGCGGCCTCCCGCATTGGTTTCGCGTGAACTATCATAGTCTTATCTGTTCCGAAGATGGAAGCTTGCACCCCGCCGGTCTGAGATGTCCGTGCAACTACGTCCACAGCCCTTTTTTCCTCTTGCAAACGGACTGCTACAACACATAATTTCACCAAACGCCTGATTGCATCAGCCACCTGGGAGAAAACAAAAAGACCATCATGCATTTGCTTATGATCAGCTGCTACATCATCGGGCTCTAACTCATCAGAATATTTCCTATATAGTTCAATAACTTCTGTGCCAAATGCCTCAGTAAATATAGCTGCTCCTTTTCCGTCCACCTTTGCATGTTGTCTAAAAGTTCAGGAGCAGAGACAACGCTACAAATTGTTTTACGAACAATAGATCTAAGCTCAGACGCACGGTCAGCAGGCAACATAGAGCGACTGTTTCGTATCTTCTGTTGCTCCGAACTGGAGACCTTAGCTAACTCATGAGGGGCAGAAGGAACGACATACGGAGGTGGAGGGCAATCTAGTAACAAAAAATCATTGTGTGGTATATTAAGGATAGGATAGAGAGGTTGCCTAATGGTGTATTGGCCAGTTACCTGTAATTTACGTTCTTTCTCTTCTAGCTCCTTTAAGTCATTTATTTCTTTCTTTCTCATTTCCAATGCTTTCACAGATACATTCTTCCGCTGCTCTTTCTCAAGCAAGGCTTGCTCACGCTTCACTCGTCCACGCACTTCTTTCTCCCACATTCGTACACAGTAAAACATATCTTGCCTAGACCTTCGCTTACATATACATTGTTCCACATACTCAATCTTTCACAAATCAAATGACCCATGCATAGTCCAAATTAACTCAGGATCCGCACTAGTGTATTTATTCCATAATGTGCTGTACATTATAGAAGAAAGACCATGTTTAACATACATATCTCTATTTGGCGTCCCCTCTGGGGGTGCCGGTTGGATTCTTCCAGTCTCAAATTGGTACCATTACAAAAGCAACACATCCTACGAAGTGCGTTAAAACAGGCATGCCAAAAATAGTGCAGAATATGTAATATTATAATCAAAGTTGCACTTAAGGTGCCGTTCAAATCAAAATTAAATTGGAGAAAATTCTCCTCATTACCTGCCTATATAAATTGCAATTTATATATCAATTCAAAGGAGACAAATTGACTAGTCACCCAAAACACGAGAGCCAAAGTAAGTAGTACTAAACTTCTTTACCAAACAGAGGCATCAAAACCCACAGCAATTGCCGTAAAACGGCTCTTACCAATCACAGGGTGTCCAAGTTCCAACTGCCAAGTTCTAAAATCGACCAAATGGTCACTGCATGACGAATGAACAAAAAGGATCTCAGTCGAGGACCGGCGCCACCTGGATGGTCAAATCAGAAAGAAGGGAAAAACGCTGTGGTTGCCAAGACTCAGGTCTCCTCAGGCATTGATCATCCGCAGCGAGATCCCAATCCTTCGTCGCAACCAATCCGTCGGGCGTCCGAGTCACCGATGAGTCCCTGTTCGGGTGCCAATTTGTTGAAGTAAGCCTCAGCAAGGCCTACTAGTGCAAGGGGTTCGCCCTTCTCTGCACAAAGTCCTCAGACCATATAGGAAGAAGTTGGCACAGAAACTGAAATAAAAGACAAAGTTTATTAAACCTCATGAGGTGGTACTACAGTTCAAACAGCACCCTTCGGTAATGTTTGAAGTAGCACACTGAACTAAGAGAGCATGGTCCTTTTATACCCACGCAGGGGCTAAAAGAAGGTGGTACAATTATAGAAGCAAGACTTACATACATGTAAGGTCATATGGAAATGCACAGTCGACAGGTAGGAGGGGATAACAGTTTCAAGGACTAGTTGACACATTACTGTCTGTTACTGATTACTAACAGCTGCAGATCTTACTGGGCATGTGCAAATGTGGGAGATGCTAAATATAACTTGTCACTAGACAGATTTTCAAGAGTAGTTAACAGAAAGGTAGGACAGAGCACATGGCGAGCACATGCCAGAGAAAATGGCTGCCATGAATACAAGATGTCTTCTGCTAATGCTTAATCTAATCGCTATTAAATTACAACATGGGCAGGACCAATATGTGTTTTGTTTCCTTGCTAGTAGGAATGTGGGCAGGGAAACAGAACAGAAGTCTGCTCCCAGCCTGCAGGAGCATGTTTAAAGCTCCTGTGGCTGTGATCAGGCTTGCATGTTTTCTCCCATTTGGTGGGAGATTTAAAAATGCCAGATGAGAGCAAACATGATTTTCCCGGCCCATGGTAGTGCAGGGAGGAAACCTCTGTGTCTTAGGTGTTGGCTCCATAGGACACAGTCACTGAGACAGCCCCGGAAATGGGTCCCCAGGCGTTTTAAAAACTGTCATGGACCTGGGTGATGGGGTCCCTGGGACCGTTTTAAGGCTCAGGGGCAGCACAACCCCCTCTCTTGTTATTTACAATTTAGACCTGGGAGATGGGGTTCTGGGGCTTAATTAGGCTTGGGGGAGGAGACACCCCCTCTCCCTTCATTGATTACTTGGCCCTGGAGATAGGTCCCCAAGGCCTTATTAGGTGAGGGGGTGAATGACCCATGCTCTTTATAAAGCATTTTGGCCCCGGGGATGGGGGTCCCCCAGAGACCTTTTAGGCTTGGGGACAGGGTCTGAGCACCCCTTTCCGTTATGATTACATATTGGCGCTGGGGGATGGGGCCTATGGGACCTCTTAGGGCCTTTGGGAAGGAGGCCATATGCCTTCCTCCCCTAAACTACTATCCGTGCTGTCCCCTCAGACCCTGGCCCACTCCAGGAGGATTTTTTGGAAAGGTGTGGGAGCCCAAAGTTTTTACAAATTTTGCAGCCCCTATGTCTTTTTGTGCATTTTTTAGGACTCAGGTCTGAGTCTAGAATCGTAAGATGGCGGCCACCGCTTCCTGGTTATTGTGGTGGCAGCCAATCAGATCTCACCAGGAGATCTGTCTGATCTGTGAAGGCTCAGAATCCTTAGATATAAAAAATTCTTGAGCATTGATTGCTCAAAAACTTTCGAACAAAATTACACCAAATCACAAAAAGCACTCTTTCTGGACCACAATCTAGCATTCTGTGAAATTTGGTGTAAATCTGTTTAGCTGTTTTGGCGGTAGGTGTATCTAAAGTTCCTATAGAAAAATAAGTGTGGAAAAACATTTTGAGACACCCCCTTTTCTCTGCCCTCTGCTTGACAGATTTTCTGAAACTTTCTATGCACAAACTAGTCAGAAATTAGCACTTTTTGGAATGCTTAGTGGAGATTCATCAAACAGAGCTACAGTTATTAGCAACATAAAATAGGCATTTCCTATAGAACACAATCCTGCCTCTATCTACCCAGAGGCAACTGCCAAAGGGTAATATATATGTTAGACATTGGGTTTACGATTGGCAGAGGTATGCACCGTGTCCAAGCAGGAATCACATTCCTAGTCAGGGTAAGTCACAAATACACCCCAAATTAACCAGTTCTCACCCTCTGTTAGCTTGGTACAGGGCAGTCAGGCTTAAATTATGAGGCAATGTGTAAAGCATTTGTGCAGCACTTCAAACAGCATAACAGCATAACAGCACAAAAATAATCCAGACCAGGTTAAAAAAAATAAAGTGTAATTTAATAACTGAAATCATACCAAAACAATAAAAATCCAATGAGTTGAGGTTGAGATGCAATTTTTTGAAGAGTAAGGGCCTCATTATGATTTTGGCAATCCTGTGACCGCCATGTTGGCGGTGGCACTCTGACTGCCAACAGGCTGGCAGAGAAGACTGCCAAATTATGAGTTTGGTGGTGATGCACACAGATGACCTCCAAAGCACTGCCGGTACCTCCAGGCAGGACTCTGGCTACCCAAACTGACCCTGACTGTTGACACAAGTGAGGTACCAAACCACGCCCGGGGAAGTCCACTTCCATGAGGCCCATGGAAGGACAAGGCATGTTGTGGAGAGGACTTTTGGGATCCTGAAGGCAAGATTCCAGAGCATTGATAAGTTTGGTGGAGCCCTCCTCTACTCACCCACCAAAGTGTGTCAGATCATGAGGCCTGCTGCATGCTGCACTACCTCGCCCCGAGGTGTCAGATCCCATACATCCCAGATGAAAGGGAGCCATCAGTTCCACCGGGTGAGAATGCAGAAATGCCAAGTGAGGATGACAATGATGAGGATAAAGATGAAGATGAAGACATGTGGGCAGATCTCATCAATCAGTACTTCACCTGAGTGTATGTATGTGATGATCTGTTAGGTGACTGACACAGTAGGGTAGTGTGGGTGTCAGGAATATTTGAGAAGGGACTTTGTGTGACCATCAGACAGGGTATGTGTTGCTTAGCAGTATACAGCTCAGCTTTTTAGGCAAATTAGGACATGGAGTTATGCCTCTCGTGATAATCTCCTTTGTAAGGGCAGGTCATAATGCACATTCTGAGAAACAATTGAATGTGGAACATGTATTTCTAGGTCATGTTTGCCTTTACCTGGCTAAACTCACCACTATTTCCTTCCAAATCCCTTCGCAATGCCATCCTCACATGGACATTGCTGAATTGTGTCACAGGTGGGTGGGTTTAGCTGGTCTGACATGTGAAGTGCACATGGATTGATCCAGGTACTGTGTGACATAATTTTGGTGGTGAATGAGTCCCATGCCCTGGCTGTCAGGACAATGGGATGGGTGTTGTGTTCTACACAATACACCTGTTTGTGATGTTATCTTGGTCCAAAGGTGTCATGTGTGTGATCATGTGTCTTTGGAACATGTCTTCCTGTGCAATCAATTCACTCAACCTTCTCATTGTTTTGGTAATGATACTATTTGACTGGTATGTGCCTGTCCTGTATTACCTCATTGCA
Organism: Pleurodeles waltl; assembly: GCF_031143425.1. NCBI lineage: Eukaryota > Metazoa > Chordata > Amphibia > Caudata > Salamandridae > Pleurodeles > Pleurodeles waltl. The sequence goes on from NC_090442.1 coordinate 344,867,927, forward strand.
GGTCACTGTGCATGTGTTTCAAGGCTGACATGGGTGACTAGCATGCCTTGCCTATAGATACTTGACCATGATAAGTGGAAGGTTCCCTGGCTAGGGACAGTTGTACTGACCTCTGTCTGTATTATGGGTTATGTTCATTTGTTAGACATCGTTATGGTATTTGGTAAGGGTTTAGCTGAGGACAATTTCCAACAATCTTTTTAGCTATTCGGATGGACAAAGTCTGACTTGTGCCTTACTTCTGTGATCTAAGGAATGTTAGTTACTGACACCTATGCAGATGCAAAACGGTGTAAAGTCTTACTTCACTATGAGATCCCTGATATTTAGTCCGCCTATGTACAGCATGGTGAAATAAATGGGGATTGATGATTCTCTACTTCTGTCATTGTGTTTGTATTGAACCCAGGCATGACAGTGCTTGTGACATGGCCCTTCTCAATTTCCTTCATATAAGTCATTCACTTGCATGCAAACTATTTAAGAGTTGATTGTTCAACAGAGATGACAAATGACTCTCAAACATACTTGTGTTTTATCTGTGTTTATTTACATGTGCACAGGACATTAGGATGATTGTGAGCAAAAAAATAAGGTCAAAACAGTGAAGGTTTCAGTCATGGTAGATGTTCTTATTAGGTAGCTGCCACAACATTTGAAGTCCAAAGTCCGGTGTCCTGCTATCCCTGTAAATTGGACAGTCTTTGTAGAAAAGTCAACAGGGTGCATCTGTGGCAAAAAAGGGAGACAATTATTTAAAGATCACTTCCTGGTAGTAGTTTTAGTCTTGGCATCTGCACTTCCTGGTTATATGGGTCGACGTCAATGCTTGTGTGTGGGGGGGGTGTTCTGCAACTGAGGCAGGGGTGTCTGAGGCATGTCCTTCACCTGGAGGAGCCTCCATTCCACTGGCTGCCACAGATGTTGAAGGGGCTGGTGTTACTTGGACAATGGAAGGGGTATGGTGTTGTGGATATACCCTGCTCAGGGTGGTGTTGATGTCTCTCAGCACCCTTCTTAGGGAGCCCATTTTGGCATTGAGGGTCTCCCACTGTTGCATGACTTTCTGGTGGTTGTCTCTCTGCAGCTGCTTGATCTCCCCAGTCATGGCAAGTACCTGGCCCATCACGCCTTGGGATTGTTGATATGCCCCCAAGACTTGGGAGATGGTGTCCTGGCTAGAAGTATCCCTAGCAGCCTCAAGCCGCTGGCCCACACCGTCCCTCCCATGTACCCTACCCCTATGTGCCTGCGCCCTTGGCACAGTTTGCCCACTGCCACTGGTGCCAGGTCCTTCATTGTCAGGGTTTTCGAGTTGTGACTCCAGTACCTGTACTGAGAGACACATGATGGTTGTAACTGTCCTTGGGACACCGGATTGGGGTGACTGGCTGCCTGGGATGTAGATGCAATAGGGTTGGGAAGAGTCGATGTGGGCAGGGTGAGTCTAACAGTTGTGGTCTGACCAGTTAGCCCAGATGGGTCAGGGGTGCCCTCATTGTCCTCACATCTAGGAGTGCTTGCCTGACCTGGAGCTTCATCCAGAGGGGAAGTGTCTGTTTCTGGTGTGCTCTTCATGGTCCCAGTGGCAAGTAGACCTGTTCAAGATGTAGAACAGACAGACACAGATTGTCATGTAAAATGTGGTACCAAATTTGAGAGCCAGATATGTTTTGTGCCATGTACAGAGTGGCTCTGCTTGATCCCCTCATATGACAGTGACACTTGTTTTTAATACTGGAGACCTGATATATGGGGTACAAACAATTCCTATTAAAGTTACTCTGCCACAGGATATCAGAGTATCTTGGCAGTTGGATGTTGTTTCATTGACTCAAAACTTGGAGGCTGTGCAGCTTCATTTGTTTAATGGTACCCCTCACAGTTAGCAGTACTTCATTATTGAGTCAACAGACAGCTGCACAATGTCATGTGGACACTGACTGGCCACCAGATGAGGAGTAAACATTATAGCAGGCCATATGGTTCGGGTTACACCAAGTATAGCACACTGCATATATGTGAGATCCCCCAGGTGAGTACAGTTCAATAGTTGATGGGAGGTAGAAGGGAGAGCTTAGCAGAGTTTAGCAGAGGACACAGTTATTGTTGTGCATTAGTGGCATTGTACTGGCAGAAGCACATAGCATTGCTGTCAGTACCACAGACTGTATAATTGTGGAGCATTCAGGTGGGTTTGCTCCATTGTTCAGTTTACATCCAATGTTTTCTTAGCTTTCTGGTTTTCCTAATGGTGGAACAGTGCCTGTTGGGAGTTGTAGTGCTGTTAGTCCCTGTACTACGTGTGCCATTCGCAGATACTGTGCCCCCAGGTGGGATAAGTTCACATATGAGATGCCAAAAAGGGGTATTTGGACAGCAAGACACAGGGGTGGTGAGTAGTTTGGCTGTTAAGGTGCCAAACATTGATCAGTAAGCATACATGCCAATATATTTTGGTGCCATTTTGGTTGTTGTGACTTATCCAACTCAACTCCCTCAGGTATTCCTGTCAAGCCCTCAGCATGCAGGATATCCAAGAACTTCTCCTCCCATGATGTGAACATTAGAGGTGGAGGTAGGGGACGACCACCAGTATTGGTGACGTCCAGCTGGCTGCCATAGAATGCACCTCCCCCTGAGGTCATTCCACCTCTTCCTGATATCCTCCCTCTTGCGTGGATAGCTGCCTATGGAATTCACCCTCCACTATTTTTTTTCACATTTCCATTTTCCGAGCAATAGAAGTTTTCTGGACATGGGCTCCAAATAAGTGTGGCTTTTCTCTGATAAGTTCATCCACCATGACCCTTACCTCATCATTAGTGAAACGGGAATGTTTCTGTGGTGACGGATGACGAGGTGTGGGTGTTGTATTGTGAGGGGGCGACGGTTGGTGTGTGATGTGTAGAGGAACTATTTTGTGTGGAAGGTGTGTTGTGCGATTATGGGATGAATGCTATGTGAAGTGTGGAGGGGGGCCTAATGTATGGTACTGTGTGTCTCTGCTTTTCGGCTCTGGCTTCTATGTGTGATGTTGTTGATGCAAAGGATTGTGGTGTGTTTTATAGTGCAGTTTGTAGGTGTCTTACATGTGTGTCAGCTTTGTGGATTTTGAATCGAACCAATGTGGTGCTGTGTTATACTGAGGTGACCGTTGATAACCGTGATTCACACCGCCATTAGTTGTCTGCCATGGAAGAAATGTTATTGTAATTTGTGAGTCCTAATAGGTTCGGTGGTTGTTTGATGGGCTGGGGGTCTTTTGGCGGCTGCCACCATGGTGGTCTGGTGGTGAGACTGGCAAACTCGTAATGAAGCCCTAAATGTAAAATAGTGCTTAGGTGCAATAAGAATTTAAATGGTAAATCTCGTCATGCTTGTCAAGCCAAAAGTTCAGGCCTACAGCGATGGAGACACAGCCCGCTGAGCCAAAGTACATTGATCCGGGATGTGTTGGTGTTGAGACACACCATGGATGATATTCACAGATTTTTCACCACGCAACTGCAGTGATGCTTCAGTTCCGAGTGTGATGCGCTGGTTCCAAATGTGATGAAAGGCTGCTGCTACTGTAGTAGGCAATTCATCAGTTTTGACAGTGATGCACTGGTTTAGATGGTGATGCGCTAGGTCTGCTCCACACAACAGCAAGGGTTGTGTTAGTTTTGACTCACACAAAGGCAAAGATGCACCAGTTACCATGAGGATGCATGGTTTCTGGTTGAAGCAGCACTTTATGCCCACTCCCAAGGGCCCGGGATTGGATTGGCACCACTTGGCAGCACAAGACTTACAGTTTACAGAGTCTAGGTGCTGAAGCAGGTTGAGTTGAAGTCTTTTGTGTCCCTGAGACTTCAGAAAAAAGAAGACTATTCAGCTGGCCCATGGAATCATGTTTTGTTCTGGGTGGTAGAGATGCAGATCCAGTCCTTCTCACTCGCACGTAAAAGGGCAGCAGGCAGCAGGTCAGCACAGCAAAGCAGGAATCCAGCAGGTTAGCAGCTCAGCAGAGTGGCATTCCTTGTGGCAGCACAGCAGTCCTTCTTCTTGGCAGAGTATCCACAGGTCCAGAAGTGTAGCAAATTAGTGGTGTCAGAGGTCCAGTACTTAGACCAAGTTGTGCCTTTGAAATGTGGGAGACTGAAAAGAAAGGTCTTTGAAGTGCACAGAGATCCTTCATTCCTGCCCTGGCTCCAGACGCATTATAGGGGGGTATGCAGCCCTTTGTGTGGGGAGCAGGACACCACCTATTCAGGTGTAAGTGTCAGCTCTTCCCTCCCATCCTGCCAAGGATGGCCTATCAGGTTGTGGCTGGCCCATCAGTGACACCTGAGCTCCCTTTGTGTTTGGCTGTCTATATGGAATGCACAAGCCCAGCTGTCACCCACCTCAGACATATATTCAGACATGTATTCAGAGACAGGCAGTAGGCACCAAATGTATTAAGTAAGAAAATGTCAATTTTCTACAAGTGGAATTTTCAGGACTGCACTTTAAAATTCGACTTCACCATAGGTTGTGATTTTAAATTGTCCAGCGACACCAAACTTGAAAAACATACATTTTCCAGAATGTGAATTACCCTTATGAGATAAAATATGGTAATCACAATTGTTAGACTTTTTATCCTTGGCGTGGTCGCCCTTAACTTTGTGCCTCTGTTCCCCAGGTTGTTGATGTGTGCTGGACTCTGATTTTGCCATTTTTGTTACTCTGGGCACTTTACCACTGCTAACCAGTTCTAAAGTGCAAGTGCTCCTTTACAAAATGTGTATGTAATTGGCTTTTCCATGATTGGCATATTTGATTCATTAGTAAGCCACTAGTACAGTGCACTAGAGGTGCCCAGGGCCTGTAAATCAAATGTTACTTGTGGGCCTGCAGCACTGGTTGTGCCACCCACATAAGTAGCTCTGTAATCATGTCTCAGACCTGCCACTGCAGTGTCTATGTGTGCAGTTTTAACTGTAAATTCGACTTGGCAAGGGTACCCACTTGCCAGGCCTGAACCTACCCTTTTCTTACATGTAAGACACCCCTAAGGTAGGCCCTACGTAACCCAAAGGGCAGGGTGCAGTGTATGGTTAAGGTAGGACATATAGGGCCTGATTACGACTTCGGCGGAGAGGGTTAATCCATCCTAAATATGACGGATATCCCGCTGGCCCTATTACGAGTTCCATAGGATATAACGGACTCATAATTCGGCAGGCGGGATATCCGTCACATTTGGGACAAATTAACCCTCTCCGCCGAAGTCGTAATCAGGCCTACGGTAATGTGTTTTATGTGTCCTAACAGTCAAATATTGCTAAATTCATTTTTCACTGTTGCAAGGCCTGTCCCTCTCATAGGTTAACATGGGGGCTATCTTTAAATCTGATTAGAGTGTAGATTCCCTTTGGGAGCGTGTAGACATGTGGAGTTTGGGGTCTCTGAGCTCACAATTTAAAAATACACCTTTTAGTAAAGTTGATTTTAAGATTGTGTGTTTGAAAATGCCACTTTTAGAAAGTGGGCATTTTCTTGCTTATACCATTTCTGTGACTCTGCCTGTTTGTGCATTCCCTGTCTGGGTCAGTTTGACAGTTGGGCTGGTTGCACCTCACACTAGACAGTGACATAAAGGGAGATGGGGTGTAGTCTGCATTACCTGATGAGCCATCTGTGCTAGTAGGGAGAGGAGGAGTGGTCACTCGCACCTGATAGGGCTGTGCCTGCCTTCACACAATGCAGTCTCCAACCTCCTGGTGAATGCCTGGGGCCTGGCCTGGGCAAGGCAGGATTTCACATTAAAAAAAGACTTTACTTTGAAGTAGGCCTACTTCAAAGAAGAAATTAGGTATAAGAAGGGCCCCCAAAACCACAGACTTTAGAACACTTCTGGAAGCAAGAGGAACCTCTGCCTGGAGAAGAGCTGAAGAGCTGAGGAAGAAGAGCTGTGTAATAGTTAATGTGAGCTGACGCTCGATCTTAGAGGACTCGGGCGCTCGAGCACACGAGGTTGCTGGGGCAACCGGGGGGAACGCGTTCAAACGGTGCCAGAGATCGGGAAAAACTGACGCGTTTCCTCTGGGGGTCGGAATTTATGTACGAGCAGAATGAATGCATCAAAACCGTGTATCTTGTGACGGTTATTACATACCTTCTTTTTGGCGAAGAGGAGACCCTCGGAGACGAACCCATTCCAGACGCTGCTGCAGTCATTTGAGGCTCGAGTTGGTATAAATTAACCAAGACGTGTGGAGCAGACTCGGAGCCACTGGTTCAAGCTTCCTCAAGTATGAAGTTTTTTTTTTCAGCAGGAGGCGTGATTAATGAAGTTTAACAGGAAATAGCACTGTGGGAGTGTTGTGCTAGAAACGCTAACTTGCTATTTCAGATGGACATATACAGCAGCCATTTTGGATGAGTATTGTTTTTTTAAGACTGTGTTGTATTTTTCAGTTTTACTTAAGTTTTAAAGGACAAGGATGTACATAAACATCATTGGAAGTTATTACCTGTAGTAAATATACGAAAAATAGTTTGGTTTATTGCGTAGTCTTGGATTCGCCATTTTGTGCGCTATGCAGGCTGTTAATCCTCCACCCCCGTTTTTGGAAAGTCCAGGTGAACCACAAATTTGCCTGGAGGCATTGGTTTGATGCTTTTTAAACTTATTTGGGGGCAATAGGAGCGGGGAGATTTAGACCTGAGCGTAAAAAGTGCATATTGTTACATTCTATTGGGTTTGAAGGTCGAGCTATCTTCAAACATTTACCGGATATACCAAATGACGAAGAGGAATTGGATGATTATGAATCTGCGGTGAAGAAAATGAGTAACAGGTTTGATTCTCCGCCAAGTTTAGTAGTGTCCAGACACAAGTTTTTCAAGAGGGTTCAGCAAAATGGTGAAGATGTGGATACGTACATTTCTGCGCTGAGGTTGTTGGCAGCTGACTGCCAGTTTGGTGTACTGAATGATCAATTGATCAGGGATCAGTTCATTTGTCAAGGCTTGGACAGATCAATTAAGCAGAAATTGTTATCTTTGGACAATCCAAAACTAGTTGAATCTATCAAAATTGCCAAGAGCATCGAATCATCAATAAAATCGACTAAGGAAATAGAGAAATCTTTGGATAGTCGGGAAAGAATTGGTGTGGTCCGAACTAAAATGGACAAAGGAAAATTGGACAAAACAGTGAACATTCAACCCTCTAACCAAGGATACAAGAATAGTAGAGACAATAGTTCTAGTGTTTTTTTAAACAAAAAAATATTTGCTTTAGGTGCGGATATGCCCTACATGTGAAAGGGACCAGAGCGTGTCCGGCTTTAAATGTTCAATTTAGGAACTGTGGAAAAATTGGCCATTTTGCGAAAGTGTGTCAGAGTGAACGTTTAAGAAACAATGCAGTAATGTCAGTGGTTGAGAATAAGGAAGGGTTGGTTGAAAATTTGATTGGAGAAGTTCAAGATATGGTGTTAGTGATTGATGACAAGATGATGAAGAGTGATGATGCCGGGAGCTGTATTGATCCGTATGTCCTCATTAGAGTAGGAAATAAACATTTACGGCTGTTAGTGGATTTGGGTGCGAGAATTACAATGATAACACAAGAGTTGTTTAGTCAGAATTGGAAAGGTCGCACTTTGTTACCTCCAGATAGAGCTCCTGTTTCTTATGAATGGAGGAGAATAGATCTCCAAGGATATTTTGAGGATATTATGGAGTTCAAGGGAAGAAAGATATGAGGAAAAATTTACGTTGCAGTGAAAGGTTTAAATATCTTGGGTTGGTTTCATCAAGGTCTTTTTGGTATGGTTTTGCGACCTGGTACCAAAGATCAGGTAACAGTGATTAGGGATGTTAATGATGTTGAAGAGAAGTTAAATGAATATCCCAAGGTTTTTTCAGGAGACTTAGGAAAGATAAAAGGATTCAAGCACAAAATCAAGGTAAAGAACAATGCCATACCAGTCAAACATAAACTTAGGAGTGTACCTTTTAGCATCAGAGAGGAACTAGAAAAAGAGCTTCTTGGTTTACGTGACAAAGGGATTATTGAGCCAGTTGAGTCTTCGCTATGGACTTCCCCTTTAGTGGTTACAAAAAAAAAAAACGGAGAGTTGAGAGTGTGTGTGGACTTGAGAGCATTGAACAAAGAGATTTGGGTGGACACGCATCCATTACCAAAAATAAATGAATTGTTGTCTACGGTTAAGAATGCAAAGATATTTACTAAACTTGATCTTGCTAGTGCTTATCATCCTGTACGAGCAGAATGAATGCATCAAAACCGTGTATCTTGTGACGGTTATTACATACCTTCTTTTTGGCGAAGAGGAGACCCTCGGAGACGAACCCATTCCAGACGCTGCTGCAGTCATTTGAGGCTCGAGTTGGTATAAATTAACCAAGACGTGTGGAGCAGACTCGGAGCCACTGGTTCAAGCTTCCTCAAGTATGAAGTTTTTTTTTTCAGCAGGAGGCGTGATTAATGAAGTTTAACAGGAAATAGCACTGTGGGAGTGTTGTGCTAGAAACGCTAACTTGCTATTTCAGATGGACATATACAGCAGCCATTTTGGATGAGTATTGTTTTTTTAAGACTGTGTTGTATTTTTCAGTTTTACTTAAGTTTTAAAGGACAAGGATGTACATAAACATCATTGGAAGTTATTACCTGTAGTAAATATACGAAAAATAGTTTGGTTTATTGCGTAGTCTTGGATTCGCCATTTTGTGCGCTATGCAGGCTGTTAATCCTCCACCCCCGTTTTTGGAAAGTCCAGGTGAACCACAAATTTGCCTGGAGGCATTGGTTTGATGCTTTTGAAACTTATTTGGGGGCAATAGGAGCGGGGAGATTTAGACCTGAGCGTAAAAAGTGCATATTGTTACATTCTATTGGGTTTGAAGGTCGAGCTATCTTCAAACATTTACCGGATATACCAAATGACGAAGAGGAATTGGATGATTATGAATCTGCGGTGAAGAAAATGAGTAACAGGTTTGATTCTCCGCCAAGTTTAGTAGTGTCCAGACACAAGTTTTTCAAGAGGGTTCAGCAAAATGGTGAAGATGTGGATACGTACATTTCTGCGCTGAGGTTGTTGGCAGCTGACTGCCAGTTTGGTGTACTGAATGATCAATTGATCAGGGATCAGTTCATTTGTCAAGGCTTGGACAGATCAATTAAGCAGAAATTGTTATCTTTGGACAATCCAAAACTAGTTGAATCTATCAAAATTGCCAAGAGCATCGAATCATCAATAAAATCGACTAAGGAAATAGAGAAATCTTTGGATAGTCGGGAAAGAATTGGTGTGGTCCGAACTAAAATGGACAAAGGAAAATTGGACAAAACAGTGAACATTCAACCCTCTAACCAAGGATACAAGAATAGTAGAGACAATAGTTCTAGTGTTTTTTTAAACAAAAAAATATTTGCTTTAGGTGCGGATATGCCCTACATGTGAAAGGGACCAGAGCGTGTCCGGCTTTAAATGTTCAATGTAGGAACTGTGGAAAAATTGGCCATTTTGCGAAAGTGTGTCAGAGTGAACGTTTAAGAAACAACGCAGTAATGTCAGTGGTTGAGAATAAGGAAGGGTTGGTTGAAAATTTGATTGGAGAAGTTCAAGATATGGTGTTAGTGATTGATGACAAGATGATGAAGAGTGATGATGCCGGGAGCTGTATTGATCCGTATGTCCTCATTAGAGTAGGAAATAAACATTTACGGCTGTTAGTGGATTTGGGTGCGAGAATTACAATGATAACACAAGAGTTGTTTAGTCAGAATTGGAAAGGTCGCACTTTGTTACCTCCAGATAGAGCTCCTGTTTCTTATGAAGGGAGGAGAATAGATCTCCAAGGATATTTTGAGGATATTATGGAGTTCAAGGGAAGAAAGATATGAGGAAAAATTTACGTTGCAGTGAAAGGTTTAAATATCTTGGGTTGGTTTCATCAAGGTCTTTTTGGTATGGTTTTGCGACCTGGTACCAAAGATCAGGTAACAGTGATTAGGGATGTTAATGATGTTGAAGAGAAGTTAAATGAATATCCCGAGGTTTTTTCAGGAGACTTAGGAAAGATAAAAGGATTCAAGCACAAAATCAAAGTAAAGAACAATGCCATACCAGTCAAACATAAACTTAGGAGTGTACCTTTTAGCATCAGAGAGGAACTAGAAAAAGAGCTTCTTGGTTTACGTGACAAAGGGATTATTGAGCCAGTTGAGTCTTCGCTATGGACTTCCCCTTTAGTGGTTACAAAAAAAAAAAACGGAGAGTTGAGAGTGTGTGTGGACTTGAGAGCATTGAACAAAGAGATTTGGGTGGACACGCATCCATTACCAAAAATAAATGAATTGTTGTCTACGGTTAAGAATGCAAAGATATTTACTAAACTTGATCTTGCTAGTGCTTATCATCAGGTTGAGTTAGATTCAGAATCAAGACATTTGACAGCGTATGTGTCGCCTATTGGGACGTTCCAGTACTGTCGCATGCAGTTTGGGTTAGCCTCGGCAGCTTCAGTCTTTCAAAGGATTATGGGGGTCATTACGACCCTGGCGGTCATTGACCGCCAGGGACGGGGACCGCGGATGCACCGCCAACAGGCTGGCGGTGCATCCAGGCCAATTCTGACCGCGGCGGTAAAGCCTCGGTCAGAAAAGGGAAACCGGTGGTTTCCTGCCGGTTTTCCCCTGGCCTGAGGAATCCTCCATGGCGGCGCTGCAGGCAGCGCCGCCATGGGGATTCCGACCCCCTAACCGCCAGCCTGGTTCTGGCGGTTTTGACCGCCAGAACCTGGTTGGCGGTAACGGGTGTCGTGGGGCCCCTGGGAGCCCCTGCAGTGCCCATGCCAATTGAATGGGCACTGCAGGGACCCCCTAACAGGGCCCCACCAAGATTTTCAGTGTCTGCTTAGCAGACACTGAAAATCGCGACGGGTGCAACTGCACCCGTCGCACCCTTTCCACTCCGCCGGCTCCATTCGGAGCCGGCATCCTCGTGGAAGGGGGTTTCCCGCTGGGCTGGCGGGCGGCCTTCTGGCGGTCGCCCGCCAGCCCAGCGGGAAACTCAGAATTACCGTGGCGGTCTTTTGACCGCGCAGCGGTATTCTGACGGCGGTACTTTGGCGGGCGGCCTCCGACACCCGCCAAAGTCAGTATGAGGCCCTATGTGTTCGATATTGAAAGGTGTGCTGAATGTATTAGTGTTTCAGGATGATGTGCTGATTTATGCAGGTACTCAACGTGAACATAAGCAAGTGTTGAGACAGGTGTTGGATAAGTTTTCATCTTGTGGAATTGTTCTAAAAAGAGAGAAGTGCTTGTTTATGAAACCATCAGTAGAGTATTTAGGTCATGTTATTTCGGAGGAGGGAATCTTACCAAAACCTGGATTGATAGAAGCCATCAATAAGGCCCCACCCCCGAAGGACAAAGGGGGAGTGAAGTCATTTTTAGGAATGTGTGAATTTTACTCTCGATTCGTTTCAAACTTTGCTAGCATAGTTAGGCCGATATCAAATCTTTTGAAGAGTGAGGTATGCTTTGCTTGGGACAATGAGTGTGATATGGCATTCGAAGAAATAAAGAAGATATTAGTTAGTGCTAAGGTATTGAAACCTTTTGATCAAGAGGTTCAATGTTGTTTAACTGTTGATGCAAGTAATGTAGGGGTTGGAGCGGTTTTAACGCAGTTGAAGAATGATGAAGAGAACACAATTGGGTTTGCATCTAGAGCGTTAAGGGAACCGGAAACTCATTTTTCTGTTATTGAAAAGGAATTGTTGGCTTGTGTGTGGGCGGTTGAGAAATTCAGAAACTATATTTGGGGCAGACATTTCATATTGAAGACAGATCATAAACCTCTGGTGTCGATTCTAAATGGCACAAATAATAAAACTGGTACACCCAGAATTGCGAGGTTTACGGCAGGATTGATACAGTATGATTTTGAAGTCATTCATATTCAAGGAGGAAAGAATGTCAGAGTAGACTATCTATCACGGTTTCCCGCTCAAATTGTAGAAGGGGATGATGATAATTGGGCAGATGAGAGTTGCTTGATTGCTGCTGTGGAAATTGAACAAGTCTGTGTGTGTTCAGAAAATGTATGGAAAGAGAAATTATATGCAGAAGAAATTTTGTGTGAGGTAATCAAGAATGTCAAAGAAGGGTGGCCTCATGAAAGGGGATTGACGTATGGTGTTCAACCATTTTGGAAAGTTGCTGACGAGTTGACTATTGAGGACAATATTTTGCTGAGGAATGACAAATTAATTCCACCAGAAGATTTGAGATGCAGAATCAAGGAAAAAGCTCACGAGGGGCATTTAGGTGCAACAATGACCAAGAAAAGAGTGCATGAGCGTTTTTGGTGGCCATGTATGGATAGTGAAATTGACAGTTTGGTGAAAAATTGCACCATATGCTATAATAGTGATAAGTCATTTAGAACATGTAGCCCTCCCATGATTCCAATTGATTGTCCTACTGGTCCTTGGAAGAAGTTGGGAGTGGATTTGGTGGGACCATTTCATGCTTTGAATTGCAGTACCAGGTATGCGTACGTGGTAGTTGACTATTATTCAAAATGGCCACACGTGAAGTTCGTTCAGGATCCTAATGCTAGATCGTTGGTTATGTTTTTGAGAGAGGTTTTCATGAGAGAGGGTTTTCCCGAAGACATAATTACAGACAATGGTGTACAATTTTTGTCTGATGAATTCAAAGTGTTTTTGGATGAAGGATCGATTAAACATTTGAGGTGTTCACTTTATCAACCCCAGACAAATGGTTTGGTGGAACGTTTTAATCGTGTACTGGGTGACTGCATTAGGTGGTCACTGAGAAACAAATGTGTGGTGACTACATCTGTCCAGGCAATGCTATGGTTTTATAGAACAACACCACACTCCACCACTGGACGGTCCCCTTTTGAAGCATTAAGGGGAAGGAAGGCTTGTATGCAAGTGTGTCCGGGGTGGATGTCTAGATTTTTCAAAAGTATGCGATTGGAAGAGTGTGCGAAAATTGTTCAACAGAATGTGAAAGAAAAACAGGTTGTGCAAAAAATGCATTTTGACAAACGGAAAGGTGTTAGGAGAATTGGTTTATCAACAGGAGATTGGGTGTCTATAAAGCTGCCTACTTTTGTCAAAAAAGGGGATCCGAAATTCTCTGACCGGATAAGAGTGAAGTTGGTGAAAGGGAATGCAGTAAAAGTTGATGGAAACAAATGGTGGAACATGTCAAAGGTTGTTAAACTTCAGAATGGGTTGGAAGAGTGTTGTGTTGACCATGGGTTAAGGACTAATTCAAGGTCACAGGATTCTAATGCTCTCCAGCAACCGGTATCGCAGGTACCGCCAACGCGTAAGAGTCTACGTTTAAGGAGAGTACCTTGGAAACTCAGAGTGTGATGGGTCTGTGTGTGTGGAACGCGGGTAAAAAAAAAAAAAAAAAAAAAAAACTTTATCCATAAGATTGCTTTATGTAAAGAAAATGTTTAATGAAAATTATTTTTGTTCTATAAGCATGTTAAGTTAGTTATAATTGTTTGTGTAAGGAGTTATATGCATAATATGCTTTAAGTGAGAGTTTGCTCAATGCAAATCTTTACAGTTGAATAATTATGTGGAGTTGTTTTGTTTGTTTGTAAAAGGAATTATTTAGTTTAAAAAAAAACAAAAAAACCTCAATGTAATAGTTAATGTGAGCTGACGCTCGAGTCTTAGAGGACTCGGGCGCTCGAGCACACGAGGTTGCTGGGGCAACCGGGGGGAACGCGTTCAAACGGTGCCGGAGATCGGGAAAAACTGACGCGTTTCCTCTGGGGGTCGGAATTTATGTACGAGCAGAATAAATGCATCAAAAACGTGTATCTTGTGAAGGTTATTACAAGCTGCCCTGCCTGTGACTGTGCTTTGTGGAGCTATACTGCAGCTGCTGCTTCTGCCAGAGTAAGTGGGCAAAGACTGAACTTTGTGTGCCTTCCATCTTGAGAAGAAATCTCCAAGGGCTTGATTTAGAGCTTGTCTCCTGTTGTTTGAAGTCTCAGGGACAACAAAGATTTCTCTCTGCCAGCACCTGGAGTCTCTGGAGAGACTCCTGCTCTGCCATGTGGTGCCCATTCAGTTCCTGGGACCCTGAAAGGAGAAGCTGGCAGCCTAAGAGGAGGAAATCCACGCACAGAGTGCTGTGTGGGGAAAAGATTGATGCGACTCTGATTTGCAGGTGAAGAAACGACGCGCCACCGGCTCTGCAGCTGAAAATCGACACTCGATGGAAAACACGACCAAAGAATTGACGCCAGAGCTGGACAAACAATGCACAAGCATCACTGATGGATACTCGGAGATTAAAACCCACACTGCGTATTTTTTTAATCATCGTGCGGCTGGATTTCTGACGCACGTACCGCTGGGTGTGTAAAAACAACACAAGGCCTGCCCGGACCCGAGAGTGCGGACCGGATCGATGCATCACTCTCCTGCAGAGAGAAGGAACGATGCACCCCGACCCAACGAAGGAGAAACGGTGCAAGGTCCAGCTTGTGACTGGAATAGACACATCGCAAGCCCTTTTTGACACACACTCGCCCGTGTGGGGTTATTTTTGATGCTTCCAAGGTACATTTTCCCGCTAACTGTGATAGTGTGTGTTTTAAACTACAAAAAGACTGTTTTTGCATTTTAATTGATAACTTGACTTGTGTATTGTGCATTTTTGTCATTTTGGTCTTGTTTTGTTTAGATAAATATTTCATATTTTTCTAAACTTATGAAGTGTCATTTTGTAATGTTTTCAATAGGTTACTGTGTGTGTTGGTACAAATACTTTACACCTAGCACTCTGAAGTTAAGTCTACTGCTCTGCCAAGCTACCAAGGGGGTAAGAAGGGGTTACCTGAGGGTGATTCTCTTTTACCCTGACTAGAGAGAGGGTCCTTGCTTGAACAGGGGGGTAACCTGACTGTCAACCAAAGACCCCATTTCTAACATTGGTGATCAGTGGTTGGGATTTGGACTTGTATTTGTACTTGACATACAGTAAATAAGTGCACACTACTATTTGGGGTGCAGATCACTACGTGACCACATACTACTTGTTTGGTAATCTTTTTTTTTTTCTCTTTTTGCTTGTATTTTTCCCTACATCCATTTTTATGGTAATCTTTGATTGACTTCTGAACTTAATTTGGGAACTTTTCTGCTTTTTGGAACTTTGCACTTTTGTTGACTTTTCATCATGTCCCAATCTGGAGATGCAAAAGTTGGAGCTGCTTTTGACCTGGAGAAATTGGATAGCTATACCAAGGCTCAGCTAAGGCAGTTCTGTAAAAGTTTTGCCTGTCCCATTAAGAGCTCATCCAAGAAGGAGGAGCTACTAAAGGTGCTGAGAACCTAGGTGACAGCCATGAGCACTGAAGGGCACACAGAGGATGAGGGAGATGAGAAGGAGGAGGAAGAGTGTTCCATACACAATGATATTGTGGGTGGGCCTATTATGTCCAGGGAGAGGGTCTCCAGGGCAGGTAGCAGTGTCTCACCTAAAGGTCTGACCCCTGAATAATTGCAGGACAGACAGGCAGAGAGGGAGCACCAGCGGGAGTTGGAGAAAATGAGGATGGCCCTAGAAGAGAAAAATATTTTTTTGGCTCATGAGCGTGGTTTGAGAGAGCTGCATCAGAGGAGCCAGTCTAGTAGGGATGGTGGCAGCCACATCACAGTGCAGCCTGAAAGGAGGGTGCATATTCCTAAAGATCTTGTGACGGATTACAAGAGGGAGGATAACATATACTTGCTGTTCAAGGGGTATGAGTCTGCTTTCCACATGAATCTGGTCCCTGAAGCTCATTGGGGGGTGGGTCTGTGGAGGCACTTTGAGATAGAGGGGAGGGATACACTGACAGCCTTAGGGGATGCTCAGAATCTCACCTACTGTAACATGAAGGATGCCTTGCTTACAAGGTATGCTCTTACCGCTGAGCAGCACAAGGATAAGTTTAGGTCCTACAAGATGAAGGAATCCCAAACGTTGTTGGAATGTGTTGATTCTTATTGCAGGGCATTGGATGGTTGGGAGAAGGGCAGTAAAGTAACTTCATATGAGGAGCTTTACAATCTGATTGCTTGGGAGCACTTGTACAGTTTATGTGTTCCAGAGCTGCGCCAGCACCTGATGGACAGCAAGCTGACTGATCCAAGGAAGCTTGCACAGGAAGCGGACCGTTGGGAGAGCAACAGGGTCTAAAAGAGGTATAGGGGAGACCATGCCAAGGGTGAGGAAGGTCCCTCTCAGAAGAAAGGGGGGCAGGGGGGAGAACTCTAAAGGGCCCCAGACTGATTCCAAGGGTAAGGATTCCCAACCCCCCCAGTGAAAAGAAGCCATGGTTCTCCAAAGGGAAGCCAATGGCAGGTGGTCCCATACGTAAGTGCTATGCATGTGACCAGGTGGGTCATGAGAGGGGGGACCCCAAATGCCCCAAAAGTACACCGGCACCCAGTGGAGCGCCGTCCCAGGGGTTGGCCAGTATAACGCTTGGGGAGGAGTTGGTTTCAGGTGGGTGGGAACCAGCTGAGATGACCCTTGTTTCATTAAGGGACAGTGAGATGGTCCAGGGAACCCTAGTGCCTGAAAACACTAAGAAATACTGGCAGTGGATGACCATTAATGGACAGAGGGTGGAGGCTCTTAGAGACACAGGAGCCAGTGTGACTACAGTGAGGAGTCAGCTGGTGTCTGAAGAGCAGATTGATCCCCGGGTACTTCACCAAGTAGTTGCAGTGGACAACTCAGAGCGCCTGTGCAGAGTTTTGTAGGTTCCCCTTTGAATGGGGGGGATTGTCTCAGGTTCCTTGAAGCTAGCTGTGAGTCCAACCATGTCTGTTGATTGTTTGCTAGGCAATGACCTGGACGATTCCCGTTGGAAGGAGGTGGAACACAGGTCGCATTTGGAGATGTTGGGCCTGCCTAGCTGGGTATGCGTATCCACCCGGTCAATGGCAGCCCTTCAGGGTAATCAAGAGCTGCTGGAGCCTGAAACAGTGACCCAGGGGACCGCCAAGAAGAGGAAAGGCAGTGGGCACGGGAAACCGCCCCCAGAAGTTTCCACGGTCCGGGAGGAGGCAGAGCCTGAGGGTGACGCTCCGGAGCCTACTGGGGAACAGGTGTCTGAACTGGGGGAGGTCCCTGAGCTGTCGCAGTGGCAACAGGAAAGGGGGCCCACCAGGGAAGCATTCTGTGCAGCACAGAAGACATGTCCCACTCTGGAGGGTTTGCGGCAGCAGGCTGCAGACCAGGTGCTGGAAAGGAGCCAGGATCACACCTGATTTATTGGGAGGATAACCTCCTATATAGTGAGCCTTAGGTTCCTGAGCCTGGGTCAGCCCGTGTGCTGTTGGTACCCCAGTGCTTCAGGGCCTTCCTACTGGGTTTGGCTCATGATGTGCCTTTAGCTTGACATTTGGGGCAGGAAAAGACCTTTGAGAGGCTTGTCACTCACTTTTACTGGCCCCTAATGCATAGGCACTCAGGTGCACATTGCAGGTCTTGTCAGACTTGCCAGGCAAGTGGCAAGAGTGGGGGGAAATGTAAGTCTCCCCTCCAACCTTTACCTGTTGTCAGTTCTCCCTTTGAGAGGGTAGGTATTGACATTGTGGGGCCTCTGGATCCCAAGACAGCCATGGGCAACAGGTTTTCCTGGTCTTGGTGGACAATGGCACCCGGTTCCCAGAAGCCATCCCTTTGAGATAATTCACTTCCCCTGTGGTGGGTCGCGCTTTGATGGGGGTTTTTACTTGCATGGGGTTCCCCAAGGAAGGGGTATCTGATAGGGGTACCAACTTCATATCAACGTATGTGAAGTCTCTGTGGAAGGAGTGTGGGGTAACCTACAAGTTCACCACCCCTTACCACCCCCAAAGTACTGGTCTGGTTGAGTCATTCAAACGCACCTTAAAAGGCATGATCATGGGCCTGTCAGAGGCATTGAGGCAGAAGTGGGACGTCCTCTTGCCATGCCTTTTGTTCGTCTACAGGGAGGTGCCTCAAAAGGGAATTGGGTTTAGCCCCTTTGAGCTGATTTATGGCCACCCTGTGAAGGGACCTTTGAGTCTGGTTAAGGAAGCTTTGGAGAGAGCTCCTAGTAAACCCCCCCAGCATGTATTCAGTTACATGCTGGTTCTGAGAAACCAGAGTGCCCGCTTCAGGAGTCTCGATCAGGAGAACCTGGAAGCAAGCCAGGAGGACATGAAATACTGGCATGACCAGAATGCCACTCTGGTCGAGTTTCAACCAGGACAAAAAGTGTGGGTGTTGGCACCAGTAGAGCCTAGGGCACCCCAGGATAAGTGGACTGGTCCATTTGAAGTGGTGGAGTACAAGAGCTAAATCACCTATCTGGTGGACTTGCGATCTCCAAGGAACCCTTTAAGTGTCCTGCATGTCACCAGCCTCAAGCCACACTTTGAGCGGACTGAGCTGTCAATGCTCCTTGCAACAGATGATTGGGTAGGGGAGGAGAGTAAGCCTCTTCCTGACCTCCTGTTTGCAGGAGAAAAGTATGGGTCAGTGAAGGGAGTGATCCTCTCCCCCTTCCTGACTGAGGGGCAGCCAGGTGACTGTTGCCATGTGTTGGGACAGTTTTCCTCACTGTTTTCCCTGATCCCCGGAGTCACACACTTTGCACACATGATGTGGACACTGGGGACAGTGCACCCATTAAACAGAAGGTTTACAGGGTGGCTGACAGAGTCTTGGCATGCATTATGAATGAGGTATCCAAAATGCTTGCCCTAGGGGTTATTGAGCACTCCAGCAGTACTTGGGCCAGCCCAGTGGTATTGGTCCCAAAGGCTGCTGCACTTGGTGGCACTCCAGAACTCAGGTTCTGTGTGGACTACCGGGGACTCACTGCAGTCAGCAAGACTGACGCACATCCCATCCCACGAGCTGATGAGCTCATCGACCAGTCAGGAGCTGCCAAGTACCTCAGTACATTTGATTTAACATCTAGGTACTGGCAGATTGCCTTAACTGAGGGGGCCAAGGAGAGGTCAGCATTCTCTACCCCAGATGGACACTTTCAATTTAAAGTGATGCCATTTGGGATAAAGAATGCCCCTGCCACCTTTCAGAGGTTGGTCAACCAGGTGTTGGATGGGCTGGAAGAGTTCAGTGCTGCCTACCTGGATGACATTTCTGTGTTTAGTTCCAAATGGGAGAAACACCTGCAACACCTCTGGAGAGTGTTAGAGGCCCACAGAAGGCAGGCCTCACTATTAAGGCAAGAAAGTGCCAAATAGGGCAGGGCTCTGTGGTGTACTTAGGACATTAGGTGGGGAGTGGCCAGGTGGCCCCACCACAGATTAAGATTTACACAATTCTGGCTTGAGAGCCTCCCAAGACCCAGACTGAAGTGAGAGCCTTTTTAGGTCTCACAGGATATTACAGGAGGTTTGTTAAGGGATATGGTACCATTGTTACCACCTTAACCGAGTTTACTTCTAAGAAGCAACCCAGGAAAGTGATCTGGACAGAGGCTTGCCAGAACGCTTTTGATGCCCTGAAGGCTGCCATGTGCACAGCACCTGTGCTGAAGGCACCTGACTACTCCAAGGAGGTTGTTGTGCAAATAGACGCCTCAGAGCATGGTATTGGAGAAATACTCTCACAGCTTAATGAAGAGGGCCTAGATCAACCCGTAGCCTTCATTAGCAGGAGGTTGCTACCCAGGGAACGTAGGTGGAGTGCCGTAGAACGTGAAGCATTTGCTGTGGTCTGGGCACTGAAGAAGCTAATACCCTACTTGTTTGGGACTCACTTCTGACTTCAGACCAACCACAGGCCCCTCAGATGGTTAATGCAGATGAGGGGTGAGAATCCAAAACTTTTGAGGTGGTCCATTACCCTACAGGGGATGGACTTTACGGTGGAACACTGTCCTGGTACAGAACACGCCAATACTGATGGTCTGTCCTGGTTCTTCCACCTTAGTGATGAGAACTCCCATGAGGTTGGGTAGTTGCTCCCCACTTTCAGCTGGGGGGACACGTGTTATACTTTTTATCTTTGGCTTGGTCTCCCTTAACTTTTTGCCTCTGTTCCCCAGGTTGTTGATGTGTGCTGGACTCTGATTTTGCTGTTTTTGTTACTTTGGGCACTTTACCACAGCTAACCAGTGCTAAAGTGCAAGTGCTCCTTTACAAAATGTGCATGTAATTGGCTTATCCATGATTGGCATATTTGATTTATTAGTAAGTCCCTAGTACAGTGCACTAGGGGTGCCCAGGGCCTGTAAATCAAATGCTACTAGTGAGCCTGCAGCACTGGTTGTGCCACCCACATAAGTAGCTCTGTAATCATGTCTCAGACCCGCCACTGCAGTGTCTATGTGTGCCGTTTTAACTGTAAATTAGACTTGGCAAGTGTACCCACACATGTAAGACACCCCTAAGGTAGGCCCTAGGTAGCCCCAAGGGCAGCGTGGACTATATGGTTTAGGTACGACATATAGTAATGTGTTTTATATGTCCTATCAGTGAAATATAGCTACATTTGTTTTTCACTTTTGCAGGG
The DNA here is from genome assembly GCF_031143425.1 of Pleurodeles waltl. NCBI lineage: Eukaryota > Metazoa > Chordata > Amphibia > Caudata > Salamandridae > Pleurodeles > Pleurodeles waltl. The sequence goes on from NC_090442.1 coordinate 344,888,520, forward strand.
CCTGTCCCTCTCATAGGTTAACAAGGGGGGTACCTTTAAATCTGATTAGAGTGTAGATTCCCTTTGGGAGCAGATGGACACATGGAGTTTGGGGTCTCTGAGCTCACAATTTAAAAATACATCTTTTAGTAAAGTTGATTTTAAGATTGTGTGTTTGAAAATGCCACTTTTAGAAAGTGAGCATTTTCTTGCTTATACCATTTCTGTGACTCTGCCTCTTTGTGGATTGCCATTCTGGGTCAGTTTGACAGTTGGGCTATTTGCACCTCTCTCTAGACAGTGACACAAAGGGAGCTGGGGTGTAGCCTGCATATCCTGATGAGCCATCTGTGCTAGGAGGGAGGGGAGGAGTGGTCACTCACACCTGAAAGGGCTGTGTCTGCCCTCACACAATGCAGTCTCCAACCCCCTGGTGAGTATCTGGGGCCTGGCAAGGCAGGATTTCACATTCAAAAGAGACTTTACTTTGAAGTAGGCCTACTTCAAAGGAGAAATTGGGTATGAGAAGGGCCCCAAAAACCACAGACTTTAGAACACTTCTGGAAACAAGAGGAACCTCTACCTTGAGAAGGGCTGAAGAGCTGAGGAAGAAGAGCTGCCCTGCCTGTGCTTTTTGGAGCTATCCTGCAGTTGCTGCTTCTGCCAGAGTAAGAGTGCATAGACTGGACTTTGTGTGCCTTCCATCTTGAGAAGAAATTTCCAAGGGCTTGATTTAGAGCTTGCCTCCTGTTGTTTGAAGTCTCAGGGACAGCAAAGACTTCTCTCTGCCAGCTCCTGGAGTCTCTGGAGAGACTCCTTCTCTGCCATGTGGTACCCATTCAGTTCCTGGGACCCAGAAAGGAGAAGCTGGCAGCCTAAGAGGAGGAAATCCACGCACAGAGCGCTGTGTGGGGAAAAGATTGATGCAACTCTGATCTGCAGCTGAAGAAACGACGCGCCGCCGGCTCTGCAGCCGAAAATTGACACTTGCCGGAAACGTGACCAAAGAACCGATGCCCGGAGCTGGAGAAACAATGTGCAGCATCGCTGACAGAGGCTCGGAGATCGAAACCCACGCTGCATGGTTTTTGAATCATCGTGCGGCTGGATTTCCGACACAAGGACCACTGGACGTGTAAAAACAATACAAGGCCCCCCGGACCCGAGAGTGCTGACTGGATCGACGCATCGCTCTCCTGCAGATAGAAGGAACGATGCGCCCCGACCCGACGAAAGGAGAAACAACGCAAGGTCCAGCTCGTGAGTGGAATCGACGCATCGCAAGCCCTTTTTGATGCCCACTCGCCCGTGCAAGTGGGGTTATAGGTCTGGAATAAGGGAATCCAATCAGAGCTCTGCATGTCCCTGCACGAGTGCGTCATTATTTGTGAAGTTCTCGCGGCCAGAGATATCCAAATGTATTTTCCCTTTAATTTCTCAAAAACTGAATAAATTTACACCAAATAAGTGAAAGCGTAATCTGTGTACGAAAAGCTAGCTTTCTTCCAAATTTGGTGTAATTCCGTCCAGTGGCTTGGGCTGTAGTTGTGGTTAAAGGTCCTATAGGAATTGACATGGGAAACACAACTTTTTTGACCCCCCCCCCTTTTTCTTGGCCCCCACTTGACGCGTCACCCCAAAACTTTCAGTGTGGAACAAGAAACACTAGGGCACAGTTTTGGGATGATTTTGTGAAGATTCGTCAAACAGTGCCAAAGATATAGGCAAACATGCTTTTTCTATGGAAACATGGTCCTAACTATAACTACCCATTGGCATTAACAATATATTGTGAGAGATGCATGTGCTAACTGAAACTAGATATTCTATTAACCAGCCATGACTAGATTCCACCAAAGGAATTTCTGAAATGTTGATATTTGTCATGTGAGATGCTGTTACCTTTTTGACTTTGTATCTTCGGCACCCCATCTGCTCTCTCATCTACAGTAAAATATCTCCACATCACAGTGAATTCAAACCTTGTCTTTGGACCCCAGCTCAACATGGTTGTCATCTTTTCATTAGATCATCTAAGATTTCTCAGGTTAACTTTTCATCTCTTGATTTTCGTTTTGAGGCAAACACAACTGTTACATATGTTTCCACGCACATCGGCTATGCCCATAGTTTCTATCATGGAGCATCTGAATAGCTTTTACTTAAATTCCAATGACTCCAGAACTAAATGGCAAAGCTGTATCGCGATCTTTGATCTAGGGTTCACATAAATTCAGCACTGTCAGTCTGGACTGGTATTATGTAGCCAGATCAATCACATTAAAGTTTGGCTCTCATCCTCTGATAATTGGACCTGCTGTGGGTCTATAGGCTATGATGAATAAGTCTTTCATAGACCACTCTCTGGTTAGAAATACCAAAGTTTGACAAACCTCATCTCAGATGCTCAACTTTGTTCTACCAGTCTGATAAATTATACTTCTATTTTTGAGCACAAAGTAGAAATTCATGAAGAACGTGCCTTCTGTGGTGCCCTCAAGTGGTAGGAAGGGATACCTTTAATCACCATATTAAAAGTGACAGTTATCCCGCCCCCCGGAGGTGACGTCATTTCCGGTGGCTGGGACTTCCGGTGTCCCTGAAAGCCCTCCCCTGAAGTGACGTGGGTGCATAGGGGTGTCACGTGGTCTGTGACCTCATGGTGTTGCCGAGTAGAGCCCACCTTTTTTGAAATGTTGCATATAAGGAACTGGTTAGAACCGTCTGTCAAACTGTGAACCAGTGCTGAAACAGCTTGTCAAGGCGCCATGAAGAGATACAATCCGATCGCCAGAAAATCCGCCTCCTCAGGGGCCCTGAACACTATTGGTAGATATTACCGGACCCTAACACCTCTTACGATGGATGAGAATGCACAACAGGCTGTCCCTGACGCCCAGGATACCGATGTTACCGGTTTTCAAGAGGAACTTTGGCAGCGGCTTGAAAAGCTCAACCTCAAGGATGTGTTGACCCTGAAATCCCCTATTAAGGGGGCCAGCAGTGACAGCGATGCCTCGAAAGATGAATTAAGTGTTGCATCTAACTTCATCGACGTTGAAGATGTTGAAGAATGTGTAGCACCACCGAATTCGCCCATCTATGAAGACATGGGCTTCCAGGAGGACCCCGAGTCAGAGGCCGTTGTTGTACAGCCGTCAGTTGTAAGCTCCGACGATGTTTCTACCCCGATGGACCTCTGCGACTCCCAAGATTTCAGAGGAGCCTCTGAGTGTAGCGAGAAGGTTGAGGTTAGTAAAGACACTTTCTTCTTTTTTTATTTTATGCATGTATACTCTGGTGTCATACTTTTAACTAATAATGTGTCTTGTGCTTTCTGTTTGAACCATAGAAAGCAACTGAAGAAAGAGAGCCTCTAGAAGGGTCCGCGCCAAAGGTTAACGCCGTGAATTTTTTTCTGCTTATGCTGTTCCAGACAGTCTGAAAGTATTACAAGCCAGAACAAAGAGCCTCGTAAGAAATGTGTTTGCACCTACACTAGCCGCGATTTTGAAAAGGAAACTCCGGGCGTACCCTATGACGTCATATGGCCAGTTAAAGGTTTTGCAGCGGCCGTTGTGAACACATGTGTTAAACGGGATTATTATGACCTTTATTACGGGCATAAAATTAATGAACCTCAGCAGGAGGCTCACGAATGTCTATACGATGCGTACACTGCAAGAACAATTTGCCACATTTGTAGCCGGCTAGACCCTCACAGGGTATATAATTTGTTAAGGGTGGTGTACGGGCTGTCAGCTGTGAAGAAAGGTGTCCACGGTGATATGATTAAGGTCTTGGATGCGGCTGTCAATGAGATCCAATAGGCTGCTGAGCCCTGCTCAAAACTCGATCGTATGCACGGGATGTGTCCCCACTTTGACAAAAGTATGATAGAAAGGGTTATAGAAAGACGAATGTGTGACATTTATTATAAAAACAGAAGAATTAAGGTGGTCATTCTGACCCTGGCGGTCATAGACCGCCAGGGCCGGGGACCGCGGATGCACCGCCAACAGGCTGGCGGTGCATCCAGGCCAATTCTGACCGCGGCGGTAAAGCCGCGGTCAGAAAAGGGAAACCGGCGGTTTCCTGCCGGTTTTCCCCTGGCCTGAGGAATCCTCCATGGCGGCGCTGCAGGCAGCGCCGCCATGGGGATTCCGACCCCCTTCCCGCCAGCCTGGTTCTGGTGGTTTTGACCGCCAGAACCTGGCTGGCGGGAACGGGTGTCGTGGGGCCCCTGGGGGCCCCTGCAGTGCCCATGCCAATGGCATGGGCACTGCAGGGGCCCCCTAACAGGGCCCCACAATGATTTTCAGTGTCTGCATAGCAGACACTGAAAATCGCGACGGGTGCAACTGCACCCGTCGCACCCTTTCCACTCCGCCGGCTCCATTCGGAGCCGGCATCCTCGTGGAAGGGGGTTTCCCGCTGGGCTGGCGGGCGGCCTTCTGGCGGTCGCCCGCCAGCCCAGCGGGAAACTCAGAATGACCGCCGCGGTCTTTTGACCGCGGTACGGTCTTCTGGCGGTTCCCGCTTGGCGGGCGGAGATTAGAATGACCCCCTAAGTCTTTAGCCCCACGAAAGCTGTTTTAAAAAAAAATAATAATAAATAAAGCAGACCATAAATGTGTTACTTAACACTCCATACTTACTCACTTTTTAGGCGGGGAATCCGAGTATCGAGATGCAAGATGTCTATGAGTTACACCCGGGCTACATCTGTATCAGGAGATTGATATTTGTGCTGGTTAAAGAAAGAATAGCTGAAATACAACCTGTGACTCTGCGGTATCTGAACATTTCGGAACCTTCGGCCTTGTGGCAATGCAGCAGTCATGTGTGTATCACTGAGTGGTGTATCAATGGCAGGCTAAACGCATCTATTAAATGCCGGAACTCGAACAAAGATCACGATCGCGAGTTAAGACTTTCACCCGTGACTGGGATACGCGGGGCTTTGGAGCACATGACTGAAGATTATCTCACAAATAAAGGTTCTGCATTGTCCTACCTAGAACTGTATGAACTGTTGAATTCTGTCAGTATCTCGAGCGTTCAGAGTTATAGGCGTGGGGAGCGGGAAGTCCTGTCTAGTGCTATTGAGAGTATAGCTATGAAAATATCAAAGTTCGTGACACTTAGGGTTTGTAAAAGGACCTGCTCTGAGTAACATGTGTAATGGGTGTTGTATTATGTATACGATTGTAAAAAAGGCCCCAGCGGGCCATCGTTTTGACATCTATAAGCTATGTATCACAAAATGTCAAATACACGCTGGTTGTGTAGCCCAGCCACACTTTTATGTTTTTTATGTTTAATAAAATGACCTTACACAAAACAGGCGTCTTTCATTTCGTGGTGATGGTGGGTGACAGCATGACGGGTGCGGCTTTAAGGAAGCTTTATTACGATAAACAGGGGGTTGGAAGCTTCGGAGGCTCCGAAGCTCTATTTAGAAGGGCTCGAGCTGAAAACGAATCTGTAAAACGTGCCAGTGTGAAGACATGGTTAGCTGGGGAAGAGGCTTATTCGCCCCACAAACCGGCCAGGAGACGCTTTAAGAGGAGGGCCACCGTTGTTAACGCATAGCTCGATTATCAGTGGCAAGCTGACATAATCAGCCTCCAAGATCTAGCAAAACATAATGATGGCTCCATGTATATATTAACCGTCATAGATGTCTTGTCCAAGTACGCCTATGCAGAGTCACTAAACGATAAAAGTGGTACCACCGTCACAGCTGCTTTTAAAGACATCTTCGCTAGCCGTCGTGTGCCTCAGAAACTACAAACAGACGCCGGAAAGGAATTTTTAAACAAACCTTTCCAAAAATTATTAAACCAGCACGCTGTTCAACATTTTGTAAAGCACACAGAGGTAAAGGGTGCGGTTGTAGAGCGTTTTAACCGTACTTTAAAGTCAAAGATGTGGCGATATTTCACCGCCAACAACACCTACAGATACGTGGATGTTCTACAGGTTTTTATAGATGTTTATAACGCCACCTACCACAGGACAATCAAAATGGCCCCCGTTGAGGTAACGAGGGATAATTCGTTAACGGTGTGGAGAACGGCATACGGTGGGCGTCTCACGCCGAAGAAACCGTCTTTAAAAGAAGGGGATCATGTCAGGGTTTCAAAGTTGAAAGGTGTCTTCACCAAAGGCTACCAACAGACATTCAGCGATGAGATATTCGTAGTGGAAAGTGTTGAGCTTAAAGAGGGGGTATATTTTTACAGGTTAAAGGACTACAATGGTGAAAAGGTAGCAGGTGTCTTTTACAACGAAGAGTTACAGAAGGTACCCTACGATCCGAACAGGATGTACAGGGTCGAAAAGGTTCTGAAACGGAAAGGGAGCGGTGCCAGGAGACAGGCGCTGGTCAAATGGCGAGGGTGACCCGAGAAATTTAACAGTTGGGTTCTGGCCAGCTCACTGCACGGTGTGTGAGGTCAAGCTGTAAGCGCCAAGATGGAGAACTCACCTTTTTATATCACGCTACCATCCAATGCTTCGAAGGACATGTTCCCAGACAATCAGATTTCGAGTTATACGGTGAAACTGGCAAAGCCAGTGGATTTGAAAGGACCCAGGGAGGTGGCACTAACGGAAATACAGTACCCTAGAACTTGGAATACATTTACAAAGTCCGAGGTTAAATTTCATGTAAAGCTCCCTCAGGATGCCCTGACCTTTCCCCTGACTTTCCCACACGGCTATTACCCAACCGTAGCGACGGTGATCGAGGCCATCAACAAATCTATAAGCAGCGTTGAAGAGTATGCAAATATATATCTGGTTTTGGATTACGTTAGAAGAAAAGTCTTTCTTGAGTATGATACTAGATTTAAATGTACTGGTAAATTACAACGGATTTTAGGGACCATACAACATGTGCAAAGGCAGGTGGATCCAGACCCTACATGCCCCGATATTAACGGCGGATTTTATACACTCTACGTTTATAGCGATATTGTAGAACCGCAGAGGGTCGGGGACAGTTATTCACCTTTGTTGAGATGGGTCCCGGTGCAGGGCGAAAATAACACGATGGTTAATATGCAACATCACAAACTCGACTATGTGGCAATTTCTAAAAACCATTTTAACACTATAACCATCATGGTGTACAACGATCAGTCGGAGCCGGTTGCCTTTAAATATGGGAAAGTTATTGGTAAGCTTCATTTAAGACCCCGGCTTGAAGGTGACTAGTAGGCAGCTGCGATGGTCATCATGAAAACCTACGGGGATCCCTCTATGTACAGGGACTATTATAGAGTTCAGGCTGGGTATGGAGGTCACCCGCCCTACTTTCAAGGGGCTCCGGTTATGTACGGGGCTGGATTGGGGGGTTTCTTCCGGAGCATGTTTAGGCGAGCCATGCCCTTTTTGAGAAGAGGGTTCGAAATTGCAAAACCTCATGTTAAAGCGGCTGCTACGAACATCGCCCAGGATGTCGTGGGTAGTGTAACGTCTGCGGTAGCCGAGAGTATGAACAGACAGCCCCAAGGAGGAGCTGGGATGATGTACAAAGCGCTTGCTGGTGTTAAATGGAAGCGAAGGGCTTCGAGGCGTAGGGGTCCACCAATGCCCTATAAGAAGCGTCGGACTACATCAAAAGGCCCTCACAAAAGAAGAGCCGTAAGACGGAAGAGATCGACCAAGAAGAAGAAGAGAACTCGTTCTAGTGCGAATATTTTTTAAAGCATCGATCATGGCCTTCGTACACTGTGCATCGGGTGAATGCGCCAAATCTGAGTTAGATCTGTTTTCTCTCAAACCCACACAGACCAGCATTGAAAACAGTTTTTTCATGGAAGTGTCGCCTATGGCCGCTCTGACACCACTTGCACTGATAGAGGTTTATGTTTCGGGGTCCACGGATATGTACCTTGATCTCATCAACACTCTTCTGCACCTCTTCTGTAAAATAACCAAAGCGAAAGGTGCCAACATCGAGGCTGATGCTAGAGTGGCCCCGATCGCCTACCCCATCTGAACAATGTTTAATCAAGTGGACATTAACCTAGGCGAGCGCCTCGTCACGCAGAGTGATAACATGTATGCCTACAGGGCCTACATAGAGAGTATTCTAAATTATAGTCGCGACGCACTAGACACACATCTTTCAGCGGGGCTCTTCTACAGAGATACCGAAGCGCATTTGGAGAACACGGCTTTGGACGGGGACAACGAGGGTTTTGAAAAAAGAGCCAGCCTCGTCTCCGGCAGTAGGCAGTTTGACCTCCTGGGGCGGGTACATGCAGACCTTTTCTTCCAAGACAAACTGTTAGTCAATGGTATAGATCTTAAGATCAAACTCAATCGTAACAAGGATGCTTTCTGTCTCATCAGCGGAGATGCAGAGCAGTATAAACTGGTTATATTGTCCGCGAGCCTGTTTGTAAAGAGAGTGAAAGTGTCCCCGAGTGTCAGACTGGCCCATGCTGAAGCTTTACAATTATCGAACGCCAAGTATGCCATTGAAAGAGTTGCTCTGAAGATATTCAGCATCCCCGCCGGAACCCGATTAACGCAGCAGCAGAATCTATTTCTGGGGCAATTACCGAAACTCATCATCATAGGGTTTGTGGACAATACCGCTTTTAGCGGCCTCTACAACTCAAACCCTTTCAACTTCAAACACTACGATATCAACTATGCCGCCTTGGTTCACGAGGGCGCCGTGATACCCGCAAAACCTTTCACGCCGAATTTTGGAACATCAAATTTTGTCAGGGAATATCTCGGTCTGGTCTCGATAACGGGGAAACAGCTGCGGGACTCGGGAGTAGTTGTTTCAAGAGAAGGGTATGCTGCCGGCTACACGCTGTTTGCGTTCGACCTGACGCCTGACATGGAAGACGGTGACCACTACAACCTGATCAAAAGCGGAAATCTAAAAGCGGAAATACGTTTTACACAGGCGCTGGCGGCCAATGTGAACATGGTTGTGTTCTCGGTATTCGACAGCGTTATCCAGGTCAACCACGCCCGTCAGCTTATGTTTGACTACCATTAAAAGAGTGTAAAATAAAAAATAAATAAAATAAAAAAATGGACACTACGGAGATACAGGACTTCTTAAGTAGACATAAATATGCTAAGAAATACTTTCTAGGTGTATTCCCTAGCGATGGACTACCTGAAAAGATAGGTCCAGAAAGGCCCCACACCCTCGTCTTTAACACCGATCCCCATTACAAGGCTGGTACACATTGGGCGGCTCTGTTTCTGGATGTGGACACGGTTATAGTGTTTGATAGTTTAGCCGAGTTCCCTGAGCATAGTATTTATACAAAGCCGATATTCAAATATGTAAAAAAAGCATCACCAACGGTTGTGTATAACAAACTACGTGTGCAGGATCCTATGGCCATCACATGTGGGGAACATTGTATATACTTTATTAGTAAAATGCCTGAAGGTATGACGTTTATAATTTTTTTTAATCTGTACTCAGCTGATCTAGTAAACAACGACGGTGTTGTTATGAAATATGTGAATGAAAACTCCAGGACAATGTCGCACGTTGTTAAAGCAGAATATGGTCTTTGTCAAAAGTGTAAGGTATTGTAAATCCGCTATTTGTACTTATGAGTGCCTAAAATAAAAAAAACATCTTAAACATGATTCCATCCTAGACATTTTTATTTTTTTTATTCACACGGCGCACATTTTCAAACCATTTATAAACAAAAATAATTATTTTTTTTTTTTTTAAATGTCAGACTACTGATGAAAATTTAAAAGTGTTTATTACAAACCTGTTTCGAACCGCAAAAACTTTTAACAAAAACTGTACATGGGTGCAAATTTAGAGCGGTAGCCAGGTGTTCATTTTGAATAGTCTCTTTTTAGGCCCCATAGGAAGAGCAACACTGCTCCGAGCGGGTGTTAGTTGTGGAAAGAAAGGCGATGTCGATATAGCGGGCTCCTTGTAAAAACAGCGGGGGTCGGATCTTTTAAACTTTCAAGCTTAGGGCGATTCTCTGCATTTCCGATAATCGTTGAGGGAATGTTGAGTTCCGCAGCTGCACTTAGGAACTGCTCCCAACCTCTAGGAGCATCTTGTGTTGATAGAGTTTTACCGTGTGTGAGACCCCTGACCAGATCATATATATGGGAACCAGCAACCGGCTGCCCTTTGTAAACAAATTCACCCCGGTCGTTCCAAATGGTCAAATCTTTAGTAGCAGTCATTTTACTGAGCAACATTTGAGCAGCCCCTCTATATTTCTGACTTATATTTTTTAAAAGGTCTAAGACAAAGGCATCAGTTGCGGGTGTGGGTCCTATGTCTTGAGACGCCATAGAGGGTCCTGGCTGCTGTTCAGCATCTGGGGTATACACCGTCAGTTTTCAGAGGTTAGTTGCTTGTAGTACTGTAGAAAGTTTTGAAGGGCTCCTGAGTAAAGCCCCGCTTTGTCGTGGGGTTTTAAATCAGTTCGGTTCAAAATGGCTTTGATTTCAGCGTGGAGACGATGCGTTTCGTTTTTGCGTATGTCCCAGACATCCGTGGTAGAAGGGCCCAGATGCTCCAGCTGTTGCCGTGGTACGAGGTACATTTTATGGGCGTGCTCCATCAGGATCTCGACAGTAGCCCTGTGATTAGGGGTATAGCTATACCTAGCAGCGACCCTATAAAACCTCCAGACTGTTTGAACAGTTTTCTTTTAGAAAGGAGCGACACCCTCTTATTGCTGAGCTTCTTAATAATGTGGCGCTTCTTCATCAGAACCCAGAACTGGTTCGTTGATATCGGGACATTACCTTTTAGGGTGTTTAGGGCTATTTCTGAAATGGCGGCCACTAAATCGTCCGAGGCAGCGCAAAGGATTGCTTTTCTTTTCGAGGGGCTGGCTGTGATCAGGATTTTTAGGAGGCCTAAATTACGCCGCAACCTCGCAGACATTGTGGGGACCTTATATTACAAGGTTTAGAGTGTAAATGTTATAAACATCTTTTTACTTGTTCTTTTTATAGGCTTTGGGCCCTGTTTTAGGCGTGTAGGCGACAGGGAAGTCAGTTGGTAGTATACCGGCGCATAGTCTGTAGTCTTCAAGAGTGTTGGGTTTTAAATCCACCAGTAAGTAGCCGTGGGGTTTTGCTGTAGCATCATTAAAGGCCTCCATGAAAAACAGTGTGTTTCCGGGGTACATTTGTTTAGCTATAATTGAGATCTGAAGTTTGTCTCAGGGGTTTTTAAATAAGACCAGGTATGAGGCGTTGAGAGTTATGGACCGGCTGCTCTTGCCCTTGTAAAACAAGTTCTGCACTATATAGCATATGCTCAGATTACGGTGGTGTGAATATTGCGTAAAAGCCCGTTCAATCTCGGGGTGGTCCCCGCCTTCACGCATGAGATCATCCACCACGACCATGTTAACAAGTTGTTTTGGTAACAAGTCATCGTCGTTGAGATTACCGGGGATGCCTTCTATAAACCGGATGTGTGGGAACTTTAGGGTGAGCTCCGTGTAAAGATCATGCCAGCATGAATAAAGCCACCCGATGTTGTTAGTGGTCTGAGATAAAACACCGGGAGCGTTTTCTAGCAGTTTCTTTATAAAAAAACTTTTACCGCTATTGGAGGGACCAGCTAAAACGCAGGAGAATGGGTGTTGTAGTCTGGTGTCCATATCCGGGTGGAGTTCGAGCCTCTAATGTCTTTTAGTAACCGTAAGGCAATGTTTTGTAGTCCGATGTGAGGACCCGTTTGTCAAACACTGCTCTTAAGGTTTTATACAACGGTTGGGTTGTAATTTACCACTTTTTCTTGGACCTGACTATGCTCGGGTGGTTTACGACAATGGCTTTGCTATTTTTGTGATCGCTCGAGGCGGAGTATTCGTGCACCAGACCCTTCAGACTGTCAAAGTTTATTTTAATCGTATTGTTGACGTTTAAAGTGATACCTTTGACTTTCATGCAAACCTTGTTGTTTGAGGTCTTATAACTGTACGTCTTAGGGCCTGATGAGGTAAATTCTTGTATATACTCCCCCTTTTCGAGCTCGCTGGTCAAATCCCCTAGATAATCACCCAGCGGAGGATCTTCATCACCCTCTTTACTCACAAAGATAACCGAGTCAGTGTTGTGGTACAAGCACCGTTCCTGAAGCTTGTCCAGCAACCTGTAAAGCTCTAGCCTGGCGTGAGCGGTTGTGAAGCAGGCTATAAAGATGTTTATATTGTTACACGTTGTGGGGTACTCTTTGGCGTATTTCCAGCATAGAACGGCCGTCTCGTCGTCAATAAATTCACAACTGGATATGTCATAAACCGGTGTGAATATATACTTAAAAAGCTCATCTGGATCTGTGACGATGGATGTGTTTGACAAATTGGTACGCTGTGCGAACTTTCCCCACAAGGAGTTGAGACAGAGCTTAGCTAGCTGATGGCGGGTGGGGTTAACCTTAAGGAATCATGTCTCAGTTTAATACCCTCGCGAGCTTTGTAATCAGCGATATACTTTTTCCTTGAGGGCTCATCGACACACCAGTCTGGATACCCCTAGGCCTCCTGCTTGTCTCTGAGAAACAAGTTGATGTACTCAGAAAAGAGCTGGGTGGTTGTGTTTGGAAAGTGCCAAATTTCCAGGATTTTACCTAGACGATACCCTTTCTCTAGGGCCGTCTGCACCTCAATGGTACACCAAGTCCCTTCCAGCATCCTCTGCTCATCACTATGCAGGCATTCGCTAAGCTGTTTACTTTCAGCGCAGGTTCGGCATAGGGGGAACATTAGCTTACCATTGACTCTATAAGGGAGCACCGGAAAGTAGAGTTTCCACGGAGGGTGAATCTGACACTTAATGATTCCAAAGTACTCTTTGAGAGGTTTAAAGTTCCTGTATATGATTGTAGGGTGGCCCACAGGGTACAACTTCACCTTGTTCACAAACGGATACAGACTTGTGAAGTCGTAGTAATGTATTTTCTCACCTGGTCCAGCTACGCGGTACAATTGAATGGCGTTTGTACGACCGCCGAATAAGGCGTCACGGGGTTCCAACAGTGAAGGTAACTGCTGGCTCTTAATAAAAGTGCTCAGTTCACCATCGTTCAATAGCTCAGATACCCAATCATGTTCCCAGAGAGTTCTCAGAACAAACCCACAACTCTCAATATAATGCGCCTTCGCCATAGTCCGGCGGTGCAGATGTTCAAACGTGGTGCCCTGCAGTCTATTAAACTCATGGGGCTTGTAACACTGAGGACACCCGTGGTAAAAACAACCGTTGAACTCAAAGGCAGTTGGCACACTGTTAATTAATGCATACCCGTCTAGATAGTAGCGACCCAGACGGTATTCGCCGCCCTGCAAAGCGTGCTGAATGAAGATGCTCTCATTCGCAGAGACGTACATGAGCCACTGAATAGAGGGGGTGGAGTAACGTTTCTGTTTGCCGTTATAGAGGTCAGGTGGTACTAAGGCGATAGTTCCATACAATAAAAACATGTGTTTATAAATAGACATACACATTGAAGCCAGAGTAATGTTTTGAAATGGGTCCAGGTATACAGTTTTTATTTTATTTTTTACTATTGCGTGAGTTGGTTTTAATAAACCGGACCCGCTTCGTCATCGTCACCACAACATCTCTGAAAAGGTTGCATGCTTTTCGCAATATCATAACATCTGCCTGACAGTAAGCTTTCAATTCGGTTTGAAAATGAAACAATTTTTCACGGTTTTCATCGTACCACTGTAGAAAACTCTCTTTTTCAGAGGGCATCATGTACTCGTAACCATAACTGTCGGGCGGAGGCATAGGCCCGCTGTAATTCTGATTAGCCCAGGTGTTAAAAAAGTGAGGGAAATAACCTTTACAGCCTTCAAACCCAAAGGCTTTTGGCAGTTTGCTCAACTTCATGGGCAGAAAATTCAAGGTGTCTATGAACCTAATGTCAAAAGGCACAACCTTAAGCAGCATTAGTTTGGAACCTTGGGTTATGAGATTAACGGGCAGCTTTTCACGTATCAGGTCACGGATAATGAAGAATGAGTCATATGCTTTGGAGTTGTGAGCCAGAAATGTATAACCCTGGTATCGCGGCTGCATGAACGTGTTGAGGAAATCATTCACACATGACCGTCCTTCAAACTCCCAACTCCCATCACCTGTTAGATGGTGGGCGTAAATATAGTTTGGCTGGTGCACCCCCGTCTCTTGCGTACACTCTATATCAAGTACGATATAGTCTTCTGTTTTTTTCTGGTGGTGACTTCTGAGCATGTAACACTCATGTGTTGTTCCGGCTATAAAAGCCTCTGTACACCTAGGGCATTGCATACCTTTACATTTGTGGTCGACAGGCTTGTAGCGACCGCAAGCCCCACAGTCGGCTTTAAGAACACATTGGGCTAGGCCGATGTGCGTGTTTAAGCAGTCTTGCGACCGACAAAACAGCTTGCACGTTGTGCAGTTCACTTTCTGAGCATCGTCATTGTCACAAATCTGTCCCTCTGACACATTTTACAGTGTAATTCACACTGATGTTTGGTCCAATTGTTGTATATGTGATCGCAATGCTCGCACACATACTTGGCACCTAGAAAACCCTTCAGGTTCAAGACACCGTAAAAGTGGTTTTCATGATGTAGCACATACACGGTCTTGTTTTTCACACCTTCATTGGTAGTGAAGTACTTCCAAGAACCGGCGTGGTATAGAACTTTTACCATCACGGCAAAATGGTTCTCAAAAAGTCCACGGTCCCCAAAACCTACCATTTTGTCGGCCGGTAGCTGAAGCGCCTCATGGGCTGCTACAGCCATCGACATAATAACGGCATCTGTGGTAGAGCGGTCCATCAATAAGCCTGCAATGCTTGCTGCCAGACACATGTTGGTAACTCCGGTACTAAAATCGAGCAACCAACGAGATTTCTTGCCGATGATTTTACTGTACATAACGCTCTTTAAGGTTCTGGAAGCACCACCCTCGCGACCCCTAACAACGAGGGCGATGATTCTAAAGGACCCGTACGCCAGTAATTCAGCCTTGCTCTGTAAAAGTTTAGATAGGTTTTCTAAAAACGTTACAGCGTCAAACACATCCCAAGACGACCGTCTGGTGAACTGGGGACTATTGAGACCCTGTCCCTGAAAACGCATCTGAAAGAAATCATTAGGCCCCACATCGTGTAACAATCGTTCGATTAGCGTTTGCACAGCCTGATGTATAGCTATAACGCCATGATCTGAGGAGTGTAGGCGATCTAGGTTAACGAACCTAAACTCCTCATAGTGTTCTGTAGCGTTAAACCGCTCTCCAACTCGACTATACCGTCTCATACTTTCCATAAATACTGGTTCTGAAGCCTCAGTTTGAGAATTACTGGTTGCTGGAGAGCTCGCGGGGGTATGGTTAGATGTAGGTGTGTTTTTAGACCTTCTGGTGACGCAGAGTCTGACTTTCTTTAACTTTTTTATTACAAGCTTTCGGTTTCTAGCGCTACCAAGCCACTTTGGCTTCTTATGGGTCCATCTGGTTTTTGGTAACTGACCCCCGCCGATCTGAACAATATTTGGGGTGTTTACAAGTGGTGACACTGACACTACACCTACTTCGGGTGGGGCTCCTTCAGATTGTTTAGGGCTGAGACTGCTCTGACCATCACCCCCAGAGGGCTTGTAAAGACCATCAACACCTCCTAACTGTATATTTTGAGGTCTTATGGGCGGTGGTTTTGGGGGTTCACATGGCCTCTGACTTTTGAGCGCTCGTAAAACTCTTAGAGCTCTACTAAGCAGGTGCTGTGGCTTCTTTTTATATTTAGACCTAAGGCCTATTGTACCGGTAAATGTTGCTCTAACATTCCCCGGGTCTGTACGCTCGCCTAGTCACGATGGTATGTTACACATGGCTACAACTGTTGAAGTGCAAGTTTAGGCCATTGTGTTTCTACACCGAGCCATCAGCTGTTTTAAAGCCTTTATGCTAGCTGTGGATGCCCCTGTATTACAGTCGTTCTTACACAATTTTAAAGTTTTTAGACGGAGTTGGAATTTTAATTGTCTAAACGACTGATGTATTTCTTTAATGTAGCTGTCTAGAACTCTAGTACGGTTTGAAAGGTTGGTTTCAAGGCCAGTAATTGTGACATTAGAGGTATGATTGCCAACTCCCTCAGCCCCTGTTATAGGACAATGGATGACGTTAACACCCCCATTCACTGTTGATGGATCAGAGCGGGACGTAAAAACAGGGTTCCAGTGTGAACATCCAGGAGTTTGAGAGACCTGATCATCACTCGAGGGTGTTCCAAAACTCTGATTTTGCGTTCCGCTACACCCTATACTGCTGGCGGGGTATATTGATGAGGATGGTGAAGACCACTGCGCACAGGCACTTGGTGTAGGACTGGTGGGGTCGTATGCCCCCGGGGGTGTATGGGGGGCCATCAGACATGGGGAGGTTAAATGTTTATCGTAATAACTGATGGCCGCTGATGTAGAGGCAGTGCTGTGGCTGGGTGCTGCTGATTGAGACCCTACTGATTGAGGGGCTCGTCTTAGAAGTGTCACAAGTGGATGCAGGGGCTTCAGTACTCTGGGTAGTACCAGCTAGAGCCTTTAAGAAGTCCTATACAGTGGGAATAAGGATCCTCTACAGGGTGATCATTTTCCAATGACGAGTCATGTAACAGGGATCGGTTAGTTGTACAACCTGGAGGGGCTAGGGCGTTGACAGACACCCCTGTATTAGAACGCTGGGACATAGGTGGAACCGGCTGCACCTTAACAATTTTTTTAAAAGACAGGTCTAAAGGCACAGATGTTAGCTCAGGGGTCTGGAACTTCTTCCTACGACTCTTTAAGGACAGCCGATTTATTTTAGGACTGCTGCACTGTTTTGGGGGCCCTCCAGAGGCCTCACATGGTACAAACAGTTGGGCGTTAGGTGATGTAAGCACGATAATGTCCGGCTGTCCACGCCCCATCCCCGGGGTAGTTGTTGCAGAAGTGTTCGCTGTACTGGTCATGCCCTTTATGACGGTTGGTGTGGTGTAGTTAAGAGTTGTACCTGGACCATGATCGGTGGCTGTAGAGAGGTTGCAGGGCGAGTCTTGGTGGTCGGGGTGGTTCACGAGTACCGATCGGCTGTGGGGTTTTGTGCAGTCCCAGTGCTGACCTTTAAAGACGACAGCAGCTGTTTAGTCTGAGGGAAGGCGTCTCCAGAGCTCTTGTGTGATGATTCTAGGATGTAAAGATAGCAAAATACATATTAGGGATAGTTATAGCTGCTATACCTATGGGTGTGAAAGACGTTTAGACACACTAAGGACTGTATACACCAGACTCTACATTTTCTAAAACTCACCTTGGGTTTTCCGGCTTGAGGGTCCCTTCTTAATAGGCGGGCCGTCCTTAGACGCAGGGTACTTCCTTTTGCGGGGCTGGTTTTTAAGCTTTGCATCCAAATTCCGGGTCGCTTCTCCCATTGGGGCCCCTCGGGATAAAAAGCAAAAAAAAAATAATGTTACACTTACAATATAATACATAGACTACACGAACTCACTGAGGTGGCCAAATATAGGGCTGATTGTTGGGACTTTTAGGTTTTCAGAGGGGTTACAAAAAGAACCCTAATATATACCTGCAGAAACGTTATCCTGTGACAATGTGCTTGACCCATCTTGAACATGAAGGATTTGTTGGAGAGAGGCAATCGCACACCTGAGTTCTGCATCATAACCTATGCAAACACACGGGTGCCCATTAGAGGTAAAATAAAAAAATATAACAATCCTGACAACTCAGTTTAGAATGACCTATGGCCTGTAACTCACCTTGCTGCACGGTCTCCATTTCCACAAGGGATTCCCCAGACTCTTGACGGTCCTATGTACAAGAGAGACAGAATTGTCTTTAAACACACCACGTTTCATCTTCTAGGTCAGAACGCTTCATTAAAACATGCAAAGTGTTGAAAAAAAAAATATATATATATATATTTATATATAGATTCAAATTGTTGAATCCCTATGTTCTAGAAGTATAAATACATATTGACAACTGTAAAGCTTTTCTCAAAAACTATACACGGTTTAATAAACAAATTCCACATGGTGGCGCTCTTGCATAATACAAGCTCTAGGATTGTCTCTATAAGGCATTAATTATATATTTCTAAGAGCTCCACAATCTTTTTTTTTTTTTACTCATATTACACTGCACCCCAATTTCTTTATAATGCCTTATAATTAAACCATTTGTAAAAATATATAACACAGTCCTATTTAAAAAAACATCACAGTTCCTAGAATTTTTACTAGTCCATGAGACTGAAAACCGGATCCTAGGAGCCATGCCTGGTTTTCATCTTAGCTCAACAAGGCTGTGAACCATGTGTGGGGGCGGAGTTCAGTCTAAACTCCAGCCTCCAGGTTGGAGCACCCAAGCTGAGCCAGTTCCAACAGCATACAGTCTTTGTTTAAAAAAAAAAAGAAAATGGCCGGATGTGGATGCAACATGTGTGAGGTCCTGGGTTTTTCAGGATATCAACCCAGTCTGGCAGACCCTCCCTGAACTACGGTGAGTGGATGGGGGCTTTGGGGGTCTGAGGCTCTGTACCAAGGATAGTTTTTTAATTATTATTATTTAATTTGTTCATCTTTTATTTTTAATTTGTGTGATCTAAAAAACGACCTTGTAGAA
Source organism: Pleurodeles waltl (assembly GCF_031143425.1). Taxonomy (NCBI): domain Eukaryota; kingdom Metazoa; phylum Chordata; class Amphibia; order Caudata; family Salamandridae; genus Pleurodeles; species Pleurodeles waltl. The sequence goes on from NC_090442.1 coordinate 344,907,182, forward strand.
CCCAGAGACCCCTAAACCTCAGGGTCACACTTGCCATATATATTTTATTTTATTTTTATTTTTTATTTAAAAAGGTTGCTCCATGGAGACCTGGGGGGGGCTCTGAGCCTCCTGCTCAGGGCCCTCATGGCCACACAAGCCTTATTTTTATTTAAAAAAAAAAAATGTTGCCCTCTGGGGCCTTGGGGAACCCAATCCCAAGGCCCCCAAAACGCTGTTCCTATAATTTTTATTTGTATTTGTATGGGCCCTAGGGCCCAAGCGCGCGAGGTCAGGGTCCCACAGACCCTGGCCTCCCGCCATTATTCCTTTTTTTTTTTTTTTTTTTTAAACGCCGCACTCTGGCGGCAGCAGTTTAAAATGTTTAGTAATGGTGACCACGCGCTATTACTAAACATTTTAAACTACTGCCACACTCTGACGGCAAGTGACCGGCTCTCAGAGGCCCCTGGGAACACCACGAGGTCTCTGTGAGACGGTCAGAAGGTTTAATTAGAGAGAATGCCGCGCTGAAACACGCGAGGCATTCTCTCTAGTTAAACCTTCAAGGCGGCTCTCAGAAGCCACTGGGTTGTTCCCCAGCGGCTTCTGAGAGCCACGGTGCTCATGCCAGAACGTGAGGTCTCCGAGGCTGTAGCCGCTCGGAGACCTTGTTATCAAGTTAAAAGATCTCTTCTCGAAGGCAGCGCGACCTCCGGGCAGAGATCTGTTAACTTGATAACGCGGTCTCCGGGCATCTACAACCTCGGGGATCAGCGTCATTAACTTTACCGAACCGGCCTCTGAAACCGCTCGGTCTCTGAGAACGGCTCGGTAATGTTAATGACGCCGGTCCCCGAGGCTGCAGACGCCCGGAGACCAGCATGATTAACTTAGCAAAACTGCTCTCAGAGGCCGCTAGGTCTCTGAGAACAGTTTTGCTAAGTTAATCACGCTGGTCCCCAGAGCGCAGGACGGCTCTGGGGACCAGCGTGATTAACTTAGCAAAACTGTTCTCAGAGACCTAGCGGCCTCTGAGAGCAGTTTTGCTAAGTTAAATACGATGGCCCCCAGAGCGCAGGATGGCTCTGGGGACCAGCGTGATTAACTTAGCAAAACTGTTCTCAGAGACCTAGCGGCCTCTGAGAGCAGTTTTGCTAAGTTAATCACGCGGGTCCCCGAGGCTGCAGACGCCCGGAGACCATTGTGATTAACTTAGCAAAACTGCTCTCAGAGGCCTCTAGGTCTCTGAGAGCAGTTTTGCTAAGTTAATCACGCAGGTCCCCGGGCGTCTGGACGGGGACCAGCGTGATTAACTTAGCAAAACTGCTCTCAGAGACCTAGAGGCCTCTGAGAGCAGTTTTGCTAAGTTAATCATGCGGGTCCCCTGAGGCTGCAGACGCCCGGAGACCTGCGTGATTAACTTAGCAAAACTGCTCTCAGAGACCTAGAGGCCTCTGAGAGTAGTTTTGCAAAAGTTAAATACGATGGTCCCCAGAGCGCAGGACGGCTCTGGGGAGCCCGTTATTAACATTTCTGCGCTGTTCTCAAGAGGCATCGAGGTCTCTTGAGAGCAGCGCAGAAAAGTTAATATCATGGGCCCCCCAGAGCACTGGCTGACTCCGTGGAGCACAGTTATTAATTTTAGAGCTCTGCACCCCGAAACTCATGGCGCTGAGCTCTAAAATTAATAACTATACCCCCAAAAGCTCACCTCTTAAACACAGGACTGCCGCCATTAAATGTGTGAACACAGAATACTGATGTGCATAGAACAATAAATACACCCCAAGAAAAAAAAAAAAAGTGCACTGTACAAATTAAGCAATACCCCACACCCCATAAAATAAGTGCAGATCCTCAAAAATACCAACAGATACATAACCCCAGAACCTACAAGTACAAATTAAGCCCCGCCGCCATCCCGCAAAATGAGTGCAGACCATCAGAAACTCATGTAAATGCCCAACATAAGAACCAGCATGTACAAATTAAGCAGTACCAATACACCCCACAAAATAAGTGCGCTCATGCAAAAATACAGACAAATACATAGCACACGACCCCACAACTACCAATTAAAAGAACACCAGCCCACAAAATGAGTGCAGATTTTCAAAAATACATGCCACTACATAGTCCCAGAACCAGCAGGTACAAGTTAAGCAGTACCAATACAGTCCCCAAAATAAGTGCGCCCCCGTAAAAATACAGACAAATACATAGCACAAGACCCTACAAGTACCAATTAAACAAAACCATCCCACAAAGTAATTACAGTATCTCGAAAATACACTAATAGCTTTTAATTTTTTTTTTTTTTTTTTAAACAGGCATTTTACATCTCTATGTATTGTTAAACAGGTTGGGGCTAATGTCATTGTTAAACTATAGTAAAACACATACACACACCACACTGTTACAGACCTTAAGTAGAAGATGTTTAGCAACACCAGTCTGAGCTCTGCCCTTCATGTTTCCAGCCATGATGTCCTGATGATCCCCTTCTTGCCACAAACGCCAGTATGCAGTTCAGAAAAAAGAGGTCTGTGAAGGTGGGGGTTTCTTATACAAGACTCACAATGGTAATTATGCCTGGGCTCTGTGATTGGTGGGACCTAGAAATAGATATGTGTTATAGGTTGGCAATACTTGGCCTTTGTTTTGTTTCAAACTTTTAATTACTGGGCCAGTTTCCAATTTAGCCTCCACTGTGTCCCTGGGAAAGCCTGTAGGCACACATCTGTTTTAGATTTGCTATGCCACAACATCCTCTGTTGTGTTTCTAACTTTTAATTACTGGGCCAGTTTCTAATTTAGCCCCCACTGTGTCCCTGGGAAAGGCTGTAGGCACACATGTGTTTTAGATTTGCTATGCCCCTCATCCTCTGTTGTGTTTCAAACTTTTAATTACTGGGCCAGTTTCTAATTTAGCCCCCACTGTGTCCCTGGGAAAGGCTGTAGGCACACATCTGTTTTAGATTTGCTATGCCCCAACAACCTCTGTTGTGTTTCAAACTTTTAATTACTGGGCCAGTTTCTAATTTAGCCCCCACTGTGTCCCTGGGAAAGGCTGTAGGCACACATCTGTTTTAGATTTGCTATGCCCCTCATCCTCTGTTGTGTTTCAAACTTTTAATTACTGGGCCAGTTTCTAATTTAGTCTCCACTGTGTCCCAGGGAAAGCCTATAGGCACACAGCTGTTTTAGATTTACCTCTCTAAATTGATAGGCTGGCTCTAACAAAAGCAGCATTTGACCATTCCCACTTTTTTGGATTATCCAACAGTGTGGAGGTTTGGCCAGACCGCCCACTTTGCCGCCCTGTGCAGAGGCCCCCTAACAGCCACTTGGGCATGAATGTCTGACATGTCCAGACCTGTCCCTCTCAAGCTCTGAAACCACTTGCACAACACTAACTCATACTTTTTACACAGCCCATAGGCCAATACCCAGGGGCTAGGACCCAGACACAGGGCTAACACGTGACATCATGAGGTCACAAACCACGTGACACCCCCATGTACCCACGTCACTTCAGGGGAGGGCTTTCAGGGACACCGGAAGTCCCAGCCACCGGAAATGACGTCACTTCCGGGGGCGGGATAACTGTCACTTTTAATATGGTTATTAAAGATATCCCTTCCTACTACTCCCTCAAAATATACCTGTTCTCGAACCAGGATTTGAGCATAATATAACATTACTTCAAACATATAACCTGTAATTAACATCCTCTCCATGTATACAGCTTGACACAGTTACAGTTTCCCCTTAGCACACGCAGGTAGCAAGATGTGATTCTATCCAACTACTTAGCTGTCGTTTTGCCACACTAAGAGTACATATCAAACCCTCATGCATACACCTCCACAGACAAATATTCACATCTCTGCACTATTGCACACAAGAGAGATGACCTTCCGTTCAAATTCCCTTTTGTCCCTCCTCAATCTGGCTTAAGATCGAGGCCTTGCTCATCTGGCAACATTATTTTAATTCACTTTCAATCAATCCCTTGTGTCGCATCATACGAAGCCTGCTGGATCACAAATGACCAACCTCGCCAGGTGTCACTGAACATCTGCCAAAGCTTTAAATACTTGCATGCACCTGTACGCCTCGCTATGGAGAGATGACGGTATTTCAAAATCACTCAACTGGTACAAGAGTGCTATTTAAATTAAAATTACAGCTCCATTCAAGGGCTCTTGGGCCAGAATTTGAGTTGAGTTTAGTTTAAATCAAGGATGGAAAGAGAATGTTTGAGTGTCATACGACCAACCAGTTCAAACTCACATTGGCTCTTTTTTTTACAGAGTTAGAAGTGAAAAATTAGTCAAAAAGTAAGACCTTTGATGAGTGTTGAATGGCAGCTTACTAATGGAGTTTAGATGCCAGAAGTCATGAAATGGGCTTATTGAGGCTTGAACTCCTAAATAGTTTAATTAATGAATTTGGAGATCATGTGTGAAATCATAAAATCGGATTCAAGCGGACTCATTCTTCGACAAGGTTTGCTGAAACAGCAAATGTAGGCTGCATACCTGATGCAAATAGGATTCTCCAAGAAACTCAGTTCCCGAAAATGCCACAAAATGCGAAAATAAGATTGACGCGGCTTTTTTCAAGCAGACTTCAAACGATTCATACCGATGTTTGATCAAATGTGAGTCGTCGAAAGATTCCTAGTTTGTAGGGCATCATACTGTTGTACATGTCTTTTTAACACCACACACATTTCAACTTATTCTTGAGAGGGCTGACTGAGAGTGGTTAATATGTATCTTGTCAACCACCCTTTTCAAGCAGACAGAGGGAAAGCCTGGCATTTCCCATCTACTGACTGAACACGACAAACAACTGAGGAAAGGAAAAAGGGAAGAGAAAAAAAAAGTCACCGTGGGCTGTTAATATCAAACAGCAGCCATCTCCAGATGATCCCTGCTGCATCCAATTTCTGCCAAAATGCTTTCTGTTAAAAACCTCCATCAAACAGACACACGATGCACAAAAGAAAACCTCATCACCAAGGGAAACTAATCCTCCGGTGCGCGATGTAAGCCTGTCAACTTTTTTATTATAAGAAGTCATCACTCATTTCAGTGAAGATTAAATGTATGACTAAATTGAGAAAATCCTCTTAGCCATTTTGAATTTTTAATAGAGAAAACGAAGAAAGTAAAACAAAATGTCATCGGAGACACACACACATATAAATATGAACGCGTTATGCGCATTTTATGAAGAAGGCAATGGAACACTTCTGTGAGATTGCACACCCACCTCCGCTCTCCAAAGGATGGAAACCAAAATCAGAAATAAACATACAGCCTAGTGGTGCATTTTCTCAGTTACCGCAGAGGAATAGCTTCTGAAACACACAAGCTTAAGAGATAAAAATGGAAAATAAGTCCTCACAACTTTAATTACATTGCCAATGGCAACAAGGTGTTACAGGGTCAGAATAACATTTACTCTTCCTAAGAATGACGCTTTAGGGCCAATAAGCTATTTCGTCCGAGTAAACCACAGTAGGCAAGTACTCAGCGGCTCCCACACTGGGTTACCACTAGTTTAACCCGCTGACCAGCTGATCTTGATGTGAAAATCGAATTCCAGACTTTTGTCTCCGTTTAATTGAAGCTTCCTTTTGTTGAAAGTACAGTCTGGCATATTTTCCAACAGCCCCCACTGGCCTGCATATGACGGGTTCGAGGGTCTTTATAAAGCAGGTGTTCCGCTGTTACAGCATGCCGGTACTTGTGGAGGAAGCAAACCATAGACCTAACTCGCATCTGCTTTTCTCACCGAAAGCTGTCGACGATTGAACTGTTGATAACAGTGCTGTTTATTTTACACTTTCAAAAATGAGCTGCGATATAATGCATTCTTAAGATAGTTCTTCCGTTCAGCCTGAATCCAATCAGTAGTTATCAGAAAAAAAGCTAAAGGACCGTCAAACATTATGGATAAAGACTGCTGTCTGGAGATTGCACATGAAAAACATGGAAGGAAAATGCAGGTGGGAAACTCAACCTTCACGAAAAAGATTTATAGGAGAATTAATACTTCTGGGTGTTTCCCATTCCCATGGCTCGCTCTGTACATAACCCACTTTAATTAGTTATTTTCGGCCAAAAGCACCGAGAGATGCCACATAGAAGGCAAGGGTGTCACGAGGCGACCCTTTAATCTGTTTTTTTGTCAGCTTCTATTTACGCAGGGGCTACACATTCTAGCTTGCAGAGTGAAATTGACTGAAAACATATGGGCGTCAATTCACCAAAATGCCAGGGATGGCATAAGTGACGTTACACGCCATTTAACCTTTACTTTGACACACACATGCTTGCTTACACATGCACACACATTCATACACTAATGCCACAAGCAGTCAAACAACTTACATTTAAAAGCATTTCTACTTACTTTAGCTGCCAGATAGTATATTCCAGCTATCTGTACTCCATTTTTATTACACTAATGGTGAATATTATTCACTATTTGTGCAATAAAACAATTGACAGAAAACCAGGAAAGGAGAGCCTCAAACGACGTCCATAAGGTGGAACTGCCCCTGTTTTCCTAGCACTGAATTTTGACACCTCTGAGTCCTGGGGTCACAAAGGCGTGCCAGGGGCCGCAAGGGGCAAGCCAGGGGTCGCAACCCCTGAAGTCCCCTAAATGACGTCCATTACAGGGCTATGAGGAAATTATTCCAGACCTCTCAGGTTTCCGAGTTAGTCATCCAGTCCAATTATTTTCTGTACACTTGGATTTGCAGTCTGATATTATAATAAGATCAACATGATTGTTAAAGTCCCGGATTGTAAAGAAAACATGCATGGACTGCATGAACATGGACGTAAGGACCTCTCAGGTATCTCTTGTGTATTTGACCCTCATAACAAAATACCTGGTGGCAGCTATGGCTGCTGTGCTTGTACTGACATCTGTCCTCTTGAATCCCAGCTCCATGACTGTTCACAAAGCTTGCATAAGAGTGGCTTTGAACCATTTCTGGTGTTTCAGACAAGAGGACTAAGCATGATGGGACTGATGGACTCTGTCTTATAAAGCAAGAAAGGACATTATAGTGCCGAACATGCTCAGTATAGTTGGTGTCAGAATCCAAACTGATTGCAAGTCTCCCTGGTGGGATGGTTCCAGCTGACACTTGTATTTACATTAACACACACTCGACGAAATACATATGTCCAGCTGACAGTTGTATTTACATTAACATACACATAGCAATATTGTCACGTGTCATGAGTGAGACCTTCAGGCAGTCTTGGCATTTTGTGGCCAAAAACACCCGCATTATGAAAAATTTAATTTTAGTTTTAACACTATACAAATTCGACAACAATAGCATAGAAAAGTATGTTGGTTAAAACTCTCGGTCTACATGAAGGTGTTATATTATATGCACGTCCTTGGCGTCTATGCACAAAACATAAACCTAACAGATATAAATTTGTTAGATGAACTCTAATTCATCCAATACCCATTTTCAGTCCCGGACGTGCCTTTAACGACCTTATGCATTGTGGGAGCTGTAGAGTTGGTTCATTTCAGTTCGACCAACTGACCTAACAAACCTCAAAACAATGATTTGTACAAGCAATACCAGTACTGGATCCTCGTGTGTATGGTGACATGGAGTCATCAGGTAATCTGACTGCCAGATGAACATCCAAGCCAGATAACCAGCCCGATTGCATGCATAACCTTCAACGTGAAATTTCTTTAAGACAAGGAGACAGACTTTTAGTCGGTCCCTATTATCAGTTTTCTCTGTTACGTGATTAGATCAGAAAAACATTTTCTAATTTCCCCTCTTTTTGACTAGGTTACCTTTCTAACTCTATCCTGTCAATTAAAGTGGAGGAAAAAATGCAAAGAACTAATTAGGCAACTGTGTAATTTTAATTAGCTGTTTTGATAATTAAACTAATTAGTTCCCCTGTGTTTCCACAATATGTGGTGGACTGGTTTTGATATCACAGCTTCAGAGTTCCATCCCGTTAGTTAATTAGTCGCTTTTGCATTAGAAAGCTTTATTAATGGCCTTAATTTGCAGTTGAAATGAGAAATCTGCTGTCAATAATTTGGATAATTGCCTACTGTTTGATTATAAAGTACAAAAGTAGCAGCACACCATTACATATGCAAATCCCAAGGGTTATTTCCTGGATGCTTAGCTTTCTTGATCTACATTTTATCCTCACCAGCTTTCAGTTTTTTCTTGACCCTGTTAAGGGAAGAGAATCTAGCTTATTAAGAAAGCGGAGGCCTGCTTTTCCCCTTGTCCTGTGCAGCTTGTATGCTTGTGCCTGCAATTGTTAAAGTTATTGCTTTCTTTGTACCTAATTAGTGTCCTTGGAATTAAATGAACAGCTCTGTATACACCTCTAGCTCCTGCAGCCATGTTTGTGCATTGAATAATTGATTCTGCTCTGCTAATCAGATAGTCACATAATGAGCCAGTTTAATTAAATGGGGATCTAACCTAGCGAACACAGGGAAAATATTTGCTCGTTTACTCTGCGCAAGGCCAGAGTTGCTTTTCATTGGGTGGAAAGAAGGTTAACGCAAGCAAAGGGGCCTGTCAGCACATAAGGAACTCAGTGTTCCTCAGTATATAGCGAGTAACAACTTTACTAGCTTTGTAGGTTTTGTTGCGAAAACGAAATGCAGCAAAAGATTGATCCTATTCCAGCGTCCTTTGACTTCTCAAAATACCGTAGTATTTGTCATGGTTTGCTCTATTTCTTATTTGGCCTGATTATAGTGCCTCGGCGTGTAGGATTTCAATTCATGCAGCTGCCAACAGGCCCCCAGTCAAGTTTTTATTGTTAGCCAAAAACAGGCTTCATGCTATGACTTGAAGGCCCACAAGCAAAACAAGAAATCCCAGAAACAAAAGCACTCTAAGTCTGAAACAAGCACTGGCAATGCTAAGTGGTCTGGCTTATAAATGAACGTGCTTTTCGTGTCAGTGATGGGTTTAAGCATTCAGCAAGTCATCACCCACGCACTCTGTTACTGACCTTTGCACTCATGGATCTGTTCGGCCATCAAGGAACTCATTCTTTCATTCACCCTCTGACACAGCCACAATAATATGCACAAAACTGCACAACATTTGCGTCATAAATGAAAAAAACAAGATGAAAAAAGAAAACACGCTGCATCACTCTAATCATGATGGGAGTATGCTTGCAATAACACAATTAGGCATAGCATCCAATGTCCGTCTTTCAGTGGAATTGTATGTGGTCTATTGTTGTTTTACATTTCCAGCATGACGATTACATTTAGATGCAACGTGTTGGCCATCTTGTAATGTTAAACTAATGAAACACCACGAACCACTGCATTTCCTCATCGTCCTATGGTTCAGTGGAAGTGGGGATGTGGTATGCGTGTGTTGCAGATGGAATGAGAGGCAAGCATGCAGCCCATTTGTACTGTGAGGAAAGCTGTGGTATCCTCTTAAGAAAATTTTAAATAAAAAGAAAAGCAAATAAATACAAGAGGAAATATAAAATGTGAACACTGAAAACTAAAGGCATGGCCAACCACTGAAGCACACCCATTTTTAGCTAGATTTGCATAGGTTATCATAAAATTCCGTCATTTATGGATCAATAAAGCTGATGAATAAAAAAACAAATGTAAAAACGCCTCTGCAGGTGCGCAACCCCATAAATATTGGAGAATGGATTCTATTTTTTTGTGTGTTTTCTGTTCTTTTTCATATTTTATTCATTTGTCACTTTTTTGCAATTTTCAACTATTACTTTTGCCAAATATTTGGTATTTTTTCACGTTTTTGCAATTTTCAGCTAGTGATTTTGTGCACCTTTTTATAACGTTGTAATTTTTTACAATCTTTTCATATTACTTCTTTTTCTTTTTACTTCTTTTATTTTTTACACAAGTCGTTGTGCTCAGTTTCCAGATGCTGTTCCATGGCCCTTCTAAATATTTTTCTATTAACTCCACCATAGGCTACAACTTCATAAAATATCTGCAGGATATCTCGAAATGCTACGATTTCATCATTTTCTTGAGCTGCAGCACTTCCTCTGGAGCAGTTGGTTCCTTTTCAGTCGCTTACCTCTCTGCTCGTGCTATGCTATTTGGGTCCAGAGCCCTCCTGTGATTCCACTTTCCAGTGGTTCCATTTGAATATTGGACAGTCTTCCATCTGTGGAGCCTCTTCTGGCATAACGTTCATTTAACTTTCTGCACACTATTTATTTCCACCAGCTGAAGGGATGAAACACTGCAACACCAGTAATTCTTTCACTGGCCTTGCTACTTGTAGTGCTTCAGAAGAGCCTGGGAGAATATTAATGTCATTGTATCCAAATGGTGTACTTTGCATAGGGTTGGTAAATGATGAAGTTGTTATCTGCTGGCCATGATGGCTTCGGTTTGTATTTCCTGCATTTTGTCTCAGTTAAACCAATCCAGTAATGGCGATTAGCAAAAAATCATTAAAGATTGTTTCCTCAACCAAAATCATTTATGATGGGCTTTTCTTTATGAGTAGTAGTCTCCCGTATAGGCAATGAAATGACTGCTTTCATTTTGAGTTTACTTGACCTCCCAAAGCATACTGAAGTACTTCTACAGGACCCACAGAATCCACGAGATGGTCTCGTGGGAGTCCCATGTAGGGAATTCTTCCTGTTCCAGATCCTGTGGTCCCAAAGGAGACAAACCGCTGTCAAATTGTCTAACAGTCAGGTCATTGCTCTTCAACTGTGCCAAACTGTTTTGTTGTCATTCTGGCACAGCCAAATGAGATAAAACCTGAGCACATTCCCTTATCCTTCCATTTGAGGCTCTGGTGACACTATGAATTATTGATGGTGGAAAGGGAGAAGGCTCTCTTTGTGCCATGTCCATAACCTCTGCTTCTCTATTTAGCACACTAACTTTGTATATTTTGAAGAGCTAGGCAGAGGCTCTTAATTAGAACAATGAACAATTAGAACAATGTGATATTAATAGGAACTACTGAATATCAACAGTTATAAGGCAGTGCTGCTCCATTCTTCTTGATGGAGTAACTCAGAATCAATTTAATATTTTAAAACATTTAGCACCTCAACCCCCCACCAAAGGACATGGAAGATAGTAGCAAGACAAACAACAGATGCACACTGCCACCACAAGAGCAATGTCAATAGAACATACGGGGAGGGTGTTGGATAAAAGCATACACACAAATGTGAGCAGATGTAGGAGAGAGCAGTGTCAGCAACAGAGGCAATAGTAATGTAGGGTTTGAGAGGCCCCTGCATCCAAAACCCCAAAGGCAGCCTATCCTCTCACATGGGCTGACCTCAGGTGGTAGGCAAGTGGTAAAGGCCGTGCGCAGCAGGGGATTGGCCATCCATGGAGGGAGGGTTAGGTGTCTGCAGGTTGTTATCCACAGGGCCCAGGCTACATGCAGCAGGGGTTTTGCTACTCGTAGAAGGTTGGCCTCATTTTAAGGTTTGGCTGTTCGTGTGCACTGGGCACATGTCAAAGGATGTGTGGAACAGGGGGTTGGGTGTCTTTAGGGTGATGACTGTCAAATGGAGACTTGGGTGCACAGCAAACATAGGGGCCCGATTTACAAGGCCCTAGCCTCTCCTTGTGCCACATTTGGATATATTTTTTTTACACTAATGTGGCTCAATGAGGCAAAAATCACCATATTTACAAAGTGGCACAAAGCATGCATTGTGCAACTTTGCAACCCCTAGTGCCACATTATGCCTACGCCATGCATAATGTATGCAAGGGGGGTGTTGTTGCATTAGGAGGCCTGAAAAAATGGCGCAATGAAATCTATAAGATTTTATTTAACATTTTGGTGTCATTTTTAATGACTGCTCAAAACAGACATCAAAATGCCGCATCCATTAACATCAATGAGCCTTCTAGCACTTTGCTCCCCAAGCGTAAAAAATGTTGATGCTAGTGCGGCAAAGCGCCACAATAGCGCCCAGAATTTTGATGATATTAGCCTAACATGCATCATGGTGCCCCGTATTGTAAATATGGTGCACCCATGGTGCTGTTAGGTGGTGGTGGCGAGAGTGCCAGAAATCTGCTGCACCTCTACTGATGCACCAGATTCTTGTAAATCTGGGCCATGGAGAGTAGCAGGTGGTTGGTGTCTCAGAACAGTTGGTCACCTACAGTGACACTGCCATCCACTGGGAGTTTCTGCCCAGGGGAGGTTGGCTAATCACGGGGAGGGTTGGTGGTGGGTGGGAATTTGGGTGTCCACAGAGGATTAAGCACAGGCCAAGTTTAGCAGGGTTTGGCTGCCTGTATGGGATTGGCTACCCCCAGAGGGTTGGTTGCCTGTACACACTTGGACACTGAGCAATGACTGTCTGCAGAAAGGTGTTGTATGCCCAGGGGGGATTTGCAGCCTACTGGCACTAGGGGTGGGCAGAGTTCACGGAGTCACGGCACACAGACCTCTGTGAAGTGATAAAACAACTCTGCCATGCTCTGCGGAGTTCCGTTGGTGGATGGAGTTTCGCCATCGTGCCCATTTGCAGTGTGTTTTACATCAAACACAACTTGGAGTATGTTCTTGTGTTCAAACTCGCACATGAATGGCATCATGTGGTTCGCATGGGCGCAGCCTTCTTGTTTTTTTACTCTTATTTTGGTCCAGGGCCTGTTTTTTCATCCCTTAATAATCTTTTCAATCCTCCACCCTTCTAATTAATCTACCCCCATTTGTATTTATTGTATTAGTATGCCTTTTTGTGTATGTGTATTTTATTTATTGTATTAGTATGTTTTTTTGTGTCTGTGCATTTTTATGTTTTTTCTTTTTATTCATGCTTTTTGTGACTTTTTGCATTTATATTCATATTTCCCTTTACTTTCTTAGTCAATTCTTCCTATCTTCCTACTCCTGTTTCTTTATTCTTCACCCCAGCACCATGGCAGAGCAGGGTGGAGCCAGCAAACAGGGGAGTGGCAGCTTCAGGCCACCACCAAACAGCCAGTAGCAGTTGTCTACCATGTGGGTAGCAGTGCTACCAAGGGGTGGAGCCCTGGCCCATCTTCTATGTGGCAGAGGTGGCAGCACTTCTTTTCTGTGTGTGGAGCCACCTCCCTTCCATGCTGGCAACAGGAGGCAGGACTGACAGCCGTTACCACCTGCAGGAAAGTCAGCTGCTTTTGGGGAGGGTGTGCAGGTATGTTTGGCACACCACCCATGTCCTATGCCCTACCCAGCAGCTGAGTCATCGCTGGGCAGATATAATCGACTGTGAGCAAGACCTGTGAGACCTGGTAGGCATAGAGATTCCAGGGCTCGGTGAGAATTAACTATATTATTGTTTTTGTGTTCTACAATGCAAACTTTTGTTCCGAATAGCATGCTGCTCACACTCAGAGGTAATTTAAGTTTAGTTTACGTTAAGAATAGTAGTATGTGATCCATTTAGAGCTAGGCAGGTGCCCAACGCTACCTCATTGGACTGGTCGGTGCTTGCTTTGGCTGATCATTTAAGAAGCCATTGCAATGCAGACTCCTCTGTCCTCCTGTCACCATGTGAATTATTAATATCAGTGACTTAGCATTCTCTGTGACTTTCTTTTTGTAGCTCATAGAGTCCCAAGCAATTTCACAGTGATGTGTAGTACTAGTATGCATCCATGCATTTAAAAAAAGGGAGACTGAGGCAGCAACAAGGCAGGTCCAGGGAGATCTGGGGTTGAGACACCAACTACCATTGCCACTGTTGAGGGCTCCACTCACCCAGTAAGTCTTATTATTTATTATTAATCTTTTTCTAACTTTTACCCCTGCCCACTATTATACTACTTTTAATTTAGCATTGTTTATTGTTTTTATATTATCCCCTTATTCTCCAACTCCCCTTTCCAATTGTTGTGAAATTCCTGTTATCCATGCTTTATCATTTTCTTCCTTATTTCATGTTTTTTTTGGTAGCTGACTTTGTTTTGGTCTGTTCTAGTCTGTACATTTCTGCTTTGTTGGTAATCTTACCTTCTCCCCTACATATCATGAGAAACTGTAAGAAAAGGGACAGATTTTTAGTACTCTACTGTCTATTGTGATGATTGCAGGCCCAAGTAAGCTAGTATTATTAATAATATTCACCATAAATGTTTGTTGAGAAGGCTTTCTTTTTTGTGCTCATAGTCTAAGAGATAACAAGAGAGTGGCCTTGATCATGGATCACCCCCCAACCGCCAATGTTGTGCTCTGTAATACATTTATACAGAATACCAGAGGTTCCCATGATGGTGCAGCATGGCTGGAAAGTATGAGGTCCCATTGCATTTGCCAACCAACACTACATGTCTTTCATTGACCATTATTATTCCACCTCTTCATTGCTCTTCAATAATTCAGACTCATTATCGTAATAGGCTGTATAACTCTGCCCCTCTATTACAAAATGTTTTTGGATGGCTTGACTACCTAGCTTTTCTAACATTGTGAACCAACAAAATGCCCAATGTGATATTTGTGATAGAAGATATTGCAGTGGTAATCAAACTGTAGTGATGTATTGCGGTTGTATTTTTTTGATTAAAAAAATAAGGGGATGCGTATTTGGCAAATAATTTTTTTTTTATAATGTTTCCTTCTAGCCACACACTGTGCTGCCTGTTCAAGTTCTGCTGCAAGAGCAGAAGGAGCAGGAGAAGTAGCGGCGGCAGCGACGAGTGGTGGTAAGTCACATTGCTTACCTATTGACAATTCCTATTATACTCAAAGGCGTCATCTTGTCTTGTGATAGTGAATCCCCCACTTTACCAGCCACAATGGCGGTTGAGTTATGGCCTCTTCTATCTGCAACTCAACTAAAAGTTATATAATGTATGCAAAAAATGATGGCTTGATGGAAACAGGGAAGAATGGAAGGTTGAAAGAAAGGGTGGGTGAAATGAGTGAAAGGAAACAATGCGTGGGTGGGTGAAAGGATAAGAGTGTGAGTACTGGGTAAATGGATGGATGAGTAAAATGATGATTGAAATAAAGGGTGGCTACTGAATGGATGGATAATGGATTGGAAATTTTGGTGAAAGACTGGATGAGAGAAAGTAAAGCTTAACTCATGGTGGCTATGGGTGAATATACTTAGGAAGAAAGAAATGATGATTGAATAATTGCTTGGATGATTAAACAAGGGAGCTTTTCTGAAGAGGGACATGCTGATCATCAACTTATTTTGTTTTAAGGTTATCAACTCTATAGTTCAAAGTGGGAGGTATATTCATTTGTGTTCTTCTAATCCCTTAGACTCACTCTATTTGGTAAGTGAGACAGATATGTATCCCACCCATTATCATTCACCAGCCCCTCCCAGCCCATGGCATTTCGGCACCCATGACCGAAGATGTGCAATATAGTTCAATTTGTTACTGCAGTGTTGGCTGTGCACACAAGAAATAATAAAAAATAAAAACATACAATTAAAATAAAAACTAAAAAGAAAACTTAAAATTAAAAAAAACTAAAATAAAACCAAATAAAAAAAAATAAAAAAATTAAATATAAAATTGAATTACAAAATAGAATAACATATTAAAATTCAAATTTAAAATAGAAAAAAAAAATATATCTATAGGGGGTCATTACAACCCTGGCGGTCGGTGTTAAAGTGGCGGTAAGACCGCCAACAGGCCGGAGGTAAAAAAAAATGGAATTACGACCATGGCGGAAACCTCCAACATAGACAGCCACTTTAACACTCCGACCGCCACAGCGGTACAAATAAACACTGCAGCGGTAACCGCCAACAGACGGGCGGGAGACAATGTACCGCCCACAGTATTACAACCCACCAATCCGCCACCTTTTCCGGGGCGGATTCACCGCAAACAAAAACACGGCGGAAACAGGACTTCGAAGGGAAAACGCTCACCTCTACACACCCCACGAGGAATCAGGACGCCATGGAACCGGAACTCCAGATTTTACCAGTCTTTATCTTCCTGCTCCTCTACCAGTAGCACGAACGCCGGCGGCCAAGACAACGGTGAGCACTGCACCTATGACACAGGGGAGGGGGCAGGGAAAAAACAGTGACACACACACACACAACACCCCCACCCCCACCCTCACCCACTACAACACACACGCTAATACATGTTGATACATCACAGTTACACCCCCCCAACCCCTCCTGGAAAAATGCAAGGACAAAAGGAAATGAGTCGAATAATTGTGATATATTCAATTACATACATCAAAGATATTCACAAATATATACATTTATACTATATACAATTAAATACACCAAGAACACAAGTCCAAGGGAGTCCACCATCATAGTCCGTGGATCACTGGGCCCAAAAGGCAGGGTCGAGGCCCACACAAGATACCCAAACAAGACGGAGATAACACTGCAGGGGCATCAGATAGAAATAAAACAGGCACCTCAGGGGGAAGCCCCATGCCCACTGTTCAATCCTGGGGAGTGCAAAGCCACAGTCTCTCAAGTCTCTAAAGTGGGTGGTTTGCCAACTGTGCAATCCTGGGGAGTGCAAAGCCACAGTCTCTCAAGTCTCTACAGTGGGTGGTTTGCCCACTGTGCAATCCTGGGAAGTGCAAAGCCACAGTCTCTCAAGTGGATGTCAATCTCCACTGGTTCTGGAGGGGGCCTTGTGCCCAGAGTGCTTCATCCTGCCAAGGACTGAGGTAGTGGAAGTCAATCTCCACTGCTTCTGGAGGGGGACGTGTGCCCAGAGTGCTTCTTCCTGCCAAGGACTGAGGTAGTGGATGTGATAATCCACTGGTTCTGGAAGGGGCCTTGTCCCCAGAGTGCTTCATCCTGCCAAGGACTGAGGTAGTGGATGTCAATCTCCACTGGTTCTGGAGGGGGCCTTGTGCACAGCGTGCTTCATCCTGCCATGGACTAAGGTAGTGGATGTCAATCTCCACTGGTTCTGGAGGGGGCCTTGTGCCCAGAGTGCTTCGATCTGCTCGTGGCGGCCTCAGTAGCATCAGAGCTTTTGGCGCTCATGGGCCTGGGGTGCTTGTGGCGGTGGTGTCTTTGGCAGTGGTGTTTGTAGCAGCGGTTCAGCTGCTGGCGGTCTTGTCCTGTTCAGCGGTGCTTGTGGCGGCGGTGTCCTTGGCAGTGGTTCAGCTGCTGCCGGTCCTGTCTGTGGCAGTGGGGCTGCTGGAGGTCGCCTCCTGGGCAGCGGGGCTGCTGCTGGCGGTCCTGTCTGGGGCAGTGTGGCTGCTGGCGGTCGCCTCCTGGGCAGCGGGGCTGCTGCTGGCGGTCCTGTCTGGGGCAGTGGGGCTGTTGGCAGTCACCTCCTTGGCAGCGGGGCTGCTGCTGGCGGTCCTGTCTGGGGTAGTGGGGCTGCTGGCGGTTGCCTTCTGGGTAGCGGGGTTGCTGCTGGCGGTCCTGTCTGGGGCAGTGGGGCTGCTGGCAGGTGCCTCCTGGGCAGCGTGGCTGATGGCGGTCTTGCCCACCGTGCTGATCTTCCCAGAATTGCCAGTTTTCTTGTGCCCCTTACCCACCTTGGATGGCGTCGCAGCTGTCTCCACAATCCCAACTATACCAGTGGGAGCGGCTTTAGTGGCTGGTGTCTTTCCCCTCTCCCGCCGGGCACTGGCCAACTTTTGATGCTTGACAGGTGGGGGACTGTCCGTGCTGTGACTCCTTGCCACACTGCCTGCCCTGCTGCCTGGTGCACTCCATAATCCGGTGACTACTGGCACCACTGGTCCTGCCGATGTTGTGGCTGAGGTGCCAGGTTGGGACCTGGAGAGTCAGGCCCTAGGAGACTGACGGGGTGGGGGAGGTGAGGGAAAGAGGTCAAGGTTGGACAGTCAAAGTTTCTTAGGAACACTGGGACCGGTAGCTGGAGGGGGTTTGAGAGTGGAGGAAGAGGTTGTGGTTGTATGAGGTGTACGTTTGCTGACTTTGGGTGAAGGTGCATGGGCTGGAGGCTGTCGTGAGGTGGATGGCTGTTGGGTGGGTGTGTGGCTGCGTTTGTGTACCTTGGGAGGTGGCTTCACAGACACACTGGGAGAGGACACAGGGGATGTGTGAATAGTAGTGGGGGTGGTGACTGCACGTGAGCGGGGTGTGGTGGTGGGTGTGCTGGTGATAGACGTAGTGGCTGAAGATGTAGTGCATGCATGTGTGAGTGGAGATGAGACAGGGAGGGAGGAGGGAGACGAGGAGGAGGGGGACACAGTGGAGGCAGTGGATGTTGGTGTGTCTGCATGTGTCTGATGCTTGTGTGAGTGCCTGTGGGATGTGTGGTGCTTATGTTTGCCTGAGCTTCCTTTGTGTGTTGAGGTGTGTGCATGCTGGTCTGATGGTGTGCTTGGGATAGGCTGAGGTACAGGGGTGTGGGTCTGGGTGGAGGAAGTTCGAGGGGGGAAGATAGAGACAGGGACAATGGCTGCCATCAGTGCTGAGGCCAGAGTCTGAAAAGCTTGCTGAAGGGCTGCCTGACCAGAATGAATGCCCTCCAGGAATGCATTGGTTTGTTGCAACTGCCTCTCCACACTCTGGATGGCATTCAAAATGATAGACTGCCCAACAGTGAAGGACCTGAGGAGGTCAATGGCCTCCTCACTGAGGGCAGCAGGGGTGACTGGGGCAGGGGCTGAGGTGCCTGGGGCGAAGGTGATACCCACCCTCCTGGGTGAGCAGGCACGTGGCAAAGGCTGAGGGGCTGCTGGGAGAGCGGTGCTGGTAGGGGGGGGTGGTGGCTCTACCTGTTGATGCGGGGCACAGATGGGGCCACCACCGGAAGGGAGCTCTCATCAGAGGAGGAGTCCGTATCACTAGTGTCAGCTCCTGTCCCCGCCGTGGAGCTCCCCTCGCACTCCGTCCCACAGGTGAATTCGGAGTCCGTAGTCTCGCCCTCCAGGGCCATGTGGGATGCAGCTCCCTCCTGCTATGGTGCCACTGATCCTCCGCCTGATAATGCTAATGCACACAAGTACAGGGAGACCACAAAAAGGTGGTTGGGGGACAGAAGAAAGACATGTTGAGTGCATGCAATACCGCTACCGTTGGCGGACACGACAGACACAGAAGCCCCCTGCACTATGCCGTGCACTTGGAATCGACTATTCAATCCCTGGGACATGGCTTGCAAGGCTATGGCCGATTTCTGCACACATGGATGTCACAGGACCTGACTAGGTGTAGTTGGCACTGTACCCAGGTGGGGTGAGGTGCCACAGGGACTGCCTGAAAAATGGGACTTAACTAGCAAACTCGCCCTGGCCCAGGGGAACCCACAGCCCACCTCCCCCACCCAGACACCTACAATGCACGCTGAATCAGCAGAATGAGAGTGTACTCACCCCCTTGTTGCTGCTGTGATGCCCTTAAGCGCTCATCCAATTCCCGGTACTCCACCGCCAGGATCCTGAACATCAGAGGGGTCATGGTGCGACGGGCACCCCTCCCACATTGGGAGGCCACCCCTGCTGGGCCTCTGCTGTCTTCTTGCTCCAGCGGCAAATGTCCTCCCATCTTTTCCGGCAGTGGATGCTCCGTCTGTGCTAGACCCCCAGGGTCCGGACTTCCTTGACGATGGTACGCCAAATATCCTTCTTCTGGTGGGCGCTGACCTACAGGAATTGTACAGGGGAAAAAGAGAAGTAATTACCAACTGCACCGTCACAGTCATTGGCCCGCATCCCTACCCTTGCCATGTGGCACATGCACTCACCGTCGTTTCATGCACGCCTCATTATCCCCCCCCATCTTTCATCCACCCCACTCCACACAGGCATTGCCCATACAGCATGGTAACGGTGTACTTACCTGTTTGTCTGGAGGAGCGTAGAGTAGCGTGTACTGGGGAGGACGCCCTCCACGAGTTTCTCCAACTCCTCCGTGCTGAAGGAAGGGCCCTTTCCCCAGACGCACAAGCTATTGTCTCTTCCAGACCGAGGTCACAACAACACTTGCAGTGTAGGTCCTCTCCTGTCGAAGATCAGGTACCGATTGAACAATGAGAAAATGGCAGTCACGTCCGCGGCAGTGCGTACAGTCACCGCCGGCGTACATCGTCATTGACTCCTGGGACCCATAGGGTCCAATGTTAACCAATGCGGAATTGCGCTGCGGTCTTCCACCGCCTACCGCGACTGTGTACAACACCAACGCAGTTACCTCATATCCCATTCTCCCACTTTACAGGTCAGGCAGCTGCCATTTCAGGGGCCCACATGGCTTTATTTTTGACTGCGTCACACATACCTAGGCCTTGGCTAAACACTCATACAGGCAAAGTTTGGTTTATGAATAGTTTTCTGAGTAAGCTGTGTTTACGTTCCTCAGAGTTGGTTGACTCTGTGCTCGCTGTTCTCCTCCATAGGCACCGTCCGCTGGGGCATGTGAGGATATGGCGGCATCCTCCGGTGTACAGACCGCTGGTGGACCTGTTGACAATGGAGGAAAGACATGTGATCATCACCTACAGGCTTGATCTTGCCACAATCCAGGAACTGTGTGCCCAGTTGGAGCCAGACCTGATGTCAGCTATCCGCCATCCCACAGGAATTCCCCCTCAAGTGCAGGTGCTGTCATTATTCCATTTCCTAGAAAGTGGGTCTTTTCAAACAACAGTGGCCATAGCTTCAGGGATGTCCCAGCCTATGTTTTCCAACGTGTTGTCCAGAGTGTTGTCTGCCCTGCTGAAACACATGCAGAGCTACATCGTTTTCCCTCAGGTGGAGGATTTGCCTACAGTGAAAGGTGACTTCTATGCCCTGAGACATATCCCCAACATCATAGGTGCCATTGGTAGGACACATGTGGCCTTGGTTCCCCCCGCAGGAGTGAACAGGTGTACAGAAACTGGAAGAGTTACCATTCGATGAATGTGCAGATGGTGTGTTTGGCAGACCAGTACATCTCCATGTTAATGCAAAGTTCCCTGGCTCAGTGCATGACGCTTACATCCTGCAGAATAGCAGCATCCCTTATGTGATAGAGCAACTACAGAGCCACCGGGTGTGGCTATTAGGTGAGCACCTGGGACCAAATCAGTGGGAATAGTTGTCTGGTTCTGGGGATGTCCCTAAGAGTTAGTGTGTGTCGAACAGTTGTCCCTCACCATTTGCAGGTGACTCTGGTTACCCCAACCTGTCATGGCTACTGACCCCAGTGAGGAATCCCAGGACAAGGGAAGAGGAATGCTACAATGAGGCCCATGGGCGAACTAGGAGGATTATAGAGTGGACCTTTGGCCTCCTGAAGGCCAGTTTCCGGTGCCTCCATATGACAGGTGGTTCCCTATTCTACTCACCAAAGAAGGTGTGCCAGATCATCGTGGCCTGCTGTATGCCTCACAACTTGGCTTTGCGACGACAGGTGCCTTTTCTGCAGGAGGATGGTCCAGATGGAGGTGTTGTGGCAGCTGAGGAGCCTGTGGACAGTGAAGACAAGGAAGCAGAAGAAGAGGACATCAACAACAGGAACTTGGTGATCCTGCAATACTTCCAGTGAGACACAGGTAAGAAGACAAACCTGCCTGTACATGTACTTTAAAACTAGTACCTCACTACTGTCTGTCCTTTTCACCCAGTGTATAGTCACTGAGTTGTCACTTTCCCTTACGATTTTACAGATGTGGGTCCCACTGTGTGACATCTGCTTTGTTTCCTCATGGACTAGAGCTGTGTGACAGAGCTGCTGTCATCAGTGTGGGCCTCTTCTGTGGGTGTTGTGGACATGTCTGGACCCTCCTGTCCGGTGACGTTGGGTAGGGGTCCTGCAGGGGTGTAAAAGCATGATTATTGCATCTGTGTGTGCCATGGTGTGCAATGGGTGGGTGACTGTGTACCCCAGTGCTTGCATTCCTGTTAGGGACCTTGTGTGATGATGGTTTAGGGGGGTGTATGGGTATGTTCAGTAGCCATGCTTTGATGATGGGTGTCCATGCTTTGTTGTTGCATGCAGGGCTTGGTGTTGGGATGGGTGGTTTGTGATATTGGGACATTTGTGAGGAGTAGGTGTGATGGGGTGAGGGCGAGGGTGGGGTATGTGATGGCATGCAGGTAGGGTGGGGGATATAGTAGTAAATATTTGACTTACCAGAGTCCATTCCTCCAACTACTCCGGCGAGGCCCTCAGGATGCAGAATAGCCAAGACCTGCTCCTCCCATGTTGTTAGTTGTGGGGGAGGAGGTGGGGGTCCGACGCCAGTCCTCTGTACCGCGATGTGGTGTCTTGAGACCACGGAACGCACCTTCCCCCATAGGTCGTTCCACCTCTCCCTGATGTCATCCCTATTTCTTGGGTGCTGTCCCACTGCGTTGACCCTGTCCACGATTCTTCACCACAGCTCCATCTTCCTAGCTATGGAGGTGTGCTGCACCTGTGTTCCGAATAGCTGTGGCTCTACCTGGATGATTTCCTCCACCATGACCCTGAGCTCCTCCTCAGAAAACCTGGGGTGTCTTTGCCGTGCCATGGGGTGGTGTGGGTGATGTGTGGGTTGGTGTGTGTTGTGATGTGTGGGGTGATATTTAGTGGTGTGTTGTGTGAGGTGCGTGGATGTTATGTGGGTGATGGTGTTGAGTGCCTGTGGATGCTCGTTTGTAGATGGTGGTGTCTCTCTGTGGCCTTCAGTCGCAGTTGTTGTCGTAGGGGTCTGTGGGTGGTGTGGGTGTGTGTTTTATATTGTATTGGGTGTGTGGGAGTGGTGTGTATGTGTATTAGGTGTGTGTATTTCGAATTGTCCAATGTGGATGTGTTTTGTAAGTGTGTGTGTATTTTGAGAGCAGCATTGTGTACCGCCAATGGAATACTGCAGTTGAAAGACCGCCACGTGGATTCGTGGGTCATGATAGTGTAGGCGTATTCCTGTTGGAGTGACGGTGGAGGTTTTGTTTTAACTAGTTTATCACTGACCTTTAGTGTGGTGGACTTGTGTGGGTGTCTAAATTTTGGCGGATTCCGACCTGTGGGTCATAATGACTTTGGCGGAATTCCGCGCTGCGGCGGTATGTTGGCGGTCTTCTGCACGGCGGTATGCGGCTTTTACCGCCAATGTTGTAATGACCCCCATAATCTTGAAATTAACAAATGGTCAATAATTAACGTTGTTTGTATGTAAGTCTATGTCAATGACACATTAGCTGGATGCCCAAAATGGCTGCCAGCCAAGTGGTAAAACAACAAGTAACAAGGAGGCATGAGCAACAAAGAAGAACCCATGCAAGCCTATGGCAAAGACACACTGACTGGATGTGCAAATTGTCTGCCAGCCACATAATAAAACAACAGCAATGAGCAAGGAGTCATGGCAAACAGGAACACATGCATGTCTATGGCAAAGGCACACTGCATGGATGGACAAAATGGCCACCAACAACATGGTCAAACAACAGCAGAAAGGAGCAAGGAGGCATGGGGAGCTAAGAAGAACCCATGCAAGACTTTGACAAAGACATACTTTCTAAATTTACAAAATGCCTGCCAGTCACACAATAAAACAACGAGGTACAAGGAGGCATGACATACTAACAACATATGTAAGTTTATAGCAAAAGGACAATGCCTGGATGGACAAAATGGCCACCAGCCACATGGTCAGACAGCAACAACAAGGAGGAAGGAGGCATAGGGAGCAAAGAAAACCCATTCAACTCTATGAAAAATAACACACTGGCTCAATGTATAAAATGGCTGCCAGACACATGTAAAACAAAGGGCAAGGAGGCATGGAGAACAAAGAACATCTGCAAGCCTATGGACAGAGACTACACAAAATGTCCCCTGGCCACAAGGCTTGGAGGACAAAGACACATGGTGGACAATGACAAAGACACACACACACACACTGGCCATAAGAAGCCATGGTGGTAACACTGAAGAAAATACTAATATTAATTCAGCAATGCAAAACATGAAATTAAAAAAAAATCAGAACAACAGTACGCACGTCCTCCTATGCCATCAAAGTTTACCGCACAACATATACACTTTTTGCAAGAACAATGAAATGCAAACAATAACCCACATTTTCAATGTAATCCAATGCCATCCTTGCTGTAAATTACGTTTTAAAAACATACACCACTGAAATATTTATTTCATGCACTGATGACTACTAGCACTGGGCCTATTGGCAAGATGGCCCTTTGGAAATCTAGGCCATATAGTAAAATGATACTGCAAATGTTATAAACATGTAGAAAAGGACAGGTACTGGTCTGTGCAACAATTTTCCTTTACAAAGCTTAAAAATCAATGAAATGTAAGTAAGTAGGCCCATACTTAAACTCCAGGCCACACACTACTATACATTTTTAAAATCAAATTAAAGTACAAAGTAATGCTGGCACATGCTCAAGCAAACAGACAACATCCTTATTCAATAGTTTTGGAACTTGTGTGATTTCACTTAAGCAAAGCTATAGTTATAGTTACTTTAGATATCTCTAATTATAACAGGTGAATTTCTATAGTTTTGTATGTTTAAAATATGAGCCTAACTATAATACCCCTGTACCCTTTGTTTTTTAGTGAATTTCTATGTTTTTTTAAATTCTATTTCTTAACTATAACATCCTTGAAACCTTTGTTTTTTCAGTGAATTACTGTGTTTTTTTTAACATATAGTAATTGTAATTATTATATGTTAATCCAACCATTGCCACGCACAGCCAAAGGCTGTGCACGGTGGTGATTGGCCTCTGGCCAGGCCCTGATGCCAACCCTCTATAAGCACCCAACTTTGCACCATGCACAGCCTTTACCTGTGTGCGGGGGAGGTGGCCCCCAAGACCTGGCTTGCAGCCAGACCCTGCGGCCAGCAACCCCTCATCACCCAAACCCATGCTGTGCACAGCCCTTTGGCCGTGCACGGCGGGAGTAGGCTGCGGCTTCTATGGATGTGGGAATAGGTGTGAGAAGGTGTGTCTGGAGGTGAGTTTGGCTGTCAGATTGTCTGGGTGTGAAAGTACATATATCAGTGTTTTAGTTGGTGCATCAGGGTGTGCACGGGTCTGTGAGTGGGTGCATGAAGGTGTCAGTGGGTCAATGAGTGGGTGCGTGAGTGTCTGAGTGGGTCTGTGAGAGGGTGCTTAAGTGTCTGAGTAGGTGTGTGATTGGGAGAATTGATTGAAAGAGAGAAAGAGAGAAAGAAAGTGAGAAGGAAAGAGAGAGATTTGTTAATGTTATTTAATATTTTAGATAAACTATAATAATTAGTTTTTATTTAAAAAAAAAAAAAAAGAGGGACATGAGTTCAGCTGGACTCATAATGCCAAAGCTCAGTGTGACCTTCACACTGAGCTATGTTTTTTTTTTAAAATTTATCTTTTTTTTGTCCTTTATGGGCTTTCTTGAACCACAATGGAACTCTCAAGGGCTCCCCCGCAGTGGCTATTTATTTATTAATATTATTTTTTTTTAAACCATTTTTTTAAAAATAAAAAGCACTTACGGGCTACCTGGCTCTGCTGGGGAAGCATAAGACTTCCCTCGAACTACCTATTCTTCAGCAAGCATGATGCTGCTTTGACAGAAGCTCCATGCTTGATAAGCATTTCATCTCTGTTGCCTGCACATGTGCAGGGGACAGAGATGAAAGCTGCAGATTTTGCCTGGGGGACCTGTTTTACAGGTCCTGTTGTCAAAATCCACATGTTTACTGAGGGTTGGCTGCAGCTGAAGAGCTGAAGCCAAGCCACAGCAAACAGCGATGTCCAGGGGGTGGGCACCCTTGGACACAGCAGGAGCTGGCCCTGAGAGGTGGCAGTCCCCAGGGCCATCTGTGGTTCCAAGAGGGCATAGCCCAGGGGGATGGTGGTCCCAGGTTTTGGGGGTCCCATAGGGACCCCCTTTCTTTTTTCTTTTTAAAGATTTGCCCCGGGGGTGGTCGTCCATGGGGCATGGGCAGGCCACACAGCCCCCACTCCAAATACAGTGTTGCCTCTATGAGTGGTGGTCCCCGAGTTGCGGGGGGCCACAGTGGCCTACCATGAAAATACATACAAATTACTAAAATCCTTAAACTAAAGTGGTAATAGGTACGGAACAACAATATAACCAGATACTTACCCATTTCTAAGGCTGTACCCCAGAACACAGACAAAAGGGATCATTATGACCCTGGCAGTCTTAAGACTGCCAGGGCCAGAGAGGTGGTTGAACCACCATTAATGTGGCAGTCCGACCGTGGCACTACCGTCACGGTCTTAATGTGGCGGTCGGACCACCAGCACTGACTGATTTTGAGCTTTCAACAGTCTGGTGGTGCTGGTGGTCCTAATCCACCAGTGTAGCACTTCTGGGGATTATGTGCCAGCGATTACATGTTGGTAGCACCTCAACATAAAGGCTGGCAGAGTCGCGGTGTGGGGGGCTCCATGAGGGCCCCTGCAGTGCCCATGCACTTGGCATTGGCAGCGCAGGGGCCCCTCCGGCCAGCCCCGTTGCGATGTTCACTGCCTGCTTTGCAAACACTGGACATCGCGACAGGTGCTGTTGCATCCTCCGCACTACAGCATTGCCGCTGACTCTGTTATGAGCCGGAGAAAATGATGTAGACCCACTAGGCCAGCAGGCTGAAACACTCTTGATGGGGCCTGTGGGAAGGCAGCCACACTGGTGGCAATCTGCCTGTTGGAACATCGGCGGACAGGCTTTTCCATCCACCGAAGTCATAATAACCCCCAAAGTGTGCTAAAAGCTACATGGCTCCCTTTTTCATTTTGTAAACACAACCATTAGCTAATCGTATATAAGTAATTATTTTCATACTCATAAAATTAACCCCTTTGCTGCCAGGCCTTTTCCACCTCCTGTGCCGAGCCTTTTTTTGGCTATTTGGAGCAGTTCGCGCTTAGGCCCTCTTAACTTTTTGTTCACATAAGCTACCCATGCCAAATTTGCGTCCTTTTTTTCCAACATCCTAGGGATTCTAGAGGTACCCAGACTTTGTGGGTTCCCCAGAAGGAGGCCAAGAAATTAGCCAAAAAACAGTGAAAATTTAGTTTTTTTCAAAAAAATTGGAAAAATGTGCTGCAGAAGAAGGCTTGTGTTTTTTTCCCTGAAAAGGGCATCAACAAAGGGTTTGCGGTGCTAAAATCACCAGCTTCCCAGCATTCAGGAACAGGCAGACTTGAATCAGAAAACCCAATTTTTCAACACAATTTTGGCATTTTACTGGGACATACCCAATTTTTACGATTTTTTGTGCTTTCAGCCTCCTTCCAGTCAGTGACAGAAATGGGCATTAAACCAATGCTGGATCCCAGAAACCTAAACATTTCTGAAAAGTAGACAAAATTCTGAATTCAGCAAGGGGTAAATTGTGCAGATCCTACAAGGGTTTCCTACAGAAAATAACAACTGAAAAATAAAAATATTGAAATTGAGGTGAAAATAAATAAATTTTTCTCTACGTTTTACTCTGTAACTTTTTCCTGCAATGTCAGATGTTCAAAAGCGTTATGTCTGCTGGACTCTTCTGGTTGCGGGGATATATAGGGCTTGTAGGTTCATCAAGAACTCTAGGTACCCAGAGCCAATAAATGACCTGCACCCTGCAGTGGGTTTTCATTCTATGCCGGGTATACAGCAATTCATTTGCTGAAATATAAAGAGTAAAAAATAGCTATCAAGAAAACCTTTGTATTTCCAAAATGGGCACAAGATAAGGTGTTGAGAAGCAGTGGTTATTTGCTCATCTCTGAATTCCGGGGTGCCCATACTAGCATGTGAATTACAGGGCATTTCTCAAATAGATGTCTTTTTTACATACTGTCTTACATTTGGAAGGGAAAAATGTAGAGAAAGACAAGGGGCAATAACACTTGTTTTGCTATTCTATGTTCCCCCAAGTCTCCCGATAAAAATGATACCTCACTTGTGTGGGTAGGCCTAGCGCCCGCGACAGGATATGCCCCAAAACACAACGTGGACACATCACAGAAAACAGAGCTGTTTTTAGCAAAGTGCCTACCTGTAGATTTTGGCCTCTAGCTCAGCCGGCACCTAGGGAAACCTACCAAACCTGTGCATTCCTGCAAACTAGGGATCTAGGGGAATCCAAGATGGGGTGACTTGTGTGGCTCGGACCAGGTTCTGTTACCCAGAATCCTTTGCAAACCTCAAAATTTGGCTAAAAAAACACATGTTCCTCACATTTCTATGGCAGAAAGTTCTGGAATCTGAGAGGAGCCATAAATTTCCTTCCACCCAGCGTTCCCTCAAGTCTCCCAATAAAAATGATACCTCACTTGTGTGGGTAGGCCTAGCGCCCGCGACAGGAAACGCCCCAAAGCGCAACGTGGACACAACCAAATTTTTTAAAGAATACAGAGGTGTTTTTTGCAAAGTGCCTACGTGTAGATTTTGGCCTGTAGCTCAGCCGGCACCTAGGGAAACCTACCAAACCTGTGCCTTTCTGAAAACTAGAGACCTAGGGGAATCCAAGATGGGGTGACTTGTGTGGCTCGGACCAGGTTCTGTTACCCAGAATCCTTTGCAAACCTCAAAATTTGGCTAAAAAACACATGTTCCTCACATTTCTGTGGCAGAAAGTTCTGGAATCTGAGAGGAGCCACAAATTTCCTTCCACCCAGCGTTCCCCCAAGTCTCCCGATAAAAATGATACCTCACTTGTGTGGGTAGGCCTAGCGCCAGCGACAGGAAACACCCCAAAGCGCAACGTGGACACATCAAAATTTTTGAAAGAAAACAGAGGTGTTTTTTGCAAAGTGCCTACCTGTAGATTTTGGCCTGTAGCTCAGCCGGCACCTAGGGAAACCTTCCAAACCTGTGCATTTCTGAAAACTAGAGACCTAGGGGAATCCAAGATGGGGTGACTTGTGTGGCTCGGACCATGTTCTGTTACCCAGAATCCTTTGCAAACCTCAAAATTTGGCTAAAAAACACATGTTCCTCACATTTCTGTGGCAGAACGTTCTGGAATCTGAGAGGATCCACAAATTTCCTTCCACCCAGCGTTCCCCCACGTCTCCCGATAAAAATGATACCTCACTTGTGTGGGTAGGCCTAGCGCCCGCGACAGGAAACGCCCCAAAGCGCAACGTGGACACATCCACATTTTTGAAAGAAAACAGAGGTGTTTTTTGCAAAGTGCCTACCTGTAGATTTTGGCCTCTAGCTCAGCCGCCACCTAGGGAAACCTACCAAACCTGTGTATTTCTGAAAACTAAAGACCATGGGGAATCCAAGATGGGGTGACTTGTGTGGCTCGGACCAGGTTCTGTTACCCAGAATCCTTTGCAAACCTCAAAATTTGGCTAAAAAAACACATGTTCCTCACATTTCTGTGGCAGAACGTTCTGGAATCTGAGAGGAGCCACAAATTTCCTTCCACCCAGCGTTCCCCCAAGTCTACCGATAACAATGATACCTCACTTGTGTGGGTAGGCCTAGCGCTCGCGACAGGAAATGGCCCAAAACACAACATGGACACATCACATTTTTTCATAGAAAACAGTGCCTACCTGTGGATTTTGGCCTCTAGCTCAGCCGGCACCTGGGGAAACCTAGCAAACCAGCGCATTTTTGAAAACTAGAGACCTAGGGGAATCCAAGATGGGGTGACTTGCGGGGCTCTGACCAGGTTCTGTTACCCAGAATCTTTTGCAAACATCGAAATTTGGCCAAAAAACACTTTTTCCTCTCATTTCGGTGACAGAGAGTTCTGGAATCTGAGAGGAGCCACAAATTTCCTTCAACCCAGCGTTCCCCTAAGTCTCTCGATAAAAATTGTACCTCACTTGTGTGGGTAGGCCTAGCGCCCACGAAAGGAAATGGCCCAAAACACAACGTGGACACAACATATTTTTTCACAGAAAACAGAGGTGTTTTTTGCAAAGTGCCTAGCTGTGGATTTTGGCCTCTAGCTCAGCCGGCCCCAGGGGGGGCAGAAATGCCCTAAAATAAATTTACCCCCCCGGGAGCGACCCTTGCCTACGGGGTCGCTCCCCCTGCGTGACATTGGCCCCAAAAAACAAATCCCCGGTGCCTAGTGGTTTCTACCCCCTTTGGGGCAGATTGACCTAAAATCGACCAATCTGCCCCCAAGGGGGGCAGAAATGGTCTAAATACAATTTACCCCCCAGGGGAGCGACCCTTGCCTGATTGGTCGCTCCCCATCTCTAAAAAAACAAACAAACAAAAAAAAAACACCAAAAAAAAAAAATTGCCCAGGCGCCTAGAGGTTTCTGCCCCCCCCCCGGGGGCAGATCGGCCTAATAATAGGCTCAGGGGGGACAGAAATGGCCTAAAATAAATTTGCTCCCCCAACCCGCACCGCCACCCCCGGGAGCGACCCTTGCCTACGGGATCGCTCCCCCTGCGTGACATTGGCCCCAAAAAACAAATCCCCGGTGCCTAGTGGTTTCTGCCCCCTTGGGGGCAGATTGACCTAAAATCGACCAATCTGTCCCCAAGGGGGGCAGAAATGGTCTAAATACAATTTGCCCCTAGGGGAGCGCCCCTTGCCTGATGGGGGCAGAGATGGCCTAAAATAATTTTGCCCCCCCCCCCGGGGAGCGACCCTTGCCTACAAGGTCGCTCCCCTTGCGTGACGGCGCAAAATAAAGATCTCTGGTGTCTAATGGTTTCTGCCCCCCTTGGGGGCAGATTGGCCTCATCAAAATAGGCCAATCTGCCTCCAAGGGGGGCAGAAAAGGCCTAAATATAATTTGCCCCCTAGGGGAGTGACCCTTGCCTAAGGGGTCGCTCCCCACCTAAAAAAAAAAGAAAACATAACAAAAAGAAAAAAAAAAGAAATGATCCCTGGTGCCTAGAGGTTTCTGCCCCCAGGGGGGGCAGAAAAGGCCTTCCCAAAAAAATGCCCCCCCCCCGGAGCGACCCGTGCCCAAGGGGTCGCTCCTGTTGCGTGAAATTCACGCAAAAAAAAACTCCCTGGTGTCTAATGGTTTCTGCCCCCCTTGGGGGCAGATTGGCCTAAATATATATTGCCCCGTAGGGGAGCGACCCTTGCCTAAGGGGCCGCTCCCCATCTAAAAAAAAAAGAAAACATAAAAAAAAAAAAAAGCTCCCTGGTGCCTAGAGGTTTCTGCCCCCAGGGGGGCAGAAAAGGCCTCCCCAAAAAATGCCCCCCCTGGGAGCGACCCTTGCCCAAGGGGTCGCTCCCTTTTGACAGTTTCAGAAAAAAAAAAAAAATCCCTGGTGTCTAGTGGGGTTTCAAAAGCCGGATTGCAAGCAATCCGGCTTTTGAAACCCTGTGAGAGACTTCAAAGGGAAGGAAATGCATTTCCCTTTGAAGCCTCTCGGGCCTCCCCCATGGAATTGAAAGAGAAATGCAAAGCATTTCTCTTTCAATCGCGCTGGAAGCTCTGCATCCAGCGCGATGGGGGAGACCCTGTGACTAATCAGCGCGCGCTCGCGCGCTGACGTCACAGGGGGGGTTGGAGGGGTCGGGGGTGGGAGGGGAAGGGCTTCCCCTTCCATCCCTGACTTGGGGGGTGGGGGGGAACCCCACAGAGGGAGCGCTAGCGCTCCCTCTGGGCTCTGTGAACAGGACGTAATGGTTACGTCCTGGGCACAACAGCACTGTGACTCTGGACGTAACCATTACGTCCTGGGCACAGAAGGGGTTAAAAACTATGTAAGCTATTTACAGATACTATTTATTATGATTTACAACCAATAAGATATTTTCCAGTCACATTACATTTACATCTCTTTTCCCACTTTCACGCTACATGTGTTCAATTACCATACTCCACTCTGGAACACTCTGGAACACTTCACTCAATGCCACTCCATTATATGCCACTTCACTCTACCCTAATCCACTGCACGCCACCCCACTCTACTCCATTCCACTCTAAGCCAATCAACTCAGCTCTACTCTACTCCATTGTATGCTCTCACATTCTACTCCACTGAGGTCTACAACACTCTAGATTACGCCACTCCACTGTTTGCTCCTGCTTTGTATGTCACTCCAACCTATCCATTTCCACTGTATGCAACTTCACTCCAAAGCCACTCCACTCTATGCAATTCCATTCGATGGCACTCCCCTCTATGTCACTCCACTGTACGCCACTATGATCAACACTATTCCACTCAACACCACTCCACTCTCTGCTAGTCCACTATATGACTTTCCACTCTATGGTACTCCACTGTGAGACAAATTTCTCTATGCTATTCATTTCACAGATCTGGGTCTCACTTTGTGCCTTCTGGTATGTTTACTGCTGGCCTACAACTGTGTAACATTGGTATGTGAACAAGTACATTGACATTGCTATATTTCAGAGATGTTGCAATCACACATTTGTGAAAGCACAGACTGACTCCAGATTGTTTGGTGATTCAAGGGTGTTTAGTTCTGTGCCAATAAGTGGACAGGGGTGTGCAATGGGCTGGGGTGATCGTGGAGGAATGTCCATGTTAGAGTCCAGTCTTTTGGTCTCACAGGTGCATTGTCCAATGGGGCATAGGAAGGGGAGCAATGGCAGTTAAGGGTGGACAGGGTGACGAAGTGGGACAGAAGGCTGACATTCAGGAGGGTCTTATTTCCTGGCGGGTGTCTTGGCAATGTTATCTGTCTTGTTCCTGGATCTCAGGGACCGTTTGCAGGCTGGTTCTCCTTCTGCAAGGGGTGGGGTGCTGGTGGCCTGTTGGTTCTGTGGCAGTGCCTCCTGTCCACTAGCGCCGGAGGTGGAGGGCTGTTTATCATCCATGCTAGTGTCAGGGGCCCGTTTGTGTGACACTGTGTCCCTCATGGTGTTGACAAGGTTTGCCAGCACCCCTGCAATGGTGACCAGGCTGTTGTTGATGGACTTCAAGTCCTCCCTGATCCCAAGGTAGTGTTCCTCCTGCAGCCGCAGAGCCTCCTGAAACTTGGCCAGTACCGTGCCCATGGTCTCCTGGGAATGGTGGTATGCTCCCATAATGTTGGAGAGTGCCTCTTGGAGAGTGGGTTCCCTGCCCCCAGTTGCACAGCAGTCTTCCCAGCTTCCCTGTGATCCTGTGCCTATATCCCCTGAACCGTGTGCCCACTGCCACTGACCCCAGGTCCCTGATTTTCTTGGGTTGGTGGGTTTGCCTGGGTTCCCTGTATTGGTGGACACACTGCTGATTGGCGTGTCCTGGGGACGCAGTGGGTGCTGTGGTGGTGTTTCCTGAGGAGGGAGGTTCTGTGGTGGCTTGTGACAGTGGCAGGGGAACCAACTGTCCAGAGGTCCCTGATGGGCCGGGCTGGTCATCTTGATCCAGTTGTGCAGAGCTGCTGTCATCACTGTGGGACTCTTCTGTGGGGGGACTGGATATGTCTGGCAACTCCTGTCCGGTGACGATTGGTATGGGTCATATTGGGATGCAAATGCAAAGTTTTAGTATCTGTGTGTGCCATCTTGTGCATTGGGTGAGGTACCCTCTACTCCTGTGCTTGAATCATTGTGTTTGGCCTTTTGTGATAGTTGGTTTGGGGTCTGCGTGGGTATCTGTAGTGGACATGCTTTGGTGATGGTGGTCCATGCATAGGTGTTGCATGCAGGGCCTTGGTATTGGGATGTGTGGGTTGTGATAGTGGGACATATGTGAGATGATGGAGTGATGGGAGTGAGGGTAAGGGTGGGGGTATGTGATGGCATGCAGGTGGGGTGGAGGGGATATAGTAGTAAAGATATGACTTACCAGAGTTCAGTCCTCCTGCTACTTCTGCGAGGCCCTCAGGCTGCAGTATTGCCAAGACTTGTCCCTCCCAAGTTGTTAGTTGTGGGGGAGGAGGTGATGGTCCCCCGCCAGCCCTCTGTACAGCAATCTGGTGTCTGGATACCACTGAACGCGCCTTCCCCCCTAGGTTGTTCCACCTCTTCTTGATGTCATCCCGTGTTCTTGGATGCTGTCCCACTGCGTTGACCCTGTCCACGACTCTCCGCCATAGTTCCATCTTCCTAGCAATGGGGGTGTGCTGCACCTGTGATCTGAAAAGCTGTGACTCTACCCGGATGATTTCCTCCACCATGACCCTGAGCTCCTCCTCTGAAAACCTGGGGTGTCTTTGAGGTGCCATGATGTTGTGTGGTTGATGTGTGAGGTGCTGTTTATTGTGCTGTGTGAAGTGTTGTGTTGGTGTGTGTTGTTTGAGGTGCGTGGATTTTGTATGAGTGATGGTGTTGTGTGCCTGTGGATGCTGGTGTTGTGTTTGCTATTCTCTCTCTCTCTGCTTTTTCAAAAAATGTTGTTGTAAGGGAATGTGGGTAATGTGGGTGTGTTTTTTATAGTGTTGTGGGTGTGTGGGTGTGGTGTGTGTATGTGTATCAGGTGTGTGTATTTTAAACTGTCCAATGTGGTTGGGTTTTGTAAATGTGTGTGTATTTTGAGCGTGGCGGTGTGTACCGCCAATGGATTACCACGATTGCAAGACCGCCGCGTTGATTCGTGGGTCGTGATAGTGTGGACGTATTCTTGTTGGCGTGACGGTGTAGGTTTTGATATCGGCAGTTTATCACTGACCTTTGGTGTGGCGGACTTGTATGGGTGTCTGTATTGTGGCGGATTCCGAAATGTGGGTCGTAATACCTGTAGTGGATTTCCGCCGCCGCAACGGTATGTTGACGGTCTTCAGCACGGCGAAAAGCGGGATTTACTGCCAGGGTTGTAATGAGGGCCTAAATGACAAAGCCATATACTATTTCTCCTTAGGGGGCCTAAAAACAGTTCCCACAGAGCTAATCTTCTATATCCATGGTTTGTCACAGCGGGTAACCAAAACCAAAATTCTTGCCTACTACCATAATATGTGAGATTCTATGTAACAAACCTCTTTTGTGCATGCTCTTATAGAGGGATAACAGTTTTGACTTAAGTGGATTGATGTTGATATTTGCTTTTCAATAAATATATTTTGTGTACCACATATATCATAAGATTTCATAGTAAAAAGATCAGAAATGTAGCCATGATCATTAAATAGCCAACATAAACAACTCAGTCCTGCTATATTTAGTGAAATCTCTGCCACAGTGGAAGAATGCAGCTCCATCCCCATCAAACCTGAACTCAGAGGAACAAATATTTGGGTAGTGCTTAAGTACTTCTCTCAGCAGAATTCTGAAAGCTCTTTTTCAGTTCAACACACAATGATTGGTGACAGCTGCTGTCACGCCAGACCTAAAAAGGCCTGGCTAATGGTAAACATGATGGACAAGGATTAGCCATCAAGCCATTTGACAGAAAGCAAATCAGCTAATGTGTAGTTTCAAATTTTTCCCCATTGAGTGCCCTCGCTGAGGAAGATTAATTGGCTTCTAATTACTGTAGTACCAGACATTGGGTGTACTTTAATAAATTAGTACTTCATGGTAGTTGTATTCTGTACCACTTGAAGCAATTTGAGTAATACATGTGAAATCAATGATTTTCATAAGAAATAGAAGCATGGCAAAGGCAGTATTCTTGAGAAATGGAGCCCTCCATCATAATAGATTACAGGACAAAGAACTGATGTGACAGAGTTTGAGTTTGAATTAAAAAATGTGTAGAGTGCATAGCTACCCTAAGGCTTCCCAGCGCTGAGGTACATGAAAGGTCTTGTGAGGAAATAAAACAGAAGGATTAAATCAGAGAGTTGCCAGCAAAGAGAATAGTTTTTAATTTCTTCCTAAATAAAAGTTCAGAAGCCTCGTGTTGAAGCTGAAGAGGGAGGGAGTTCCATAGCCGAGCGGATTTCACAGTAAAGGAATTCCCTCCCCAAGATTTCTTAGTTCACGCTATAGATACTTGGCGGGAGGAAGAGGAGCGCAAACGTCTGGGCCGAGTATAAATGGAAAACGAGTGCTGGAGAAAAACGGGGCCTCTATTATGCAAGGCTTTATGGGCAAGGCATAATGCTTTAAATTGAATACGTTGTTTTATGGGCAGCCAATGAAGCTTTACAAGCGCCGGCTTAGCAGAGAGCTTCCTGGATAGATTAGTGAGCAATCTAGCTGCAGCATTCTGCACCACTTGAAGTTACTTCATAACATAGGGGGTCATTTTAACCCTGGCGGTCCAAGACCGCCAGGGCTAAAATGACGGGGGCACCGCCAACAGGCTGGCGGTGCCCCGCTGGGCATTCTGACCGCGGCGGTTTGACCGCGGTCAGAGGTGGAAAACCGGCGGTCTCCCGCCGGTTTTCCGCTGCCCATTTGAATCCTCCATGGTGGCGCAGCTCGCTGCGCCGCCACGGGGATTCTGACAGCCCATACCGCCATCCTGTTCCTGGCGGTTCGCCCGCCAAGAACAGGATGGCGGTATGGGTTGTCGTGGGGCCCCTGGGGGCCCCTGCAGTGCCCATGCCAATGGCATGGGCACTGCAGGGGCCCCCGTAAGAGGGCCCCACAAAGTATTTCACTGTCTGCATTGCAGACAGTGAAATTCGCGACGGGTGCCACTGCACCCGTCGCACCTTCCCACTCCGCCGGCTCCATTCGGAGCCGGCGTCCTCGTGGGAAGGTAGTTTTGCACTGGGCTGGCGGGCGGCCTTTTGGCGGTCGCCCGCTAGCCCAGTGCAAAACCCAGAATACCCTCAGCGGTCTTCCGACCGCGGAGCGGTATTTTGGAGGGAGAAGTCTGGCGGGCGGCCTCCGCCGCCCGCCAGACTTAGAATCACCCCCATAGTCTGGAGAGCTAAGGAACAGGGAATTATCATACAGTGATGTTGTTAAATAAAGTAAGGGCTTAGTTACTGTAAGAAATTGCATCACTTTGTTGTAGTTCACATTTTTGTACTATCTGATTTTGTTGACTGGAGAACTCTATACTGTTAAACAATAGTAACGTGTTTGTGATGTGCAATTGGAACTTCTTGTTTGGCCTAATTAAAGCCCTAGACGTTCATTGTAGATGGAGCTTGAAATGCATGTATGGCATGGAAGGCAGTGCTGTTGGTCAGCTGCAGTTTAAGGTAGAGGTGTGCAAACTTTGCCTATTTGCTTTCACGAATTACTCACAATTATCACAAAATTAAGCAAAGTCAAAGCACAATTATGTAAAATGCAAATCAGTAACTTAGTACTATACATTAGTGTGAAATGCATCCTTATGTCACTTTGTGGCAGGAGGGCATTTTTATTCAAAAGCACTGCAAACAGCTTCTCACATTCTGTGGCTCGTGTGCATTCATATTTATTGCAAATTGCAGATTTGTGAAACATTCTTACAGCGAATGAAGCGCAATTACGTGAAGTGGAATGATAAATTAATTTTGAAAAGTCCAAGCGACAAGTGTAATGTAAAATTCCTGATATCAGATTACTTGAATAACAGCACCGTCATTTTGATTTCACCCAGCTCTAGTTTAAAGTCACTACAGTATCTTCACTTTTTACAAAACCCGATTTTTATTTATTTATTTATGTCACCTACAAAGTGTACCCTGTAAACACACAAGGTAAGGAGCTATATATGTCATCCATATTTAAAAACAGTGCCCTCACACTGACTGCTGGTATGAAAGCTATTTCTTTATATAGCACCCGCTACATTTTTACCAGACAGGCTTAGGTTAGAATAAAATATTTATGGTCATACCATAGCGTCTGAAAATGCTAGCAGATTTCTTCAAATGCATTTCTTACTTAATTTTCTAAATCTGATTTGACTGTGAAATTAGATTTTTGATAACTTAAATATAATAGTAAAAATTTACTCTATGCTGACATTTAAAACTAGGTCTATTGATTCACACACCTACACAGCAGGAATACACATCTTGGCTGCAGAAGTTAATGGCACTGGATCATAAGACAATTTTTGGCCACCTAGCAGGGATCCACTATCTGTGAGTGAACAGGAACAGTTGGCATCCAAATGAAAGACTTGATACCTCTTTAACCTGGAGATGCCATAGTTAGAAATGTCAGGATGTAATATGACAGAAAGATTTAGCTCTTTTGATCAAAACTTCCAATGCTGTTTTCTTGAATTGGCATACTGATATTGAGGAGCTCTTCTGGTTGGTTGGATGGTTGTCTGAAGAAGGATTTTACAGAAGATTAGAGGTATAGGGTAGTTGTTCTAAAGAGAAAGAATATTAATTGTGCTCAAATAGTTTATGGAGTACATGTTCCAGTTCTGGACCAAAGAGTTTCTTTTCCTCAAAAAGTAGGGAACACACTGCAAACCTCTGGGCTAAGACAGTATGCCACTCCGTTTGGAAGACATTCCTGTAGGCAGCATTCTTTGTTCCTGATGCAAGTGCTGAAGCCTTCATCACTTCAAAAGAGATGTTAGATAAGGAACCTATTTCCCCATGTCCTCAAGTAATACAGAAGACTCAGACCCTTCCTCAATGGCATTAGAGAGCTCTTTAGAATCTGAAATTAGTTTTGGGGAAGCCTAGGTTCTGTAACTGTTTACTATGATAGCTATAGGATATCCAACGTAGGTTTTTTTAATGCCGGATCACAGTTCTTTTC
This sequence comes from Pleurodeles waltl, assembly GCF_031143425.1. NCBI lineage: Eukaryota > Metazoa > Chordata > Amphibia > Caudata > Salamandridae > Pleurodeles > Pleurodeles waltl. Next base: position 344,945,598 of record NC_090442.1, read on the forward strand.
TGCTAGATCATTGAGGATAGCATCCTCCACCTCTGAGCTGTCATCAACCAGACGTGCCACCAGGGTGTCAACTACAACTGATTTTTTAATAGATTACTCCATATCCTTAAGTGGGTAAAACCCAGAAATATAAATCTATAAACATCATTCCAATCAGACTCATTCCATTGCCTAAGGATCACATTATGTATGTGCTTATGAGGAAGAAGGCCCAAGGAAGGAGCACAAATTAACTGTCTGAACATAGATTCAAAAGAAGTATTAGGTGACTCCTCAACAGGAAAAACAATACTGTTAAGGATTCCCAAGAGGGTTTCATTCAAATCCATTTTATCAATGTACTTCCCTCTTTGATCAGAAGAAGGCATCTCCACTTCCTTTACATCAGAAGCAGAAGAATTGGAAAGAGATAGAATTCTATTGTAAGGTCTGGAAACAGAAGGAGTAGGTAATTGCATGGAAGATATAGGCCCTCATTATGACTTTGGCGGTCCATAACGTAGATTGCCGAAGTCCTACCTGCCACAAGACCGCCAGGGATGGCGGTCATCCGACCGCCATATTATGACTGCTGGCAGCTTTCTGCCAGAATGTGGTCAGAGAGCTTCCAGCAGCCATAATGGCGGTCGGCAGTGCAGTGGAGGCTGCTCCGCTTGCACCACCACATCATCACAACCCCGCCATGCCTATTACAAGTTGGTAATAGGTGTGGCGGTGTTGTGGTGATGGGGTGCTGGCGGCGGAACATGCCCCAAGGATCCCGCCCCCTCCCCGATGACCACTGAGAACAGATAAGTGCCTGTCCGATAGGGGAGAGGGGGTGATGAGTGGTGTGTGAGGGCATGGAGGCATGCGTTTGTGTGATTGGAGGGGGTTATGTGTGTGATTGTGAGTGTCTGTGTGAGTGCATGAATGGATGTCGGAGTGGTGGGGGTGTGGGGGCCTGTTCACCGCTGTGGTAACAATCTGGTGGTCCAGCACTTCCACGCCATCGGCGGTGTTACCGCCACTGCCAGCGTGGCAGACCTGGACTGCCAATGTCCTAATGAGGGCCATAGTTTCTTAAGTTGTCAATGCAGAGCCAGAGGCAGGAGGTCCTGATGGAAACCTTGCATCAGGCTTTCCAAAGGAAAAAGAAAGGTATTGTTAATTAAAGTTGTTTTCTTTTTCTTCAACTTCAAATATTTTAAATTGTATTATAATTCCCCTTTAATTATAGTACTATATTTGTATGTTGTGCAGAGACCGTTGTTTTCTTTACCCTCTGAATGCTTTTTTTTTGGAAAACTGGGCTGATTGCAGAAGCCCCCTAACTTTTTGCCCCAATTTTTCACTCATGCCGGTGTTTTCTGACTCTGATGGGGCCCCGGGCACTGACAAACAGTCCCAGAGCCTGTGTTCTGTCAAAAATGGTATATGCTAATTAGGCTAATTATAAATGGCTGTACCAACCTCCCTATAAGTCTCTAGTATATCAAATCAAATCATTAACATTTATAAAGCGCGCTACTCACCCGTGCGGGTCTCAAGGCGCTAGGGGGGAAAGGGGGGGTTATCGCTGCTCGAACAGCCAAGTCTTTAGGAGTCTCCGGAAAGCGGAGTGGTCCTGGGTGGTCCTGAGGCTGGTGGGGAGGGAGTTCCAGGTCTTGGCCGCCAGGAAGGAGACAGATCTCCCACCCGCCGTGGAGCGGCGGGTGCGAGGGACGGCAGCAAGTGCGAGGCCAGCGGAGCGGAGGGGGCGGGTGGGGACGTAGAAGCTGAGGCGTCTGTTGAGGTATTCCGGTCCCTTGTTGTGGAGGGCTTTGTGTGCGTGGGTGAGAAAACGGAAGGTGATCCTTTTGCTGACTGGGAGCCAATGCAGGTGTCTCAGGTGTGCGGACATGTGGCTGTTGCGGGGTACGTCGAGGATGAGGCGGGCCGAGGCGTTTTGGATGCGTTGCAGGCGGTTTTGGAGTTTGGCGGTGGTCCCGGCGTAGAGGGTGTTGCCGTAGTCCAGGCGACTCGTGACAAGGGCGTGGGTCACGGTTTTTCTGGTGTCGGCGGGGATCCAGCGGAAGATCTTGCGGAGCATGCGGAGAGTGAGGAAGCAGGCGGAGGACACGGCGTTGACTTGCTTGTCATGGTGAGAAGAGGGTCCAAGATGAAGCCGAGGTTGCGGGCGTGGTCTGCGGGGGTCGGTGCGGTGCCGAGGGCCGTGGGCCACCAGGAGTCGTCCCAGGCGGACGGGGTGTTGCCGAGGATGAGGACTTCCGTTTTTTCAGAGTTCAGCTTTAGGCGGCTGAGCCTCATCCAATCTGCGACGTCCTTCATACCCTCTTGTAGGTTGGTCTTGGCGCTGGCGGGGTCCTTGGTGAGGGAGAGTACAAGTTGGGTGTCGTCGGCGTAGGAGGTGATGATGATGTCGTGCTTGCGTACGATGTCGGCGAGGGGGCTCATGTAGACATTGAAGAGTGTCGGGCTGAGCGATGAGCCTTGAGGTACGCCGCAGATGATCTTGGTGGGTTCTGAGCGAAACGGAGGGAGGTAAACTCTTTGGGAGCGGTTAGCGAGGAAGGAGGCGATCCAGTCCAGGGCCTGGCCTTGGATCCCGGTGGAGCGTAGGCGGGTGATTAGGGTGCGGTGACAGACGGTGTCAAAGGCAGCCGAGAGGTCGAGGAGAATGAGGGCGACTGTTTCACCGTTGTCCATCAGGGTTCTGATGTCGTCTGTGACTGAGATGAGGGCGGTTTCCGTGCTGTGGTTGGTTCGGAATCCGGTTTGTGAAGGGTCGAGCAGGTTGTTGTCTTCCAGGAAGGTGGTCAGCTGTTTGTTGACGGTCTTTTCTATTACCTTGGCTGGGAAAGGTAGAAGAGAGATGGGGCGGAAGTTTTTCAGGTCGCTTGGGTCAGCCGTAGGTTTCTTTAGTAGGGCGTTGACTTCAGCGTGCTTCCAGCATTCGGGGAAGGTAGCAGAAGAAAAAGAAGAGTTGATGACGGTCTGGAGGTGCGGGGCGATGATGTCGTCGGCTTTGTTAAAGATGAAGTGCGGGCAGGGGTCCGAAGGGGCGCCGGAGTGGATAGAGTTCATGATGGATTTGGTTTCTTCCGTGTTGATGTGGGTCCAGTTGTTGAGGGTGATGTCCGGGGAAGCGGGTTCAGTGGTGTATGGTTGGGTCTGGTGTCCGAAGCTGTCGTGGAGGTCGCTGATCTTGCGATGGAAGAAAGTGGCGAGGGATTCGCACAAATCCTGTGAGGGCGTGACGGCGTTGGCGCTGGCGCTGGGGTTGGAGAACTCTTTGACGATGCTGAAGAGTTCTCTGCTGTTGTGGCTGTTTTTGTCTAGTCTGTCGGTGAAAAAGTTCCTTTTGGCAGTGCGGATCAGGTGGTGGTGTTCGCGTGTAGCGTTCTTGAGGGCGGTCATGTTGTCAGCGGTGTGGTCCTTGCGCCAGGCCTTCTCAAGGGCACGACAAGTTTTCTTTGATTCTTTGAGGGTGTCAGAGAACCAGAGAGGTTTTTTGGTGTTGGTCTGTCGATGCGTGCGTTTGAGGGGAGCAAGGTTGTCAGCGCAGTTGGAGATCCAGTTTGTGAGGTTGAGAGCTGCGTCGTTGGGGTCGGTGGTGAGGGTGGGTTGGTTGGCGGCGAGAGCGGAGAAGAGTTGCTCTTCAGGGATCTTGTTCCACTGTCGACGAGGGATGGGTTGAGTGCGGAGGTGGGAGGTCTCGCGTCGGAATGTGAAGTGGACGCAGCTGTGGTCGGTCCAGTGTAGGGCAGAGGTGTGGCTGAAGAAGACGTGTTTGCTGGCGGAGAAGATAGGGTCGAGCGTGTGTCCGGCGATGTGGGTGGCGGTGTTCACCAGTTGTTTGAGGCCGAGGTTGTCGAGGTTGTCGAGCAGGGTGGTGGTGTTGGGGTCGTTGTTTTGTTCCAGATGGAAGTTGAGGTCGCCTAGGAGGATGTAGTCCGGTGAGGCGAGGGCGTGCGGGGAGATGAAGTCGGCGATGGCGTCGCTGAAAGAGGCGCGAGGTCCGGGAGGACGGTAGACGAGGGATCCTCTGAGGGTGGTCCTTGGGTCGGTGCGAATCTGAAAATGCAGGTGTTCAGCGGCGAGGGGGGGGTCTTCGGTGGAGGTGGTGACGCTGATGGAGTCTTTGAAGATGATGGCGACACCTCCTCCTACTTGGTTGGTGCGGTCTTTTCTGGAGATCTTGTAGCCTTCGGGGATGGCGGTAGCGATGTCTGGAGCAGAGGAGGCGTTCATCCATGTCTCCGTGATGAAGGCGACGTCCGGGGCTGTGGAGTCCAGGAGGTCCCAAAGTTCAACGGCGTGCTTGTGGACGGAACGAGCGTTGACCAGGATGCACTTGAGGTGGTTGATGGCGCGTGGGCTTGTGGTCGTGGTAGTTGCGTGGTGGAAGATGCGTTTGCAGGAGTTGCAGGCGAAGGGTCCATGGGTGCGTTTGGGGTGAGCTAGGAAGCAGGTTTTGGAGCGCCCTGGGTTGAGGGCGTGGAGGGTGGTGTGGTCGTAGCGGATCAGCGGGGCTTGTGGGAGCTGGGGACCAGGGGTCGTGGCGCTGGGTGCGGGCCAGGCGCGGACGGGCGCAGACGGGCTTGCCTCTGGGCATGTAGGTTAAGGGGCCCCAGCATAGGAGGTACACCCATATGTTTACTGCTGTGGTGCGCAGTGTCATTTTAAAGGCAGGCCTACCTTGCTGGCTGCTTTTAAGTTAAAGTTAACCCAAAATTCGACTTTGAAATTAAAAGGACTTCCAAAGTCCTAGGCTACCTTATTTTTACATATAGGTCACCTCTAAGGTATGTTCTAAGTGCACCCAAGGTTGGGTGCAGTGTGACTATAAGCAGGGACTTTATAAAAGATGTTTTATTGCCCTGGTGAGGAAAAAATAGACAAATTAGTTTTTCCCATTGTAGTGAATGGACTCCATAGGTTAACATGGAGAGACTTTATTAAAATAATAGGGCCAGATGTAGCAAAATAACATTTTGCGACTTGCAAATAGCGAGTCATGGCGACTCGCTGTTTGCAAGTCGCAAAATGTTATGCAGAACGGTGTCTCAGACACCGTCTGCAAGTCGGTATGGGGTCGCAATGACCCACCTCATGAATATTCATGAGGTGGGTCGCAAATTGCGGCCCCATACCGACTATGGGCACTCGCAAACATGGAGGCCTGCTGTAGTCAGCAGACCTCCGTGTTCGTGACTGCTTTAAATAAAGCAGTTTTTTTTTTTTTAAGTGTAGCCCGTTTTCCTTAAAGGAAAACGAGCTGCACTTAAAAAGAAAACCGAAACCTTTAGTTTCGGTATTTTTTCAGGGCAGGGAGTGGTCCCTTGGACCACTCCCTGCCCTGAAAAAATGTTTTTGGGTCCAGTCACAAACTGGAAGGGGTCCCATGGGGACCCCTTCCAATTTGCGAGTGGGTTACCATCCACTTGAAGTGGATGGTAACTGCAACACCATTTGCGACCGCATATGCGGTCGCAAATGGTATTGCATACCACTAGGAATCGCAAATAGGAAGGGAACACCCCTTCCTATTTGCGATTCTGAAATGCATTTTGCGAGTCGGTCCGACTCGCAGAATGCATTTCTGCATAGGAAAATGTGATTTGCAACTCGCAAACGGCAGTTTTTGCCGTTTGCGAGTTGCAATTCCTTTCCTACATCTGGCCCATAGTGTCTTATTTTCCATAGTAATGTGTAAATATAGTGGAGTACATGTTTAGTATCAAATTAAACGTCATAATAAATCCAACAACTTGCCACTGTTGAATTTAATATAACCTGAACAGGGAAAGAGTTTTAGAACTCTTGTGAAAATTACGAACTTCAGCTCGGTAGTGGCCTTCTCTGATTGGCCAGCCTCTGGCAGCCTGAGCCAGGCGGCCTTGATGAGGTGTGAAGTGGCCTGGGCTGAAAGAAAGGGAGCATCTGGTGGTAGGAAATCTGCCTCTGCTGATGGTAGAACAGGATGGGGGGAGAGCAGCCAAACTGGACTTCAAAGGAGGAAGGGCATTTAGGACAGCAACTCTATCTTCCCTAATTCCTGCAGCCCCAAACAACCGGGTGTCCCCGATCTAGCCACATCTAAACGTGAATTTTTGCTTTCTTGGATTTTGGAGGAATGTTGCTCTCTGGGATAGATTTTGGCATACTTCCCAGGAAGTGGTCACTCAGGAGGGTGGTGGCCTGCAGACGATTGGGCAGGAGCACCCCATTGTTTGCCACCCCAGGAGCAAGGATAAATATGGCAGGGTTGCCCCATACTTCAGATCCCACCTGGAACAAGACAAGAAGAAGAAGGGCTGCCCTGATGGACCCCTAGCCTATACCTGGACAATGCACTCAGAAGGACTGCACCAGCTGGACACTTTGTGCTTCAACAAGAAAAATGCTTTACCTGGCTTCTACTACTCCAAGAAGTGACTATGTAAGCTGCAGGTACAAAATAGCTGACCAGAGTCCCCTGCATCAACTCCTGCAACAATAGCCCAGCTGACCAGTGGCCAGTGGTAATTTGTGGATTTGAACCAGGTGCATTCTGGGTGATGGAGTCCTTATTCCCAAAGAGCAACTCAGAGCCTCTAGAAACTAGAGGTGAGTTGTTGACATATAAAGGACCTTCAAAGTACTTCTGGAAGAAGATCCAGAAGTTTGGATAAGTTTGGATCAACTTTGGAAAAAAGCTCCATATGTGGCCAATAATGACCGTGACCCGGCTTGACTTATCGTTTCATCCTGCTGAAAAGCTCCGGAGGTATAGACTTCATGGATTTGACCTGGGGCTCGTGGAAAGCCAATCCAACACTGTTGCATCAAAATTGACTTGCTGAGGAGGGTCATTGGACGCTGGGGAAGAAGAGCTTCAAAGAGGTTTCTAAGTCGGAAGGTACAAGTTTGATCAAGGCGCAGTGTATCCAAGGAGGGCTCATTGAGGTCGGCTTCAACCTTAAACTTGGTCCCAGAAGAAGATTACCGTCCCAAAAAAGTTTTTACGTCTGAAGGTAAGAACCTGGATTGAGGCCTCCCGTGACGTGTATCCGAAGAGGGCTCCAGCGAGGTCGGCCTCAACTTGTGACTTCATCCCAGTCGAGATAACATCTTCAAAAAAACAACTAAGTGTGAAGGTAAAACTTTAACCCAGGCTTCCCGCTAAGTGTAGCCAAGCAGGGCTCCATCCCGGTCGGCCTCAACTTTTGACTTTGCCCAGGTCGAGTACGACTAGATTTTCAGATTGGAACTTTTGATTTCTAAGCGCTAGAAAATATAAAGTATTTTGTAAACGCATGGCAATTTTGTATTTTGTCCTTTTTCTTGGCCCCCGCTTGATGGATCTCCTTGAATTTTCCTAGGAAAAGCTAACCAAAGAACACTTAAAAAAATAATATTGTTAAGATTCATCAAATGGTGCAAAAGTTATTAGCAAACTAACAAAGCCATTTACTATTGAAACACAGACCTAACAATACCTACCCAGAGGTGACCTAGTTATTCTAAGAAATGTTTCTTTAAATTTGCTAACAACGTTGGTGCCATTTGAAGAGTGTTCATTAAATGTTCCAAAAAAGGATATTAGGGTGTGTGTGTGTATAGTATATATATATATATATATATATATATATATATATATATATATAATCTTTCATCTCCGTAGGTGCAGCAAGTGTTGTATGTATGTGTATATATATATATGCTGCACCTACGGAGGTGAAAGACTTAATTACTTTTTGAATGGACTACGAATTTGACTGCATTCGGGTCATGCTTTGCTGCTGGAGTGTGGGCAGTGTGCTCCCTTTCTTTGAAACTGTTTATATATATATATATATATATATATATATATATATATATATATATATATACATTTATATGTATTTATACACAGACACACAAACACACACATATACACAGTCACTACTATGTAGTTATAGTTAGCTATAGTTAAGACCACGTTTCTATAGAAATAATGCTTTTTTGTTTTGCTAATAACTTTGACGCTGCTTGACAAATCTTCACAACATTTTCTAAGAAAATAAAATGCTCACATGAGCTGCTGTCTGTTTTCGGGTGATCCGCCCTAGGGGGGCGGTGAAAAATGGGGTGGGGCCAAAAACACTTTTTCCCAGTTCATTTTTCTGTTTTGATTTTGAACAGTGATAGAGCTAAAACTACTGGACGAAATTACACCAAATTTGGTAGAAAGGAGGCTCCTGGTCCAGAAACCAACCTTGTTTTGTTTTGGTATAAATCCCTTCAGTAGTTTTTGAGAAGTTAAAGGGAAAAACACAATGTATATATAGGGACGCGAAGGATTCGAGACCCCTCCCGATCTCATGTTGGGATCCTAAAAAAAAAAGTTTAAAAAAAGAAAAAGGGCCAGCGTACAGACAACCTGGCCCCTAAGCTCTGCTGGTAGGATACAAGAGGGAGCCCCCAGGGCTAAAAAGCATATTTTTTATTTTTTTTGCCAGATTCATGGCAAATCCATGGATCTATTTATTTATTTTCTTTTTTAAATTAAGAGCGGTCTCCAGCGCTTTGTCTTTTATAAGCCTTGGGGGGACAAATCCTGGGGAGCATTCTTTAATAGGATTGGGATTGCAGCAGGCAGCCTGGCCCATCTCTGCCCCTAGCACCACCTCCTCAGGGAAAAAAGGAAAAAAAATATTGGCTTAGGGGAGGCCCCCATCACAGCCTTGGGACCACCACCTCCCCTGGACAAATAGGAAAAAAACAGTGAAGGGGGTCTGTTTCTGACCCCCCCTTAAACTCTGGGCACCACCACCTCCCTGGGGCTACAATTGTAGGAGAGGGCCACGTGGCCCCTCTCAAGCAGCCACTGATGGCCATGGGGACCCCCACACCTCAGGGACAGCTCCTGCAATGCGCTGGGGTGGCCATCCCTGGGAGATAGCTGTTTGCTGTAGCTTGCCTGCAGCTTTGACAGCTGTTTCTGACAGCTGGACCTGTCAAGCATGTTCCACTGTCAGAAAGTTGAGTTTACATCTCTATTCCCAGCATGCAGGTATGCGTGCAGGGAACAAAGATGAAAGCTCTGCTTCAGCAAGCCCAGAGTTGCTTGCTGAAGTAATGCAACCATAAGGGAGACCCTGAGACTCCCCCATCGGTCCCTCATAGCCCATACAGGGCATATATCAAAATAAATAAGTTTAAAAAAAATAGTCAGGGACCATGGGTGAGGACTTGAGGCTCCATGACCCCATGGTCTCAGATAGCCCATAAAGGGCAAAAAAGAAATATTCCCAAAAAATACTATCTCAATTGTGAAGGTCATAGACCTTCACATGGAGCGCTGAGGGTGTGAGTCTAGCCAGACTCGTTTCCCTCCTTTTTTTTTCAACTAAAAATCTTTAAGGCTCATTCTAAAAGGAGATGTTACTGTTTTTAATTAACAAATAAAATGTATTTATGTGTACAAATATCATCTAAGTATATCATCCATCAAAGCCTAAAAAACTGTCTATCTCCCTTTTTATTTTCTCTCTCTCACTCTCTTTCTCTCTCTCTCTCACTCTCTTTATCCTTTAATCTCTTTCTCCTACTCACACCCTCATACACCTACTCACAGCCCCACTCAGACCCATACGTACCCACTCACCGACCCACTCAGATGCTCATGCACCCACTTACAGACCCACTCAAACTCTGAACACACCCACTCTCAGACCCACTAACACCCTCATGCAGCAACTCACAGACCTGTGCAGACACTGACATACCCACTAAGACACTCAAACACACACTCTCACACCCAAACATAGACTCTCACATCCACTCTCATCCTCAGATACGCCCTCTTACACCCATTCTCACACCCAGGGAGATAGGCTGCAGCCAACTCCCGCCACGCACGGCCAAAGGGCCATGTGCAAATTAGGGTTGTGTGGTTAAGGGGTTTGGTCGCAGGGACTAGCTGCAGGCCAGCCCTTGCAGACAATCCCTGCTGCATGCAGGTAAAGGCCGTGAATGGTGCAAGGTTGGGTCCTTGTGGCCAACTGCCGCTGTGAAATTCACTGAAAAAAGCAAAGTTTACAGGGACATCATATAAAGGCTCACATTCAAACGTACAAAGACATTGAAAGTCAACAGCTTTAGTTAGAGTTATTTCAAGTAACTGTAACACAGACCCTAAGGTAACTATAACTTGCTCCCTCACCATGCACAGTTATATCATCAATTATTTTACTACAAATGTTACATTGATATTATCAATGGTGTTTTAAAAGATGTCATGAGAGACATACTATATGGGGTACTTAGCAGTGCATGGTGAGGGTGATTTTTTCCAGTGGGACCGCATCTCCTAGGGCCTGGCCTTTATTAAAAGGGGGATGGGGCTGCGTGGCCTCCCTCCACAGGCCAAATTCAGGGGGATTGGTCCTTAGTGCCTGGATGCCCTGAACCCACCTAGGGCACCCAATGTGCTTTGATGGGGACCATGGGGGGAGTCTGAAGGTCCCAGCAGTCCCAGCCAGCTCCCTGGCACCCGCTGGAACCGGCATTGCTTTTCATGCAGGGGGCTGTTAGAAATGCAGTTCCATCTAAACAGGAGAAATTGTTTCATCTGTTTCCCTGCCCACATGGCAGTGGGCAGGGAAATATAAAAACACTGCTTCCAGCAAGCTGGAGCAGTTTATCAGCCCCTGCTTGCTGGAAGCATAGCTAGTGTGTTCTCTTGCTTGGCAGGAGCTGTTACAGCTCCTCCCAAGCAAAAGCAAACAGCTTTCTCCTGAGGGTGGGCACTGCAGGTAATAGCAGGAGCCAAAAGGTGCGAAATTGTAGTTTATATACTACATGGCTTCCCCCAGACATGTTTTGGCAGAAAGTTTTTGTCACAGGTTGTGCGAGTGAAGCATCAAATAGAATGTGCACAACAGAAGAGAAGGACAAATCAAGCAGCTTCATTTTGTAATAACTCAGAATAGGATTACACTGATTAAATGCATATGGAACAATACAATACAGCAAGGACAGGTATTGAAGTAATGAGCATATATATATATATATATATATATATATATATTTTATATATATAAATATATATGTATACATATTCACTAAAAAACTAAATTAATTAGAGGTGTTTCATGTAACTATAACTTGTGACCTAAGGTAACTATAACTCGCGCCCCTGCCATGCACAATTTTGTCATCAATAATTTTACTGCTAATGTTACAGTGATATCATCAATGATGTTGTAGAAGATGTCATGAGTGTTTTTGTTGTGAATTTCGAAGGTTTTTTAAAATATATTTCTTAACTATAACCTCCATATAACCTTTGTTTTTTCAGTGCATTTGAAAGTTTTTTTTTTAACGTTAAGTAAGATGCGTATCGCAATGCATGGTGAGAGGGTTGGGCGCAGGACCTGGCCTGGCACTGTGCTGTCCCCACCAAAGCTTGCTGCTTCTGCCCCATTCCTCCTTGCAATTCATTTTCTAAGTTCATGACCCTGCTTCCTCATTACAGCCCTGAGTGGTCATTATTCTGCCCTTCCTGCCTGCCCTGAACTGTTGCCTTGCTGCCACTTCCACCGTCTCCCTACCCTCTGTTGTCCGAGTCCATGCACCAGCCCCCTCTCTCCAGCCCTGCCTGGTCCGATGTGCTGCTACAGCCCTCCATTTAGATTGATGTCCCTGCTCACTCTTTATGCCCTTTGTAGCCCAATCCCTTCCTGCTTAGCCTCTGCTGTTAGCTTGCTGCACCTACCCTCCTTTCCTTGCCCTCTGATGTCTGTGTGCATGCCCCTGCTTCCTCCTTTTTGCACACCATGTTCCATAGACCTACCACTGCTCCTCCTATCTACTTTGAGTGTTCTTTTGATCTGCCCCTCCCACCTGCTGACACCTGTCCCTGCCACCTCTTCCCTGCCTGTCCGAGTTCCATGCCCCTCACCCCTCCTATCTGTCCTCCATGGTCCATTTCACTGCCATTTCCTTCTAACCTCCATGATCTGTTGTGCTGCATTTTCTCGTCCTGCCTGCCTAGTGTGGTCTGTTCTGAAGCCCCTTCCCCTGTCCTCTCTTGTCTGTGTCCAACCCCTACTCCTCCCTTCTGTCCTCCCTGGTCCTTTGTGCATCCCCTGCCCATTCTCTCTTGCCCACTTTAGCTGTTGTGCTTTTGGCTGTTTTGTTTTGTTGTGCTTGCCATGCATGGTCTTCTGTGCTGCCACAGCCCCATCCATCTGCCATGTGTGGTCTGCTTGCTGCCCCTAACCCCCTCCCACCTCCCCTCCCTTCCCTGAGTATATGCCATTATAGACTTGCTGTTGCCCTCCAAGGTGTGTAGTGCTTCCAGTGCCCATCCCGCCTGCACTCCATGGTCAGCTTGCTGCTCCTGCCCCCTTGCCACCTGCCTTCCATTTTCCATGTGCAGGCCTCTATCCCCTCCCTCCTGCCTTGTCTGGTCCACTGTCGTGCCCCTGCCCCCTCCAACCTGCCCTTCATGGTCTGTTATGCTGCAACTGTTCCCCTATTTATCTGGTATGCTCAGCTTGCTGCCCTTGCGTCTTTCCCCTATTCTCTCTAATGCCCATGTGCTTGGCTCTGTTTCCTCCCTATTGCTTTCCATGGTTTGATGTGCTACATTGCCATCTTGTTTGCCCTGTGTAGTGCGTTGTGCTGCTGGAACCCCTTACACCCGCCCTGTAAGGCCAGTTTGGTGCCCCTGCTTATCTCCCTCCTGCTCTCTTTTATCCAAGTCCATGTCCCTACCCCATTCTTCCAGCCATCTGTGATCCAATTTGCCATACTTGCCAACATCTTGAACTTGGTAAGAGGGAGATTTTGAAAAATAAATTGGTTTTCCTCATTGTCTTACATTAAAAAATAGGACATTCTAAGCAAGAGACATAAAATAAAGCCCCTTTGGGCTGAAAAACATCTGTAGTCTCCTTCTTGAATCAGGTTTATTGGCATGCATTGTTGTACTACCACTGCCTCTACCATTTGCTCTGAATGGGCCGTTATATTGCCAGAGACTCTCCTGCCTATTCTGCATGGTTGGTTTGTTGTCTCAGCCCCACTTTCCCCTGACCTCCATAGTCTGTTGTGGTGCCACTGCCCCTCTCGCCTGCCCATCATGCTCAACCCTTCTCCCAGCCCGATTAGCAGCTGGTTCGGGATAAAGAGTTAGGGGACAAGTTCTTCTCCCTATCGGATGAGTCAAATTAGACTAGCCATGAGGAATCTGACCCATTGGCAGAAGAGGGTCTTGCTTTGGAAACCTCCTGCTCAGAAGCAGGCTCCGACATATCCACCACAACTTCAGCTGAATGTTCCGTTACATTGCCAGAGACTCTCCTGCCTATTATGCATGGTTGGTTTGTTGTCCCTGCCCCACTTTCCCCTGACCTCCACAGTCTGTTGTGGTGCCACTGCCCCTCTCACCTGCCCATCATGCTCAGACCTTCTCCCAGCCCTCAGTGATTTTAGTCCATGCCTAAAGCATTTCCTTTAGAAATTATAAAAATGACAAAGTCCTATTAACATAGAAATTATGATTAGTGCTCTGAAAAACTAAAATGAGGGCATATTTTCTGAGTTCCCAAATACTGACAAAGCACTTTCTAATTATTTGCTCTCTTTATGTTTCATTATCCAGTTGATCACATAATTATGTGTTTCATTTTGGGGAGAGGATGTGGCATTACAGCCAGAGCTGCAGACTTTGCAACTGGGGAACCAAGTTAAAGTTTCAATGTCAGCTAGACATCTTGTGATTCTGGGCAAATCACTTAATCTCCCCATGCCTGAAACCAAAATGAGTGTGTCCTTCTGTAATGCAGGTGATGCTCATGTAAAGTACTCAACTACCCTCGGGTCAAGTATGTACTATATGAAACTGCAAAAAAACAAAAAAATTAAGAGCTAGATTTACAAGGCCCTAGTGCCACCGATGTGTCACTTTTTTTGATGCTTTGGTGGCGCTATACATTGTGTCACACTTAGAAGGCAGCGCTATGCCCTTTTTTGTGGCTTAACGCCACCTTTTAAATATGATCCCCTCCAACGTAGTTTTCTGTGTCAGAGGGGTGCGCAATAGGTGATGCTGATGGTGTTCCACCGCAACACAATTGCTTTTGATGCTGCCTGAGATTTACAAGAAAGTGCAAATCTGTGGCAGCGCAAAAAACTAACATCACCCCAGGGTGGTGTTAGCATGGCACAATGAGGAGGAATACATGTATTCCTCCTCATTTTTGCATTTTTCCATGTGAGCTGCATTCTGCAGCACACATAGAAAGAGCAAAAGGCCATGAATGAATATTTATGTGCAGAAAGGTGTCCCTTCCTGCACATAAACAATCATTCAAAAATTAAAATGTACTACTTTTGTGTGTGCTGAATTCTTTAGCACACATAGAAGGAACAAATCATAGTTGTTGATTGTTTACGTACAGGAAGGGACACCTTCCTGCACATAAACAATCAATCCCCTCAACGCAGACACCCTTGTACTATGGTGCAAGAATGTCTACGATGGCGCTGGCAACTAAATTTAGCTGGCGCAGGGGGATACACAGGGGTGTGCCATATTTTAGTAAATACAGCAAATCCCTGTGTTTCTAAAATGATGCAGAGCAGTGCTGCAAATTTTGATGCAGCACCGCGCTGCACCACTTTTGAGTAAATCTTGGCCTAATTGTTTAGCAGACTTTTGTCATTGGCCTATAGTTGGGATACATTTGGGTAGTATGTGTGCTACATTTGGGATCATTTTTCACTGGTGGCCATCTTGGGAGACTTATTTGTTATGAAACTCCCTAATCTCATTTACTACAGTATCCTCAGTAGAAAAGTCTTTCAGTTTTCGACTTCAATTCCATCAAGATGGCATTCAGATGTGTCTCACTTTCAAATAAATTCAGAATGTTAGCACTCTAGTTGCTCATTAGAACCATGGAAACTATGGAAGAGCAAGATGGCGGCCATGTGAGATGGCCGGTTGCTGCCTCCCTCCCTCACTCTCAGGCCCTTAACCCCCAGCCTCACGCTACCAGCCCCCCATGCTAGATAACTGCCCTCCCACCAGGCAATTACAAATAAACTAAATAAATTAAAGCCCCTCGGCATGCTCTTTGAGTTCACCATGGGGAGCAGTAGTATCCGGAGCCGGCGACTGGTGGAAGGAAGTCTGTTCCAGCTACACTTTTGCATCAGTTTGACAGTGATTCCAGCAGCATTCCTGCTTCGGCTACATTGTATCCCAGGACGCCTTGAGCAGGGTACTGGGCAGATGCCGCCAAAAGGGGTGAGGGCGGCCTCTCCTGCCATGAAGGAGAAACAGACGAAGATGAATAAACCCCGTGGCTCTGGTGGCTCAGGAGAGCCTAAGCCTACGAGAGTCACTGCACTCGGGTTGGACACTCTGAAAAGGTGAAGGGGAAATCAGCAGCCAGTGCAAACCTGGCGTCTTCTCCCCTTGTGAAATATTTGACGAAAAGCATCAAAACAAAGGCAATATGTCCCACTCTATTAACATTGAGCGACGGGTGGAGGATTTAACCGCTACACCAGAACCCGTTATAAACTTCATAAATAACTGTGCTGGCACTGCAGATCCTGTACCCCCAAGCGTTGAGAGATTTCCTTACTCCTCCACCTCCAGATTTTGCCACGGTGGGCCCTGTAGATTTTGTACAACAGAGGGTGAGGGCCCAGTAGGGGACATGGTTACTACGTCTCAATGTTCGGATAAGAAACTAGACGGGGCCAAGTAGTGCTAATGGGAAATGCACAGAACGCGCATGATGGGATTCAACCTGCCGCAAATGAGATACCGATTAGCAGCTGGTTCGGGATAAAGATTTAGGGGACAAGTTCTTCTCCCTATCGGATCAGTCAAATTTGACTAGCCATGAGGAATCTGACCCATTGGCAGACGAGGGTCTTGCTTTGGAAACCTCCTGCTCAGAAGCAGGCTCCGACATATCCACCACCACTTCAGGTGAAGGCGCAGCACACAGCCAGTTGTATGGCTGACTCGATGATGGCACGGCCGCCATAGTCAGGAAAAAGAAGAAAAAGAGAAATCTATCTCACCGCTCACCTACCTGCCCACAAACATCTGTCATTCTGAAAGACTTGCACTGGGACTACTCTGCCACTCTCTCTTAAGGTGACCGCAATCTCTTTCCCATTCAGGTACCAATGACTATCCCAATTTCCCAAGGAAATAATATATCAGAGCATCCTGGAGCACTGAGAGGAAATGAAGGCTGAAAGTCGCAGAACTCTGCCATAAAACACAGGGGGCCATACGGGGTTGGCAAAATCATGCTCTCAGTTTGCTGCTCATATAGGGGAGGTTGAGTCTTGAATCTCTAGATTAGAGGATGACACTGTGTCACAAGGAGCAACCAGGGATTCAATGAAAGCCGAGATAGATGATACCCAGTGGAAACTGACAGATCTTGAAAGCAAACTTAGGCACAACAATCTTTGTTTGCTGGGTGTTCCTGAAGGGGCATGAGGGACAGATCCCCGAGGATTTATGGTTAACCTGTTCAAGGAAGCTTTCCCAGACCTTGCTCAATGGGACTGGGAAACACAAATCCAGAGGGATGCGAAATGCAAAGTAAATAGCTAGGCCAATACTAAAACTCCAGGTCACCCACCACTACAAATTTGTAAAATCAAATTGAAGTACAAAGAAATATTGGTGCATGCTCAAGCAAACAAACAACACCCTTATTCAATAGCTTTGGAACTTACTTGTGTGATTTCACAAAAACAAAGTCCTTATTTCCAAAGGTATATCCAGGAGACAAAGAAAGTGATACTTCTACTTCAAAATCCAAGTGAAAAGTGACCAGGAGATGGACAGAGCACTAGGAGAAGCCTTCTGGATGGGACCAGGAAGTTGGAGACTCTGATACACTTCCTTCCTGTTTGGAAAAAAAAGGCTTGTCAATCTGAAAAACAAGTTGTAAAGTCCATTGGAGAAGACAACTAGTCAAAAATCTCTTTTCAACTAAATTTATAGCCAAAAATCTATTTTTCACTAGATTTAGATGCACCTGGAGTAGAAAATCTACTCCAGAAATGAGTTTGAGCTCTTGAAGGGCACTGTTTTTGCTGCTGGTGTGGCTGGAAGCAGTGTGAGTGAACGCAAAGTCTCACCCTCACTAGCGGCCCGGGAGTATTGTGGCACTTACAGGAGAGCACCAAAACCAATTTTACGAGTTCAAACAAACTCCGCTCCACACCACAGTGCAGAATTCAGGAACTCTGTGTTACTCTACATAGCACAAAGTGCCCGTATTCCCCAAACTCCGCTGGCTCAGCAAAATTCTATGCCCAAGCCTAACTATAGTCCACAGACTGTCTACTTCTCCTATCACTTATGGATGTTATGCTTGTTCTTACTATGTACAACTCAACAGGTCTTTTGGGTTGATCTGTGCTATAGAAATACCACAAGCATACATACACATTGTGAGAAATTGGATTGTGGGTTGAGGAGAATGTGAGCCCTTCTCAAGCAGCAGTCACAGTCCTTGTCACTATATTTATCTGTGCTTACACTTAAAGGCAATGTGCAAATAATTTATGCAACAGACAAACATCAGCAAAGTGAAAAGTCAGTAAAAGAAAAGTAATATTCCAATTCAGAAAATAGAGTACAATGTAATAAATAATATGAGACCAAAACTAACATCCAATCAATAGAACCAGAGATAAGCAATTTCAAAGATGTCAGGTATGCATAGCTCTTACACCACTTATTTTGCTGTATGTATAGCTCTTAAACCACTTGTTTAGCAATATCCATGGGTCCAGAAATGTACTGAAGAGTTGATCTAATGGTCCCATATTTATACATTGTGCCCACTTTCAAATGGGAGAAGCTTCTGGTGACTGGAATGTTCTGCCTCCCTGGTCCCAGTTTGTATAGGGACATTATAGACTAGTGTGAAGTCCTTTTGGTGTGAGCTGAGCCAGTACCTTGAAGTACAAGTGTGGTCGATAATAGCTTCACCCCCTCCATCCTGTCAGAGATGGACTTGTGATGTTACCTGGGAGGAATACACAAAGACCAACTGAAAATGGCACCTGTTTGTGTGACCCAGGAAACAGACTACATGCATCAAATGGTTAGGACAAGAAAATTGTAACTTTCCAAAAGTATTCTTTTAAAAATCGTGGCTTAAAAACGGACTTATCATGAGTGAGGGTTTAAAATTAAAGAGAGAGGGTTTTAAATTAAAATTCCTCTGACATCAAACATGATTTTCCTACCTGCTCCCAATCAAACGTAGTAAGGTAACCCAAGGTTATCCTATAGGAGAGTATGCCTTGCAGTAGTGAAAAACAAATTTGAAAAGTTTTTCACTACCAGGATATTTAAAACTTAAAAGTATATTTCCAACTTTTCAAATCCAACATACACTGCCCCATGTACTGTTTAGGGCTTACATTAGGGGTGATTGATATGTATGAAAAGTTAATGCCTGGCAATAGGTTTATTTTGTGAAGTAGCAATTCTATTCAAAACTGCATAGAGGCTGCCTTGGCAGGCCTGAAATGTTTAAATGGTCATTTGATTTTGTGGCACAATATGTGCTGCAGCCCCACTATTAGTATTTCATTTACAGGGTCTGGGTACATGTAGTAGCATTTTTCTAGGGACTTACAAGTACTTTAATTGAGCCATTTGTGTGTAATCCAATTTCACCATGTTTAAAGAAGAGAGCACAAGCACTTTAATACTTGTTAGCAGTTGTAAAATACACAGATTCCGAAGGCCAGCAAAAAAAAAAAAAAAGAATCAGCAAAACAGAAAGAGTGAAGACAAAAAGGTTGGGCGAAGACCACCCCAAGGCTGACAGGTTAAAACATACTAAATTACATACACACAGTATGACAATTTAAATACACTATACTAACTAAAACTCTCCAAAATATGGGTAATACATACACCAAGTAATTCAAATTTATTTTTTAACTCCAATGTAACAAATATCGTTGAAAGTGCACATAATAAGGTGAGATTTTACATTAACTTCCATCCAACAAACATTGGGAAAAGTGCATGTATTAAGCAGGAGAGTGCAGATGTGCCATTCTAACTTCAGTCTAATAAACATTAAATGGTATGCATACACTGGCCATGCTGGGTTATGGTCAGATTTACCATTCTAACTCTATTTTACCAAACAACTGGGAGAGTGCACATATTGGGGATACGTTAAGGACATTGGGGGTCATTACAATCCTGGCGGACGGTGTTAAAGCTGCGGTAATACCGCAAACAGGCAGGCGGACAAAAAAAGGGAATAATGACCCTGGTGGAAACCGCCAACAAAGACAGCCACTTTAACACACCGCCCGCCACGGCGGTACAGACAAGCAGCGCAGCGGTCACCGCCAACAGACAGGCGGAAGACAATGTACCACCCATAGTATTACAACCCGCCAATCCGCCACCTTTTCCGGGGCGGAAACTGCTTTTGCAATGGGAAAACGCTCACCTGAACACATCCCACGAGGAAGGAGGACTCCATGGAGCCCGAACTCCAAATACTCCCAGCGCTTGTCTTTCTGCTCCTCTACGACCATCATCTACGTAGGTGCCGAAGACAACGGTGAGTACTGCACCTACGACATGGGGGAGGCAAAAGTTAGGGGGACACCCACGAAACACTCCCACCCCCACCCCCCCCTTGCATATTACAACATACACACCAATGCATTTCCAAACCTCACAGTAACAACCCACAATCCCCCCGGAAGAATGCAAAGACAAAGCGAGATCCGTTCAAACATTGTAATGTTGCAATAAACAAGTTTAGCAAAAATATACAGATATATACGAAAATCTTTCAGAAATATATACAGTACGAGAAGTAGTGCAGATATGTACATATCAATGTCCGTGCACCACTAGTCCAAAAATGCATGGGCGAGGCCCACAAAAGATACCTGACGACAATCGGAGAGAACACTGCCGGGGCATCAGATAGAAATACTACAGGCACCTCAGGGGGAAGGGAAAGAGGGGCACCTCAGCCGGATGACTGCAAAGCCAGATCCACAACGGGGCTACATGCCCACTGTGCCATCCTGGGGAGTGCAAAGCCACAGTCTCTCAAGTCTCACAAGTGGGTGGCTTGCCCACTGTGCCATCCTGGGGAGTGCAAAGCCATAGTCTCTCAAGTCTCTACAGTGGGTGGCTTGCCCACTGTGCCATCCTGGGGAGTGCAAAGGCTCAATTTCGCAAGTAGATAACATCCGCCAGTGGCTCGTGAGGGGGACTGGTGCCCATACTGGATTAGTCTCCCCGTGAAAGTGCCTGTCCCGTCACTGTCCCAGCTGCACATGGGATAAGGGTGCTTGATGTGGTGGTCTATTCATTCTTACCTGGTGCATGCCATGTTCAGCGGTCTTCACCATGGCGGTTCGGGACTGTTCAGCGGTGCTTTGCCATGGCAGTTCTGGACTGTTCAGCGGTCTTCACCATGGCGGTTCGGGACTGTTCAGCGGTGCTTTGGCATGGCAGTTCTGGACTGTTCAGCGGTCTTCACCATGGCGGTTCGGGACTGTTCAGCGGTGCTTTGCCATGGCGGTGCTTGCCCTGTTCAGCTGTCTTCACCATGGCAGTTCTGGACTGTTCAGCGGTCTTCACCATGGCGGTGCTTGCCCTGTTCAGCGGTCTTCACCATGGCGGTGCTTGCCCTGTTCTGTGGTCTTCACCATGGTGGTGCTTGCCTTGTTCAGCGGTCTTCACCATGGCGGTGCTTGCCCTGTTCAGCGGTGCTTTGCCATGGCAGTTCTGGACTGTTCAGCGGTCTTCACCATGGCGGTGCTTGCCCTGCTCAGCGGTCTTCACCATGGCGGTGCTTGCCCTGTTCAGCAGTGCTTTGCCATGGCGGTTCTGGTCCGGACATTGGTGTGTGGCATGACGTTACCTAGACTGGGCATTGGTATGTGGCATGACGTTCCCTCATAGCCCACCTGGGCTGTGGCAGCCGGGGCCTTCCTGGGTACTGACTCTGGCAGTGGTCTCCTGACCAGTGACGATACTTGGGCCCTCCTGGGCTATGACTCTGACGGTGGTCTCCTGACCAATGACGATACTTGGGCCCTCCTGGGCTATGATTCCGGCGGTGGTCTCCTGACCAGTGACGATACTTGGGCCCTCCTGGGCTATGACTCCGGCGGTGGTCTCTCTTTGCTCTGTCTGACCTGTTCAGCGGTGCTTTGCCATGTTGGTCTTTGGCCTGTTCAGCGGTGCTTGCCTTTGCTCTGTCTGACCTGTTCAGCGGTGCTTTGCCATGGCGGTCTTTGGCCTGTTCAGCTGTGCTTGCCTTTGCTCTGTCTGACCTGTTCAGCGGTGCTTTGCCATGGCGTTTCTGATACGGACATTGGTGTGTGGCATGACGATCTCTACACTGGGGATTGGTGTGTGGCATGACGATCTCTACACTGGGCATTGGTGTGTGGCATGACGTTCCATCATTGCCCAGCGGGGCTGTGGCATCCTGGCCCCTCATGGGCTGTGACTCCGGCGGTGGTTTCTGGACCAGTGACAATACTTGTGCCCTCCTGGGCTGTGACTCCGGCAGTGGTCTCTGGACCAGTGACGATACTTGTGCCCTCGTGGGCTGTGACTCTGGCGGTGGTCTCCTGACCAGTGACGATACTTGTGCCCTCCTGGGCTGTGACTCCGGCGGTGGTCTCCTGACCAGTGGCGATACTTGGGCCCTCCTGGGCTATGACTCCGGCGGTGGTCTCCTGACCAGTGACGATACTTGGGCCCTCCTGGGCTATGACTCCGGCGGTTGTCTCCTGACCAGTGACGATACTTTGGCCCTCCTGGGCAATGACTCCGGCGGTGGCTGTGGTCTCCTGACCAGTGACGATACTTTGGCCCTCCTGGGCAATGACTCCGGCGGTGGCGGTGGTCTCCTGACCAGTGACGACAGTGCTGGCGGTTGGGTCTCGACCGCCGGGAATGATGGCTCCCTTCTCCGCCGTGATACTCACAACATGCTGGCCAGACTTCCTCTGGGCCTACCCCACCTTTGGTGGAGTCACAGCTGACTCTCCAATCCCTTTGGAACCCATGTGAGTTGGTTTCTCACCAGGAGGCTTCACACGGTCCCGTCGTCCACTCTCCAATTTCAGAGCCTTTACAGGGGGTGGGCTGCCAGTGCCTTGGCTCCGGGTCACACTGCCTGCCCTGGTGGCCGGTGCACTCCACATACCTTGAACAGGCACCACTGGTATTGGAGGCTTTTTGGCTGATGCGCTACAATGGGACAGATGAATTGGAGGGGGGGGGGTGCGGGCAAAAATGTCAACTTTACAGAGGGACAGTTTCTGACGGACACTGGGATGGGTAGTTGGAGGGGGTCTGGGAGTGGAGGAAGAGGAGGTGGTTGTAGGAGGTGTCACATTAGGTGATTTGGGTGCAGGTGCAGGTACTGGAGGCTGTCGTGAGGTGGATGGATGTTGGGTGTGTGATTGCCGGTGTTTGTGTACTTTGGGAGGGGGCGTCACAGACACACTGGGAGAGGACACAGGGGACGTGTAAATGGCAGTGGAGGTGGTGAGTGCAGGTGAGCGGCTTGTGGTGCTGGGTGTCCTGGTGCGATTCCTGGTGCCTGTAGATGTGGTGCATGCAGGTGCATGTGTAGACGAGACTGGGAGGGAGGAGGGAGAAGAGGAGGAGGGGGACACAGTGGAGGCAGTGGATGTTGCTGTGTCTGTATGTGTGTGATGCTTATGTTTGCTTGAGCTACTTGTGTGTGCTGACTTGTGTGCATGCTGGTCTGTAGGTGTGCTTGGGATGGGCTGGGGTACAGGGGATTGGGTCTGGGTGGAGGAGGTTGGAGGGGGGAGGCTAGACACAGGGACAATGGCTGCCATCAGTGCTGAGGCCAGAGATTGCAGGGTTCGCTGAAGGACAGCCTGACCAGAATGAATGCCCTCCAGGAATGCATTACCGTGTTGCAACTCTCGTTCTACACCCTGGATGGCATTCACAATGGTAGACTGCCCCACAGATGGTGCCGCCACCATAAGGGAGCTCCAATCGTCGGATGAGTCCGTGTCGCTGGTTGGTGATCCGGTGGCCGGCGTGAAGCTCCCCTCGCCCTCCGTCCCACTGGTGCATTCTGAGTCCGTGGTGTGGCACTCCATGGCCATGTGGGATGCAGCTCCCTCGTGCTCCGGTGCCACTGTACCTCCGCCTGATGATGCTGATGCACAAAAGAACAGTGAGAACAGAACAAGGGGGGGGGAAGACAGAAGAAAGACATGATGAGTGCATTGCATACCGTGACCGTTGGCGGACAAGACAGACACAGCAGTCCCCTGCATTACGCCGTGCTCCTGCCCTCTGCATATGCAATTTCTGGGATATGGACTACATGGCAATGGTGGACATCTGCACACGTGGATGCCACAGGGGCAACTATACCTCGACTTGGCACTCTACTGAGGTGGGGTACAGTGCCACATGGGCTGCATTACAGAGGGGCTTAGACTTTGTGTTTCTGCCTGGCCTAGGTACACCCACAGGCCTCCTCCCCCACCCAGACCCCTCTACTGCGCGCAAAGTCTGCAGAATGAGGTTGCACTCACCCTCTTGTGTCTGCTGTGATGCCCTCAAGCACCCATCCAACTCCGGGTAGGCCACCACCAGGATCCGGAACATCAGGGGGGTCATGGTGCGACGAGCACCCCTCCCACGTTGGGAGGCCATCCCCACCTGAGCCTCCGGCGTCTTCTTGCTGCAGCGGCGAATGTCCTCCCATCTTTTCCGGCAGTGGGTGCCCTGTCTCTGGTGGGCCCTCAGGGTCCGGACCACCTTGGCGATGGCACGCCAAATGTCCCTCTTCTGGTGGGCGCTGACCTACATGACATGCACAAGGGAAGCAGAGAAGTCATTACCAACTGCACCGTCGATATGAGTGGCCCCCCTCCCTACTCTAGCCATGTGGCCCATTCATTGACATGCATTATTGTTCCCTGAACTCTGCCCCCTTCCCTCTTCCAACCAGCCCTCTCCACCCAGGCCTAGCCCATACGACGTGCTCCCTGTGTACTAACCTGTTGGTCTGGTGGACCGTAGAGTAGCGTGTACTGGGGGAGGACCCCGTCTACCAGTTTCTCCAACTCCTGAGCAGTGAAGGCAGGGGCCCTTTCCCCAGACGCAGCAGCCATCGTCGCTTCCAGACCGAGGTCACAGCAGCACTTGCAGTGTAGGTCCTCTCCTGTCGAAGGTCAGGTATCTAGTGATTGAACAGATAGAAAATGGCGGTGACGTCCGCGGCGGTGCGCATCATCACTGCCGGCGCACCTGTTCATTGGCTCCTGGGACCCATAGGGTCCAGTGTTAACCAATGCTGCATTGCGCCGTGGTTTACGACCGCCTACCACCACACTGTGCAACGCCAGCGCTGTTACCCCACAATCCCATTGTCCCATTTTAGAAGTCAGGCAGCCGCCATTTCAGGGGCCCACATGGTTTCATTTACCTCTGCATCACACATAGCTAGGCATACACTCAACACACATACAGGAAGGGTTTTTTGATTGGTGTAGTCTTGTGTGTAACTGTGGGTACATGCCTGGATGAAAAATGACTGATTTGTCGCTGTTGCTCTTCGTAGGCACCGTCAGATGGGACATGTGAGAAGATGGCAGAATCCTCCGGTGTACCGACGAGGTGGACCTGTTGACAATGGAACAACGACATGTCATCATCACCTACAGGTTTGAGCGTGCCACAATCCAAGAACTATGTACCCAGTTAGAGCCAGACCTGATGTCACCAATCCGCCATCCCACTGGAATCCCCCCTGACGTGCAGGTGCTGTCAGTGCTCCATTTCCTTGCAAGTGGGTCATTCCAGACGACAGTGGCCATGGCATCAGGGATGTCACAGCCTATGTTTTCCAACGTTTTGTCCAGAGTGTTGTCTGCCCTACTGAAACACGTAAGGAGATACATCATTTTCCCTGAGGTGGAAGATTTGCCTACAGTGAAAGGTGACTTCTATGCCCTTGGACGTATCCCCAACGTCATCGGTGCCATTGATGGCACCCATGTAGCT
This sequence comes from Pleurodeles waltl, assembly GCF_031143425.1. Lineage (NCBI taxonomy): Eukaryota > Metazoa > Chordata > Amphibia > Caudata > Salamandridae > Pleurodeles > Pleurodeles waltl. Next base: position 344,970,679 of record NC_090442.1, read on the forward strand.
CTGTTCCCCCCCCCACAGGAGTGAACAGGTGTACAGGAACAGGAAGAGTTATCATTCTATGAATGTTCAGATGGTCTGTTTGGCAGACCAGTACATCTCGCAGGTAAATGCTATGTTCCCTGGCTTAGTGCATGACGCCTACATCCTGCGGAATAGCAGCATCCCTGATATGATGGGTCAACTCCAGAGGCACCGTGTGTGGCTATTGGGGGACTCTGGTTACCCCAAGCTGTCATGGCTACTGACCCCAGTGAGGAATCCCAGGGCAGAGGAACGCCACAATGAGGCCCATGGGCGGACTAGGAGGGTGATCGAACGCACCTTCGGGCTCCTGAAGGCCAGGTTCAGGTGCCTCCATATGACAGGTGGTTCCCTATTCTACTCACCAAAGAAGGTGTGCGAGATCATCATCGCCTGCTCCATGCTTCATAATTTGGCTTTGCGACGCCGGATGCCCTTTCTGCAGGAGGATGGTCCAGATGACGGGGTTGTGGCAGCTGTGGAGCCTGTGGAGCCTGTGGACAGTGATGAGGAGGAAGCTGAGGAAGAAGACAATGACAACAGGGAGTCAGTCATACAGCAATATTTCCAGTGACACACAGTTGAGAACATTTTCATTTTTTCCATTACATTAACTTTTACACGTCTACCTCTATCCTGTCTGTCGATATCAACCAGTATTTAGTAACTGAGTTGTACCTTTCTATTACGGTTTCACAGGTGTGGTTACCAACGTGTGTTATCTGCTTGCATCCTTCAAGGACTTGTGATGTGTGACATAGGTATGTTGGCTTTACAATGGGGAACGCATTATGACTCTGTCATTGATAATACATATTTACAATCTCACAGACTGACTCAAGATTGTTTTTTGTTTCAAGGGTGTTTATTGAAGTGCTCAGAATTGGGAGGGGGTTGTAATATGAGGATGGGTGATGGTGGAGGAAGGTCCATGGCAGAGTCCAGTCTATTAGTCTCACAGGTGCTTTGCCCATCTGGGCATAGGAAGTGGAGCTGAGGCAGTTCAAGTATGGACAGGGTATCAAAGTGGGGCAGTGGGGGGACAATCAGGGTGGTCTTATTTTCTGGCGGGGGTCTTGCCATCTTGCTTTGTCCTGTTCCTGGCTCTCAGGGACCGCTTGCGTGGTGGTTGTCCGTCTGCAGGGGTTGGGGTGCTGGTGTGGTGGCCCTGTGGGGGGGCATCCTGTCCACTAGCGCCGGCGGAGATGGTGGGCAGTTCATCGTCCTGGCTGGTGTCAGGGGCCCCTTGGAGTGCCACGGTGTCCCTCATGGTTTTTTGTATGTCCTTTAGCACCCCTACGATGGTGCCCAGGGCGGAGCTGATGGTCCTGAGCTCCTCCCTGAACCCCAAATACTGTTCCTCCTGCAGTCGCTGGGTCTCCTGAAACTTGGCCAGGACCGTAGCCATCGTCTCCTGGGAGTGGTGGTATGCTCCCATGATGGAGGATAGGGCCTCGTGGAGAGTGGGTTCCCTTGGCCTGTCCGCCCCCTGTCGCACAGCAGCCCTCCCAGTTCCCCTGTGTTCCTGTGCCTCCGTCCCCTGGACCGTGTGCCCACTACCACTGCCCCCAGGTCCCTGTTGTTGTTGGGGTGGTGGGTTATCCTGGGTTCCCTGTAGTGGTGGACACACAGATGATTGACCTGTCCTGGGTAGGGAGGTTTGGGCCCGCTGGGTGGGTGCTGTGCTGGTGTTACCAGAGGGTGGAAGGTCTGTGGTGGGCTGTGCCTGTGCAAGGGGAACCGACTGTCCCGAGGCCCACGATGGTCCGGGCTGGTCATCAGGATCCAGTAGGGCAGAGCTGCTGTCGTCACTGTGGGCCTCTTCTGGGGGTGGAGTGGTGTTGTCTGGACCCTCTGGTGTGGTGACGGTCCTTCGGGTTCCTGCAGGGGCATGAGAGCATGATTATAGCATGTGTGTGTGTGATGTTGTGCAATGGGTGGGTGTCTGTGTACCCCAGTGGTAGCATTCCTGTGTGGGGGCTTGTGTGATGATGGTTAGGGGGTGTTCTGGGTATGTGCAGTGGGCATGCTTTAGTGAGGGGTGACCATGCTTAGTTGTGTCATGCAGGGTTTGGTGTTGGGATGTGTGGTTTGTGTTGTTAGTACATTAGTGAGGAGTTGTAGTGATAGGGGAGGGTGTGAGGGTGGGGGTGTGTGATAGCATGCATGTAGGGTGGGGGATATGATAGTTAAGATTTGACTTACCAGTGTCCCATCCTCCACCGACTCCTCCGAGGCCCTCTGGATGCATGATGGTCAAGTCTTGCTCCTCCCATGTTGTTAGTTGTGGGGGAGGGGGTGAGGGTCTGCCACCAGTCTGCTGCACCGCGATGTTGTGCCTGGAGACCGTTGAATGCACCTTCCCCCGTAGGTCGTTCCACCTCTTCCTGATGTCCTCCCTGGAGACGATGGCGACGGTCCTGGACAAGTTGCAGGAGACCCTGCATCTGCAGGAGGAACAATATTTGGGGTTCAGGGAGGAGCTCAGGACCATCGGCTCCGCCCTGGGCACCATCGTAGGGGTGCTGACGGACATTCAAAAGACCTTGAGGGACACCGTGGAACTCCAAGGGGCCCCTGACACTAGCCACAACGATGAACTGCCCACCACCTCCGCCGGCGCTAGTGGACAGGACGCCCCGCCACAGGACCAACACACCAGCACCCCATCCCCTGCAGACGGACCACCACCACGCAAGCGGGCCCTGAGATCCAGGAACAGGACAGAGCAAGATGGCAAGACCCCCGCCAGGAAATAAGACCACTCTGATTGTCCCCCCACTGTGCCACTTTGTTACCCTGTCCAAATCGGAACTGCCCCAGCTCCACTTCCAATGGCCAGATGTGCAATGTACATGTGAGACTAATAGACTGGACTCTGCCATGGACATTCCTCCACCATCACCCATCACCATTTTACAACCCCCCTTCATTTTTGCGCACTTAAATAAACACCCTTGAAACACTAAAAAAAACTGGAGTCAGTCTCTGATTTGTAATTCTGTATTATCAATTACAGTTTCAAATGGGTTACCCATTGGAAGGCTAACATACCTATGTCACACATCACAAGCCCTTCAAGGATGCAAACAGTTGACACGTAGGTTACCACATTTGTGAAACTGAAATGGAAAGGGACAACTCAGTTAACAAATAGTGAGTGAAATGTCGGTACAGGATAGAGGTAGATGTGTGAAAGTTAATGTAATGGTAAAAATGAAAATGTTCTCACCTGTGTGTCACTGGAAATATTGCTGTATGACTGACTCCCTGTTGTCATTTTCTTCTTCCTCAGCTTCCTCCTCATCACTGTCCACAGGCTCCACAGCTGCCACAACACCGTCATCTGGATCATCCTCCTGCAGAAAAGGCACCTGGCATTGCAATGCCAAATTATGGAGCATGGAGCAGGCGATGATGATGTCGCACACCTTCTTCGGTGAGTAGAATAGGGACCCACCTGTCATATGTGGGCACCTGAACCTGGCCTTAAGGAGGCCGAAGGTGCACTCGATAACCCTCCTAGTCCACCCATGGGCCTCATTGTACCGTTCCTCTGCCCTGGTCCTGGGATTCCTCACTGGGGTCAATAGCCAGGAAAGGTTGGGGTAACCAGAGTCCCCCAATAGCCATACACGGTGCCTCTGGAGTTGACCCATCATATCAGGGATGCTGCTATTCCGCAGGATGTAGGCGTCATGCACAGAGCCAGGGAACATAGCATTTACCTGCGAGATGTACTGGTCTGCCAAACATACCATCTGTACATTCATGGAATGATAACTCTTCCTGTTCCTGTACACCTGTTCACTCCTGCGGGGGGGACCATAGCTACATGGTTCCCATCAATGGCACCTATGACGTTGGGGATATGTCCAAGGGCATAGAAGTCACCTTTCACTGTAGGCAAATCCTCCACCTCAGGGAAAATTATGTATCTCCTTACGTGTTTCAGCAGGGCAGCCAACACTCTGGACAACACGTTGGAAAACATAGGCTGTGACATCCCTGATGGCATGGCCACTGTTGTCTGAAAAGACCCACTTGCAAGGAAATGGAGCACTGACAGCATCTGCACTTGAGGGGGGATTCCAGTCGGATGGCGGATTGGTGACATCAGGTCTGGCTCCAACTGGGTACATAGTTCCTGGATTGTGACACGGTCAAACCTGTAGGTGACGATTAAATGTCTCTCTTCCATTGTCAACAGGTCCACCAGCGGTCGGTACACCGGAGGATTCCGCCATCTCATATGTCCCAGCTGATGGTGCCTAAGGACAACAGCGAAGAAAACAGTCACTATTCCTCCAGGTATGTACCCACAGTCACACACAAGACTACACCAGACAATAAACCCTTCCTGTATGTGTGTTCAGTGTAGGCCTCAGTATGTGTGACGCAGTTGAAAATGAATCCATGTGGGCCACTGAAATGGCGGCTGCCTGACCTCTAAACTGGGACAATGTGATTGTGGAGTAACAGCGCTGGCGTTGCACACCGTCGCGGTAGGCGGTCGTAGAGCGCGACGCAATGCTGCATTGGTTAACATCGGACCCTATGGGTCCCAGGAGCCAATGAACAGGTGCGCTGGTGGGGATGATGCACCCCGCCGCGGACGTCTCCGCCATTTTCTATCTGTTCAATCACTAGATACCTGACCTTCGACAGGAGAGGACCTACACTGCTAGTGCTGCTGTGACCACGGTCTGGTAGCGACGATGGCTGCTGCGTCTGGGGAAAGGGCCCCTGCCTTCACTGCACAGGAGTTGGAGAAACTTGTGGATGGGGTCCTCCCCCAGTAGATGCTACTCTACGGTCCTCCAGACCAACAGGTTAGTACACAGGGAGCACGTTGTACGGGGTAGGCCTGGGTGGACAGGGCTGGGTGGAAGAGGGAAGGGGCCAGAAGTCATACTACAGTATAGCATGGGAATAAATGGGCCACATGGTCAGAGTATGGAGGGGGCCACACACATTGATGGTGCAGTTGGTAATGACTGTTCCTCTTCCCTTTTGCATGTCATGTAGGTCAGCGCCCACCAGAAGAGGGACATTTGGCGTGCCATCGCCAAGAAGGTCCGGACCCTGGGGGCCCACCAGAGACGGGGCACCCACTGCCGGAAGAGATGGGAGGACATTCGCTGCTGCAGCAAGAAGACGGTGGGGGCTCAGCTGGGGATGGCCTCCCAACGTGGGAGGGGTGCCCGTCGCACCATGACCCCCCTGATGTTCCGGATCCTGGCGGTGGCCTACCCGGAGTTGGATGGGCGCTAAAGGACATCACAGCAGACACAAGGGGGTGAGTACAACCTCATTCTGCTGACTTTGCATGCAGTGGAGGGGTCTGGGTGGGGGAGGTGGGCTGTGGGTGTCCCTAGGCCAGGGCGAGTTAGGTAGGCAAGGCCCCTCGGTAATGTAGGCCATGTGGCACTCTACCCCACCTCAGAAGAGTGGCAAGTTGAGGTATAGTTGCCCCTGTGGCATCCATGTGCGCAGATTTCCACCATTGCCATGTAGGCCATATCCCGGAATTTGCATGTGCAGAGGGCAGGAGCACGGCGTTATGCATGGGGCTGCTGCGTCTGTCTTGTCCGCCAACGGTAGCGGTATGCCATGCACTAAAACTCTCTTTCTTCTGTCTCTCCCCCCTTTTCCTGCTCTCCCTGTCCTTTTGTACATCAGCATCATCAGGCGGAGGTACAGTGGCACCGGAGCACGAGGTAGCTGCATCCCACATGGAAATGGAGGGGGCCACACACATTGATGGTGCAGTTGGTAATGACTGTTGCTCTTCCCTTGTGCATGTCATGTAGGTCAGCGCCCACCAGAAGAGGGAAATTTGGCGTGCCATCGCCAAGGAGGTCCGGACCCTGGGGGCCCACCAGAGACGGGGCACCCACTGCCGGAAGAGATGGGAGGACATTCGCCGCTGCAGCAAGAAGACGGCGGGGGCTCAGCTGGGGATGGCCTCCCAACGTGGGAGGGGTGCCCGTCGCACCATGACTCCCCTGATGTTCCGGATCCTGGCGGTGGCCTACCCGGAGTTGGATGGGTGCTTAAGGACATCACAGCAGACACAAGGGGGTGAGTACAACCTCATTCTGCTGACTTTGCGTGCAGTGGAGGGGTCTGGGTGGGGGAGGTGGGCTGTGGGTGTCCCTAGGCCAGGGCGAGTTAGGTAGGCAAGGCCCCTCGTAATGTAGGCCATGTGGCACTCTACCCCGCCTCAGAAGAGTGGCAAGTTGAGGTATAGTTGCCCCTGTGGCATCCATGTGCGCAGATTTCCACCATTGCCATGTAGGCCATATCCCAGAATTTGCATGTGCAGAGGGCAGGAGCACGGCGTTATGCATGGGGCTGCTGCGTCCGTCTTGTCCGCCAACGGTAGCGGTATGCCATGCACTAAAACTCTCTTTCTTCTGTCTCCCCCCTCTTTTCCTGCTCTCCCTGTCCTTTTGTACATCAGCATCATCAGGCGGAGGTACAGTGGCACCGGAGCACGAGGGAGCTGCATCCCACATGGAAATGGAGGGCCACACCACAGACTCTGAATGCACCAGTGGGACGGAGGGCGAGGGGAGCTTCACGTCGGCCACCGGATCACCAACCAGCGACACAGACTCGTCCGCCGATGGGAGCTCCCCTGTGGTGGCGGCACCATCTGTGCGCCCCACTTCTACAGGTACAGCCGCCCCCTCCCCTACCAGCCCTGCTCTCCCAGCAGCCCCTCAGCGTTCGCCCCATGCCCGCTCACCCAGGAGGGTGGGCATCACCTTCGCCCCAGGCACCTCAGGCCCTGCCCCTGTCACCCCTGCTTCCCTCAGTGAGGAGGCCATTGTCCTCCTCAGGTCACTCACTGTTGGGCAGTCTACCATTGTGAATGCCATCCAGGGTGTAGAACGAGAGTTGCAACACGGTAATGCATTCCTGGAGGGCATTCATTCTGGTCAGGCTGCCCTTCAGCGAACCCTGCAGTCTCTGGCTTCAGCACTGATGGCAGCCATTGTCCCTGTGTCCAGCCTCCCCCCTCCAACCTCCTCCACCCAGACCAAATCTCCTGTAACCCAGCCCATCCCAAGCACACCTACAGACCAGCATGCACACAAGTCAACACACCCAAGTAGCTCAAGCAAACATAGGCACCACACACACCACAGGCACTCACACAAGCATCACACCCATACAGATACAGCAACATCCACTGTCTCCACTGTGTCCCCCTCCTCCTCTTCTCCCTCCTCCCTCACAGTCTCGTCTACACACACACCTGCATGCACCACATCTACAGGCACTAGGACTCGCACCAGGACACCCAGCACCACACGCCGCTCACCTGCACTCACCACCTCCACTGCCATTTACACGTCCCCTGTGTCCTCTCCCAGTGTGTCAGTGACGCCCCCTGCCAAAGTACCCAAACACCGGCAATCACTCACCCAACATCCATCCATCTCACGACAGCCTCCAGTACCTGCACCTGCACCCAAAACAGCTAAAGTGACACCTCCTACAACCACCTCCTCTTCCTCCACTCCCAGACCCCCTCCAGCTACCCATCCCAGTGTCCATCAGAAATTGTCCCTATGTCAAATTGACCTTTTTGCCACCACCCCCCCCTCCAATTCATCAGTCCCGTTGTAGCGCCTCAGCCAAAGAGCCTCCAGTACCAGTGGTGCGTGTTCCAGGTTTTTGGAGTGCACCGTCCACCAGGGCAGGCAGTAGGACCTGGAGCCAAGGCACTGGCAGCCCACCCCCTGTAAACGCTCCGAAATTGGAGAGTGGACGACGGGACCGTGTCAAGACTCCTGGTGGGTCAACAAGTGAAATGGGATCGAAGGCGATTGGTGAGTCAGCTGTAACTCCAACAAAGGTGGGGAAGGTCCAGAGGAAGTCTGCCCAGCCTGTTGTGAGTGTCACGGCGGAGAAGTGTGCCATCATTTCCGGCGGTCCAGACACAACCGCCAGCACCGTCGTCACTTGTCCAGAGACCACCGCCAGAGTCACAGCCCAGGAGGGCCCAAGTATCGTCACTGTTCCAGAGACCACTGCCAGAGTCAGTGCACAGGAGGGCCCAAGTATCGTCACTGGTAAAGAGACCACCGCCAGAGTCAGTGCCCAGGAGGGCCCAAGTATTGTTACTGGCCAGAGACCACCGCCAGAGTCACAGCCCAGGAGGGCCCAAGTATCGTCACTGGTCCAGAGACCACCGCCAGAGTCACAGCCCAGGAGGGCCCAAGTATCGTCACTGGTCCAGAGACCACCGCCAGAGTCAGTGCCCAGGAGGGCTCAAGTATCGTCACTGGTCCAGAGACCACCGCCAGAGTCAGTGCCCAGGAGGGCCCAAGTATCGTCACTGGTCCAGAGACCACCGCCAGAGTCACAGCCCAGGAGGGCCCAAGTATCGTTACTGGTCCAGAGACCACCACCAGAGTCAGTGCCCAGGATAGCCCAAGTATTGTCACTGGTCCAGAGACCACCGCCAGAGTCACAGCCCAGAAGGGCCCTAGTATCGTTACTGTTCCGTAGACCCCCGCCAGAGTCACAGCCCAGGAGGGGCCAGGATGCCACAGCCCCGCTGGCCAATGATGGAACGTCATGCCACACACCAATGTCCAGTGTGGAAATCGTCATGCCACACACCAATGTCCAGTATGGAGATCGTCATGCCACACACCAATGTCAGTATCAGAACCGGCAGGTCAAAGCACCGCTGAACAGGGCAAAGACCGCCATGTCAAAGCACCGCTGAACAGGGCAAAGCCCGCCATGTCAAAGCACAGCTGAACAGTCCTGAACCACCATTGCAAAGCACCGCTTACAGGGCAAAGACCGCCATGCCAAAGCACCGCTGCACAGGGCAAAGACCGCCATGGCAAAGCACCGCTGAACAGGGCAAAGACCGCCATGTCAAAGCACCGCTGAACAGGGCAAAGACCGCCATGTCAAAGCACCGCTGAACAGGGCAAAGACCACCATGTCAAAGCACCGCTGAACAGGGCAAAGACCGCCATGTCAAAGCACCGCTAAACAGGGCAAAGCCTGCCATGTCAAAGCACCGCTGAACAGGGCAAAGACCGCCATGTCAAAGCACTGCTGAACAGTCCTGAACCACCATGGCAAAGCACCGCTGAAGAGGGCAAAGACCGCCATGCCAAAGCACCGCTGCACAGGGCAAAGACCGCCATGGCAAAGCACCGCTGAACAGGGCAAAGACCGCCATGCCAAAGCACGGCTGAACAGGGCAAAGACCGCCATGTCAAAGCACCGCTGAACAGGGCAAAGACCACCATGTCAAAGCACCGCTGAACAGGGCAAAGACTGCCATGTCAAAGCACCACTGAACAGGGCAAAGACCGCCATGTCAAAGCACCGCTGAACAGGGCAAAGACCGCCATGTCAAAGCACTGCTGAACAGGGCAAAGACTGCCATGTCAAAGCACCGCTGAACAGTCCTGAACCACCATGGCAAAGCACCGCTGAACAGGGCAAAGACCGCCATGTGAAAGCACCGCTGAACAGGGCAAAGACTGCCATGTCAAAGCACCACTGAACAGGGCAAAGACCGCCATGTCAAAGCACCGCTGAACAGGGCAAAGACCGGCATGTCAAAGCACTGCTGAAAAGGACAAAGACTGCCATGTCAAAGCACCGCTGAACAGTCCTGAACCACCATGGCAAAGCACCGCTGAACAGGGCATGCACCATGTAGGAATGAATGTACCGCCACATCAGGCATCCTTATCCCATGTGCAGCTGGGCCAGTGACAGGACAGGAACTTTCACGGGGAGACTCATCCAGTCTGGGAACCAGTCCCCCTCCAGAACCAGTGTAGACCTGCATCTACTTGATAGGCTGTGGCTTTGCACTCCCCAGGATGGCACAGTGGGCAAGCCACCCACTGTAGAGACTTGAGAGACTGTGGCTTTGCACTCCCCAGGATGGCACAGTGGGCAAGCCACCCACTGTAGAGACTTGAGAGACTGTGGCTTTGCACTCCCCAGGATACATCAATGGGCATGGAGCCCCGTCGTGGATCTGGCTTTGCATTCATGTGGCTGAGGTGCCCCCCCTTAATTTCCCCCTGAGGTGCCTGTACTGTTTCTATCTGATGCCCCGGCAGTGTTCTCTCCGATTTTGGTCAGGTATCTTTTGTGGGCCTCGCCCATGCATTTTTGGACTGTTTGTGCATGGCCATTGTTGTGAACATATCTGCACTACTTCTTGTATTGTATATATAATTATGAGTGATTTTGAGATATATATCTGTATGACATGTATATTGGCACATTACAATGTTTGACCGAAATTCGCATTATCTTTGCATTCTTCTGGGGGGATTGTGGGTTGTTAATGTGATATTTTTGACAGCATTGGTGTGTATGTTGTACTATGCGAGGGTGGGGGTGTTTGGTGGGTGTCCCCCTAACTTTTGCCTCCCCCGTGTCGTAGATGCAGTACTCACCGGTATCTTCTGCGCCTACATCGCTGTTGGTCGTGAAGGAGCAGAAAGACAAGGGCAGGTAGTATTTGGAGTTCCGGGTCCATGGAGTCGTCGTTCCTCGTGGGATGTGCAGAAGGTGAGCGTTTTCCCATAGCTAAAGCAATTTCCGCTGTGTTTTTATCCACGGTGAATCCGCCCCGGAAAAGGTGGCGGATTGGCGGGTTGTAATGGTGTGGGCGGTACATTGTCTTCCGCCTGTCTGTTGGCAGTAACCACCGTGCTGCTTGTCTGTACCGCCGTGACGGGTGGTGTGTTAAAGTGGCTGTCTTTGTTGGCGGTTTCCGCCAGGGTCATAATTCCCTTTTTTTGCCCGTCGGCCTGTTTGCGGTATTACCGCACCTTTTACACCGTCCGCCAGGGTTGTAATGACCCCCTATATGTTAATCTTCTTTATTTTCATAAAAAAGTAAAAGAAATACACTTATTTTTGTTATACATTTTTTTTTATAATCAAGTGCTACTTTGAATGACCCAAACCCTTCAGAAAGTACAACATTTTGCCAATAGAGGTTATCTTCATCTTTCAAAATACAATACATTCTTATATTAGTTCTTATATAGAGTCATGGCTACCTGAAAGCCTCCTAGTGCTAAATCAGAAACCAAAGTAGGGGAACTGACCTTGGGCCTCATTACAAGTTTGGCGGTTGGATTACCAGACCCCCATGTTGGCGCTCCTGGAAAGACTGCCATGTTTGTGGCCTTTCACACCGCCCTATTACGAGTTCTCAGCCTGGACTACTAACTGCCAACCAAAAAAGGTAGACAGGTAGAAGCGCGAACGACTGGAAATAGGTGATCCGACCTCTAGTGCCAAAAGCACTGTGATCAACCACCGACCGTTTTAGCAGCACACAGTTGCCATGGCAGACCTCCATGGACGTCAGCCTATAGTGGTCCGAACCACGGCAGTACATGGTCAACAAAGTAATACACAATAGCACATTGGATGAATTTCAAAGCAATACCGCTGACACACATTGCAACACTGGACACACTTTCAAAGGACACTAGAAATCACACCCCTTCACACAACACATTCCTTTGCATTTACACTGCAACACACACAAGCCAGAGCAAATTATTTACCACACAGTACAGATACTAGGAACCACTTTTTTATCATCTCATACAACACCCTGCACACGCATTTGTTCAGTCACACCCTTTTGCTCTTCCCCGCTTTAATAAGTCACTGTCACCTATTTTATTTCCACCATGGAACATTTAAATAATTCCTGTTTCTCAGAAGATGAGTTAAGAGTCATGGTGAATTAAATCACAATAGTAGAGCCACAAGTCCAGCACACAGCTGTCAGTAGGAAAATTAAAATGTGGGACATGATCATCAACAGAATCAATGCTGTAGGCACCTTCCTGCGCACAAAGGAGGACATTAGGAAGAGGTGACACAACCTTGGGGGCAAGGTCCATTCCCTGGTCTCCAGGCACCAGCTGCAGGCCAGGAAGACTTCTGGTGACCCTCCTAGTGCCATATTAGGTCTCTTTTCCCTGGGAGAAGAATGTCTTGTCCATCCTGCATCCTAATGGCTTGACAGAAATACCTTGGGGGGTGGAGTCTGGTAAGTCACAACACTTAAAATGTCACCAAATTGCTATGTCATGCATGCTCGTAGCTCACCTTTTGCCTCATTTACTGTTACTCAGCTCCCCAGCCCAGTGTTCACCTGTCCAAAGACCTCTACTGTGCAACTCACATTTGAAGTGTACTTACTTGGGGGGATGACATTTGTATAGTGTGTAGTACAGGGACTGACATGAATACAATTCCCAGCCGGCCCTGCTCTATAACTCCAAACACCAGACCAGTCATTTGTCCAAATACCCCAGTTGTGTACATATCAAATTAAGGATACACACCTGGGGAGATAACATTTGTATAGCATGTGTAAGTACAGGCACTGACATTACCACAACTCCCAGCAGGCACAAGTCCTGTAACTACAAGCACTAGCACAATGATCACAGGCTACAATACATCTGTTGGTGAACTCCCGATTCAAGTGTACTCACCTGGGAGGACACCATATGTAGTACAGGGTGTTACATGACTGCATCTCCCAGGAGGCTATCTTACTGTCACTCGAACTACCAGTCCAATGTCATCTTCTCCAAGACACCTGCTTGGCAACTCACACATGAAGTGTACTCACCAGGGGGATAATATTTGTATAGTGTATGTACTAGAGAGGGTGACATGATTGCTAATGCCAGGAGGACCTGTTTCTGTACCTCCAAACACCAGTACTGTGTTGTCTTGCCCCAAGACTTCTGTGTCTCAACTCTTTATTAAAGCGTACTTACCTGGGAGGATGATATTTGTATAGTGTGTGTAGTACAGGGACTGACATGACTGCAACTCCCAGGAGGCCCTGTTTCTGTAACTCCAAACACCAGCACAGTGTTCTCTTATCCAAAGACCCCTGTGTCTCAACTCTCTATTGAAGTGCACTCACCTGAGAGGATTATATTTGTATAGTGTGTGTAGTACAGGGAATGACATGACTGCAACTCTTAGGAGGCGCTGTTTCTGTAACTCCAAACACCAGCACAGTGTTCTCTTGTACAACGACCCCTGTGTCTGAGCTCTCTATTGAAGTGTACTCAACTGGGAGAATGATATTTGTATAGTTTGTGTAGAACAGGGACTTCCATGACTGACAAATCCCTCACTTCTGTGGTCTGGGGGGCTGTACAGGCCCATCATGATCTAATGACCATGCATCTGATGTTATGACACAACTATATGTCAGTATTGTGGCACAGGCACTGTGGCCTGCAATGATGATACACATCTACAGCCCCATACAGGTCATACAAGAATAGTTTTTAGCCAATGAGGAGGGTAAATAACTTTCTCACTATTGATGACTACAGATTTCATGCCTACATGATGACACACATGATGCAATCAGCCCAATACAGCACGCAAAACAAGTTCAATGTTCACTTCTGACCTTCCTCCCAAACTCAGTGCAAGCTGGCTTGGCACAATTCTCATACACCCCAAATCTGTGATCTACATTACCTGGAACAATCCATGTCCACTTTGTATGTTGGAACAGCATCATATACCTGTCAATGTCACAACTCTGAAATGCCCACATGAGGATGTCATAGTGAAGGTACCTGTACAAAGACAAAACAAGGAGTAAAGGCTTGAAAATATAGCTATTACACAAATCACATAGCAAGATGCAGGAAATGTAATTAGATTGCAATGAAACTGACACAAACAAAGCAACATCATCAAGGTGGGGACATGTCAAAGGCTAGCTCTTCAAGCAGTCTTTGGCTGAATATTGCAGAATAGTAACTCCCTAGTTGTTGCTAAAACACTGAACTCCACACATTCTCACAACTACAGTCCATTGTACAGTCACAGTCATTGCATCACATTACATAATTAAACTCATGAAAAGTAGCTGTTGATGACATCTTCCTGTAAGTCAGCTCATTCATTTTCACCACCATCATCCTCACTTGGCATCTCAGGAGCCTCACCCGGTGGCACTGCAGGCTCTGCCTCCTCTGGTAAGTATGTGATATTCACAGGACGATGTTGTGGATATTGGCAGGGCAATGTTGTGGATCATGTAGCATGCCACATTGATCCGACACACTTTTCCGGGTGAGTAGAGGAGGGATCCACCAGTACAGCCAAGACACCTAAATCTGGCCTTCAGGACCCCAAAAGACCACCCCACTACCTGCCTTGTTCTTTCATGGGCCTCATTGAAACTGACTTTCCCTGTCATAGTTGGATTCCTTAGGGGTGACAACAACCAAGGACAGTTTGGCTATGCGGAGTCTCCTGTTAAGTAATGGGACATATGTGCAACAATGAGTCACTCACTTCATGATTGTAGCACCAGACATTGCACACACACAAACAAGACAGATGTGACTTACCAATCAACCAGGCCTTCTCTGGGTACAGTTGTGACTTCAACTGGAATATGGTACTGTTCTGCATTATGAAGTCATCATGGGCTGAACCCGAATAAAGGGCACACGTATATGAAATATAGAGATCCACCAAATAGACAACTTGCACATTGATGGAATGGAAGTTCTGTCTGTTGCGGTATACTTGTTTACTGGCCTGTGGTGGGACTAAGCAAACATGTGTGCCATCACAGGCCCCCACCAAGTAGGATGCATGCAAAACCATAAAAATCAGCCATCAAATGGGCTAAATCCTCACATCGGGGAATCTCGATATTGCTGTGCCATTGTTTGAACATTGCTGAAAGGATATCCTTCAGCACCAGACTGAACATAATTTAGGGCATTCCAGCAAATAGGGCCACTGTATGTTGGAGGGACCCTGTAGATAGGAAGTGCAGTACTGACATGACCAGTGCAATGGGTGGTATTCTGGTTGGATAACTAATAGCTGACATCATATCCAGCTCCAACTGATGACATAAGTCCACTATTGTTTGCCTAGACAGACTGTAGAGCAGAGTGATGTGGCATTCTTCCATGGTCTGAAGTTTTAGCAGTGGATGGTAGACAGGAAGTTGTCCCATCCTCCCTGTCCCTGGGTACCTATGTTGACAAGACATGATTTTTATCATTAGTCAGTCTGTCTACAGCAACATACATGATACATGACAATAATATTATGAGACAAGGTATTTCTGAATAAGTAGACAAGGCAACCAGTACACATCACAGCTGCAAATAACACAAGGGTCATATATGCTCACCATGGTTTTTGACACTTGGTCACAACATGTATTTGGACCAAACTCAAAGATGTGCAACATAATTGCCCCTCAATATGTGACTGGATATCCTGACCATCAAAATGGCCATCGGCAGTGGTGGACTGTGCACCACTTGTAAATGCCATCTGTGCCCTGCAACATGTTACAATGTTGTTTGAGTAGTAGGACCTACATGACAAGACAGGATAAGCATGTTTGTCAGGTCAAAAATAAATTTTCACATGTGTGATGCAGTTTATATAGCCCAATTCAGAATTTCAGGACACCAAATGGTGGCTGTCTGACCTACTCCAGTGACATTAGAAACTGCCTGTGTCCTCCGGCAGGAGTCATCATGGCAGTTGCTACAACGGCAGACACAGACATCAGCTAACATTGTTGCCAGCAATGGTTGCAGGCCAATGGCTGTGTCAGCCAGCAGTGACAACCGTGTACATGGTGGGCGTGACCACCATGTTCTTCAGATTCACTCACTTGATTCTTGACACTGCTGCCAGCAATACCTCCCTGATCTGAGCTACTGTGTGCCACCTCTGGAGCAATCATGCCACATCCAGCAGTGTGTACGGCCCCTGCCTTCTCACCAGAAGAGCTGGAGAAGCTAGTTAATGAGGTCCTACCCCTGCCCAAGCAGCTCCATGGCTCACCAGAGGAGCAGGTAAGTACCTCATGTGCACAATTTTATATTTACTTCACCATCCTTTCCCTCCTCATAGGCTAGAATGTTCCCATGTATTTGCCAGTTGGACTACTCATGTGCCTGTTGTTTCAGTCTGTGTGGCTTCAATGGGGTGGACAATGTAAAGGTATTGGTAGACAGTGCCATATGTTAAGTTCTGTCACATTGTGCTGTGTGAGGATTTCGGGTTCCTATATCCTCCTTTTGTTGGATGCACATAACTAGGTAAGGAGATATGACTGCCATGCACTGACATCTCTTTCATTATGATTGTTGTAAATGTCAGACAACATGTTTGTGGATGACAGCATGAGCTATGTATGCATGTTGTATGAGTCAGTTGAGAGTCATGTGAGCAACGTGGATAGTGTGACAGATCTTTCAACCCACAGCTGTCCTGGCTAAACTGTTGTGTGAAATGCATATCATGAGTCACTCTGCCCTTCATGTTGCCACACACACCACAAGACAAATTGATTTTGGCTACATGATGCACTGTCATGCATGGAAGTGGTGGGAATGGAGTGTTGTGTAGGTTCTGTCAGCTCAGCCTGCAGAGACCAGGGCCTGCCAAATGTATCTCCCAGCATGGGACATAGTCTGGGCTGTGGGAGAGTCATTGTGTGTTAGAAATGGGGTCTTTGGTTTGCAGTTAGGTTACCCCCTGTCCAAGCAAGGACCGTCACTCCAGTCAGGATAAAAGAGAATCACCCTCAGCTAACCCCTGCTTACCCCCTTGGTAGCTTGGCACAAGCAGTAGGCTTAACTTCAGAGTTCTAGGTGTAAAGTATTTGTACCAACACACACAGTAACTTAATGAAAACACTAGAAAATGACACAACACAGGTTTAGAAAAATAGAGAATAATTATCTAAACAAAACAAGACCAAAACGACAAAAATCCACAATACACAAGTTAAGTTATCAATTAAAAAGCAAAAAGAGTCTTCATGTAGTTTTAAACACACACTAATACTGTTAGCGTGAAAATGTACCTTGGGTGCGTCAAAAATAACCCCGCACGGGTGAGTGTGTGTCAAAAAAGGCTTGCGATGCGTCGATTTCACTCATGAGCAAGACCTTGCATCATTTCTCCTTTCGTCGGGTCGGTGCGCGTTGTTTCTTCTCTCCGCAGGAAAACGATGCGTCAATCCGGTCAGCCCTTGCGTTGTTTTTACACACCCAGTGGTACTTGCGTCGCAAATCGAGCCGCACGATGATCTGAAAACCACACAGCGCTGGTTGCGATCTCACCAGCCTCCATCAGCGATGCTGCACGTCATTTCTCTCAGCTCTGTGCGTCGATTCTTCGGTGGCATTACAGGCGAGCATGGATTTTCAACCACAAAGCCGGCGGTGCATCGATTTCCCAGCCGCAGATTGGAGTCGCTTCAATCTTATCCCCGCACAGCATTTTGTGTATGGATTTCTTCCTCCTAGGCTGCCAGCTTCTCCTTTCAGGGTCCCAGGAACTGGATGGGCACCACAGGGCAGAGTAGGAGTCTCTCCAGAGACTCCAGGATTTGGCAGAGAGAAGTCTTTGCTGTCCCTGAGACTTCAAACAACAGGAGGCAAGCTCTAAATCAAGACCTTGGAGATCTTCACAAGATGGAAGGCACACAAAGTCCAGTCTTTGCCCTCTTACTCTGGCAGAAGCAGCAACAGCAGGATAGCTCTACAAAGCACAGTCACAGGCAGGGCAGCTCTTCTTCCTCAGCTCTTCAGCTCTTCTCCAGGAGGAGCTTCCTCTTGGTTTCCAGAAGTGTTCTTAAGTCTGTGGTTTTGGGTGCCCTTCTTATACCCAATTTCTCCTTTGAAGCAGGCCTACTTCAAAGCAAAGTCTCTTTTGAATGTGAAATCCTGCCTTGCCCAGGCCCCAGACACTCATCAGGGTGCAGACTGCATTGTGTGAGGACAGGCACAGTCCTTTCAGGTGTGAGTGACCACTCCTCACCTCCCTCCTAGCACAGATGGCTCATCAGGAAATGCAGAATACACCGCAGCTCCCGTTGTGTCACTGTCTAGTGTGAGGTGCAACCAGCCCAACTGTCAAACTGACCCAGACAGGTAATCCGCAAACAGGCAGAGTTACAGAAATGGTATAAGCAAGAAAATGCTCACTATCTAAAAGATCTTGAATATGATTTTTTGAATAGGAGGAACCCTCGTATCCCTATGATTTATACACTCCCTAAAATACACAAAAATCCTTTGGAACCTCCAGGCCACCCGATTATATCGGGATGTGGCTCAATTTTAGAACCAGTTTGTAAGTATGTTGATTTCGTTTTTCAACCTTTAGTGCCGGTGACAGAGGCTTATATAAGGGATACAATGGAGACTAGTAAATTGATTGACAATCTGAATTTTGACTGTGAGAACCAAATCTTGCTAGCAATGGATATTGTCTCATTATACACTAATATTCCCCGGGGACAGGCATTACGGGTGATTAGAGAAGCATTGGCTATGAGAGTACAACCATTGCAAGTACCCACAAGTTTTATAGTTGGTTTTTTAGGAATAGCAATTACATTTTGTTTTCTATTTTCAGGGTAACTTCTATGTTCAAACTAAAGGAGTTGCCATGGGTGCTACCATTGCGCCAAATGTTGCGATTTTATATATGGATAATTTTGATAAAGGTTATATCTTTGATGAAGCATTACCATATTTTGCCCATGTAACTTTATGAAAACAATATATTGATGATGTGATAATGATTTGGACAGGCACACAGAAAGATCTGTTGGAATTCCATAAATGGTTAAATGATATATCGAAGGATATTCAATTTACTATACAATATAGTTCCTCCAAGATTGACTTTCTGGATTTAATTATTAAAGTACAAGAGAATCGATCATACACTACTCTCTATAGGAAGGAAAGTGAGAAAAATTATTTGCTACAATATTCAAGTCATCATCCTCGCAATTTGAGAGACAATTTACCCTATGGACAGTTCCTTCATCTCTGAAAGAACTTTTCTTGTAAACAAGAATATTTTGCAGAATCTGAAGATTTGGTGAACCGGTTAGTAACACGGGGGTACCTGAAAAGCACAGTCAGAATGGCACGTAAAAGAGCTTGGTTTTGTCATCGGGAAAATCTCCTAAAACCTTGGGTACGTACGGATAGTGGCAATAACAGACTGATTTGTGTAACAATGTACTGTACTAGAAAAACAGAAATTAGAAAGATTATTAACCAACTGGGAATATGATTTCAGATGATCTTGAAATACATGATCCCCCAATGCATGTGTTTAAGATGGTAAGAACATCAAAGATTGGGTGGTGAGTCCTTTGTTAGTGGAGCCCACAAAACCCTTGTTGTCATCAATGTTGAATTTACCATAAATTGTGGGGCGTTTTAAATGTGGATCATGTAAAGCATGCACATAATGTTTGGAGATGAAAATATGTAAGTACAAACATGTTTCTGTGACATTTAAAGAACATACAAACTGTAATAGTGTGAATGTAATCTATGTGATCAAATGTCCATGTGATTTGATATATGTTGGGCCGACCAAACAGAAAGTGAAGATACAGATTTTACAGCATTGTAGACTTTTCAGATGCAAAATAAAAGGTGCACCTTTGGTGGATCATTTTACTGCATTGAACCATCCAGTGGACTCTTTAAGATGGCTGGTGATTGGTAAGATCGCTTCTAATCAACGAGGAGGTAATGTGACAAATGTTTTGAATTTGAGAGAATGTAAGTGGATTCATCTTTTGGATTCAGTCTGTCAGGGCCTCAATGAATATGAGGAAATAGCTAGGTAGGCAGCTAGTTTGGTCAATGGATAATTGAGAATAGGGCCTTTTGAGACTCATAAGATTTTGGTAGGAGAATGGCAAGTTGCCCCTTTTGTAATTGAGATAGAGGGGAACCTATCAGGTGAATAGCATGAAATAGCCAATAAGTTTAAACACATATACTGTATAGTGTTATTTTTTTGACTGGAGATAGATTATGTATGGATGTATGAATGAAATATTTAATTTTCTTGAAGAAGAAAACTAAGATTGAAGAAATGATACATGGGACGTTCTTGGTGTGATTACCATCCAAGGAGCAAAAAGGAAATCTTATATATGTCGGGTAAGAGTGTGTGGGGAGTATTTCTTTAGGGTAATTTCTATAAGGGGTTTGAAGAGGTGACTAATTGAGTTGGTTTCCGATTGGATTTTTAGATTTCGGTCGGTTTGAAATAACTTTGGAGAAGATTGGTGCCTTATGAGATGATTTGAAACAAGGGTAAATATGCACGGTGATTGGTTGTAGCATAGTGGTGTAATTTTTAGATGGGTTGATTGATTCTTTTTGATTATTTTAGGGGTTCCCTATCGATTAGTCCTCAAGAAGACCCATTGTGGAGCTTGGAGTTGGCCCAGGAGCGAGAGGGTGTCAAAACGTTGACGATGATGCTTCAGCCTGGGTCTGGTTATTGCTTGTAGTGCTAATGGAGGACTAAAATGGAAATTTAATGCTGTTTGAATTCAAGATTGGTTCAATGTAGAAAAACCAGCAGGCTCTTTTTTAGTCATTTGTAAATAGATTGTTGGGAGATTTACCTTCTCTTTCTTCTATTCTGATCATGAGCACTTGATCTTTGTACTTTTCTCTGTCCTTCAGTTTTATGGTGGTTCGATAGGGGGTGCTTTGGATTGAATTTTATGTAAATGTAGATTTTATTGTTTGTATATAAAATAACAAAGTAAGGGTTCCAATGATCATGTACCCATGTTACATGTTAGTGTTAAGGGATGGTTCTGTTGTTGATTTTGTCTATGGGGGCACTGTAGTTTTGTAACGAGTTTCTACCCAGCCCCCTGGGATTATTTGGGTTACCCTCTGTGGTTTATACTATACACTTTCTAAAAGTGGCATTTTCAAACACACAATCTTAAAATCAACTTTACTAAATGAGCTCAGAGAACCCAAACTCCACATGTCCATCCACTCCCAAAGGGAATCTACATATTAATCATATTTAAAGGTAGCCCCCATGTTAACCTTTGTGAGGGACAGGCCTTGCAAAAGTGAAAAATGAATTAAGCAATATTTCACTGTCAGGACATATAAAACACAATGTCATATGTCCTACCTTAACCATACACTGCACTCTGCCCTTGGAGCTACCTAGGACCTACCATAGGGGTGTCTTACATGTAAGAAAAGGGGAGATTTAGGCCTGGCAAGTGGGTTAAAACTGCACACACAGACACTGCAGTGGCAGGTCTGAGACATGATTAGAGAGCTACTTATGTGGGTGGCACAACCAGGGTTGCAGGCCAGTAGTAGCATTTGACTTGCAGGCCCTGGGCACCTCTAGTGCACTTTACCAGGGATTTACTAGTAAGTCAAATATGCCAATCGTGGATAAGCCAATTACATACACATTTTATAAAGGAACACTTGCACTTTAGGATTGGTTAGCAGTGGTGAAGTTCCCAGAGTAACAAAAACAGCAAAAACAGAGTCCAGTGCACATCAACAACCTGGGAAACAGAGGCAAAAATTTAATGGAGACCATGCCAAGGATGAAAACTCTAACACTGTGGATATACAAACATGGCACTGTGCCCACTCCCTGTACACCAGCGGATCCTGTCAAGAGGCCATTAAGAGACTCTGGTGGCAAAACCTACCCTGAATGTCTCATTCCATTGACTAGATCAGGGGTAAATTATTAATCTAGACCATATGTGCATTTAGCATCATGGTCAATGTGTTTGTTAGGCTGATGGCACATGCCTCACTTGCACAGCTCTGTTGTCACCTTCAAATCTGGCATATTTGTCCAGTAGAAGAATATTGCACAACTGACAGTTCCACAGAGCAGTTTGTTGATTCCGGGGAGGATATGGAATGAAACTCAGTAGCTTGGTCACATAGCAGAAACTGAACAATGCATGCCTTTGCTTGTTGAATGCCATCTCTGTAGGGTACACACATATGTCTAAAGGAGTGTTCACTGGTACAGCTATATAGCACGGAATCCCACGCTCTGACGTGGCATGAGTCTGCATTTGTTAGGCCACTTGCCCACACATTGATTGATACTCATGTGTGATGTTGGATTTTGTACCTGGCTGTAACCTGTGGGGAGTGCATGCAGTGAGTCATTCTCACAGAGTACGAATGTGTTGGTCCATACATACCTAAGGAGTTTATCTTTCAGAATCCACATGGGTGTGTAGTGTTTCATAGTGGCTCACATCACAGTATAGTTTGCAAGAGCATGGGCTACCTGATGTCAGTAAGCTTGCTTAGTCATTGTAGGCCCTGAGCAGGGTAGTGGGCTAGTCTGCAGATAGAAATATATATGTCTGTAGTCATGTCCCTGTACTCACTGGCTTGTGTGTTTCACACTTGGGGAGCATTGACCAATGGAAAAGTTCTAGCTTGATATTACTGATATGTATGTGACTCAACCATTTGTGGTGAAACTTATGATTGTAATCCCTTGATTTTTCTTTTACATCCATGAAGGTCAACGCCCATCAAAAGAAAGAAGGAACTATGGAGAGCCATCACCAAGAAGACCCTGGGGGTCCACAGCCAGCTGAGAGCCCACTGCAGAAAATGAAGGGAGGACCTGAGACACTGGGCCATTAAAATCACAGAGGTTCAGCTGGGGCTGTTCTCCCAACGTGGGTGGGGGGCTCATCGGACCATGACTCCCCTAATGGCCCGATTCAGGCAGTGGCCAACCCAGACCTTGATGGGCAACAATGGGGTGAGTACAGGAAAAATTCCTGCCTGTCACATTGCCAAGTGAACGGTTTAGGTTCAGACAGCTCCCCTTGATGATTAAAGATGAGCCATGTTTAACACAGTAGATGAGTGATTGTGTAGACATGTCAAGTGCTGCATACTGATGTTCATTGCCTATTGGCCCAGGGACCTAGGAAACAACTTTTTACAATCCACAAACCACTTTCTTTCCAGGGACGGCATATGACTGTGTGCAGGGATCATTCAAGTACTATTTGTTGTTGTAGTGTGTCTAAATTCTATGCAACAGACCACTACTCCTCAATGTTATAGGCCAAAGGTAAGGAAGGGATGGATCACTGCTTTCCGCCATGTGTCTGGTTAATTAGTATATTGGCAGCTGCCTCCCAGAGGCTAGTTTTTTCAGTATCTGATGTGTGCTGGTGCCTCACTGCAGTCTATAGTGTGAAGATAGCCAACAGACATTTCACAGAGTACACATTAGGGTGCAGCAACATATCTCTACTTTCCCTTGGTAAGGAGGGAATATCCATTGACATCATTTATGTGACATCACTGTTGCCAACATTCATTCATGCGTGGTCTACCTGTGTTCATGGGATGATGTCTGTATTCCCTCACATATAGGTGCATGGCAACCCATGTGTGGATCAAGCAATTTACAATCAGGGTACATTTCATGTTGTGCCAAATACAGGAGTGTGTCACCACTGTTTACAGTCTCACATATTCCCTCATGCATCATACCATGTCATTTGGCATGTATAAATGCGGTAGCAATGGGTGACATGATAGGTAGGCCTAGTGGTTTGAGCCACAATGTGCATTTCTATGCCATTGATGTGGTGGCATGCAGCAAACTGCATTGTACATGTGTAATGGGTAAGGTTTGTAACCTGGCTGTTAGCATGCACCATAGAGTGACTTGCAGTTATTTTGAAATCACATGTGTTTGGATAAAAACATTCATCCAAGGACTGACATCTGGGTCTACATGACCATAATGGTGACAATGATGTAGCTTCCAATTGGGCAACATGTTGAGGGCCTTCAACAAGTACTTGCAAATTTCAGGGCCTCTCTAACATCCAAGGGACTAATGGCATCTACTGATGCACTCAGAGTATGTCATTGTAAAGGGTGCCAGACATTAGTGGTGATTACCCTGGGGCTTGCTGATTCATTGTGTTTTGGATTTTGAGGACATCTCTCCCTGACATATTGCACATGATTTCTGCAGTTTCCATTTCCATGCCACATGTGTAGCCTATTTGAGCAATATTAGTACTACCTCCATGACTCTATTGGCCCAAATATACTTAGTGAATTGTGCATTGTGGAAATGCTTCCAGTGTGACATGAGTATGTCCATGCCACCTTCTCCGGGTTATTGCACTTTTGTAAGCAGGATTTTGGAACACCATTTCTTATTGTTGGGTCACTATGTATGTGACAAATAGATGTCTGCATGACCTTATGTGGGTCTGTGGTAATGAAGTTGGCATTTGCCTACTATTATATGACAACAGGTAACTGAGGTCTGCTCCATGGGGCAAAGCTTTGACGGTGATGCTCCTGCTAGTTCAATGGTTACCGTGATTACACACCTTCAGTGATGCAATTGTAGTTGTCTGAAATCATGATTTTCCTGTGGGCAACTGTTGACTATTCAGATGGCATACATGCGTATGGTATGGCTCATGTATGGACCATTTAGGTGGAGTTTGTTGCTGGAGACTACTTAACATCATAACAGAGGTGTTGTACAAGTGTGATGATGGACATGTGATGACCCTATTTCTCTTTACAATTGCAGCATTAGCACGAGCAAGTGAAGGAGAAAGGGCACAGCTGAGTGGGGATGCATCTGGCCATGGGACCTCAGGTCAAGACACCACAGTCACAGAGGGGCCCAGTGGCCCAGAGGGCAAGCGAAGTGCCACAGGGGAGACCAGAACATCATCACCATCATCTGAATCTTCCTCCAGTGGACACTTCCTACCACTGGTAGATCCATAGTGGCATACCCCTGTGCATCTTTGTTCACCATCCCCCATTGTATCACCACCCTCCCTGTTGCTCCCCACCAAGTTGGCCATGCCCACTCACCCAAGAGGGTGGATGTCTCTTTTGCCACAGGCACCTCAGCCCCAGCCCCTGTTACTCATGCTTTCCTCAGTGAGGAGGCTATTGACATACTCAGAAGTATCTCTGTGGGTCAGACAGCCATTGTGAATGCCATCCAGGGATTGGTAACCCAACTCCAGCAGACTGATGCATTCGTGGAAGGCATTTGTGGTGCAATGTCTGGCCTTCAGAGATCTTTTCAGGCTGTGACTTCCACATTGATGGTAGCCAGTCACCCCCCACCTTCTGTCCCCCTCCACCTCCCTCTCCCCAATCCAAATCCCTCATCCCCCACCTACCTCAGGCACACAGACTGATCCCCACACATCCACCTCAACACACAATAGCAACACACATAGACACAAGCACTATAAAACACACCAGCATGCAAGTAAACCAAATATATCCACAGACACTTCAGTCACCACTTCCCCGGACACCCCCACCACCTCCACTGTAACACACATGACATCAAGCATAGCCACAGGAACCACCACAACAGTCAGAGGCACACCCACTGCACCCAGCATACCTACAGATACTACCCCAACAGATATACAGACATCCACTACAACCTCCATACTTGCAGACACCACCCAAACAGACATCCATCACATCCAGCATACCCACAGGCACCACCTCAACACACACTCACATCCACCATTCCATCCCCTAGCACCTCCACCTACCAGCCTCAAAGACACACAAATGCACACACTCACCCATGCAACAGACACCAGCCAAACACAAGCATAACTCCCACATGCACACACCCACACCATCCACATTGCTAGAGCAAACACTTGCTCCACCTCCAAATCCCCACTCCCTTCTGCTGACCATTCCATTGTACTTAAGAATGTTTTTTTGTTTGCCTTGACCTTTCTCCTGTTCCCTCCACCCTTCCAAAACCAAGAGGCACTGACATGCCTCCAAGTCTTCCCCGTCACATCTGTCCATCTGCAAGCACCCATGTCCCTACCCCCCAAAAGAAGCCTACCTCTCTCTAGAAGCAGGCTATCTCTCCTAAACCCAATACCAAACCAACCCCTCCCAAATCCGACCCCCAAAGATGATCCCTGAGGTGCCTGCCTGCCCACTTGATGTCCCTTCCTTTGGAGGTCGCTGGCAATTGGAGTCAAGTGATGGCACCATGATGTGCCTGTGCAGAAGCATATGGACTGGCCAATGGTTTGGGACTTTACAAAAGTTACGTTTAATGAACCCAAACAGTTGTAGTTTTTGGTATGTATATATGTCCTACAATTCCTTTTCTACCTTTATGTTGTTCCTGAGTGACTTGTGTTGTCTGCTTACAGTTGTGTTTGTATGTCAGCCTGCATGCTGATCCATTTGCTGTTGCTTGCAGTATCTGACTTTGTGAGCAGTGCTGCTGTCCCCCAAGATAAGGGTATATGTTGAATGTATGGATATGTGGGTATAATTGCAATGGTGGTATCATGGCATTGTGTACTGTTTGATATGGTAAGTATTTTATCTTGTGGTGTCCAATGTGAGCATGTATGCAGTCCTCCTGATATGGATTATGGATTCATCCAATGTGTGGCAGCTTGAGTTTTGTTTCAGCAGACATGGAGTGTGTTTTATTGTGCTATCTTTATTTGCAATTGACTGTGCATGTGTCCATTTAGCTATGTGTACCGTGTAGCTACTACATGTAGAGGTATGTCTCATGCAGATGGAGTTGTATGTACTTTGTTGTCTTGCACTTCCACATTGTGCAGATAGGCATATAATTTGGATCAAGTATTGTTTGTTCCTGAGATATATGTAGAGTCTGTTTCAGTGCAAATGTTGTTAAAGGGGCATGTGAAAAGTGATATGTGTCTCAGTGCAGCCTCCTTCCCTGAGTGTTCCAGATTACCCCATCCCTATTGTACAGGTATTGTTTGCATAGTGATCATTGTATATTTGTCACTCTGTCTATTATGCAACCCATTGTCCTTCCATTATGCTGCAATGTGTGTGATGTATGTGTCCATTGCAGGACTGTTTACTGAGAGTGGTGTTTGTGTTCCATGCCACATCCATACATATGTGTGTTGAATGTGACAACAGTCCATGGCATGTAGTTAACGTGATTGTGTGAGTTGTATTTGTATGTGTGATGTTGGTGTGTTTTTGGTGTTGTGTGAGACAATGTTGTGTACATTTCACTTCCCCCGTGCCTGAGGTAAGCAGACATGTAATTTTGTGCAGTGTTGTGGTGCAGTGTTAGTAACCTGCTCAAAGGTGGCATTTTGTGACTGTGATTGGGTCCTTATTTGTGAATGATTTTGAAGCAGGACACAATGACAATTGTACTTGGTGCTTGTAGCGTGACCCCCATATGAAGTGGCTGACGATGCAACAAACAGTTTTTGAGCTTAATGACATAGGTAGGTCTGTGTACGTTCAGTCAGTTGCACCCACGTCAGCATGGATTGTGTGCTCCAATTATGATCAAGGACAGCGGAAGGAAGTGTGTGATGAGCTACATGGTGGCACTCGACATGTGAGGCTGCCTTCAGGTGAGTGTCTCCCTTCATACTCCTCGTCTCTGCCTGCTGATATGTGGTGGTTGGACCGCCACGGTCACATTGGCGACGTGCAACCTCATAATGTGTCAGGCGGAAGCATTGTCTCCGCTGGCCTATTTGCACTGCCTCATGACCACAGGGCCTGTGCTTCATGGCGGTGCAGGTGGAATTGCAGCGTTCTTTGCTCCATAGGGCTGCATGACTCACAATATGGGTTCCTGTTAGAAATGGGGTCTTTGGTTGGCAGTCAGGTTTCCCCCTGTCCAAGGAAGGACCCTCACTCTAGTCAGGGTAAAAGAGAATCACCCTCAGCTTACCCTTGCTTACACCCTTGGTAGGTTGGCATGAGCAGTAGGTTTAACATCAGAGTGCTAAGTGTAAAGTATTTGTACCAACACACACAGTAACTCAATGAAAATACTAGAAAATAACACAACAGAGGTTTGGAAAAATAGAAAATATTTATCTAAACAAAACAAGACCAAAACGACTAAAATATTACAAGTCAAGTTATCAATTAAAAACCAAAGAGTCTTCATTTAATTTTCAACACAACGCTAACCCTGTTAGTGTGAAAATGTGCCTGGGTGCGTCAAAAATAACCCTGCATGGGCGAGTGTGCATCAAAAAGGGCTTGCGATGCATCGATGTCACTCACGAGTGAGACCTGCATTGTTTCTCCTTCAGTTGAGTAGGCGTGAGTCATTTCTTCTCTCTGCAGGAGAGCGATACATCAATTGGAACCGCACTCTCGGGTGCGGGCAGGCCTTGTGTCTTTTTTGCACACCTGGCGATGTTTGTGTCAGAAAACGTGCCGCACGATGATCCGAAAACCACACAGTGTGGATTACGATCTCACCAGCCTCCTTCAGCGATGCTGCACGTCAATTTTCAGCTGCGAAGCCTGCAGCGAGTCGATTTTTCAGACGCAGATCGGACTCACAGCGATCTTTTCACCGCACGGCGGTCGATATGTGGATTTCTCACTCTTGAACTGCCAACTTCTCCTTTCAGGGTCCCAGGAACTGGGTGGCCACCATTTGGCAGAGTAGGAGTCTCAGCAGAGGCTCTAGGTGTTGGCAGAGAGAAGTCTTTGCTGTCCCTGAGTCTTCAGATAACAGGAGGCAAGCTCTAAATCAAGCCCTTGGAGAGCTCTTCACAAAAAGGAAGGCACTTAAAGTATAGTCTTTGTCCTGTAACACAGGCAGAAGCAGCATCTGCAGGATAGCTCCACAAATTACAGTCACAGGCAGGGCAGCTCTTCTTCCTCAGCTCTTCAGCTCTTCTTCAGGCAGAGGTTCCTCTTTGATTCTAGAAGTGTCCTAAAGTCTGTGGTTTTGGGTGCCCGTCTTATACCCATTTTTCCCTTTGAAGTAGGCTTACTTCCAAGCAATGTCTCTCTTGCTTGTGAAATCCTGCCTTGCCAAGGCCAGGCCCCAGACACACACCAGGGGGTTGGAGACTGCATTGTGTGAGGGCAGGCTTGGCCCTTTCAGGTGTAAGTGACCACTCATCCCCTCCCTCCTAGCACAGATGGCTCATCAGGAAATGCAGGCTACACCCCGGACCCCTTTGTGTCACTGTCTAGTGAGAGGTACAACCAGCCCAACTGTCAAACTGACCCAGACAGGGAATCCACGAAAGGCAGAGTCACAGAATGGTTTAAGCAAGAAAATGCTCACTTTCTAAAAGTGGCATTTTAGAACACACAATTGTAAAATCAGCTTTACTAAAAGATGTATCTTTACATCGTGAGCTCAGAGACCCCAAACTCCACATGTCTATCCTCTCCCAAAGGTAGCCCCTATGTTAACCTATGAGAGGGACAGGACTTGCAACAGTGAAAAAACAAATTTAGCAGTATTGCACTGTCAGGACATAAACAACATATTACTGTATGTCCTACCTTAATCATACACTGCACCCAGCACTTGGGGCTACCTGGGGCCTACCTTAGGGGTGTCTTACATGTAAGAAAAGGGAAGGTTTAGGGTTGGCAAGTGGGTACACTTGCCAAGTCGAATTTACAGTTTAAAACTGCACACACAGACACTGCAGTGGCAGGTCTGAGACATGATTACAGAGCTATTTAAGTGGGTGGCACAACCAGTGCTCCAGGCCCACTAGTAGCATTTGGTTTAGAGGCCCTTGGCACCTCTAATGCACTTTACTAGGGACTTACCAGTAAATCAAATATCCCAACCATGGATAAACCAATTACATACACCAGAGTAACAAAAACAGCAAAATCAGAGTCCAGCACACAACAACAACCTGGGAAACAGAGGCAAAAAGTTAAGGGAGACCACGCCAAGGAGGAAAAGTCTAACACAGCCTGACTGCCAACTTGACGGCTGTCGGACCGCCAATGCCACCATGGTGGTCCACGGTCAGCCAAACTCGTAATGAGGCCCCATGTTATTACAGATAATATAGCCACATTTTAACAGATTTATGAAATAACCGTTCATTGGACAGCAGCTATATTTCCAACTGAAGGTAATTCCAGAGTCTAGGTTCTTGAAAGGAGAAAGACTGCCCTCCCCAGCGGGCTCATCTAACCTTAGGCACTTAGAGCAAGTGAGCCGTTGAAGACCTCATTGCTCTGCCTGGGATATAGCAGCATAGCCAGCAATTTCAAAAAGGTAGGGCCAGGATTATATTAGGACCTATGCAGAATTTAAAGTGATTCAAATTGAATCCGCTGCTCAACTGGCAGCCAGTGGAGATCTTTCAAGGCCTGCTTAGCAGATTGACTCTTTGAGATATTTATAAGGAGTGGAGAAGCTGCATTCTGGATTGTTTGAAGCCTTTTCAGCGCAAACCGAGGAGAACTTAGATAAAGGACATTGCCATAATCCAAGCGGGAGATAAACAAAGCCTGGACAATGATCTTTTTTCTAACATCCCTAGTAGGTTCAAACTTTTCTTAGGAGTCTTAAAACTCCAAAACAGGTGGCAGACAGTTTATTGACTTGATGCCAACCAAAGATCCTTTTACACTAGAAATTCATTCCCAGTGCCTTAAAATTCATAGATCAGAGAAAACCATGTAAAGTGCAAAAGAAGGGAATGTAGCAAAATAATCAGTAAAGCTGTTCATAATTGCTACTTGACTTTATCCACTGAGTTGTGAAAAGATCTTGATTTTAGAATTAACTCTTAGTAAAATTTGTAAAGTTATATATTTTTCCTATAGCTTCAGCTTAGCCGGTTAAATCGTGCATTGCATACACAGTTTTTTACAGCATGTTTTTAAATAGCTTCACATAGGGGACATCGGTGCTGCTTTGAGTAACCCCCAAACAATTGTGCACTTTCAAAAGGTGTTTTATGTGAAACCTGAAAGGACTGGTAACCCTGTGTGTAGGAGCCTTTCCAGGAGTGATGATGACCCTTCTACACTTTCCACTGTCCTATTCACAATGCCATCTACTACATATTTTCTGTTGTTTACCTTCTGGGGGAAAAGAGAATGGGAGCTGTTTGGCTAGAGAAGTGTTGAGGTTCACTGTGGAATCAAACGTTTCATAGTGTATGTAGCGCACAACTGTATATATAAATGTGTTCACACCATTGTACTCAACATATCCTATCTTCAGCCTATTGTTTGATATTTGGGGCAGTTTACCCATAAACAACTCTAACTGTTTTCCACACAAATATCTCAGCCAAATTTAGGTTCTTTTTTGCCCACATTTAGTGAATTTCAAAGGTACACAAGGTTAATGGAATCGCATGAAAAGGAACTGAGAATATAGCCAAAATTTAGAAACATTTGTTTATTTAAATGGAAAATGTTTGTTGTGCAAGAAAGTGTGTGATTTTTCTAAAAATTGTGTTAGCAAAATGTTTACTGTTCTTAGTTTGCTCTATTACAAGCTATCAGGAACAGGCAGATTTGTAAGGGTGCAGGATATCCACAGGTGGTTCTGTAAAACTGTGCACTTTCCAGAAATGCACAGAATTCTGCATTGAGCAGCAGGTCATCTGTGTAGATCACCCATGATTAGAATCTTTGAGATAATTAAATAAATTAAAAAACTTAGGAAAATAAGTAGGAACAAGTAGGACAAAGTTTTTGTCTGTAATTCTTTTGCCCCAATGGCCAGCCTCTAAAATCAATACATCAGTACATTGGGCAGAGTCTTTGAGCTGCAAGAATGGATAGTGTTTGTGGGGTTTCTGAACCATGCAATTCCTGGAACGATCAACCAAGGTGCATCTCAGAATTATTTTTATTGTGTATCAACCGTGTATGAATCATAAGTGAAAACTATTTAATGAAAATATGTTATAAAAGAAAGCAATGCATTTTTGTTAAATGTGCCTAAGGATATGAGTTCAGGAATAGTGCTTCAGTGCACAACTTTGAATTTGGAGTGCCCTTTGCAAAATGGGGAATAGTTGCCATTTATACAACTTTGAATTTTGAGTGCTGTTTGCAAAATGTGTTCTTTCTTGCACACTGACAACAATGGAGGCAAAATCAAAAGATAATAACCAATTTTTAACCATTCTGTCTTCCCACACTTCTGATAAAAACAGAGGGGGTCATTATGACCCTGGCGGAAGGTGGAGAACCGGCGGTAAGACCGCCAACAGGCTGGCGATCTTACTTTGTGGAATTATGCCATGGTCATCCGGCGGTTCTCCGTTCCGCCCGGCAGGGCGGAGACGACCGCCGGGCTGGAGACCTGGATCTCCAGCCCGGCGGCCGTCACTATACCGCCGGCGGTATTTGGACCCGGCTTACCGGCGTGGATTTCCAGCGGTTTGAACCGCCATGAAATCCATGGCGGTAAGCACTATCAGTGCCAGGCAATTCCTTCCCTGGCACTAATAGGGGTCTCCCCCACCCCCCACCCCCACCCCGACTCCCTCCCCTACCCCCTCACCACCCCTGCCACCCCCCAAAGGTGGCTGGGCCCCCCTCCCCACCCCAACCCCCAAAATCGCTTTACCCATACCCACACGACACACACGCAGGCACCACCTACATACTCACACGAACACACGCCGACATACATGCCTACATCCACACACACAGTCATACACGCACACCCACATTCAAACATATACACACACATCCATACAGACATACCCACAGACATACATGCACTCATTCCCATGCACACAACACCCGCAGGCATACACGCACTCACACACCCCCTCTACATACACACATGCACACCCCCATGCACCCACACAACACCCAACACCCCCCACCCCCCTCCCCTCACGGACGATTGACTTACCTGGTCCAACGATCCTCCGGGAGGGGACGGGAGCCATGGGGGCAGCTCCGCCGACACCCCACCGCCAACAGAACACCGCCACGGCGAATCACAGGACGTGATTCGCTGGGCGGTGTTCTGTTGGCATGGCAGTGGAGGTGGAGCAACCTCCACTTCCCTGCCTCCCGCCAGTATGGCTGTTGGCAGCTCTCCGTCCGTAAAAGGACGGAGAGCTGCCAACAGTCATAATAGGCCGAGCGGCAAACCGCCACCGCTGGCGGTCTTCCGCACGGCGGTCTTTAAAAAAGACCGCCGAGGTCAAAGTGACCCCCAGAATCTCAATCCATTGAAGAACAGGAGAGAATCCACGATGGAGCATCAAGACAGCTAGATTTTTCCTTGGAATTACAGTGTTTGTGTTTCTGGGGATGTGAGTAACTGTGGTATTTGGACTTAAGATCAGACAGTGTTAGAAAATAGGTAATTAGTTGTGTGGCATGCACAAGTAATGGGTCCACATTTATCATCCACTGGGGACGAAGCACCCTATTGTGGTGCTTCATTCTCACCAGGTGGTTATTCAAGGGAGGTGATGTGGGTTAGTAATCACCATTCACAAGTACAAATACTAACACTCAATTAATGATTGTCCAGTCTGTGCTTTTCCTTTTTAAAAAGGAAAAAGTACATTTATGATACACACACTACTCAATACTCTGCAAAAATGTACAAATATATACAAGTTGATAGAAATACTTTTGGGTGACATTGCACAATCATTCTTGTCTGTCCCCAAAGGGGAGATTTAAACCACCACATTGCCTGTCGAAACATTTGCTTGGATTCTAATGCAATATCTGAACGTAACTTAGAGTGGGAGTACTTAAAACAGGCAATAAAGCACATCTACTTTGAGCACAAGTGGCTGTGAGTCTCATTATTCAAATAAAGCATTTGCAAAAATAAGTCATAGGCATGTCAGACTGGTTTGGGTTACCAAATTGCTTTTAACATGAAATACGCAATATAACTACAGCCCCTAAAGGGCATAAAATGTATAATTACATCACTTTACAAATATAGACTTTTATACCAGAGGGTGTTAGCAACATACTCATCTAAAATTATTCTGTACAAAATACTGCACTTTAAACAGTCCCTAAAGGACCTCACTCTAGTAAATTCACAAATATGCAATATTTGCACAGTCTTTATCCATGTTGGAATGCAGTTTGGGAAGCCCACCCCCAAGTGCTTCAACCAGCTCCCCGTGTAGCCAGCACTCTTGCATGCTGCTTAGGTGGTCGGCACTTCCTTCTGGTGGGGCAGATGCGTGCTGGGCAGCTGGGTGAATAGGCTGCATGGGGGAGCATGGCATCATGCCCCCTCTTCCTTGGTGAAGCCATGGCCCAGTGATGGGATCCTGGACCCCCCTGGCAGTCTTGCAGGGGGACAACAGCATTCCTCATCTCTACCTCTTTGCTGGGGTCCAGGGATAGCGTCCTGGGCCCCTGTGCAGCTTGGCAGTGGGGCTGAAATGGTGCTCCCCTTCTCCTTCTTCCCGGGACCTGGGATGGGGTCCTGGGCCCCCTGTGCAGCTTCATTAGGGCCCAATGGTGCTGCTCATCTTCTCTTGCTTTGCCGATGAACATGTGATGGTGCGCCCCCAGCAGGTTTTCTTCTTAGGGGCAACCCCCAGGACCTGGACCACCCTGGGGGCCTCACTTGAGATGGCAGCTGAGCCCCACATGCTTTGTTGCTGAAACAATTGGGTCAAAAGTCACAGGTCTTCAAACTCCCATAATTCAGGACCTGTTTGATAGATTTCTGTGACCTTGGTCTCCTTTCACCCTGGGTGGTGAGCCCTTGCCACCTTGCCACCTGGAGCCGTTTTTTCAGGACTGTTAGCCTCAAAAATTCCAAACTTGGTAGGGGGCAAGTCTCACTGGCTCCCTGTGCCAGCCTTTCACTTGGTTGTCTCTCTGGGCAGCATGACCTCTTTGTGCAGATGCCCAGTTTTTCCCCCAGCTGGTCCTCAGGAGTGTAAGAGGACCAGCTTACCTGGTCCTGGGATGTGCCTCACTGGCCCTGAGGTCAATCAGAGTCCTTGATACAATGGGAAGTCAAAGGGTTCCTCCTTCCAATTGTCCATGGCACCAGCCTCCAGTCCCAGTGTTCTGCAGGAAAGTACATCCAAGAGAGAGTTTTCCTCCTGCACAAGATGTTTTAAGAGGGGATGTGAGGTTCCAGCAGGAGTCAACCTCGGGCCTATCCTTAGGTGCTACATCACCTCTCTGTCCCTGTATAAACCACCCCTGCCTCACAAGCTTCTGGGGTACTTCAAGATGGCATCACCTTGTGGTTACTTGCCAAACGTGCTTTGGGGGTCTCAGCTCGACCCCTCACTGACATCCCTGCCAGGGTCTTCCCCCAGCAAATCTCCAAAGGAGCTCCCCCCCCGGGCTAGCTCCAGAGGCCTCGGCCACCTCCCTGATGGAGGGGTAGGTCCTCTTCCTGGCACAGGATGACAGCTGGCTGATTGATGCGAAGCAATTTCTCCCAGTCCCTTCCTCCTTGAAAACTACCCTGAGCACTGTCAAATGTTTGCTTTGAAGGGTGAGGTCTTTGTTCCCGTGCTGGGGTGAAAAAGTAATTAACCCAGCCCAGCAGGGATACAAAAGGCCTGGACTCTGATCCTGAGTTGAGTCAGAAAAATATGACAGCCCTGGACAACCCAAAAGCTCAGCAGATGAGCTTTTGTACTCCACAGCAGTGTTCTTTTTATACATGTTACAGTGTACATTGGTGCATCTCTGGAGTCTATGAACCCTAGGGAACTGGAGTTGCACCCCAGGGCAGCCTTTCCCATAGGAATCTACTGACTACAGGCAAGGCAGACTTTACCTACATGTGTACATCTACATCATAAGGCCTATTCCTGATCATCATCCACTCTGCATAGTCCCTTCTGTGCCAGGCTCCCTGTGCACAATTCTTGGGCTGCACACAACAGGAGTCTCCCCGTGCAGCCCTCACATGTGTGCACATGTGTGTGCACATGCGGTCATGTGTAATCAGTCAGGTGCCTCTTACCCTTGCTGCACCACCGCTGCCTTGTCTTAAAAGGCAGCACTGGCAGTAAACACACACAGTCCACTTGACCATGAGTTTACTATGTAAGTATTCCAGGCTATGAGGCTCCCTCACAGTAAAAGGTTGAAAACTAGGTGATCCAAAAGCAAAACATCTGGGTATATCAGATGGTCAGAACTACCTTCTCACAGGCAGCAGCAAGGAAAACTGACCAACCTCAGAAGTTCTTAACACTAGACACCTGGGGGAATCCAGGGTAGTGTGGCTTATCTTGATCCTCCCGTCTTTTCTTAACTCTGAATGCCCTGAAAACTGAACACTTTGGCAAAAATAAGACATTTTGCTACATTTCTGATTAGGAAGTTTGTGGAGATCTATGAATCAACTAGCACCCAGTGATCCCATATTTCTCCCAATCACAATCAAAAAGGTACCCAACTTGTGCCCACCTGTGACAACAAAGTCCTAAAATGAAACATGACAATCAAAAGTTTTCAATCTTTATGGAGTTGTAGGTGATTGCAGTATTTGGTCCCAGGGTTGGCTGGCATTAAAGGAAACCTATCAAATGTAGATATTTCTATAAAATAGACGCCCACCACTTCTTCTTACCCAGAATGGCATGCAAACATTAAACTTCAGTTACAATTAGACAATTTTCTCATATTTCTGAACGGTAAATTCCAGAGTCTTCAGGA
The DNA here is from genome assembly GCF_031143425.1 of Pleurodeles waltl. NCBI lineage: Eukaryota > Metazoa > Chordata > Amphibia > Caudata > Salamandridae > Pleurodeles > Pleurodeles waltl. The sequence continues at coordinate 345,007,086 of NC_090442.1, forward strand.
TTCAACAATCTTCCAACCACAATCATTCTGACACTTCTACCAATAAAATAGTACCCCAATGTGTAGAAGGGCTTGTCATCTACAACAAGAGAGGTTTCACAATGAGGTATTTGTGCCCAAAGTTGTCAAGCATCCGGCGAAACCCAGCAAACCTCAGCATTGTTAAAGATTAGAAACCTTGTGCTATGCTGAGTGGTGTGGCGTATGTGGATCCCACAACTTTTTGTGACACAGAATACCCTGGAAAGAAAACACTGGCTAAAATAACAAGGTTTCCTCATATTTATGAGGGAAATGTACAGAGAATCTGTGGTTTGACAAACATCCTACCAATCAGTGTTCGCACACATGGTTAGGTCAGCTTATTGTGTACAACAGGAAAGGTCCTGAATTGCAATGTGGAGATAGCAAGACATTTCCTTCAAATTAAAAAAATTCTGGGTATGTAGGTGGCTGTAATATTTGGGCTGATGATTGTGTGTTGTCCATGAAAACCTACCAAGTGCAGACATTCCCATTTCCAAAGAATCCTTTGCAAACATCAAACTGTGGCTGAAACCCTAGATTTTCTCATGTTTCTGTGACAGGAAGTTCCAGAACCTGTGGGTGTTAACATAAGACCTACCACCCAATGTTCTCACATTTTTCCCTATAGAAATGGTGCCTCACTGTGGATGGGCTTATTCCCTGTGACAGGAACCAGTCAGACCATGAAACTGTGAAGTCAGTGTAGTGTCAATGCTATCTTCATATGGTTACAGTTATAGTCCATTCTTGTAACATACTTTATGCCCACCCACACATGATGTGCCTTATTATTAACAGGAGAAGTGTGGGAATACAGGGTGCTAAGATTCTTACCATTTGCTGAGGGTGCCTCTGATTTCTGTCACTGAAATTTAGAAAGAAAACTTGTTTCATTGACCCCTAATTTGACTTTTAAGGGCATTCTGAGTAAGATTACATGATGGTGTTTACACAAGTAACTGTACTTCAGGCGTTAATGTTAATATACATTTGTAGACCACTACATCCAGCAAATGATCTCTTTGCACTGGAGACACATCTGCCAACACAGAAATTCAAATCAGTCTAAGAAAAAACTGAGGTTTTCTTGTTCCTTCCTAATATGTAGTTATGTTTGTTTTAATTTTAATGGACGAGTGTTCCAAAGGTGAGGTGCCATTGTAGAGAAAATGTCATCACCACATGAGTTTTTTAAAGTGGAAATTTATAAGAGTATATGTAGTTGATGAATAAAAGCTGCATTTAGGTCAGTGCTTACTAATGTTAGTTTTCAAAAACTTCAGACCTGGAGACACACCATATAGATATGTGTAGACTACACGCAAGACTTTAAAAGATTCTGCACTTAGAATAGATAACCAATGTAATTGGGCAAACAGAAAGCTGGCAGATGAGTTGCAAGGAAAGAGAGAGAGACAATCCTAGGTGCTTGCCTTTGTACCACTTGAAGTTTATATAAAAGATGTTTGGAGATTCCAAGGCACATTTAGATATACAATTGTCTAGTTTTACCCCAATATAGCAACTATCATCACTTTATTGGGGCCAGTCTCCGGGGACCATTGTAGCGTAGCTGCCTATCTGTGGAATCTGATCTAAGTTTTCCTGTCTGTTTGTTTGGCTGCTGCCTACGTGTTACCCCACCTGTGACCTGTCAGTCATTAACCTTCAGGCCTGGGTCACAGAGCATGCCTGACCATATATCTACGTGATGGGGTTGATGGGAAGTTCATGATTAGGAAGTCTTTGTTGCCCCACCTCCCTTGCTACTTCTACTCTACCCAATTTGGGGACTGAGTTTTTACAGCAGGAAACCCCCAATTGTAGGAAACCACACAAAAACAGTAAAACAATGACAACAGGCAACAATTATGTGCACAAACCTATCAGTCACCGTGGGAGCCTGGAGAACCAGTTTGTGAACCACTCCTGCTCAGGGGCACCTCCCTCTTCATACATGTGCTTCTGTAGTCTTTGAAATGCCTGAATGGCAAGTATCAAAGTTACATTGTCCATGTCATTGCCAGATATGAAAGTACAACAGGATGCATCAATCATGGCACACACCCCACCCTCCATTGCAGTCATCAAATCCAAGACATACCGATGTTGCATGAGGCAGATGACTCTCAGTTATTCCCTTATTGCTTTAAGGCAGAGCTCAGTAGTGATCATCATTTTGAGCATTTCTCACTGTATTATTAGCAAACAGTGGACATTTGCTTTTGTCTGCAAGGTGAAGAGGGGTATAGACCCTCATGCTGATATTTGGGCATTGGTGAAGAGTCCAAACTTTTCAGGAATGTCCTTGTACTGAGCCCAACCAAAATAATCAGCAGCTCTTCTCCTTAGAGCCTGAGGCAATAGTATATTTTTTTATCTTAGTGGTTGTTGGTACAGTTCAAACAGATCATCTCCGGGGATGACCAGTGTTGGGGTGTGTTTGGTGATGAAGGAGCAGAGGCCATGCCATCCAGGGATGTGCTGGATGAAAGTGAACTCACTGCACTGCCAGTAGGTGTCCATCAGTGTGGAGGTGCCCCAATTGCATGGGGGGACTGTGCAGTATTGTGTTACAATTCTCTGTCGTGCCCAGCAGAATGGTTCCTTTGCTTCTAGAAAATAAGGAATACAATGTAAGTTTCAGTACAATAAGGGGTTGCTCCTTCCTTTCTATCCACATATAACTGTCTATTTCAGTGTCCAGATCTCCTGACCTGGGGTATCTATGCTGTTGTTTAACCCTTCCCTGTGAGACCCATTTCCCTTCATGTCACTGAGGTGTCCAGGCACTGCATTGAAACTCCATGTCTGGGGTCCATTTGTTATTAACCAAGACAGCCCCAGACATGCTAGGGGCCACCATGGGACCACAGATAGAAGCAAGAGCAGATATATTTGTGCATTGGTTGGGTGGATTAGCTACCTCCAAGAATTTCTCCTCATTAACATCTCAGACCAAACAGTGTCCTCCCCTATAGCTCCCTTCCTATGCATCCTGTCTAGCTCAGTTTGGATATCGCTAGGCTCGGTAAGAAGGTACAGTGCTGTAGGATTGGTTTCATAGCTGGTCAGATTTACCACTACCTATGACACTCTACTCTATTAGGTTGTAATTTGGCCCTAATTCTACACAGGTACAGATGGAGAAGGCATTTTGTTTTTTTAGGGGCCATTTCTTGGGATAAGTACAATCTATCTGTGCCTACTGCATGTGGTATTAGAGAACAGACATAACATGACCCAGCTGATGTCTTGGAGCCCACTGAGGTCATGTGCAGATACCATGTGTTGTGTAAATGAGCACAATGTAGTGCGAGTGGGATGCTAGTGTTGGGTATTGTGTAACTAAAGGTGACATGAGTGAGTCCCCTAGGCAAGTATGGTGACATTTTTCAAATAGACTCCATTAGATCAGACTGTTCTTTGGAAATATATGGATGTTGTAGCATCCCGAGCAACCAAAGTCTGTATAAATGCACGAAGACACATAACTTAGGGAACATTGTAGGTCTTGAGGTGATTCCAGCTGAGATGTCTCTGGTCTTCATGGTGACAAAAGTCTCTGAGTTGAAAAACAGTTCAGAAAAGTCTTTGGAACAAGGTGTGGTATGGTATCCCAGTGAGGGTGTGGAATTGAAACGTCTTTTGGGTGTGTGGTGGCTTTTGATCCTGCTGGGGATTCTGGTGTGGATGTTGAGAAGGTGATGGTCCACTGCAGAGGTGGTGCATCTAACGGCTCGGCTGCAGTCCTGGTGGGCAAGAGCTATGTTTGGTTGGTAAGAAAGAAAAGAACACTGCATATCTGTATGTAGCCAATTAATCCTTTCTGTCTTTTTCATGAATTTGGTGAGGCACTGGAGACACTTGGTTCTGGAAGAAATATGTTGTTTTTATAAACATTTTTATTTGTATATGTTGCCAGGTCTTCCTCCTCTCGTTGCTCGGCCAAGCATATGATTGAATGGTATGCTTTACGGGGTAATTCCCATGCATGCAGGTCGTTTTTAACTTTTATCTGGTGCTATGTTGACTTTGACAGCCCTTCAGCACTCTGGTGTGTGCACAGGGGGTGTCAACGGTGAAGGGTGGTGTTTCTAGCCTACATGTGTGGGGGGATGTAGAAGAGGAGGCGTCTCACACTGAACATTGGTCAGCAATCACAAAGTGCCCTGAGGTCAACTGTGCAACCCTCTGGTCCCTGCATGTGGCATGCTATGTGATGCCCAAGTGGTGTCAGGCCTCCTAACTACGCCCTTTTTCTTGTAACTTCCTTTGAGCTAGCTTTGGGCTTCTTTGTTTGGCTCTTGCGAGTTTCTACAGACCTCTTATTTTTATTGTTGTGTATTAGTGAGGGTCAAAGTGTGGTTCTGTGGCCCCTGTGTCTCTGATTTATAGAACACAATATTGGGATCCTTGCTCCCTTTAGACAGTGTGAGGCCTTGCATGTCACACTTTTGCAAGAGCTTTTGTGTGGTTGAGCTAACATCTTCTCAGTTCAGAGCTGCAATTGATGTGTTGGACTCCCTTCCCTGGAACCTTCTCTCCCTTGGACCAAATCTTTTTGGGTCTATGGTTTCCAGCTGCTGCTGGGAAGACCTGAGGGCAAGGAGGGTGTAAACATCATAGCTGTAAGGAAGGTCGGTGAGCGAGGCCAGGACCTCATCCTAGTTTGCCCCGATTATGGGAATGGACCGGGGTGGCTGGATATCCTGGTGAACCCCCTTTCTACTTAGTCAGCGAGGTGTGATGCCTCTTTGGAACTCATGTGCACGCTGTGAACATCATGTGGTCTTAGCTACCCGAGAGCATGGGGAGGCCTGGCACCCCACGCTGGAGGACAGCATCATATTGTAATAAAAATGGAGCATCCCATTTGTCTGGGGTCTGCTGGAGGCTCTGTTGCTATTAGGACTAAAAGACACTTTGATCCCGACAGGTGGGCCGAAAATGGGACATTTTAATTTGGTAATAGGAACTCATACCATTTATTTGTGGGTTGAGGAGCTTGGGTGCCTCCCTATTAAGCAGCGGTTGGGGAGCCACCCTGCCCCTCTCCATCATTCTGCCCTCCCCTGGGGTGTGGACAGCTAGTCCTACCCTGGGTGACCAGCAACAGAGTGTGGGCTAGGATGTGGCAGGCACCCTAAATGGTGAACTTCGGTGAGGATTCCCGATCGACAGCCACACAGCAACCCTGCGTTTTCCCCTAGTACGAGTAAAGGTTGAAATCCCTAATGTTATTCTTGTTTGCCTTTTATTTTGAATTCTACTGCAGTGATTTTTTAAGGTTTGCTCAAAATGTATACTTTGTACTGGGGGTACTAAAGCTTACTGCGCATTTGGGTCCTGCTTCAGTGTGAAGCTATTCGTTCCCCAAATAGCCACCCCTCCTTGCTGCAGCTGTGGCCTCAGTCCTTGTTGAGCCCAGTTCTCTGACTGCTGATGCCATGCACTGGTCCAGCTACCTGACCCTGCTGCGGTGCTGCGGCAGTGGACTCTTTTCCATGAGGTATGGTTATGCTTCCCTGGGCCTGATTCTGTGGATGGTAGATCTGCAGGACCTGGCTTCAGCTCATTGACTTCTGTGTGTGGTGTGCTTTTAGTCAGCACCTGTCAGCCTTGTAGCTCAACCTATTGTATTAGTAGCACTGTATGGTGTTCGGCTGCTGCCAACCACCTGGTTTCCATCACTGTAGCCATTTTGGAACCCTCGCTCTCTGTGGTTTCCTCGGCTGCCTAAGCATACCATGTGACTCCCTCCTCGCTGCCAGTTTTAGGAAGACTGGAACCTCTTCCCTCACTCTCGCTAGCTGTCTCGCTGTCCAAGAGCACTAGAAATCTCCCTTTCATTCACCTTCGCTCCTTGAACCTGCAGAGGTGCGCATTCTCTGTGCCGCGGAGGCTTGGTCTGTGCTTTCCTTTTCTTCTTCTTTTACCCTGTGTATTTGGTTTCTACGTATGTTGTGGTGTGATCAATGATATTAGTGTTGAATATTCCATATTTAGGCCAGGGAAATGTGTGTCCCTTGGTGTGCGTGTGTAACTCATGGCACAACTTGAGATGTTTTTTGGCCTTAGTGGGGAATTTACTCTGCATGTGCTCCAAATGGGATTTTAATATGGAATTTGGGTAGTCTTCTTAGAGGATAGTTACTGTTATAGGTTTATGTTTTCTTAGGGGATTTTTAAGTTATACAAGTTCTAACTTTCTATTTTTATAGGGTTTTATTTTTTTAAGTTGCTAACTTTTTTTGTTTTTATAGATTTCAAAATTTTACTTGAGTGAAGGGAAAATATGCACAAGGAAATTACTGGATCACTCGGGTATTTGGACATACAAACACAATGGGTTTACCAAATCTAATCTGGTGGGGGAGGATATACACATGGGGATTCCTAGGTCTAATGAGGTCAACGTTATTCACAGACGCATCAAAATATACATTCAACATACAAATACATAAAGAATCACAATCCTAGTAAAAATATGCAATTGTACTTGCAATTTGACGACAAAATAGAGAGCCTACCTTTGGCATCAAATAGCAATTAGTGAATTAACAATATTTTATTTAACTCATTAAAACGTTGACAAAAACACAACATTGAGGACAAACATAGTCACCTTGGCCTACCAGCATCATAAATTATATGAAAACAACACCATTTCAACTTGCAGAAGAATTGCTGACTAGGCCCCAGAAAATAAAGGGAACAGCCTGTCCACAATACCTTAGCCCTGCCCACTCCCAGCGCATGTCTCTTATGACCAAGGGAAACTCTGCACTGCATGGGACTAGGGGAGCCTGATAATCTTGTCAAAGCCAGCTATGGGGAAAATATTGCAATACTTCATGTGCAGAAAGAAAGGATTTACTTCAATGACAATAGACTCTCCTTGGCAAAACACAAACTGTGCCTAATCTCCTTGATCCCAGTCATTGTAGTACCCTAATATCTGGATTCCAGTACATCATACTCAGGGGTCTTGTGTACCATCGGTGTCATGCCCAGCAGTCCAAGTGAAGTATACCTTTCACTTCTTTCAAATATCACTAGTGTTAAGAAACCGGTGGCACTGAGAAAACTAGTGTAGCCTAATAAGATTGAGATGTGGACCGTATATTACACACAGAGCCTATGCGTACCAACTGCATCATGCCCAGTGATCCAAGCAAAGGCACCTCTTAAAACAGAGAGCTGGCCCTATGTCACACCTAGAACCTTATTGTAAGACCTGATAGCCTTGGGGTGGTCATTCTCCAAATTTGTGCCTGCCTCCCTCCACTTTTCTGACACTGTTTTTGCTGGTTTTAGGATTCTGCACACTTTACCACTGCTGCCCACTGCTAAAGTGCATATGCTCTCTCCCCTAAACATGATAACATTGGTTCCTACCCAAATGGCATTCTTAATTTACCTGTAAGGTCAGCCTACTAGTGGGCCTGCAGCACTGGTTGCACCACCCACATACGTAGCCCCTAAACTATGTCTCAGGCCTGCCATTGCAAGCCTTCAGCATTTTCCCTATCTTTCCACTGGCCTGGCAGGTGTGACAGGACCTGCAGATTGGATCTGAGGCTGTCCTCATTCGGGGCCAATAAAAGTGGGTGAGAAGCCTGGCAAAGGATTTGTCTTGCCCTAAAAGTTGTGCCGGGGGTATATCATGAGCCAAACCCAGTAGAAAGGTCCGGTAACGCTGAGGGACCACCAGCACACGTGCTGCCCCAGTACCCAGAGCCTTAGGCTCACTATATAGGAGATCATTCTCCCAGTAAATTAGGTGATCCCCAGACGCTTCACTGTTGCACGGGCTGACGCCTGTTGCCTCAAGCCCTCAAGAGTGGGACACTCCTTCTGCACTTTGCAGAATTCTTCCCTGGTGGCCTCAACTTGCCAGCTAGCAAACTCAGGTAGGTCTCCTAGGGCGGAATTGTTTTCCCCGGTTGGCTCAGGGGCCTCCTCCTCAGGGACCCTGTCAATTTCCACAGTGGGAACTTCTGGGACCGGTTTCCTGTGCCCCTTGTCCCGCTCCTTGGCAGCTGTCTCGGTCATTCTTCCAGGCTGCAGATGCCCTCGACTTCCATCCTGTGCAGCCATGGACCGTGTGGTTATGCAGACCCACTCAGGCAATCCCATCATCTCCAAGTGAGACCTGAGCCCTATCTCCCAATGGTAGTGTGCTCTAGGTTATTGCATAACAGACAATCCACAGGCATGGCAGGATACACAGTTACTTTCAGAGTACCAGAGACCCCTATCGCCCACACAAATTAAACCAGAGCCGCCAGTAGATGGTTCTCTCGATTATCAGCGACTGTGACTTGGTGGAATGTGGCCAGTAGGATCTGCTCTACTGGCACCAGCTGACTCTTCACAGTAATCATTCTGGGTCCTGTGTCACATAGAGCCTCCACCTGTTGCCCATTAATGGTGACCCACTGCCTATATTAAGAAGTATTGGCAGGCATGTGGGCTTTTGGCAGCATATCTGCATCCCCCAAGGACACTAGGGTTATCTCTGTCTGCTACCCAAAACTAACTTGGACTACCTCCTCCCTGAGCGCTACACTAACCATGCCAAGTGTCGGCCTACTGTTGGGGGTCTGTGCCCTCTTTGGACATTTGGGGTCACCTTAGAGTGACCATACTTGGAGCACTCTGCACATTGGGGTATGAGCTATAAACCTCCCGGTTTTATGATCAAATAACCCTTTCTTCTTAGGATCAGACTTGGACTGGTTACCTCTATGCCGTTGGGAATTATTTTGGGGGCCTTTAGAGCACTCCTTATTTTTAAGTTTTTCTTCCCTTCTTTCTTCTGTTGGGAACCCTGACCACCTTTGTCGGTGTGCCCCCCCCCCCCCGATACCTTTTTGGACACTCTGGTGCTAGACGAGAGGTCCACCTTCTTAGCAAAGTTCCTGGGATCAGTCAGCTTACTGTCAACAAGGTGCTGTGCAACTCTGTAAAGCAAATACTGAGCATATGCACTCTCAGGATTAAATTGTACAACCCAACATAATCACTGACTTTGCTTTCCCACACCCAGCCATTCAGTGCCTTACTAGAAAATCAAGAAAGTCTACACAGGTTTGGTTGGGGAGCTTGTTACTGTCCCTTAATCTTTGGTGATACTTCTCAGGTGTCAGTCCAAATTTGACAAGCTAAATGACTTCCATAGGAGTGTACTTGGACTGGTCCCCAAACTCTAATGTTAGAAGTGTGTCCCTTCCAGGTGTTGGCACTGCTCCTCAGTGCACTTCAGGAACCCCATGTGCCCTCAGTGCAACTTCATAAGCAGGAAAAACACTTGTGAATGTCATCTCCCACCACATAACTTGGCACCAAATCTTTGGGTATACAAACTTTCTTGTCTACATCAGGCACTGTATGTATGCGTCCACCCTCACTGCTAGATTCAGACTGTTTAGAATTGAGCTCCAGCTCTTTCAGACGCAGTTCATGATCAAAGATAATTTTCTTCTCAGCTAAGGCTCTTTCAGCTTCAGCTCTCCTCTCCTCTGCATACATTTTTAACCTTGCCAACTGCTGGAATTCCCTCTTCTCCTTCCTTTCCTCTGCAGTCAGGCTGTGAATTTAGATGTTGTTCCCGAGTTTAGCAGGGTGCACAGTTCCAGGTGTGTCATCCCCAACTGCTGTTGGCAGCTCCTCGGGAGAAGCATCTGCTTGCTCCTCCAGCTCATCATGCTCTTCTGAGCGGGCTTCTGCCCAGGCCCTCAGTGCTTTTTGGTACCCCTCCTTCATAGAGGCTCCACAGGTAGGTACCCCAATCCCTTTGCAAAAGCCCTTCAGCTGGTTAACTGTGTATCCCTCCACAATAGCCAGGTCCAACTCCCCGGCACCACTTCTGGACTCACTCAGAGACATGATGTATAGGATTGATTGAATAGTGTCAAGCAGGGACAGTTAGCAAAAAAAGAAAACAAATCAAATTCACCTTTGACTGTGGGTAGGTAGTGTACACGTAGCTATTGTATAGCACTGCTCAAACACAAGTCCTATCCTCACTGCTGATCACCAATGTTAGTAATTGCGTCTCTAGTTGGCAGAGGTATACATCCTTGTCCAAATAGGGACCACAATCCTGGTCAGGGTGAGTCACAACACTATCCAAATTATCCTGTGCCCACCCTCTGGTAGCTTGGCACTGAGCAGTCAGGCTTAACTTAAAAGGCAATGTGTGAAGTATTTCTGCAACAAATCATAGCAACAGTGAGGAACCAAGACTGCACACCTGAAAAATGACACAAACCCTTGCAGTGTGGAAAGAAACAACTCATCCTCTGTGCTGCGCCTGAGAATTTGATGCAACACCTTATTTTTCCATGCATCTCCTCCTCTGTGGTCCCTGTGCATTGTTATTTTTGACACATCCCAGGTACTGTGTGTTACAAAGAAACAATGATTGAGACTCTTTTAAACCTTTTAAAAGTGATATTTCAATTTGTACTTATTGGATCTCTGTCGATTTGACCTTATTTCATTCAGATAAATATTATCTATTTTTTTAAACCTGTGTGGTGTATTTTTGTGGTGTCTTCACTGTGTTACTGTATGATTTATTGCACAAATACTTTACACATTGCCTTATAAGTTAAGCTCAGTGCCAAGCTACCAGAGGTGGACACAGGATCATTTGGATTGTGTTGTGACTCACACTGACTTAGATTGTCTTGCCTACTTGGACAAGAGTGTATACCTCTGCCAACTAGAGACCCCATTTCTAGCACTTATGCATACCATCTGTGTCACACCCAGTGGTGCAAGCTACCAGCAACCTAAAAACCCTGTAGTACACCCAGAGGTCAAGTATACCAGCTGTGTTACCCCCAGTGGTCCAAGTGATCACCCTTCCTGATGCTGACAATCAGGAAAGTGACTTCAGTGGATTCTGTTTCTTCCTTGTTTGCCACTCCCCAAATGCTAGGACTAAGGCCCTGATGTAGTCTCATGCCCTTGTGATGGAGGCTTCAGGACATACTTCCGCCCTGCAGATTCAACAGAACTTCCAATCAACTGCCGCATCTGCTCACCTTTCCTGTTGCACAAATGCAAATCTGTCCATGCGGGGTCCCCTTCCTTCCATCGCAGTCAGGTCCAAAGAACCCATCAGCTACTATTTGGCTCACCATAATGTTGCTCAAATTATACTTTTCCTTAAAATAGAAAAGACAAGAGGCATCTGGCAAAACAGGAAATGGTTTGTTTAATTAAACATTACTGCCTGGAGAGCAGCAACAGACCCACGGTCTGAAGTCTGTCTCTCGTAATACATTGAAATAATGCAGGTTTTATTAATTTCTCTAGGTAAAATAAAGTCATAAAAAACAAAAACAAATCTGAACAGTTGCCAAGGAGTTGTATATACAATTCCAGAAAGGTAATGCAGAAGAGCCTTGACCTGGCATGGACACAATGTGAGCCAGCAAGTACATGTCCAGATGTCCGGGCTGAGGGGCGCGTGGTCACTGAGTGGGCTGTGTGTGCTGTGTCCTGATTGCCTAAGTGTACCTAACTATATGTGCCAACTAATTTGCTGGTGTTTTGGGAATGCACACATCCCTCTTGCCATGTCTGCTTTATTGTGGTCAATCTCCGTGGACCATTGTAGTGTAGCTGCCTGTCTGTGGGATCCGATCTAAGTTTTCCTGTTTGTTCATTTGGCTGCCAGCTAAATGGTACCCCACTTGTGAACTGTCAGTAATTAACCTTCAGGTTTGGGTCACAGAGCATGACTGACCACATACCTAAGGGCTGGGGTTGTCGGAGAGTTCATGACGGGGAGTCTAACAGTTGTGATGCACCTTTGTTTGTGAAAGAAAATGTATTGTTTGTGTACAAAAATGTCCCATTGTCACATGCATCATCATAATTAATCTAATATCAACAGGTGCTTTTTGGAATAGTTCAGTCCCTGAGCACTAATCACAACTAATAAGGTACCACTGGAAAGGGAAGTATTTCTCCTTTCCAAAAGGGCCTCTCCTTTTTGGCTCCCTGCTCAGGGATTTACACACTATGGCAGACTCTGTGCAGTAGGAATTGGTACAGTGTGAGGATTGTCAGACTAATGGTGTTGTAGTTTATTTGGGTTTGCATTGTTAAGTCTAATCTTGATTCTATCAAAACTCTGTTCTGCCATCTTTAGAATCCTTCTTTGTTTAGATTGTTGTTTGATCTCGGCATTTAAATAGCATGAGTCAATCAATCAATCAATCACAATATTTATAAAGCGCGCTACATACCCGTTAGGGTTTCAAGGCGCTGAGGGGAGGGGGGGCTGCTATTGGTCGAAGAGCCAGGTCTTGAGGAGTCTCCTGAAGGTGAGAAGGTCCTTGGTCTGGCGCAGGGGGGTCGGGATGGAGTTCCAGGTCTTGGCGGCGAGGTAGGAGAAGGATCTGCCGCCGGAAGTCTTGCGTTGGAAGCGGGGAACGATGGCGAGGGAGAGGTTGGCAGAGCGGAGTTGGCGGGGGGGACGTAGAAGTTGAGTCTCTTGTTCAGGTAGGCGGGTCCGGCGTTGTGGAGTGCCTTGTGCGCGTGGGTGAGGAGCTTAAAGGTGATCCTCTTGTCCACGGGGAGCCAGTGGAGGTCCTTCAGGTGGAGGGAGAAGTGGCATCGGCGGGGTACGTCGAGGACCAAGCGGGCGGAGGCGTTTTGGATGCTTTGGAGTCGTTGGATGTCTTTTGCTGGGATGCCTGTGTAGAGTGCGTTGCCGTAGTCAAGTCTGCTACTGACAAGGGCCTGGGTCACCGTTTTTCTGGTTTCTGTCAGGATCCATTTGTAGATTCTACGGAGCATGCAGAGGGTGTTGTAGCAGGAGGAGGAAACTGTGTTGACCTGTTTGGACATGGTGAGGGTGGAGTTGAGGATGAAGCCGAGGTTGCGTGCGTGGTTGGCTGGTGTTGGGGGGGTCCCAGCGCGGTGGCCCACCAGGAGTCGTCCCAGGCCGAGGGGGTGCGTCCGAGGATGAGGACCTCCGTCTTGTCGGAGTTAAATTTCAGGCGGCTGTTTCTCATCCACTCGCCGATGGATTTCAATCCCTCATGGAGGTTGGCTTTGGCGGTGTGTGGATCTTTAGTGATGGAGAGGATGAGCTGGGTGTCGTCGGCGTAGGAGAGAATGCTGAGATTGTGCTGACGGGCCAGTTGTGCGAGGGGTACCATGTAGACGTTGGACAGCATTGGGCTTAGCGAGGAGCCTTGGGGGACGCCGCAGATGAGGTTAGTGGCTTTGGAGCGGAAGGGTGAGAGTCGGACTCTCTGGGGTCTGCCGGAGAGGAATGAGGAGATCCAGTTGAGGGCTTTGTCTTGAATTCTGGATTCGCGGAGGCGTGTTAGTAGTGTGCGGTGGCAGACCGTGTCGAAGGCAGCGGAAAGGTCCAGGAGGATGAGGGCTGAAGTTTCGCCGTTGTCCATTTGCTGTCTGATGTCATCAGTGACGGCGAGGAGCGCAGTCTCGGTGCTGTGGTTGCGTCTGAAGCCGGCCTGGGAGGGGTCCAGGATGGAGTTGTCCTCGAGGTAGTGGGTGAGTTGGGTGTTGACGATCTTCTCGATGACCTTCGCTGGGAAGGGGAGGAGGGAGATTGGGCGGAAGTTTTTGAGGTTGTTGGGGTCAGCCTTGGGTTTCTTGAGGAGGGCTTGGATATCGGCGTGCTTCCAGCTGTCCGGGAAAGTCGCGGTTTCGAAGGATAGGTTGATGATCCTTCGAAGTTGGGGGGCGATGGTGGAGTCGGCTTTGTTGTAGACGTGGGGTGGGCAAGGGTCTGAAGGGGATCCTGAATGGATGGAGTTCATGACCTTGCGAGTTTCGGCGTCGTTTACGTGGGTCCAGGTGGTGAGGCGGTTGGCGTAGGAGGAGTTGTCGGGGGTGGGGTCTGGCGGAGGTGTGGTGTTAAGGCTGTCGTGGATGGCGGCGATCTTCTGATAGAAGAAGGTGGAAAGTGCGTCGCAGAGTTTCTGGGATGGTGGGACATCATTGACGTTGGCGCTGGGGTTGGAGAGCTCCTTCACGATGCAGAAGAGCTCCTTGCTGTCGTGTGCGTTGTTGTTTAGGCGTTCTGTGAAGTGGGAACGTTTGGCGAGTCGGATTAGTTGGTGGTGCTTGCGGGTGGCTTCCTTGTGGGTTGTCAGGCTGTCGGGTGTGCGTTCGAGAAGCCATTTCTTCTTAAGTTTCTGGCAGGTGCGTTTGGAGGTGATGAGTTCGTCTGTGAACCCGGCTGCTTTTTTCTTTTCTTGGTTGACGGTGGGCCTCTTGAGTCGTGCGAGGGTGTTTGCGCAGTTGAGGATCCACTCTTGGAGGTTGACGGCGGCGGTGTCCAGGTCGGTAGGGTCGGTAGGCGGGTTCTGGGCGAGGGTGCTGGTTAGTTGGTCTTCGGTGATTTTGCTCCAGCGGCGGTGAGGAGGTAGTGGGGTGCGGTGGTGCTCGGTGTGTTTCTTGAATGTGAAGTGGACGCAGTGGTGGTCGTTCCAGTGGAGTTCAGAGGTGTGGCTGAAGGTGACGTTGTTGCTTGCGGAGAAGACCGGATCGAGCGTGTGGACGGCGATGTGGGTGGGTGTGTTGACCAGTTGTCTGAGTCCGAGCTTGGAGAGGTTGAGGGTCAGTAATGCAGTGTTGGCATCGTTGTTGTTCTCCAGGTGGAAGTTGAGGTCTCCAAGGAGGATGTAGTCCGTAGAGGCGAGGGCGTGGGTGCTCGCGAGGTCGGCAATGGTGTCACTGAAGGGGGCTCTTGGTCCAGGTGGTCGGTAGATGAGTGTTCCTCTGAGGGTGGTGTTGGGGTCTGTGTGGATCCGGAAGTGAAGGTGTTCAGCTGTCTTGAGGGTGTCGTCCGTGTGGGTGTGGATCTTGAGGGTGGATTTGTGGACGATGGCTATTCCTCCTCCGATTCCGTTGGTGCGGTCTCTTCTGGTGATCTTGTAGCCGTCAGGGATGGCGATGGCGATGTCAGGGGCCGAGGAGTCGTTCCACCAGGTTTTGGTCAGGAAGGCTACGTCTGGTGCGGTGGTGTCGAGCAGGTCCCAGAGCTCGATGGCGTGCTTTCGTGCGGAGCGTGTGTTGAGGAGAATGCAGTGGAGGTGGTTGGTGTTGGTTGTTGGGGCTATGGCCACCTATTAACATTACTTTAAGCATGCAGCCTCTCTTCCTCAGACACCTTCCTCACAGTCTCCAACATAATGCCTAGGGTACAATAACTTTATCTAAAACCTTGTTTTTTTTATAATGGAAAGAGTTCCAGTGATGTGTCATAAGTGCTTCACTGATCCACCAGACCACAGAGAGATATTATGACATAGTGTAGGTTTAGATACCGTTACTATCCCTAGATGCATTCCTGCAGTGAAAGTAGGAAACCCAGAATGCTAAACTAGAGAGAGGGAGAAGTTATGTTCTTGAATACATGGGGACAGACACCCACAAACCCCAAACAATCTGATTGCTGATAGCTAAGCTGGATTCCGTGAGGAATGTATGGCATACCCATAGCAGTTGGGTCAAACAGCTGTATTTTCCTCAGAGAAATGCATGGGCTATGTGTCTAGCAATAACAAATAATAATGCAGTTAAGAAAAAAGAAAAAAAAAAGCTCAAACTACATTGTTGAAAAGGAAAATATAAATAGAGCACAACATACAAATGAAAAGAGTAGGATGTACTGAACAGAGGTTAAAATGAAAAGGAAAGGTGTTTCATAAGGAATTATGAGATAGCTACATTAATTGTTATTTTATAGGGTACATTACAATGAGAGCTAGGCACTCTTTATAACTGAATCATAAGTGAACCTCACTTGGGTATACATTTGTTGGTCATCCTGATCAAAAAGCTTACTTTTAGCCTTTGAAAACAGTCTGTTATTCAAAACTCTTCAGTGTGACAAGGCTCGATGTTATAGCCAAACAGCCTTCTATTATATTTTTACTGTAGCCTTACATTTTACAGGTCAAATGCTATCAGTGGGATAAACCAAAAAAGTAGCGTCTATGGTTGAGTCTTTTTCTGGAAGTCATGGTATCTAGTCCTGTTCCTTGAAACAAGTATGTTTTCCTAAATCGTATACCCTTTTCTAACAATTCAAACCTTTCCTGACCTTTAGAAAAGGTTCCATAGGCATCAGAGAATAGAATAGATTTACTAGTTGGCTCAGTAGAACATTAATTTGGGTTCACAGCAATATGTCCATGTACAACTGGTTACTGGGAGACTTTAGCAGCAAAACTAACTCCTTTTGCCCAAGGAGCCTCCTTCTCTCGCTGGACACACAGCAGACGTTTCACAAGTACATCTAGTAGAAATGTTCAGTTGCAGAGTGTCTAGTTGAGTTTACTTTTTGTAAGCCAGTTTTCTATGTCTCTAGAACCTTCTACAGTCTCCAGTTTAAAAACAGAGGATCCACTGGGCAACAGGTTTTACTAGCAGGACATGAAGACTTAGGGTCTCATTATGGGGTTGGCAGTCCTGGCATCGCCAAACCAAAGGGGGCAGTTGGATCGCCACAATCCTGGTGGTCCGACTGCCAGATTGCAATCTTGGCTGTTGGACTACCAGGAGCCCGCCGCCTCCACTGGGATCAGGGATCCTGATGATTTGGTGGCGGCAAAAGTCATGGTCATCACCGCTGTGCTGAGCACAACTTTCATTTCCACCAGCCTGGAGGAAAGGCAACATTGGGGGCCACAGCCTGGAGGAAAGACCATGGGCATGCAGGTCCCCCCATCAGCACCCACGGATTGAGCACTGTCTGCTATGGCAGACAGTGCACATTCCAAGGATGCTGTGTGCTTCGGCATGGCTTCAGCTCCCTGAGGAGACAGTTTCTACCAGTCAGTCCAGTGGAAACATTGTAATACTACTGTGGTGAGGCAGCTGCCTTCACAATCACCTCACCATTGCTGTTCTGGAGTTGTGACTGTTCAACTGCCCAACTCATTATCAGGCTCTTAGTACTGTTGGTCAGTGAGAAGCAAGAATTACTAGCTCTCATATCAGACTTTCATCCTTAAAAATCCAATATGGAGGGGAAACACAATCTTTACATAGCCCTTGTAGGCAAAAGCAAAACCCTAAAGTAAGAACCCTGGGTTCTTTTAGGTTCCTGCCAACTCTCTTATGAGAGTGCATCAAGCAATGCAGGTGTCAAGGTGAAATAAGTCTGTGACTAGCATAGACCCCTGAGTAATTAAACAAAAAAGCATGAACTTTCTCCACCCAAGATGTTCAGGAAAGTGAGCATGGGCAGAGGTATAAAGCTGTTTGGCATTTGCAGACCCTGTAATTCACAAAATCACAGTGCTGTGGGTCATCCAAAAGCCTTAAGTACATTTGAATTTTTTTCTAACTCATACCAAGTCATTCATGATCCTATTAGCACTGCAAATAGGAACTGTGTGAAAAGGGTATTTCCGACCTATTCCTGATTAAAAAAGGAACGTGACAATGGTTTGTGACTGCAATTGTGATTCCAAACCATTGAGGACATACCTACTCTGAGTTAGGGTAGTAATTTTTTAAGGGGAGCATTTTCCTTCGGCACACCTTCCACTTTGTGAACCATACCAGATACCTTGGAGGAGAGACTTTTTTAAGAACAGCGATGATGCATTCAATGAACATGGACCACTATTTAAAAATGTTTCTTGGCTGTTCTTTGCAGGCTTCCTCCCTATATTGGCAGCCATTTACAGGGTGGGGGAAATTACATACTGCTTAATTAATATTCGATAGACAAGCTATTTTGCAAATACTGAACATGGACAATTTACAATCCATCTGATTAATATGTCGCATTGGAAATCGCATTCATATTTGCACAGCAGTCTGTGTGTAAAATGTAAATCTCTTGTTTGTAGATGGGAATGATGCATTTGGTCCCTTGTTCCTTTAACAGGAATATGTTTTTCGGATGTGTTATCTCAAGTCACTTTTACTGAAAAGTAACATTGCAGTACCATGGTTTCATCTTTCCCAAAACCTCACCCAGCCCAGTTACTCCCATTGTGAATCAAAGAAAATAATCTTCTCTCATGCTCCATCTGTTTGCTCTTCCTTGTAGGTCTATTATTCAAGGGTTGATCTCCCATCTCAGAAGAAACTATGCTCTTTGAGTTTGATTTCATAAAACATTAGACTTTAAAAGCTTTAGGCAGTTTACTTCTTTATTATGATAATTTTTGTGGTTTAGTCTGTGCAGCAGGAATTCCTTGCGGGAATGTTGACTTCTCAGACATCACCTTACATTTACCTATGTAAGGGCAGGTCCATTTACAAGTTAATAAAGTCCCTGGGTTCACCCAATCTGATCTTCCTGCATGTGGAAGAAAAACATGTCCCCACACTCAGGACATTGTTGCTGCTCTGTGAGCTGTTTTCACATCTGATTATGTCCAGTCACTCTCCGGACAGCTGCTGGTGAGGTATTGCAAATAAGCTGCCAGAAGCTAAGGTAGAAAAAGGTAACCTTCTAAAAGTTACTTTTGCTAAATGTGTATTAAGAATCTGAATTCATTATTGAATTGGGGTTATTAAAATGCTGGTTAAACTATTTTTCTAGTTTGTCCCAAACCCTAAGTAGCAGAAAGGATATTTTAATCTGTCATCTAGATTTCCCTATAGGACAGCAAGGGGCTTCCACAGTGAAAGTAACATTTGAGGTCATGTCACTGTGGAGGCATAGAAACATTAAGGGGCTGATTATGAGTTTGGCGGCTGAAAACATCCACCAGCCAAACATCTGACAGGGAGGTCGCTGCTGTTCTGGTGACCTCCCCGCTGGCCCCATTATGACTTTCTCACTGGGCTGGTCTGCAGAGACTAAGGTTTCTGCCAGTCAGCCCACTGGGAAAGGTGCAGTAGCATTGTCTCTGGCTCATAATAGAGCCAGCGGCAATGCTGCTGCACGCAGGGGGCACCAGCATCCTCGAATTGCGCACTGCTCAGACAGTGCGCATTTCGAGGTTGCTGTGCGGGGGGCCTCCTGCACTTCCCTTGCCATGGTCATAGGCAGTGCTCACAACCATAGCAAACCGCACTTGTTCGCCGCTAGTCTTTTTACAGTGGTCAGACCGCCATCAAAGGGCTGGCAGACAACAAGGTTGTAATCAGCAGGGTGGCCATGAGTTCAGTGCAGCCGTGGCTCATTACAACCAGGACCGCCATCAGCCCTTCGGGATCACTGATCCTGGTGGGGATGGTAGTAGACTGGCAGGTCTGCACGCCAACCTCATAATGTGGCGGTCGGACCGCCACATCCGCAGCGGTCAAATGCACCTGCGAGGCTGGCGGTCTTTGAACTACCAGACTCGCAATAAGACCCTAAATTTCAACATGATCCACCTTTAAATACCTAGCACCCTATCTTGTGAGCTTCAAGGCCTGCCTGGGGTTGCCATTAATATTTAAAAGGAAGATGTTTTTCCTATCAAATTTTTTTTTTTGACAGGTGGGACTGTAAGTTTAAACTACACCAGTCAGGCTACAGTGGTAGGCCTGAGGCCATGTTTTCCTTTGTCACACTTGTGGATGGCACAATAAGTTAAGCAATCAACAGGTGGCATTTAACTTTCCAGACAATGGGTGTAAACATGCTATGACCTTACTGGAGAGTAATATGCCAATCAGGTTTAGCCAATATCTAGATGTTTAGGGGTCAGAGCACATGCCCTAGGCACAAGGCAGTAGTGCACCAGTGTGCAATATCTCAAATCCAGCACTAAAATTCTGCAAGAAAATGGGGGGGGGAATCAATCAAAAAGTGGCGTTTTCTCGTTTTAATGAAAAATATGTTTTAGGTCAATCTATATTTAGCTGAGGCATGCATTACAACATTTGAAGAAACATGTCAAAAGTGTGGATTTCCAAAGAGTGAAGATGTGAACAGCAGTGTGAGAACAAAGATTATTGTATTGTCACTTTTGGATGACTGTACTACTCTTAGACAAAACAATCATAGCTCTTCATCATGTCTGTCCTGTTGGTTTGCTAGAAACGTGGTTTACTAACTGTTGATTAGTATATTAGCTGATGCTCACCGTACATTATAACATGTCATGCGTGGTACCTGAAATACATTTGTTCACTCTTTTCCACACCCTTTAAGTATTAATGCTTGCGTCTACTTGAACCGAACTGAAAATAATATACGAAGTAACTGTCTGTTTTCTCTCACGTCAGGCAGAACCTACTCAGTGTTTGCAATGTAGCACCTGCGGACCGCCCCAAACAAATATAGTTCCCAAAACATGTTTTATCGTTGTATGCAGACACCAATGCCTGTTTGGGACACAATGCCAGATGTTCCAAGGCTTATCTCTCCTTGCACAGTTAAATAAACAATGCTGCCAACTATCGCGGCAAATCATTTAGTTATGCTTTTCCAGGACGAATTTCTCAGACTCATTTTGTTTTAATGAAATAATTAACTTTACTGTAAATAGCTATATAAGACACTAGCTGTCGTTGTCAAATCTACACCCTATCATGCACAGGTTCCAAGTTTCTTGAAGCCACGAAGGTCTCGCGGCCCTGACATAGCTTTTATACAAGTATTGAGAGACTTACACAAATAACTAAACGCCATCAAAACACTCCCATTTAGTTTAATGCATAGTGGCTAATTACATCCACAAATCTTTCACACGATGGCAGTGATGTATGACAGTGTTTAGGATGGTCAGGTAACGTTTTTTCAATAGTGCTCTGAAAACAAAAATGTCGTTCTACGAAAGTGCGAAATAATACACAAGTTAGTAATGCCATTGATATACAACAAATGTAATTTATAGTTGAATGTAAATACACCGGCAAAAAATAAGAATACGTTAAATCTATCAATATTTGTTATTCCTAAGGCATACTTTTTCTAGGATACACAATAGCTAGCCTTGTATTTTAGCCAAACTCAATGTCGTCCCAATGCGATCGGGTTTATGCTCTCTAAACAGAAAAAATAATCGGGAAAAACAGTTTGATAGTTCCTGTATTGGACGTTTAGGACATTTTCAAAGTCCAGATACTTAGATGGCCAAAAACATGTTTAAAAAAATCATTTTGGGCTCTACGTCCATAGAAATGTCCAGGACAGATTTGAGACACAGGTAAAGGCAAAAATAGTTCTGAACATTAATAGAGCGATATCTGCAAAAGTTAAAGTCCCGGGGAATCATTTTAGGGTAAAATTAGGCTAGCATAAAACGCGAAAGTACAAGGGACTCGCTTGTAAAAATTGAATTTGTTACAGAACCTGAAATTGAAAATGCTTAAATCATTATTGAAATTAAACACATCTCGCGTTACTTGCGAAAAGTGAGGACGAATTCACATAACAAAGAAAAATTGCGTGTTCCCATTTTGTTGGTTTCTTGGGAATGCTGACTACTGCATGGCTTAAACATATCTACATTATGAAGATAAAGAGAAAACATACAACATGCAGTTCGCTAGCTCACCTTCTATGGCAAGGCACTAATTACCGTAATCATGCAGTTGTTTCTCCTCCAATTAGAAATGTAAACAAGAAATGAGTTTGGGGTCAATAAAAGAAGGTCAATAGGTTTAAATGCTCCTTTTTAGGAAAGATTAATTTTCATGCTGTCGAGAAGAAAGATTATTTAGATAATGTTTGTATACATGATACAATAAACTGAATTTCAAGGACTAGAATGTTGTCGTTGTTTTATTTGCTGGTAGGCATTTATATTTTTATTCATTGGTTTGCGTTGTTATAAGGTGCTGTGTTACGCTATAAACAACACCAAAAAGGCGAACCCATGAACACTGATGCTCCTCACTCACTCAAGGAGTTTGGTCAGTATGTGTGGTGCCAGCACAGAGACCCATAGTCCTGTAGGGTAGGTTCTCATTCTAATTGGACTACTGGCCTTGGGCGGAAGAATCACCTGGACTGCGGGGACTGAGTCTGAACCCTCACCATGTGACACCTGTCGGCCTAATCCAGGTTTGTTCCAGCTAACTAGCAGTGCCTCATCTCTACCTAAGAGTAGGATGACTAGGACAACCGGGCGGATGACAAAAACGACTGTTAAGGGGAATTTTGGTCACTCAGATCTCATCTGTTTCTCTCAGTTACATTAGTCTCACATATACAAGGACAATCAGAGGCAGAGTATAGTTCAATAGTTAAATTTTATTGAAGTAACTGCATCTTAGCTAATAAAGCATGAATTGCAATAACTAGGACAATGAAGCACAATAAGATTACAATTGTGACAAGAAGAGTAAAACACAAGAATGATGCTACCATATTGTCACTAGAGTTTGTAGAGATGGTTCCTACCTAGGCTATGTTAGAGCATAGCATGTTAAGCTCTAATTCTGCCCTTCAGGTTCCCCCTGGGAAGACATCATCCCTCATACCTGAGAAAGAGGCCTGTAGTCTACATAAGCAGCTGCAGTGAAGCAATCAGCAATCAGCATACAGTCATGGTCATCTGGCTGGAATCTCCCTTTAACGTACATGGGTCAAAGTAGTGTTTTTATAATAAAACAGCTGATGTTCCAAAAAAGGATCCCCACATAAGAGTGTGTATGTTTCTGTGAACATTGGAGACAGAGCATACCACTTTTGCCAGCAACCTATCTTACTGCAGCCTTGAGAAAAGCAGAGAGTGAAGGAAATGTTTGTTGACCTAGGGGAAGAACAGCTAGATAGAGAAAATAAAACAAGACCACAAATGTGGCTACTGTTAATATAATGAAGCTAAAATAAAACATGCCTAGATTAAAGTGCACAGCAGCAGGCCTAGTTTGCTAAAATAACATGTATAGAACTATGGCTAAAATGGCTACCCAACAGTCCTATGATTGAATTCTTGCAGGGTTGACTGATGTGGGTGGTACAGAGTTCAACAGTAATTGCACAATTTATTTAAGGACATTATAAAAGTGAGGCTCCTTAGCGATAGGGCCATGTAAATCTGGACGTCAGTCCTTTGGACAACTGGAAGTTGTGCTATAAAACCAGCAGAAATTACTCTTGGATTTTTTTAACATTCTCCCAAAAAATGTTGCAAGTATATTTCAATGAGAAAAAAATCTGAGTATTTACTTGGAATCACAGGAACAACCATTTTAATGTTATTGTACCTCAAAATATGCATAACCACACATTGGGACTCATTACGTGGTAGCCGGCAGAAAGGACCGCCACATTGACTGCCAACCCTCCACAACCCCGCCTGGCCCGCCGGTGCAGTCGCACCGTCACGGCCGGTGGGGAGCACCTCCAACTCAGCGGCAGGCCTCAGCCTGCCGTCTGGATTACGAGGCTGCAAACCACCAGGCTTTCTGTGGCGGTCATCCTGCCTCGAAAACCATGGTGGTCACGCACTCTGGAGATTCCTATCTCCATTCCTGTTGCCGGCACACACAGGCACACACTCACAAACACCCCTTCATGCACGCATGCATTCACAGACGCACCCATTCAGCGTACGCATACATGCACTCAGACACCCATACTCACTCAGGTTCATCAACACAGACAGACACTCCCATACACACACACATTCACATTCACTTGCATATACGCACGCATTCACCCCCCCTCTTCAGACACGCACATACACACCCACACACACAGCCACAACCCCCTTTTGGACACCCACTTACCTTCTCCATTGAGGAGGACGTCCGGGAGGGGATGGTTCCTGGTGGCAGGACTCCACCAAGCTGTATTACGGTTTGTAATAAGGTGGGTGGACTCCTGCTGGCGTGGAGGTTCTAGCGATGCACCAGCCTCTGCACCGCAGACCGCCATCATGAATGCTGGTGACTTTCTACTACAAAGATGGTGGACGGCTGCCAGCACTCGTAGTATGGTGCTCTGCAGACTGCCAGCACTGGCAGTCTGGTGGCAGGTTTGGCTTTGGCGGTCAGAGAAATTGACCCGCCAAAGTCAAAATGAGGGCCATGTCTGGGCTATCATTGTAGGATAATAGACATTAATGTGATTTTGTGCAGCATTTTTTTTAAGTGATGTTGAATTACATTCTGTTCTAATTGTTTTGTTGTAGTGTGTCCAGTTACGTTTTGTGTTATGTAGATTTGTGTATGTTATTGCCTTAGTGTTCTGTTGTTTACTTTAGATGAATAGTAGCTTGCTCAATAACTAAGCTAGTGTTCTGTTAAAAAACGACCCCATTCTTAAAACTATTAGTGCATGTAAGTGAAATGTACACACAAAAAACGATATTTTAAAGCAATATGACTGTTCTAATTGAGAAAGTTGCTTTCATGCTCATAATTGGATTTTTGAATGTATTAATTGTTACAACTGAGTTCCACCTTTATGAAGCTGTGTTCTGGTTGCGGTACCCCACCCCACATTTTTGCCAGTTTTTTTATGTAACTTAGACTGAAGTGCACAGGGTTCCTGCTAAACAGGTCCCAAGTGCCAGTGTTCCTTTTCCAAAACAAGACCCCTGGTCACTTGATCCCCAAGTGTCCAAGTGGCCAGGCCCTTTAGCACCTCTGTAAGTCCCTAGTAAATAGTACTTCTGGTACCTAGGGCCTAGGTAATAAATAGGGTCCCTAAGAGCTGCATCATAAGCTTATGCCACTCTAAGGGATCCAGCAACAACCTCATGCAGACTGCCATTGCAGGCTGCTTGACAAGGTGCTCCCAAAAGTGAAAACACAATATGGCACACAGCCTGTGTGCCATGTCCCCTAAACACTGCATATAATATTTGTAAGTCACCACTACAGCAGACCTTATAGCCCTGAGACAGAGTGCATTACATCACATGTGTGGACACATCTGCAAGAGCAAATATGCCCCTGCTATGTCTTTCTAGATTATTAGACATAGTAAGTGAGCAGGGAAGCAATTTTAAAAACATGGGCTGGACACTAGTCAGTACGAGTTTGACAGGTACAAGATGTCTTCAATTAAACTAGTGATATTTAAAATCAAACATCTTGTATAAGTAAAGTAAATTCCAGTGATGGATTTATTAATACATGCCATACCTTAGAGGTGCCCCCTTAAAACTGCCAATTGCTCGTGGGCTAAGTGCCTAGTTCTAGCCAGCCTGCCACCAGCAGATGAAATTCTGACCCCCAAGCACGAGAGCCTTTGCTCTATGGAAGTCAGAAACAAAGCCTGCTCTATCAGGAGTGTTACACATTCCTTCCAACAGGATGACCTGCAAATCTGCATTCTAACGCAGGAGGCTTCTAAGAGGGAGATGGCCACCCCCTGCTCCAGGGCCCATTTGGTACATGGACTGGCTGGAACATTAGCTATGCAGGAGGTGTGTTGCATTTCCAGGCTGGACACACCTCTAGGTTGATCAGCCTGAAGTGAACCAGCCTTAGTATTTCTGCCATCGTGTGTGTGGTGAAATTAAGGAATGTTGGGACAGGGTGATGCCCACTCTCCCAAAGGAAGTGGTCATCGAGGAGGCATAGTGACCCCAGAGGTAAGTAGCCCATTGGCTGCTACCCTTCACTCCCCTTAACACCCCCTAAATTGAGTATTTAGGGCCCCCTTAATACTTGGAAAACAGATCTTTGCTGGACACAGAAGGGGTGGACAAGAAGTCTGCTGAACCTGAGAACCGAGGAGCACAACGGACTTGGCACCAACCCTGCAAACCTGCTTTCTGCACCTGAACCTTGAGAAGCAACTGGGCACCCAATGCTGAACTGCACCACTACGCTCAGCCACCCCAGTGCTGCCTGAGGTGACCTGTTGGTGTGGCCTAGGATCCTGCCACTAGGGCTCACCTTAAGTGCAGAAGATTGGTCCTCTAAGTTGCTGTGAAGTATCTGAGTTCTATGTATGTTTTCCCTCCTTTAGAGTTGCATAGCTGCTGCAGAAATATGCACCTAATTCCGGAGATCTTGTTACCTAAATCAATACAAAAGTCTGTGTTATTTTTATTAATTGGTGTTGATTTATTTATTGAGTGTATGTCCCACTTACTGCCTATGTGTGAGCCATATATGCATAGCACTACCCACACTATCAGAAAAGAGAGCATTAGGGATGCCATTTGTGCCGCCGTGATACCTTTGTGGGTCGCCTGGACTCTTTACAAAGTGTACCTCTTTTTGTTGCAGTATATTAAAAGCAAGCTTTCTACACCGCCCAGTTAGTACGAATGGATTTCTTTGCTTTTTCTGATCAACCAGTTTTGGCCATTTTTCGCACAATTTGTGTCTCACCAACAGTAATCACATGGAAAATAGACTGCACACGTTTACATCCAGTGTCCCCCTTTTAAGATAAGGCTCCTGTGATGCAGCAAGGGTAAGAGGCACTTGGTTGGTTAAAAGTATGCACACATGCATACGTGTGAGGGCTGCACAGGTGAGACTATGGCTATGTGCAACCTAGTAACTGCACACAGGTAGCCTGGCTCAGAGGGGACTCTGCAGGGTTAGATATTGGCCTGGTGTTGACATCATAATAGTAGTGGACATTCATAGGTAAAGTCAGTATGGTATACTGTTTTGTCAGCAGTGACACTTAAACAAATAGGGAGATTTTGGCCTTAGCGTGCAGTTTTGCTTTCCCCAGTACTGCAAAGTCCTATAAGGTATGAAACTTGGGTTAACAAAGTGCACCCAGTTTAACTGCACAGGTCCCAAGATCGTACATGTACATTTTAAAGATCATCTTACATTTTCATAGCTATGCTCAGAATCAGGAAGTTTGTTACCATCCTGGGCCAAATTAACTATATTGTTCCCTAACAGAGAGAACAAAGGTCTCCCCACATAAAGAGATTAATTAACAGTGCTGCTTATCATAGCTCCAGGAGAGGAAGGGGTGGGGAAAAAGATGCATCAGTTAATTAGCTGCCACACTGTACTGGGGCTGAGACAGCCCAGGTGCATTGAACAAAGGAAGAAGCCCAGACAACAGGAGCCAATACAGAAGTGGGGTCGTCTTTGAAGTTTTGGTGGGAAAGACACCAGTGGGAGATGTCAGTGATGCTGGGGGGGGAGCTGAGGCCCCAACAGCAGATGTGACAGTTGACTTATGGACAGCACCATTTTAAACTGTCCCAGCATGCTGTGCAGGAGGGTTGGGGTGAAGAGGTGATGTGGCACCTTAGGATTGATCAGGAGTGCCTGGCTTCTAGAACCTTCCACCCCATTTAAAAACTCTTGCACAAGGGAGAGAGTGTTGCTTTATACTGGAATTGGACAGCGGCAACTGCTATGGGCAACAGGAAGACCAAGCCCCCTGACGCATTGAAGGACTAAAGAGTCTGCCAACAATTAGCCCAAGGACTAGCGGTTCTTTCCAAGGGCAAGTAAGGCTGATCCCCTTTGACCCTCAGTGGACTTGTTGAAGAAAAGTCTAAAGAGGAGAGGAGCACCAGAGGCAAAGACCAGGAGGAAAGCTGTTGCAGAGAGCCAGTGGAGTCAGCTCCCTACAAAGTACACTGCTTGTGAAGCAAAGAAACCTGCTAGAACTGCTATTGGTCGCTAGAGCTCGCCCCAGGAGTAAAATGTGCTTAGGATCATTCAAATTGGTCAACCAGGGCCTGATTATTAACCTATTGACTTTCTAGAGCTTGATTACTTTTGAGCCCCTCACAATTGATGGAGCACATGGGGCTCCTCCACCCACATGATCTTACCCCTGGGTTGGGCTAGTGCCTGGGGTCAGAGCATATTTTATTATATTTTTGGGAAAAGGGCGCTCATGAGACCCCCTCCCAATTTCTAACTTGCACCCGGGGACAGCGCTTCCCCTGGGGCTGATGCAGCAGGATGCCTGGGATCCCATCCCCAGGTTCTGAAGAGAGAGAGACAAAGAGGAGTACTGCTTCACCCCCCTAAGTTGTGGTGTGTTGTTCCCACTTTCTGTGACTGGGAGGAGCAGGGCAGCCATCACTGACATACATCCTGCCTGTATGGAGCTGGCAGAGAATACGGATCTGGGCTCCCATTCCAGCACCCAGTAATGCTGGCCGGATGGGCAGTTGGTAGGACAGTGCAGGAACAGGCTCCCCCACTGGCCCCATCAAAGAAAACTGATAAAGGAAAAAGAAGAAAACACAAAAGAAAAGCTATTCATCTCTCCCACTGTGTGTCACCAAATTTAAAACCCCCAAGATTTTCATCTTTATTTTCAAGCACTCCCAAGGCTGGAGTTTTTTGCTCTTCACCTATGAGTACAGTACTCCCTAGGATGCAACTTCTGTTGTCTGATGGTGTATAAAGGAGACATACACGTTATGTTTATTTTTAATGCTTTATTAATACTTTGATTCTGTGATTTTTGATCATTGTTAAAATGTTTTATTGACATTAGGGATTGTATGCTTGTAATGTTGATTGTGGAAAGGTATTTTCAATGTGCCAGATGAATGTATTTGTAAATTAGTGTGCAGTATGTATTGGTTTTTCCTTGTCTAAGAAAAAAGCACTGACTGGATAATCATTTATTGCATGGTATTATTGCGTGCCAGCCAATGGTGACTACTAGCCCACACCACCTGGCCCATCTAGGCCTTGGACTGCTCTGCTTTGTAACACCAATAGAGTCAAATTTTGCAATTGGATGCTTGGTTGCTGGAAAGGGGACATTGTGGACCCATTGCTTCCACAAGCCTCACATCCTGCACAACTACCTGCCCAATTTCTTACAATAATCAGAGGTTTTTGCAGGTATAAACCATGAGAAGGGAATGGTAGTGTGAATTAGGTGGTTGGGATGCTCCATTGGTTTCCCAAGCCTCCCAAATTTGGTAAAGGTGTGGGGTAAAAGATTTCTTGTGGGACAAGTATATTTTTCCTGGTGACAAAATAAAAATGAGAAAAAGGTTGGAAGTGTATTTGCACTTTTGAATGCAAAACAATGTGTAAAAAAATTTCACACAATTACATTTAGTCATTTTTAAAATGCACTAATGTTTCACTAGTAAGCTTGGAAAATTATCATTGGTGCATGTTTCTTAATATGAGCAAATCTTCACCCCTGCAAATTGTAAACCTCTGGTTTATATTAACTTTTTGTGTGACAAGGTCTCAATATATTCTTCTGGTCTCAGGCTGCTACTCATATTGCTAGTTGTTCTCTCCTGTGTTGAGAGAGGTTTTCTTGTCCATTATGGGTAGAGACTCTCCTATAACAATGGTTCTTTAATGCTTTCATTTATCTGGGTTCCATAAACTTTATGGCATGTTTTCTCATGTACACTCATACCATACTTCTAATGGACAACGTTCCCCTTTTTAGAATAATTAATAGGTAATATCCCAGCTGGGACACCAAAAGGATCTTACACACTGGAACAGTGCAGGGAAGGGCCGTCCCATAGCACCATAGGACAGAACACTGTTGCACTAATCCTACCACTAAAAACACTACCTTATTGCAGACAGTGCGTACACACTCAGCCTTGTCAGAGGGTTGACAGTGGGGGGGCTTCAGGAGGAGGGAAAAGTACCATATTGACAGTGCCATTATGTGGGTCTAGGGGACCCAGAGGACCCAGGAACAAAGCATGTGGGGAACTGGAAGCTACAGCAAACAAGCTCTACCTTTATTGTGTAAATCACCCTGGTGCAGACCCACCCTGCCTCTCACCACATTGGGCCAGTGCATCTGACACCAATTTGTAATCAGGGAAAGGCCTGTAAGATGGCACAGCAACAGATGGGCAGTCTTGCTCCTGTCATGCTCTGGTTTTCCTGCTATGACTCTTTAGGTATTTAAATGTTGCACTGTGCTTTTTTCAGTTCCTGATTTACTGTCTTCTGTTCTTTGGTAGAGGTTCCTTGATTCTGGTTTCTCACTTGTTTGGATCCCTCTCCTGCCCCCTTATTTTTTTTTACAAAGTCCATCCTGATCCAGAAAAAGCTGTACTTGGGGGCTCCCTCAGGGCTGACTGCACTCTATTGTTATTAAGTGAGCATTCTATTACTCTCTAGAGGGCTTTATCACAATTGTAATGAAGTTGCTGCTGGTGAGTTTACTAGGGGAAATCTAGCAGTGGGGTGGGGATTGACTAATCAAGAACAGACACTTACATTGTACCATGGGGAAATCTTCTGTTGTTTTTTCTTTCTTTTGTTGTTTCCATTCCCTTGAGCCACTATCTGTTTTCCTATCCCTGTCTGAAATACAGATGATCAAGGTTTTCTTAAGGACAGGAAAACACGTCCTAAAATCCACTCCTGAAGGTGCATCTATCTCCAACCGCAAGAATCAAAGTCACACTATTATTTTGCAACAATGACTAGACTACTATGAATGGGATACTTCATTCCTATCACACCATAGCCTGCACAACGTTAAACACCATGTTTTATGTTTAACTGACTTCTAAGCATAAGTGCTCAATATCTCTCTATCTTTGCATAAATTGAGCTTGAACCGTAACATTTCTACTGTATGCTGCAAAACCACCACCTCCTACATTGTATTTATTGTCCAAATTAATCTGTGTTATAACTTCGATATGCCATAACAAATATGAGCTTAATAGTCCTTTTCCTTATGCCACACAGTTGGCAGACCAATTTATATCTACTCATATAATTCGCTATAATGCCCTCTATTAACTTTCACCCAGGATAGCAATCAGTCCCACTCAATTTAATTACTAACCGAGATTTCAAAATAAAACTTACTCTTGGACAGTTAACGATGGCTCTTAAGAGATCTTGCGTACCTAATTGGTCGTTGTGTTATGTGTACCCACATATTTACATGAAGAGAATACTAATATTACAATTACATGCAAAGGGATACATGCAGTTGAAGTAAGAGTTATTTAGAACTCACAAGATGTTCTTGCTGCCAGACAAATATGCTTTTTGCAGGGATATTTATACCTTATTATAGCCCTAGAACATCTATATTGTGAAGCTGCTAGAATAATTTGCGTTTTTTTATAGAATGGGTTACAACCATTTTAGGTGCTTGCAAAAATAACATAATATCATTGTTTAACACAAAGAACATATAAGCTTTACTACTGTAATTGAAGTTTAGTGATTGTTAGACCTGTCCGTGTTTGGTGGTCTTCCCTCAAATGTTTTGCCTTCTCCCCTCCTGTTTTGCTGAATATTTTAGTTGCACCTAGAACTCTGTCATTTACCATTGATAATTAGTGCTTAAGTGGTTGTGTTCACTCCCTAAAACAAGGTAAATTTGGCTTACACCTGATGGGCATATTTAATTTTCTGATATGTCCCAAGTACAGTTGTATACCATATATCCAGGGCAGGTAAATTAAATGCTAATAGTTGGCCTGCAGCACTTATCATGCGACCCACTTAAGTGACCCCTTACAACATGTCTCAGGTCTGCTATCGTGGCCTGGGTGCAGTTTTAAACTATAAATTCGACTTGGCAAAATAAACCACTTGCAAGGGCCAAAACTCTCCCTAAAGTAGGCCCTAAAACGTCCATAGGACAGGGTGCAGTGTATTAAATATTTTGAACTTGTCCTGGAAGTGAAAAAGTCACAGATCTGTTTTTCACTACAGTGAGGCCTACCACGGCAAACGGATAACATTGCCTTACCTCATTACATTTAATAAGTGATAACTTTTATTTGAAA
Organism: Pleurodeles waltl; assembly: GCF_031143425.1. NCBI lineage: Eukaryota > Metazoa > Chordata > Amphibia > Caudata > Salamandridae > Pleurodeles > Pleurodeles waltl. Next base: position 345,038,684 of record NC_090442.1, read on the forward strand.
GTAGGTAGAAATTTCATGTTTGGTGCCTAAGGAATTGTAATTTGAAATAATCTTAATGGTAAAGTGAGTTTTAGGCCACAAGACTGAAAGTGATACTTTTAGAAAGTTGACATTTTCTTGTCCTAACCATTTGGTGCTGGCAGCCTATTTCGTGGGTCACAGAACTAGGATAAGTTGCAGATGGCCTTTTTGTATTCCTCCCAGATCACCACAAAATAGAGGGATTGAGTGTTGGCAGATAGGGCCATCCTAGTAGGGATGGGGGTCAAGCTGTGCACAGTCCTAGTTGCTCTTCCAAGAAGCTGTCCCAGCACGCACACAAAGAATCTCACACTAGTCTGTAGTGGCCCCAGACATCATGGGGCAAGGACATGGAGGCGGAAAATTTCAGCCTCCTCCATGGGGGAAAACCTCAAATATTTCTTTCATTTCAAAGCACTCACAAGTTAGAAAACTAGGGCTCTCAGACCCACTCTTCAGTTCACTTTTGGACCTGTGGAAGGACTCTCAGAGGACTGCTCTGCCTGTGCCTGCCTTGCCTACAGCCTGCTGTATACTTCAGACGACTGCCATGCTGCATCAAGAGGATTGCCTGACTGCCTGAATCCTGCTTTGTGCTTTCAGAGGACTGCCCTACTGCTTGAGACCTGCTTTTCTCCTTGAAACCAGGACTTCAGAGTGACTCTGAGGGGTCATTGGCTGGCCTCCTGATCAGAGCTCTAGGGACAGAAAGCATTCCAACCATCCTGAACTCACACATGTCCCAAACTGAGTCTGATTTCATCCTCGAAGTGGTGCCCCTCCAGTCCTGGCCATTTGGAAGTAGTATTAAAGGTACTCAGAAAGCCCAAATCCAAACTTGGGAATTTTCAGTCAAAATGTGCCCTGAGAACTGAGAGGAGACCGGGACTCACCTGCTTGCCAATCCGTCCAAGGTGCATCGCCGGTTGGCCTGACTTTGTGGCAGCTCTTGCTGTGTTCTTCTCTTCAGCAGCAAATCCCATTCAGCAAGCCCTTCCAGATGTGTATCCAGCCATGAGGAGCCTTTGCTGGTTACAGCCTACACCTGTATCCCACTAGAGATTTCCTATAAAAGAGACTAACAGCCTGATTTCGAGTTTCCGGAAGGGATTACTCCATCACAAAAGTGACAGATGTCCTGATGCAGTATTATGATCCCATTATATCCAATGGGAATCTTAATACAGTATATAAGATATCCGTCACATTTGAGATGGAGTAACCCATCTGTCAAACTCTTAATCAGGCCCTAAGTCTGAACATTAAAACCTTCACTGTGACTTCATCTAATGAATCATGAAGACAATGCCTCCTCTTTGGACACCATCGGCCTCTTTGCCCTGCTGAAGTCAACATTCTTAGATGTTTTTCTTCAAAATTTCTTCTAAGTCCAAAGGTAAGTGGAGACCGGCCCAGTCTACATCTCAGAACCACACTTCATCATGGTCAGCCATAACTTTCAACTTTGTTCATGTTTTGAGAGACTACATGTCCACGTTTGGCGCTTTGATCTTTTAGGCACTACTTTTTACTTTAAAAAAAAAATCATAACTCTCATTCTACTGAGTGGATTTTTGTTGTGAGTACAGTTGCAGGTGACATTGCAACTGAGCGAAGGGTTTGTAAACTAAATTAAATCTTGCCTGTTCTGTTTTAGGTTGAGCCATTGCTTGGTACTAGATGTCTGTTTAGCTGAACTGGCAGAATATTAGCTTATCCACAATATTTAAAACACCAACAACCAAACAGCCCTTTAACGATGTATTGAAACTGTACAGCTAAGCCATGTTTCTCCAACAGAATGATGTGATTGCTATTTATTAAATGGTTGAAAACATGTAAGGGTCACATGTAGATATGATTAGTGTGCTAGAAAGTTGTAGAAGGTGTGGGATTATGAGCCTCTTAGAAAGTGAGTATGGTACATCATAAGATGGTTCAGACTAAGTTATGTAGAATGCTCCCAGGATGAACTCCTGTCATCATTTTAGAAGTTCACTAAGTTTTTTTCAGGGTTTCAATAATAAATGCTTTAGTAGCTGTTCATCACAGTCGAAGATTTTATCTTCTGACCTAGCATCTGAAATGGAAATCCAAATCCTTCACCGGGGCAAGGTTGCAGGTTGTATCCACCAAAGTCCACTTGAAGCTATATAGCCTCTGAATGAGATTCATCTGAAATCACTGGTCTTGACAAGTCAAGTTCCCAGGGAGAGGAATTCAGATTTTGCAGCTACCAACCTCCTAGCTTCAGACAGCTACTTTTTTTGCGTTCACTCATTAAAGATTTCTAATTTCGGACCTATACTTTTTCATAGAGTTTAAAATCCTCCAATGGGACAAGCTTAGAGCTGTATCCAATTAAGTCCACTTTGAAATTGGAACCTGTTGCCATGAGGTTCTGCTGAAGCTCTGGAAGGCTTAGATGTCCCAACTGTTTAGAGTTTCTGGTGCAGCTCTTGTTGGTCACCTCTGAGGCTTCCATGACCTCAGGGACAGCCCTCGGAGATTAGGACTCACTCTACTAAAGGTTGCTAACAGGGTCAAGTCCAGTTGCCTTTGCTACTAGTCAGATAGGAACGTCAGGGGAAAAAAGCCTGTTGCAGCTTGTTGTGTTCATGTAGTCATTTGGGAAGTCAGCCAACTGACATTTAAAGTCCCCTTTATAGCCCTGGGTACAAGTGGGAGCACACCCATTCCTTCAGATCTCCACGCAGGTCTCTGGTGACCTGTGGGTGAGGTTTCAGCTTTGTAGGTTTCACTAGCCAATAAATGGGGGTGACCTCTGGACACTTCCAAACAAATGAGAAAAAAAGATCCCAAGAGGAACCCATCCTGTTTTTGCAGTACATCCTGTTTGTCTTAGAGTGATCTATCATGCAATGCAAATTTCTCAGGCAAATCCAACATGGCAGAATCCTTCTGCCCCTGAAGGGTGCTTGTGTGCCAGCCAGCGGCATGTGTACTGAACTGAGCAGTCCCTTCACGCTCAGTTATGTCAAGCTAGTTCTGGAACCGGGTCCCCCTCCCACTGGGGAATGCCAAACTGGCTCCAGAGGGCCTAAAGAACAAAGGCTGCTCTTTCACAGGTCTCTCATTATGCTTATCTCTGGATGGGCAGCTGAACTGATGCCCAAATGTCTCACAAGATGTGATTAGATGTCATTCTACCCATTGTTCATTTCCTTCTGTTGATTCACTTGATTTTAATGTATTTCTAATATTCAATGCAGATCACATCTGAATCATGCTTGATCCAGGGATCTGCATGTAGGGATAGTATGCTGCTGAACAGGGGAGCGATGTTAACAAAGTCTGGGGAATCTGGGACGGAGCCAAAATGTACATTTGTACTTGCCAACACACATGATGTCTTTGTGCAAATATGTACCTTACTAGTTGATTGTCTAAATATTGATCACATTGAATAATTACACTTTCCTATCTTTAAGTGTCAAGGATAAAGTGGCTAGTACTAAAGGTTACAAAATACACAGTTTTTTATATATATATATTTTAATGAAGAGAGACACTTGACTGCCACTGAGATCACACGGCTAAGATGCAGACATAGGGGATAATTGTTTGCCACACATTTTCCAGCTTTTCCCAAGAGAATACTAGTTTGGGTCCACCTGTGTGTCCCATTACTTCCTCTTGTTTTGTTATTAAATTTGTAAAGCATGAAAACATCCTCAGGAGGTATACAAGAGCTATGTAAACTACAGAAAAGAATCCTTCATATGAAACAAATAGACAATGCTAATATCCTACTGGAATTCAGCTCAGCAAATCCTATTTGTCAAAAAGTCAAGTCTTTAGTGTTTCCTGAACTTAAGCAAGGAAGAAAAATGCTGTATAGGACATGGTAGCTCTTTCCAGAGCTTTTCCACTCTCACTGAAAAGGCTTTGCCAACTGAGCAAGCCGGTTTGAGTCTAGACACAGCCATCAGTTGAGCTCCAGAGGAGCATAGATAGCACGATGATACATACTTGTGAAATAAACAATCCAGACCACTATGATGAATGGCTTTGAACACAAAGGCACAAGGCAGAGGGGTTTAAAAATGGCCTACTTTTTCACTAGGAGACAATGCAAACAGTCTAAATACTCAGAGGTGGAAGTGAGGTGAGGGAACCCCAAAGCCAATCTTGCCGCAGCATTTTGTATTCTTGCAGCTTGTTAAAGAGGATTTAATCTATCCCTAGGAACAGAGAGTTGCAATAGTTCAGGTGACTTAATATTGTCCCTTGGGTCACCACTCGGTGAGCAGAGTTGGGAGGGAGGGGTAACATTTTTCTAAGCAATTTTAGAAGGAAAAACACATTATTGCCACATGTTTTACTTGGCTCGCCAGACTAAGTTCCATGTAGATCCCCAGATTTTAGCTGTAGTTGATATAGTTGACCAACTTCTAGGCCAAAAATCTAGAGGCAATAGGTCTGGTATACGGGTTACTTTTCAAGTAGACATTGATGAATGGAGCAGATATGTAGTAGTGGATGGCAGGATAGACAGCTGAGGTGGTCAGTCTTTATGACCCAAACACTGGTCTTCTCTCTTTCTTTGAGCACATTACTAAAGACCTACAACAGTGGACTCATGTTCCTAATATTTTGGTTGGGAGCACTAATTCTCTTTTGGATTTTGACCTAGATAGATCGTTCCCCTCTCTCTCCAACACACCACCTGTATGTGTAGAAAAGGGGCTTTGGACTTAACTTACAAACTGGGAGTTCTAGATATGTGGAGGCACATCCATGGTGCAAATAGAGGTTACTTGTTTTACTTACCAGTTCATGATCTTCATGTTCATTTCAACAGGGTTATGCATTATTGGGATGTGGCTCCTCTGGTGTCCCAAGTATTTTATTTACAGAGGACCCTTTCAGACCATAACCCTTCATTACTGAAACAGAGCTGGGGTAGGCAATATCCACTGATACCTACACAGAGACTTCAGGGTTATTTGTTGTAGCAGGCAGTCTTGATGGAGTTACTTAAAGGGTTTATTCACTCTTATTTCAAGCTTAATGATAGAACAATCTGCAAATCTTTAGTGAAATGGGAGGCCTCCAGGATGGTAGTGAGGGGTCATTGCAAGCCACAGTAGTGGGGGTGAGAAGGGTCCTAATTAGTGGACTTCTTGCTAAGGATTCCTCCCTGTATGATGTGGAACGAGCAGTGTCACATTCCCCTCTTAGAAATCCTGATCTCTTGGCTCTTAGAGAAAACTATTCAGTATTGGTAAACAAACTGCATTCTCTTGACTTCAGGTCATACATAACTCATATGACTTTCTAAAGCTTACAGAGCCTGACACATACTGGCCTGGCTGGCAAGGTTGAACATCAGATGTGAGACGCACGCCATATGGTCCTTGACAAAAATGTTATTAACTTGGTTTTCTTTGTCTACTATCTATGTCTCATTGAGATCCAGACTCTGATTAATGCTGTCACAGTGACAAAGTACCTTCATGGCTTACATTTGCCTAGGCACATGGAAGATGTGGGTAGACAACTGGGTTCCCTATCACAGCGGACAAGATATGTCAAGTTCCTCTAGTGCCTTCCACACAGAGGATCTTTATAATAGATGGTTTACTCCAGGATTTTTAACACACAAATGCGCAGCTGTTGATTTCCTGTCTTCTTAAGGTGTACTGCACTGCCTCGGAGGCAGGTTTACCTCTATCCAATTCCAGAAGATGAGCTGCTCTTTCCCTATCGTTCCATCCTCCTTCAGAGGAGGAGCTCTTCCTCTAGCTCTAGTAATTCCAATACCCAAGAAGTGTGGAGATCCCACCACAGAACTTACTACCCTCTCCATGAACAACAGATTCTGATAGAAGTATCTGCTAATTTTCAATTTTAATTGAATGTACATTCATTTGTGATTCTTGGTCTTTAATGCTGTCTCAGGTTTACAAATGAGATGTATTGTGCCTTTACTTGGCTTTTCTGCATTCCACTGTTTAACCATAGGGAATTGAATAAAGCTAATTTTAAGGTTTCATTGTATTTTAATAGTTGCTTAAATAAACTGTTTGATTTTAAAAAGTTAGATTTTATTTGTCATTGGGCACAGACAACGTAAAGTTTACCATCCAATAAATATATTTCAGATTCAAACGTTGGTTCTTTAGAGCTGCAAGAGCGTGCAATTTAAGATGACCACCTGTTGTTAATTTCTGGTGCAGACGACTGTACGAAAGGCTAACTTGACTGTTTTTTTGAGCTATTTGTGTTTCTTTTCTTCACCCCTTGCCCTCACGTGGTGATGAGTCTCCAGTGTCCTATCATGGAAGAATCGTTTGCTTGTGTTGCCTGGAGAAGCACTGAATCCTCACCACGGCTCTTTTCTGCTCACAGCCTAGACTTCCTATCAGAAAAGGTTGAGTTTCATCAGAGGAGGATTCAGCTTTGACCCTGAATCCTCCTACTATCAGTTTTGGCTGCTGCGCCAGTGACTTTTCATCAGCTTTATATTTGTTTGGCCTCTATTTTTATATTAAAATTTTCATTTACTATTATATATATTTTCCTGGTTATTTATCAACATGGAAGGAAATCTTCTGCATGGAAATGTAATCAGTATCCTCTCCTCCAATTAAGTCTAAAATTGTTGACTCTTCTGAACCTTCACTTAATAATTTACTAGACGAATTGCAAGCTCTTAGGTCTATCATTGACAATCTTGTTGTTGAAGTTAAAAATATTCGTAAGGATGTGACTGGTCTCTCCATGACTTAGAATCTCTGAATTAAAATATAGTTACTTTGATCCTTCCACCATGCGCATTTGGAAAGATAACATCTCTAAGTCATTCGACCATCCAGAAGATATTCTGGCATTTTTGGATAATTATTCCCCACTCTCAATGGATACAGAAGACCCATCAAACTGATACAATTATACCATGTGGGGATCTCTTTGCCTGTGCTTCTTACTCAATTATAAACCCTATTACTACAACATTAGTACTAATATGGACTTTCTCCCCTGGCTTTTCTTCTCAATTGCCATGTATGTCTTGACCTTATTACTAATGTTTCTGTTGTCTTTCTATGAGATTGTTATATGTGTTACTTTCTTTTGTTGCTTTATGTCATCAAGCTACTTCATTGGTCCCCAGTGCTTCCTCCTCATCTTTCTAATGTGGTCTCCTGTTTGAAATTCCTGTTTCATATCATGAATTATGGATAATACTCCTAAAATTAAAATTGTGTCTCTGAATGTTAAAGCGTTATGACAGCCTGTTAAATGTTTGAAGTTCTAGATTATTTAACTAGATAAAAGGCTGACATTTGTTTATTATAAGAACCACATATTCATGACAAATTCTTATCCTGCTTGTAAAAGAAATGGATAGGTCAGACACTTTCTTCCCCAGCAGTTGGTAAAGAAATGGAGTGTCAATTTTATTTTCTTAAAACAAATTTCACATTTTAGATACACATTCAGATGGAAGATTCCTATTTGTTAAAATTAAACTTGGTACTACTGTATTGCATTTGTTTAAGATACATGAACCGACAGTTGATGGCCCAGGCATTCGAAACCACATTATATCTGTACTTATTCAACTTGAAACAGTTCCTGTTATTGTTAGTGGTGAATTTAATTTGATCTAGGATCCCCTTTTAGATACTACATTTATACTTCCAAAAGCTTCTGACTCACTTAAAATTTGGTTTAGAAGTACAAAACTTGTTAATATTTGGTGATGACATTTCCCAACCCTTAAAATCTTTGGGCTTGATTTAGATGTTGGCGGATGGGTTACTCTGTCAAAATGGTAACGAATATCCCATTCGCCAAAATATAAATCCCATTATTTCTTATGGGATTTAAATTTAAATTTCCGCACTTTTGTGAGGGAGTAACCTGTCCGCCAACATCTAAATCAGGCCCTTTACCTTTTACTTCAACCCACACAGTTTTCAATTACGTTTGGATTATTTATTAGTACCCAAAAACGTGATAAAATCCATAACTCAACCTTCAATTGGAAATATTGAAATTTTCCATCATGCATGATTTTACTATGTTTGCAAGTAAATAATTATTTGGTTACCCATGCTCTGTTACAAATGTGATGGATAGCCTGTGCGCCGTATTACGATCCTATAGTATCCTATGGAGATCGTAATATGGCAGACAGGATATCAGTCATATTTGTGAAGGTGTAATCCCTCTGCCAGGATCTAAATTATGCCTTTAGATATGAATATAATTCATTAGTAAGTAAAAGACCTGGAATACAACTTTCATATAAAAAAGCTAAACTTTCCTTCAACCTCTTAGCTGCTAGGCTTCCCCCCCCCCCCCCCCCAGAGTGCTGAGCCTTGTTTTGGCTATTACCTTTAGGTCACGCCTAGGGATCCATAACTTTTCTTTCAACTTTAAGTATCCATGCTACATTTGTGCCCTTTTTTCCAACATGCTGGGGATTCTAAAGCTACTCAGGGTTCATGGATTCCCATGCAGGGGACAAAGAAAATGACAAAATATATCAAAATGTTTAGTTTTTTTTAGAAAAATAGGGAAAAGGTGCTCAAGAGAAAAGTGACTGTTCCTTTCCCAAAAATGGCATAAATGAACCATTTGCTGTACTAAAATCACCATCTTCTCAGATTTCAGGAACATGCAAAGCTGAATCAAGAAACCTTATTGTGTACCACAGTTCTGGCATTTTTCATAGAGTTAGCCCGTTTTTCCTGTGTTTTGTGTTCTCAACCTACTTCCAGTGTGTGGTAGAAACCTTTGAGAAACCCATGGGTGATTAGGGAAATCTATAGTAGACAAAATTCTAAACTCAGCAAGGGGTCATTTGTGTAGATAATTCAAGGTTTTCTTAAGGAAAATAACTGTTGAAATAAAGAAATATTAAAAAGGAGTAGGAAAAATGGCCATTTGACATCATCTTTATCTGTAACTTTTTGTCATGATGGCCAATTTACAAAAGCAATATACCATTATGTCTAAAAGGCCCTTCTGGTTGCAAGGATATATAGGGTTTCTAGGTTATCCAATAATCCAAGGTACTCAGAGCCAACAACTGAGCTGCACTATACAATTGTTTTTCAATGAGTACCGTGTATGAACCAATTCATATAGTGAAATAGGCAGAGTGAAAATGGGTATCAAGGGAACCTACATGCTTCTGAAATAGGCACAAGATATAGTTGAGAAGAAGTGGTTATTTGTACATCTCTGAATTTGTGGGTAGCTGTACTAGCATATTTAGCAGGTATGTTTCAAAACATCTTCTTTCTTATACATTGGCTTACCTTTGAAAAACAAAAATGCAGTAAAATTAAATGAGTAATAACAAAAGTTCTACTATTATATGCTCCCACAAGTCTTTTGATGAAAATTACACCCCTGGTGTGGGTAGGGCTACTGCCTGTGACAGGGAATGGGCCCAAACACACCATGGATGTATTCCCATTTTTCCATTAAAAACTGACCCTCTTATTCCAATGTAGGTAGATGTGGATTTTGGACACTATCTCAGCCGGCAGATATGGAAACCTAAGGAACATGTACATTTATGAAAACTAAACACCTAGGGGCATCCAGGGTGTGGTGACTTGTGTGACTCTCACTAGGTTTTTTTGTTTTACCCAGAATCCCTTGCAAACCTCAAACCTTGACAAAAACATATTTTACTCAAATTTCTTAGATGAAGAGTCCTAGAATCAGCAGGAAGCCACAAACTTCCTTCCATCCAGCAATCCCCCAAATCTCCCGATAAAAATTGTATCTCACTTGTGTTATAGGCCTAGTGCTTGCAATGTGAAACAGTCCAAAACCCAACATAGACGCATCACATTTTTCCACTGAAAATGTACCCTTTTTGCCAATGTGGGTATCTGTGGATTTTGGACCCTAGCTGGCCCAGCACCTAGAGAAACCCAGCAAACCTGTACAGTTTTTTAAAACTAGACACCTAGGGGTAACCAGGGTAGGGTGACTTGTGTGGCTTTCACCAGGTTTTTCACCTATAATCCCTTGCAAAAGTCAAACTTTGAATTAAAATAAACATTTTCCTCATATTTGTTTGATGGAAAGTTCTGGTATCTGCAGGGAGACACAACTTTCCTCCCACTCAACATTTCCCTCAGTCTCCTGATAACAATGGTACCTCACGTATGTGGCTGGGTCTTCTTCCTGAGACAGAAACACCTGAAACTGAGGTCAATGAGGGTCCGTTTGCAAGGACTCCCATTGACCTGAATTTGATCAGTTCCTGTCACGGGCACTAGGCCCATCCAAACAAGTGGGGCAGCAGTTTTTGGGGACAAGTGGGGGAATGCTGTTTGGTAGAAATTTTGTGGTTTTCCTCTGATTCTTGAAGAATATGTCACAGAAATTCATGGAAAAATGTGATTTTAACCAAATTTTGAGGTTTGCAGGGTATTGTGGGTAAGAAAACTTTCTGGGATCCATGAGAGGCACACCACCCTGTACTCCTCTGAATTTCTAGTTTCAGAATGCCTGAACTTAGTTGTTTTCCCTGGGTGACAGCCGAGCCCAGGTCCAAAAGCTGCAACTACCCCTTTTGTTGATGTTGCCACATTGCTTATTGGACCTGCCCTGTTGTGGTCTCTAGGCCTACCCACTAGGATGAAGTGACATTTTAATCAGGAGATACGTAGAAACTTTTGGTCGCAGGACATTTGTGGCTCCCCATAGGTGCCAGTACGTTGAGTCACAGAAATATGAGGAAATTATGTGTTTTAGGCTTTGTTTGAGGATTGCAAGAACTTCTGCATAAGAAAACCTTGTGGGAGACACAGAAAACACACCACCCTGGAGTTCCCTTGGTATCTTCTTTATGAACACATCTCAACAATGGCTATATTCTTTCCATGAGTATAAATATCTGGAAACCTGGAAGACAAATATTTCACAACAGGCTGAATTTTCAACAACCTGTCATGGTCTGGAAGGCCCTTGGGCAGTGCAGCAGACTTCCCTTTGAAATGCAGCATTTGCTGTAGTAGCAAAAAATGATCTATGCTCATGAAAAGTGCGCAGATCGGGGTTACCCAAAACGTGAGAGTAGACTAGTAGAATTGCAAGATTAGTTTCTACACTAACCCCAGTTTGAGAGTAAGGCCCAAAACAATATTCAACTCAAGTGAAGTGGGAGTCTACAGGTGTGCCCCAGAATAAGGCCCTAGAATGCCTTCATCCTCCATCCTAAACTGTCTGGAACACAATTTCTTTTTTTTGCCTTGTGGTGTGCTCTATGAAGTCAACATCTAAAAAGACATGGATATAGTCAACTGGCCGTATCAACTTTACATCCAGCATCGCCAGTGAAAAGTGGAAATTGGGGTGTTGCCAAGAGAGCACTCTCTCTGTGCATGACCCTGCACATGCCTGCTTTCTGGGTTGGTCTAACTTGCTATGGGTGCCTTGATGTGCTTGTGAAGGGACAGTATGACTGCCATCATTGTGTCCTCCAAATTGCTGGAAGATGAGTGGACGGATGGAACTCTGCTGATTGAAAAATCACTTCCAGATTCTGCTGCATTTTCCTCTCGCTCAGATGCTGCCTCAGTACCTGCTGTGTCTGATCCTGCCTGAGCACTGTCCTCCATAGCCCAAGTTATGGCTTGAGCAGCAGTCATCCACTGAGATGCCATCTCTGCTACTGGCTAAACAGTGTCCTTCTCTAACACTGTCCTACGTAGAGGGCAGATTTGTTTTTCTAAAACAGTCTGTGGTGTGTGTATGAGATGTGTGGAAAGTTAACTTACCTTATCTTCCTTCCTGAATCAGCAGGCTCTTCAAATACACTAAAAAAGACAAAAAAAGAAACAGTACTTCTTCACCCTGTCACATACCCAATATCATAGCATATTTTTTATGTGGCTTACTCAAAACTTTATTGTTGGAGGAGATGCTGGGCATTTACCAGTACAAAAGTATTTTCCAAAGCTACAAATCTACCCTTGATCTCAAGAAGCACCCAACCGCTAACTCCCCTAGCCTCTCCAGCACAGCAGAGCATACCCGATGCGTACTGCAGCCCAGTATGTGCTGCACAGTGCAAGTGCACACAGGCTGCGCTTGCGCTATAAAGCCCATAAGCGAGCTGCAGCGCACACCAGAGTACAGAGGGACTCAGCTGCTGCGGAGAGAAACTTGTTGCCATCAGACACTGAGGAAAGGAGGACCCCTGGGAAGACTCAGCTAAGTTCTCATCTCTTACTCTCTTTTATCATTGTTTGTGCACACTGGTGCACAAACAAAGACTGAAACAGCAGATTTTGCTGCCTACGGCCCAACTGCAACCCTAAAGATAATACTCATAAATGCCCATTGTAAATTCCCAAAGTTGTAAACTTAAACATTTGGTCTAAGTTTAGACCGAATGTCTAAGTTTACCTTTGTCAATTGGGCCCAGAATCCGGGATCCCTACCTTTGTGTTCAGTGACGGGGTGATGGTGTTTTTTCCTTGGTCTAGTGGCAGCAGCAACGGAGGGTGTTGTCCAGTCATGTCCAGTCACAAATGGGAGTGGAATGTGGAAAAAAGGTGTGTTTTCACCTCTTTTCTCCCTCAATCTGCCAAGTTAGAAGTAGAGTTAGAACATCCACATTTTGCTTTTTGATAAGGCAAATCTAAATCTGCACAGCCGTGAGTATGTCAGGAGTCCTGCCCCAGCCACTATTTACTATGGTGCTGTTGGGGCAGATGGAAATCCTTGGGGGAATCTGCGGGACTTGGACAGGTTATAGTCCATGGGATTGACAGCATCTAAATCTAGAGGGCAGGTGGACAGCCATGCCGGTTGATGGGGTTTAGCCTGATGGGGTCTTGCCACTGTAGCCAACCCTAGTTCCCCCTGGCCCCTCAGCCACCCATGTCCTCAGGCCCTCTTGCTGCTTACTTCTCATGCCTCACAATAGGTAGGGGGAAGTGATAGTGAGAGCAAAGTGGGTCCAGCCGTACAGGATGCTACAGGCTGCTCGGGCTCAGCACACATGCTTCTCTCACTCTGCTCCAGCCAGGAAACAGTCCCAGCATCCACCCCCGGGCAGATCAGGAGCCATAAACATTGTCTCCCTCCACACCTCTTGGCCCCCACTCCTCAGGGCTCGATCTGGGCCTGCACCGCAGCCACCGGTATACACCTGCAGGTTCCCCATTGATACCCTATCATGAGTCACCCAGTGTTGCATTTCTGCAAAGTCTGGCATCCAGACATTCTCTGTTGCCAGTCACCGCCATTTTGGACCCGGTGACCTAAAAGGTGCTCAGATGCCTGCCCCAGGCCCAATTCACACCCCCATCCCCAGCTGCCACCATCTTATGCCTAATTCAGCAGGGGCAAGTGTTTACAAGATGATGCTGCTTGGATGGCAGGATTAGGTCAGGATGTGGTTGTGGCAACCAGAGCTAGAGGGAAACACTGCTAGCTGGTCATCTTGCTAGCCACACCCTTGATTAAGGGCATTGTTAAATTTTCCTCCCAAATGTTTCCCATTAATGACACTCCATAGTTCCCTTACCTTTTTGCCTTGATTTGGTCTTATTGGATACTTCAGTCAGTCTAAAAGTGATACATATATAATTGGACGACACCTGAGATTCTGGTTCATCTATTTGGCTTGATCAGTCATTTGTAAAGACCAAATCAAGAGTGTGCCCATTGGCAGTATGGGTGGGGTCTGTAACCAACTAAAGAAGGTTAAGCATAGGTCAATTTTCAAATGAATTGTGCACTGATGTATTGTTGGTATAATGTAAATGGAAATTAAAATCTTCTAGTACAGTAAAGATAGAGAATTGTACGCAGTGAGAGTAAATGTTTCTCCCAACAGATTAATAAACTTAGCTCTATGGCCAGAGCACATCTGATTAATGCTCCAGAGCTAGAGCAGTGCTGTGTGATCATAAGACAGAAATCAATTATTTCTGCTCCTTTAGGATTCACCAAACTAAAAGTAAAACATTTGAATTTAATAAGGAAGATAATTGCAAGACACTATCACTTTATGTGGTTCCTACCTTTATGTTACTGCATTTAAAATATCTGGATTAGAGGTACCCTTAAGCCGGTTCCTGTGATGAACATGATGCCAATGGCATTATCTATTAAAAGATTTAAAATTTGCAATGAGTGTTTAAAGAGGGAATACACATTTGGAAGTCCTCCTTGTAAATTCATGGTTCTTTTATTTCTTATTGAAGTTCTTCCCATTTTATTTTCCATGATTTCATTTCAGGGGATCCTATTCTTGGTTTCTAAGTTGAGCAAATGTCTACATTTTTGCAAGATATGGGCCCTAAAATGTTATGGATCTCTAGTTTGACTACATAAAGCATGCTAGATAGTCAATAGTATTCAGCTCTTTCTCGGTGCATGCTATTTTCATTAAAACAGTAATATACTTTTCTATTGATGGCATCAGAGGACTTAGGACTCATCAGATTTTGAAAAATTCATCTTCCCATTAACCTCATAGACATTTTTTAATGGTTGTTTCTGTTTTTGCTCCTGGTGCTTTAAAGCTGTCAGTGTGTTCTCATACTGTGTGGCCAGCTCTGTTTTTGTGCTTGTGTATGAACAAATGAATGACTTATTAATAGATCACGGCTGTTGTTTATAACATTAGATCACAAAAAGGATATGACATTATGGCCTATGATCTTGGAACTTGGAAGTCAGATTTGAGTTCTGCTGTTGGATCAACATTCTATGATGCTGGGCAAATCACGTAATGTCCTTGTGTCATTATTTTTCCTCATGTAAAGTGCTCCTGTGCCCGTGGGCCAAGTTCATGCTACATAAAACTGCCAAAATAAGGCTATCAGAAAGGCTAATCAAAAAAGAGCATAAATGTTCTACAGAATGCAGTCCACATAACAGTATTATTTTATGATGAACCATGTGTTTAGCATCTTCCTGAAGACTCTAGTGGAAGTGGCTTCCATAACGTCTACTAGTAGTTACTTCCAAGACAATGCCACTAGTGTGCCAGAGGAGCAGCCTCCCCAGAAAAAACACTAGAATCTAGTTAGTTGTATGCAAAGACCATTTAAGTACCTGGAACTGTGATCTGGAATGCAAAGCTTCATCACCTGCTGCAGTTAGAGAGGTCCTTAGTTATGGAAGGACTGGCATGTCAGGGTAAAAGGTTTGAATTTAATTCTCTCAGGTACTGGTAACCACTGGAAGATTCAGAGATGTAAGGGAATGGGGCAGTAGCATGTTAAATTGAGAATTGGTTGAGCAGCAGTATTCCTCACAATTTGCAGTTTGTGTGTAGATGTTTGGGAAGGCCTATATACAATATGTTTGTATAGCTGCATCTGAGAGGAATAAGAGCATTGACTACCATGTTTCAAGCATATGTGGGAATAATTGCCAATATTTTCTGAGAGCCTTTAAAGGGTGGAGCACCAAGCTATGACTGATGTAATTTGGGGCTCACCACTTGATCAGACAGAGTCAAATTTTAAACTTATGTTTCTTACTGAATTTACCAGGAGTGGGGAGGGAAATAAGGGAAAATGTATCAACACTTTGAGCTAGATCAAACCTATGTTTGACAGAATACTTGTCAGACCTGACATCCTTGGTGTAGTGTTCCCCAAACATTTTGCCTTCGCTCCTTGTTTTTGCTGTATTTTTTTTTTTGTGCTAGGACTCTGTGTACTTCGCTCCTGCTGACTAGTGGCATAGTGCTTGTTCTCTCTCCCAAAAACATGGTAACATTGGACTATACCTAAGTGGCATGATTAATGCACTTATATGTCCCTAGCAATTGCTACTGGTGTACCCAGGGCCTCTAAATTAAGGGCCAAATTTATACTTTTTGATGCAAAACTGCGCTAAGGCAGTTTTGTGTCAAAAAAATTAACGCGGGCTGACGCCATTTCTTTGCGCCACCCGTGCGTCAAATTTATACTTTGACACGCGGTGGCGCTCAGCACGGGTTAGACTCATTTTTTTTTACACTAACCATTGAGCCGCGTCATAAAGCAACACGAAGTTAACGCAGGGAAAATGACTCAAATCCGGTTTGCTCCGTCGCAATCCGGATATGTGGCATTTTTCACCGCAATAGCATCAAAAAGTGGTGCAAACTCAGCAAACAGTGCTAAGGAGCCACAAAACGGATCCCAGAAGCCAGGAGAGACCCCAGGGAGACCTCAATCTACCAGGAACCAGCCAGGAGGACACAGACAAGACCCAGGGGAGAGACAAGAGGAAAAGGAAGTGTCATTTCAGCGCAGAGGAGCATGAAATACTGGTAAGAGAGGTGAAGGAGCACTAGCATCAACTTTTCATTACCTCTAAAATGCCAATTGGGAGGAGAGAGGCAATTTGGCAACAAATTGTCGACAAGATAAACAGTGAGGCAGAGGTGAGGAGAACTGTTACGGAGTGCAAGAAACGCTGGCATGACTGCAAGCGGATGACAAAGTAAAACATGGCAATGAACACGAAGGCAGCACTGCAGACTGGAGGTGGGAGTCCAGCACCGCAGGAGGCCCTGGAGAAGATGGTTGCAGTTGTCATCCCTGAGGAGATCGTCACAGGAATCGCAGGACAGCACAGACTACCAGGAAACAACACATATGCAGGGTAACTTGCATGGGGGACCAAAATGCAATGTTAATTGCAAGCAAGGGGAGGTTAATACCTACTACACAATGCATGTCAGCCATGGAAATCAGGCAGTGGAAAGGGTAAAGGAGCACGGAACGGGTGCATGGGCTGTGCAGGGCCATCCAGGGGCACAGCACAACACAACACCAGCAACCTTTGCATGGGGGTACACCACCATGCCAAGGCTGCTGGAAATGTTGTAGCAGACCAGGAGGGTAGCGTAGAACGTAAAACTGGGCTGCTGTCACAGGACAGCTGGCATTGTCAGAATGTGAACTCGGGGACAATGCCCCATCTCAGGCCATTGCCACAAGAGGCATTTACCATTGACAACATTTGCCACTACTACCTGTGCTGTGTGTGCTGGTCAATCAGGAAATGGCAGTTTTGTGCCCATGGAACAAACACACTCAAAATGAGGTGTCAGGATGACCATGTGATCAATCCCCTTCAATTCACAACCAGGTGTAACTCCTGCCAAATGCTCATGTCTATAGGCGCAATAAACATCAGGTATTGTTACTTACATTATGAAGTACACAGCAGTAATGTCATACCCATGCTGCCCATTCGAGGGTCTACCCCATGCCTGTGTTACAATAGCTGCAATGCCACCTTGCAACATCTCAACTGTCATACTACTAAGACAACAGCATTGAGGGGGAGGACATATGAGTGTAGCTAATGAAACACATCCACACAGTCATAAAAGGAAATGGAACTCCGCCAGTCCCATCAGTGCAATGCAATGTAGCACACATTCGCAAACATCAACATAACACACTACCAATGCTGATACCTGTATCGTGTCATGCCAATGCAATACATTGAATGTGCTAGGTCTCAGCAATGTTTAGGTGTATGTGAAATATCATAGACTTGGTCAGTCCCATATTGTTATGTGGGGTGCAAGTGGCATCAGAACACCAACAGGCATTGCAAGGCCTCACGCTAATGGTAGTAGAGGGAGGGTTTAGTAGGACAAGAAGGTGGCAAGACACAATTTGGACAGAACCTACACCTAGAGGATGTGACGCAGACAATTCCCCAAACTGCCCACACTACATGTGACATGCAAGTGGGGCATAGGCCTGTGAGAATGCTAATCTTAATGACAGGAACATTGAACAGGAACCCAGATTACAATGTTCCACTAATAGGAAGTCAGTGACATCACATTACAACTGCCACAACACAGACACACTAATTGTACAATATCTCATTGCAGAGGACAGTGGCTTTCCTGTGGATATGCCTGTCCTGGACTACCCTGATGACATGGATGACGAGCTTACAACCATTAGCCAAGAAACCCTCCAAGATGTCCTGGGAACCCTCCAGACCCCACCTTCAGTCACAAGGAGGAGCATAGATGTAGCAGCCGTCACAGAGGATCCCACCCACCACCCCAACAGTACGATCTGCTAACTCATACACAGCTGAGGACTCTGATGACACTGGGACCACCTTTGAGAGGACAGTTGTGGGAGTACAGCGGGAGCTGGCCAAGGAGGTGCGGGTGGGGATGCAAAATATGGCAGCCAGCCTTGAGGGGATGCGCATGTGCATGATAAAATCCACAGAACAGTCCGCAGCCATGCAAGTCCAACAATCATTACTGCAAGGACTACAACAGTGTGTGAGGGACTTCACCACTGCAGTGAGGGAGTTGCCACAACACCTGGCCTCCCAAACTTTTCACTGCATGAATGATTACAATCATGACCCCTTCAGGGCCGACCTGGCTGCCCACCACAGCGATGTTGCTGCTATTCTCATTAACCAGCAGCTCCTCCTTGCTGCAGTTATGCCCTTAATAGTTCCACAGTTGGCAGCTACCGGGAATTCTGAGTCCATTTCTCAAACCCACCACCACCAAGGGCAGAGGAGACTACACACACATCAGAAGATGAATACATGGAACAGATCACCTTCACCCGTAGGAGCACCCAGTAGCACCATTCCATGTCACATGGGCAGTGATTTTCCCATGTCCTGTGCTTGACAACCTGCCAGTATTGCTACATTTGGTAAGATGCACTGTTCTCCAATACACTGTTTACCTTACCACTATGGAGTGCAATTGTCTCTCACTGTCTAATTGGCAATTCATGTTCCTTTGCACTGAATGACACTCCATCGCAGCATGTCCAATGACGTGTCCCTCAACATTGCACTTGTGTTGCTTCACATTAGAATGCGTCATACTAATGGACTTACAATCCTGGACAATGTAAATATTGCACTATAGCACTTTAAAATAAACAGCACCTACACAACCACTTTGTCTCTGTGTAATGTGACACACCTACTGTGCAGGAGTTTTGTGATGCATGTAACATGTCAATGGCCACATAATGTTAATACAATAGTGTAGAAAGAATGTGGTCTGATATCTATGCACAAGGATCTGGATTTTACAATCATCGGTGCTGCTTGTGGCTCATTTCTGAAGTTATACGCATCACAAACAGTATAATGCTGTGTAAAAATGATATATGTCAGGCCCAAGGTATCTACAAGATGAAACTCAATGCTGCCACATCCCCTACAAGACAATCATTGTGTATGTAACATATGACTCTGAACTTAAATCCCACAACCACACCTTACAGCAGGAATGGATGTGTAAGAGTGTTTGGACAATAATGTCACCTGGTAGTACAAAGAAAAAAAACATAGGTGTGATTTATGTATACTGAACTTCATAAGATTATGACACCACTCAGCTTATCAGAGATCACATGAACATCAGGCTGCAGGCAGATGTCCCACAGTGCCCAATATTACAACACAGTACCCAAACGATGACAGCTTTAAAATCACTCCTACCTCTCCAATACATGTGAACCATAGTCACCTTGAGTGGTGGGTTCAATGGATGGCAGATGCATGGACATGTAGCTTTGTTGTAGCTGCCAATGTGACAGCTCATTTGGAAGTGGAAATTAACATGTCAAGAATGGGATGTGGCTGCAGGATGGAACACACAGGCAAACACAAATGTGCCACTGTACACTCATCCAAAGGTCCTGATTCCCAAGCATATGACACATACCATAAAGGAGTACCTAAAATATTATTACATATGTATAAAAGAAAACTTAAATTATGTCAAACACCTATCCTAACTATACATTACCCACAACTGGCCCTAACTACCCTATGCTAAACTTACTTACCACATGTTACTAAACACTCTAAACATCACCCCCCCCACCCTCCTAACATGATGCGACACATGTAGGACAACATATACAAACCTAACCACATACTAACTAATCCTAAAAATATATGTATTTTTTTTTTTTTCAAATTCTTTTTTTTGGAATGCACATAAACTCCTACATCAACCCCCACGCACTCACCCGCCCACAAACCAACATGTAATAATATAACTACCCCGACCCCCAACCCACTTATCCGATCCAAACTAATAGACTACTCTAACCTATCACTAAACCCCCTAAACACACTAAAAAACAGTATGAGGAAAGAGGAGGGAGGGGACGGAATTAGGGGAGAGAAAAACCGTACTCAGAGGTTTGCCCTCCTCAGAGTTTTTTTGATGGATCTCAATCTCCTGCTGTTGCGGGCCACCTCTTGCTGGAGACTGTCAATGCGCCTTATCATCCTTTGCATGTCCCGTTGTAGGTGGCGCAATGTGGCCATGTCCATATCACCAGCTGTGGTGGTTTGTGTCGCACTGGATGTAGTAGGTGCTGGTGCCGTGGATGGAGGTGGTGGTATAGATGGTGCTACAGTAGTGCTACAGTGCTGCTGATGTTGAGGGTCCAGCTGGAGCGGCTGGGATTCTAGTGTCCACTGTGCCTGCAGCCGGTGTCGTGGTGGCACCTGTGGCTCTTTCTTGATGCTACCGCCTTCCCATCATGAGATACCCAGCCTCCACATCGAGGATGTGCCTGTACCGCACTACCCGCCTCTAAAACTCACAAATTTCCTGGGCATTCATGTGGGCAGCTGTAAAAAAGAGACACGCAAACATTAGTGTCATCATTGTGTGATACATGTACAGATGATAATCTAACACTTCCTCACAAATAGCACATGCAGTCCAAATCACAGTACAGATGAGAGAATGTCCCCAAGGAATGACATGCCAACGCATCCTACCCATCAACTATCTAACAGCACAGCAATGCACAACAAGGTGTGTACCAAATTAACTGATCTGTGCATATATGTAGTGCTATTGGTCACATTACAAATGCTGCAAGGACTCAACATCTGCCAGGCCAACTAATCCCTATTATCTGGATCAACTTCAAGGCACACAATACCTGTGATTTGTATATGGAACTGGCAGGATGGTATGCAGTTGCTAATCATAAGTGGTCAGTGTAGTTTGGCACACATGAATGCTTGAATTACATGGCTGCCATCTACACTGTGACCATCACACCTAGCTACATATATTTTCTCCCCTAACCCTGTGCCTCAGGGGGGGATGGGCATGCAGTACAGTTTTTCAAATGTGAAGGACAACTACGAAGCTTTGTCCAGCTGTTCATGGATTTAGTCAGTGTAACACAGGTAAGGAGGCCTGTCAACTAGGAGAGAGTCAACCATTGGTCAATCCCATCTACATTCATATTTCCATTTGTGGACAACCATCAACATCAGATCTCACTGACACATTTCCTAAATCAACCACATTGATGCAAGCATACATCTGGCCTTGAACTGCGTGCACGCCTGTAACATGCCACGTAAACAGAGTACAACATGTGGCGCTAGATGCCGGGGACAGTCACCCATACAGTCCTACATGTTCCTTACATTACAGGGATGCACAAGTTTGTGTGTAAAACTGATGCATCACTGTTTTGTGTGAATTAGGGCATGACTTGCTGACTAATTTATGACACTGGCCACCACCAAATCAATTGTGGGCATACATGTGGCTACAAATCACCTTGTTCACCTGCACATGACTATTGTGCAGCACTAGACTCCCAATATATGACTCTCTGCCAGCAAATGTTTAACTCTTCCATGGAACACTATGTCAACCTCCAGTCAAGTCACATATCAGATCACTTGCCAGCTCAACAAATCTTGCAATGAGCCAAAGACACAGTAGTCAATCACACAACAGCTGCAAACACAACACAGGACAAACATTTTCACACTTACTGGATACGTCTGGGTCCTCCAATCGAGCCACTTCACCAATGGTGTAGGGGGCTGGTCCACATGTAAAACATGGAAGGCAAATATATGCTCAATGTCTGATCACTGTACAAACGTGGGAACAAGAAATCACAGTGTGTGACATTTTATATGATGGAGTTGCACATCAGGCATGTAGACACTCCAACAGACATACCACTGCAAACTTGCTTTTACACAGTCACTCCAGTGAGTGATAGACACACATATGCACACATGAACTAGCCCTAACAATTATGTGGTACCAAACCTGACTACACACTGTTGTGGCTAATACATTCCAGATGGTACTGTATTTATCACTTGTTATTGGGTGACAAATGCAATGCCACATTCCTGGTGCACTGCAATATCAGTGACTCCGGTATTGTGGCTTGTGCATCAAGGGACAATGAGTAACTGTGTGATGGACATGTTGGTTGATTTTCTTTCAGGAATTATTGTGTTTTCAGTGGTCCATAATAGGTGTGCCAGTATTGTATGTGGATTACATGTGCCCCATTGGGAGTGTCCCCTAAACCATATATGCCCCCTATGACAACATGATGGCAGGGATCCTGTGTGTGAAATGATGACAATGTAGCGCTAAACATGGACTGGCCACTTTTCTGTTCCAAAACTGCAAAATAATGTATGCTGACAGTGTCTTAGTTGATCATCGTTGACAGAATGCATGGGCACAGGTGTAGTCATTGCACCTGAAATGTGTCACTCAGGGCCATGTGTACCTATATCAGGAATTGTGAATTACACACTGCAAGATTCAGCAATTAGCAAGTTGGATGATCAGAGGTAGAACACCCGAAATGACACTGTTTGCTAATGAAAAAAGGGGTAGCAAATGACCTACTTTTTCAATCATGATGAGGTAGGTCTCTATTTGAAAACCCCTTGGTAATGGCGCCACTCACAGGAATGGTGGCAAGCTGAGCTCAGCAGACCACCATGTCTGTGCCTGCCTTCATATTGAGATGTTTACATTTGTAGAAATGCTGCAATATTTCAGCATGGGTGTACAGAAAGTAATTTAACAACCTATTTCTTCACTAAAATAGTATTATGGAAGCAGCCAGTGGCCCCTTGCACAACTTCATGCTCAGAAATAGTTTGTGACCATGCTTTCCCAAAGAGGAGGGATCCCATGCTGACCCTTCCACTTTTGAAAATGGGTTGGTACCAATGTGGCACAGATGGTAACTGCAATAGATCAGTCCCGGCAATTGTGCCCAAGAAGAAAATGTCGTAGGGGCCTGCTACTCAATGATAGAATTGCAACACCTAATCCTAAATGTCACTAGAAGACCCTGTTTTGTGATAGTGCAATCTGGTAGCTTAATGGCCCATTTGGGTTTAGCCATGTGAATGATTATTAGTCCTAATGGAAACACATGGATACAGTGAACTTATTTTTCTTTGTGCCACATTTGCTTCATTTTTTAACACATCAGATGTGCAAATTTGCAAAAAATATTGAAATATTGAAATGAAATTACGCAAATGCACCGCTTAAAAAGTAGAAATATGGGCCTAAGATAATAGTGAAGGTTATTGTTAGAAATGGGGTCTTTGGTTGACAGTCAGGTTACCCCCTGTTCAAGCAAGGACCCTCACTCTAGTCAGGGTAAGAGAATCACCCTCAGCTAACCCCTGTTAAACACCTTGGTAGCTTGGCAGAGCAGTAGGCTTAACTTCAGAGTGCTAGGTGTAAAGTATTTGTACCAACACACACAGTAACTTAATGAAAACACTATAAAATGACACAACACCAGTTTAGAAAAAAATAGGAAATATTTATCTAAACAAAACAAGACCAAAACAACAAAAATCCAAAATACCCAAGTCAAGTTATCAATTAAAAATCAAAAAGAGTCTTTAAGTACTTTCAAACACACACTAACCCTGATAGCGTGAAAATGTACCTTGGGTGCATCAAAAATAAAACCTGCACAGGCGAGTGCGCATCAAAAAGGGCTTGCGATGCGTTGATTCCACTCACGAGCAGATCTTGCGTCGTTTCTCCTTTTGCCGGGTCGGAACGTGTTGTTTCTTCTCTCTGTAGGAGAGCGATGCGTCGATCCAGTCAGCAATCTCGGGTCCGGGCAGGCCTTGCATTGTTTTTACACGCCCAGCGGTACTTGAGTCGGAAATCCAGCCGCACGATGATCCGAAAACCACGCAGCGTGGGTCGCGATCTCCCAGCCTCTGTCAGCGATGCTGCATGTAATTTCTCCTTCTCCGTCAGCCATTCTTCAGTCGCATTTCTAGCGAGTGTCGATTTTCAGCTGCGGAGCAGGTGGCGCGTCGTTTCTTCAGTCGCATCGTAGTTGCGTCGATCTTTTCCCCACACGGCGCTCTGTTCATGGATTTCCTTTTTTTTAGATTGCTAGCTTCTCCTTTCAGGGTCCCAGGAACTGGATGGGCACCACAGGGCAGAGTAGGAGTCTCTCCAGAGACTCCAGGTGCTGGCAGAGAGAATTCTTTGCTGTCCCGGAGACTTCAAACAATAGGAGGCAAGCTCTAAATCAAGCCTTTGGAGATTTCTTCTCAAGATGGAAGGCACGCAAAGTCCAGTCTTTGCCCTCTTACTCTGGCAGAAGCACCAACTGCAGCTCTTCTCTAGGCAGAGGTTCCTCTTGTTTCCAGAAGTGTTTCTAAAGTCTGTGGTTTTGGGTGCCCTTCTTATACCCAATTTCTCCTTTGAAGAGGCCTACTTCAAAGTAAAGTCTCTTTTGAATGTGAAATCCTGCCTTGCCCAGGCCAGGCCCTGGACACTCACCTGGGGGTTGGAGACTGCATTGTGTGAGGGCAGGCACAGCACTTTCAGGTGTGCGTGACCACTCCTCCCATCCCTCCTAGCACAGATGGCTCATCAGGGTATGCAGGCTACACCCCAGCTCCCTTTGTGTCACTGTCTAGTGTGAGGTGCAACAAGCCCAACTGTCAAACTGACCCAGACAGGGAATCCACAAACAGGCAGAGTCACAGAAAAGATAGGATCAAGAAAATGCTCACTTTCGAAAAGTTCGTTTTTAGTTTTTTTTTTTTTTTTTTAGTATTATGAGTTTATAGAGCGCATAGCTACCCTAGGACATCCCAGCGCTAAAGTACACAGCGAATCATGGAAGACCAAAGGGGGCAGATTAACTGTGAAAAAGGATAGTTTTCAGCTTCTTCCTAAAAAGAAGTTCTGAGGATTCGTGTCAAAGTTCAGAGGGCAGAGCGTTCCAGAACCGGGCAGCCCTGATGGTGAAAGAATTACCACCGCATGATCTCTTGATACGAGGTATATAAACCTGACAAGAAGATAGAGATCTCAGGTGTCTAGAAGGAACATAGAAGGAGATCCACTTTCTAAGAAAAAGAGGGCCCCTGTTATGTAAGGCTCTG